>NC_050074.1:27964566-28583695 GCF_009764565.3 Dermochelys coriacea | reverse complement strand
AGAGCTCCCTCAAGTAGGGTTTCACAGGGCACCTGGGGCATCAGCCAGCGGAGGGAGCACTGGCACTTTATCTCCTTGAGCCATACTTCCAGTAATGATATAGGACAGGGGGGCCCCTGCAGCGGTGAATTTTGAGAAGTGGAATGCCCTTCTCATTTTGCAGAGATGAAGAGGCCACCCCTACCTTTCCAGACAGATCAATTTGGGGACTGTCATCCAAGGAGAAACTCAGAGTTCCTTAACCCACCCAACTCCAAGCAGTTTTCCATGAGAGGGGACAATCCCCCATTCCCCACCACCTAAAATGAGCCACTCCTCTGGGTGTCCTCCCAATGTCTGTCTTTTAGATTGGAAATTATTTGGTCAGGGATTGTCTTTTTATTTGTGTGTGTGTCTGAGTGCTAAATAGCTAATAATAATATATATCTTTGTGTGTGTTATCTGTAATGTTTGAATAGATAGTGGATGTAATCATTATTGAGCAGTTTAAATTTATTCTTTTACGTAGAGACTGTCCAGTTTGACCAATGTACATGGCAGAGGGGCATTGCTGGCACATGATGGCATATATCACATTGGTAAATGTGCAGGTGAACGAGCCTCTGATATTGTGGCTGATGTGACACCATCATAGGGCCTAATCACATCAGCCACAATATCAGAGGCTCGTTCACCTGCACATTTACCAATGTGATATATGCCATCATGTGCCAGCAATGCCCCTCTGCCATGTACATTGGTCAAACTGGACAGTCTCTACGTAAAAGAATGAATGGACACAAATCAGACGTCAAGAATTATAACATTCAAAAACCAGTTGGAGAACACTTCCATCTCTCTGGTCACGGTGATTAGCGACCTAAAAGTGGCAATACTTCAACAAAAAAGCTTCAAAAATAGACTCCAACGAGAGACTGCTGAATTGGAATTAATTTGCAAACTGGATACAATTAACTTAGGCTTGAATAGAGACTGGGAATGGATGGGTCATTACACAAAGTAAAACTATTTCCCCATATTTATCCCCCCCGCCCCCCACTGTTCCTCAGACATTCTTGTCAACTGCTGGAAATGGCCCACCTTGATTATCACTACAAAAGGTTCCTCCCTCTCCCCCTCTCCCCCCACTCTCCTGCTGGTAATAGCTCACCTCAAGTGATCACTCTGGTTACAGTGTGTATGGTAACACCCATTGTTTCATGTTCTCTATGTATATAAATCTCCCCATTGTGTTTTTCCACTGAATGCATCCGATGAAGTGAGCTGTAGCTCACAAAAGCTTATGTTCAAATAAATTTTAGTCTCTAAGGTGCCACAAGTACTCCTTTTCTTTAAACTAACTTAGACTCCTTTATATTATGTTTAGGCCAACTTACATCCATTCTGCTGATGTGGTATGCTGATATGATGTGCAACTTACTTGCTGTTGTAAGAAGGTATAAAATTAAAATAGGATAAGGGCCACCTTAACAGATGCCATCCTGCTCCTTAGGTACAGCAACTCAGACTCCTTTACACATCAATAGAGTGGGACCAGTTAGGATTTATGGATTCTAATGGAGTTTAGGTGAATGTAAGGGAAACTAAGTTATGCCTCTTTAATTAGCACTCTAAGGACCCAGTCCTGCAAACACTTAGGCATGTGCTTAACTTTATGTCTCTGAGTATTCCCACTGGCATTAATGGGACAACTCACATATGTAAAGTTAAGGTTATGCACAAGAGTTTGCAGAATTGGGACATAAATTTGGACCTTTGTCTCCAAAGCAATGTCAAAACAAGGAAATTCCCATCTAATTATAGCCAGTGGTATTGACTGTTCTAAATATTATGTCCAATGCCATAAAACGGCTGTTTAGATTCAAAGAGAGAGACCATCTTGAGCCAGTGTGTCTTCCTAATACTGATTGGTATGATGCAATTATTCAATTATCCATATTAAGCTTTAATTAAAGAAAGAACCTTTTACATTACTTCATCTTTTATTCTAATACTTGTTTCTTCTCCTCTTTTACAGGAAAAAGTAGAATATGCCTTCCTGATTATTTTTACAGTAGAAACATTTTTGAAGATTATAGCATATGGATTATTATTACACCCCAATGCATACGTTAGAAATGGATGGAATTTACTGGATTTTGTAATAGTAGTAGTAGGGTAAGTCATTCACACTTCATTTTAAACAAGGCTTTAAAAACATTGTTCTGAAAATGTGGTATTGTCTTTATGACAAGGTAGCTGTATGTCTTATTCTGATGGGACTAAGGGCCAAAGCCTACTAACTTTTACTCATACATAATTTACTGGTCAGCTCACATGAGTGAAGATGCAGAATCAAGCCCTAAAAGGTTCCCAGTTCAAAATGGAGGAACTTGGGTCATATTGTACAATCAGCCTTAAGGCAGAAGACCACAATGCATTCAATGAGTTCTGCCTAAAAATTGATGGCATAAGAAGGTCCAATATTAGAGCCCTGTCCTGCAAATTCTTTTACGTATGAGTTGTCCCATTGCACCCACTGGGACTGTTCATATGAGTAGAGGTTGGGTCCATAATCCATCAGGGCTCAGCTGTGCCTTTTAAGCAGAGCCTAGTGTTGAGGGTGCTGTAGAATTGCACTGCCCCATACGCATCACCAGAAAAGTGCTGCCTGCTTCAAAGAGACAGAGCACCTGCTACACCATCCTGGCATGAGAGGAGACTGGACACTTCTATCCCCTTTCATGGGATGCAGCACTTTGGCCCCCTCCCCAGCACACAGCTGGACAGCATGATGCAGAGGGTAGGATGGACTCTGTTTACATTCTGCCCTCCCTGTCCCCTGTGCCATGAACCCCCAGGGGAGTGGTGAGGGAGCATTTCCTGCATGCCCCATTGTGCAAGAACAGCCCTTTTGCCTAGACCACAAGTGTGGGGAAATTCCTTACTCCCTTCTCATTGTCACTGTGTAACTGAGTAAGGGCTATGCAGCATCTGTCCCTTGTTGTGTCAGCAGGTTTTATATTATCAGCATTGATTCTATTTGTGTTACATGCTGCATTAAGAGATCCTATGTTCAGGCATCAAAGAGTTAATCTCATAGCATATATTCTGTTTTCCCTAAATATGCAAATATTGTCTGATTAGACTGAAATAAGGAATTTTTTCAATAGTGAAGATCCTGTTAAGTGTAAAAAAAAAAAAAAAAAAGGGAGGGGGAGGGGAATCCTAGTGAAATGCTCTGCCATTTAACATCACTTGAAATATTGCTGCTGACTTGCAAAGAAACCCTTGGCATACAACGTCTCAAATGCATTTTTTAAAATAGTTTAAATGATACTCAGAGTTTGCTTTTAACTGAAATAAGCAGGAATTTGATGGAGAGAGAGTTCCTAACTCAAATCATTGAGATAATGAAGGAAAATAATGTGATTTAATGGGAAAGCCCAGCATTTGGGGGAAATAATTGTAATTACTAAATCTGCTGTTGTTTTGTGTACATGTAAATATCCAATATTCAAATATTATTTTTAAATAATGAAAATTACTGAAATTATTGCCATAGTACCAATCTGCTGGCACATTCTGGCCCATGGTTAAAGTGGGTGTAAAGGGAGCAACAATAAAAGATTCTTTAGCCATATAAATAAAAAGAAAACAAGGAAAGAAGAGGGACTGCTGAACACTGAGGATGGGTGGAGATTAAAGATAATGTAGATATGGGTCAACATCTTATTAAATACTTTGCCTCAGTTTTTAATAAGGGTAATGAGGAGCTTGCGAACAGTAGGAGGGTGGCTAATGGGAACAAGGATATGGAAGTAGAAATTACCACATGTAAGCTTGAAGCCAAACTCAAACAGCTTAATGGGACCAAATCAGGGGGCCAGGATAATCACCATCCAAGAATATTAAAGGAACTTGCACATGAAATTGCAAGCCAAATAGCAAGGATTTTTAATGAATCTGTAAACTTGGGGGTTGTATCCTATGAGTGGAGAATTGCAAATTATAATACTTATATTTAAGAAAAGGGAAAAAGTGATCCAAAAAACTACAAGCCCAGTAGTTTGACTTCAATTATATGCAAGATCTTAGAACAAATTTTGAAAGGGAGAGTAGTTAAGCACACAGAGATAAAGGATAACTGGGATAAAATACAACAATCAGTGGTTCTCAAACTTTTGTACTGGTGACCCCTTTCACACAGCAAGCCTCTGAGTGTGACTCCCTGTTCTAAATTAAAAACACTTTTAAACATATTTAACACCGTTATAAATGCTGGAGGCAAAATGGGGTTTGGGATGGATGCCGACAGCTCACGACACCCCATGTAATAACCTCACAACCCCCTGAGGGGTCCCAATCCCCAGTTTGAGAACCCTTGTACAAAATGGTTTCAAAAAAGGTAGATCATGCCAAACCAACCTGATCTCTTTCTTTGAGAAGATAACTGATTTTCTAGACAAGGAAATACTGTAGATCTAATCTACCTAGATTTCAGTAAGGCATTTGATGCAATTCCACATAGGAAATTATTAGTTAAATTGGAGAAGATGGGTATTTTTATGAGGATTGAAAGGTGGGTAAATAACTAATTAAAAGGGAGACTACCACAGGTCATGCTGAAAAGTGAACTGTCAGGCTGGAAGAGAGGTTAGTAGGTTACTAGGAGTTCCTCAAGGATTGATTTTGAAACTGATCTTATTTAACATGTTCATTAATGACCATGGCACACAAAATGGAAGTGTGCTAACAAAATTTGTGGATGAGGCAAAGTTGGGAGGTATTGCCCATACAGAGAAGGACTGGAATATCATACAAGAAGATTTGGAGGATGTTGAAAACTGAAGCAATAGAAATAGGATGAAATTAAATAGAGCAAAGTGCTAGGTCATGAATTTAGGGACTAATAAAAAGATTTTTTTCTATAAGGTGGGTATGTATCAGTTAGACGTGACAGAGGATGAGAAAGACTAGGGTATTGGTTGATCAGAGGATAACTATGAGCCACCAATGTTATGCAGCCATGAAAAAGGTTAATGCAATTGTATGGTGCATCAGGTGAGGTATTTCCAGTAGAGATAGGCCAGTGTTATTACCATTACACAAGGCACTGGTGAGATCTCATCTGGAATTCTGCGTGTGAGATTCTGGTCTCCCATGTTTAAGAAAGATGAATTCAAACTGGAACAGGTACAGGAAGGACCACTAGGATGATCGGAGGAATGAAGAACGTACCTTACTAAAGGAGACTTAGGGAGCTTAGCTTAACAAAACAAAGGCTGAGGGGAAATATAATTGCTGTCTATAAATACATCAGAACGATAAACACCAGGGAGGGAGAGGAGTTATTTAAGTTAAGGGCCGGTGTTGGCACAAGTTCATATGGATATAAACTGGCCATGAATAAGTTTAGGCTTGACATTAGTTGAAAGTTTCTAACCATCAAAGGAGTGAAGCTCTGGAACAGCTTTATAAGGGGAATACTGGGGAGCAAAAAACCTAACTTGTTTTATGACTGAGCTTTATAAGTTTATGGAAGGAATGGCATGATGAGATTGCCAACAATGGCATATGGTCCATCCGGGTCTGCTTTTACTAACTATCTCCAATGGCCAGAGATGGGACACTAGATGGGGATGGCTCTAAGTTACTACAGAGAATTCTTTCCCAAGTGCCTGGTTGGTGGGTCTCACCCACATGTTCAGGGTCTAACTGAATACCATATTTGGGGTTTGGAAGGAATTTTTCCCCAGGTCAGATTGGCAGAGACCCTGTGGTTTTTTTGCCTTCCTTTGCAGTGTGGGGCACAGGTCACTTGCTGGTTTGAACTAGAGTAAATGGTGGATTCTCTGTAACTTGAAGTCTTTAAATGAAGATTTGAGGATGTCAGTAACTCAACCAGAGATTATGGGTGGGTGAGTTTCTGTGGCCTGCGATGTGCAGGAGGTCCATGACTAAGGCTCCTAGGTTCTACAGTAATACAAATAATAGATAATCATCATGTAATCAGGCTCTGCATCAGGTCAAGTGATCCTCAAAGATTGGATGCAGAGCAAATGGTGCTTGGTGAGGCCTTTCTGTAGTGGAGTGCTTTGTGGTCAGGCACTGTGGACTTCATACAAGGGAGCTCCTCTCTCAGACCAAGCAATCTTTGAAATAGTCTACCTCTTTGTCTCCCTTATCTGGTGACCATGTGATTACTGTAGCCCTGGGCAGTTGAGCAAATCCCTAAACTAGCACACCTCATCTAACCATGTTGCTAGTGGACATGGGTGTGTCTTACACCAAATTCTCATACATCTCTGAGTGATGTGTGTGTAAGTGAGTGTAAGGGAGGATAAATTAGTGTAAGGGGAAGGTCTGTGTCATACCATCTGGTATGTCACCTCTATATTTGGCCCTCTGTCTCCAAAACATCATGGGATAACAAGAAAATTACCACCTAGTTATAAAACAGTCACTACAACTGGCTAAGTTTAATTACATCAAATGCTAACCCTGATTTCACGGTATTTAAGAAGAATTGGATTGTCTCCCATCAGATACTCAAAGCCTCATTCTATGACCCAAGTCCCTGCCCTTTCACAAGTCCAGAATAGGAAAGCTTGGTGTACGAGGTAAAAACCATGTAGTCAAAGATCAACCCACCATGACAGAGTAAAAGAAACCCTCAGAAAACAGGTCTGTGGCTCACAGGAAATACAGCCCTCTTACCCAAGCACCCTTACCTAAGCCAGTACAGGGCCAGTTATTTGATTAACTTGCACCCTTTAGAGAGAAGCCTACTGAAAAATTGATTTTTGTATTTGACCCTATGTAGAGATGGAATCATCTCTGGATATGATTCCTTTTGAATGGATTCGTTATGGAATTTCATTAGACATTTTAATAGCTTCAAAGGAGCTGCCACTGGTGTCCAGCACCAGATACATTAAATTAAATGCTCTTAGTGTGCATTGTCAGCAGAAAATGTAATGGCTCCAAAGGTAAAATCATGACAATGTTCCAAAATGCACATCTATAAGACAAGAAAGTATGGTGCATATAAAAAAGGCAGTTTTCTAACATAAATAATTTGGACATTTAATTAAAAGAATATTAAATGGCCTTAGTAAACCGTATTGGATAGTAAATGTTATGTTTTAAAGAAAATCAAGGGCTTGATGGATTTGATAGGACTGATATATGCTGGCAGAGCTGATGGCCAGCCCTGCACATTTTTCTCTGTCCCGACTCAGTCAAAACTGTCATTGAAATCAAGCAGTTTATGGATTGCTTAGAGAATAATCCATTCACTTGTTTAGTGCCTGGCCCTGCATTCTCTTTTCAGGCCAAATTTCCATGGTTTTCAGTTGGAGCTTCACCTGAGAAAAGAGTCCAGAATTGGGTCCCAAAGGAGATAGCTTGCACAGCAGTTTACTGTACCTGTGGACCTCTAATTTGAGGAATTACTTATACACTGAGTGCCTGACAGCATACCCCCTCTCCCCCCCTCAGGCCCTGATTTCAGCAACATGCTTAAACATGTACCTAACTTTAAGAACATGAATAGTTTCATTGAAGTCAATGCGATTACTCACATGCTTACAGTTAGGCCCGTATTTAATTACCCTGCTGAACCAAGCATAAATTGTTAAATGTCTGCATTCTGCCATCTCTTAAAATGTGTGGATCTCTGATTTGTGTAAATTCAGTGGGTCAGATCATGACCTCAAGATCTAGGTGCTCCACAGATGGTGGAACAGACTGGGGAAGGGGAGTGGGTGACCCATAACATTTACTATCCAATACGGTGTTTATGGCTGTGATGGGTTGGGTCACAGAGACCTCCTTGGGACTGCCACCTGATGTGTTGAGACTACCTCTGAGCCCCTTTTTCCCTGGCAGCTTGGGACTTCAGTACCCTGTCTTGTTGAGCCAGACACACTAGCCTGCTGCATCACAGACCCAGTTCTGAACCACATCCCCCACAAGCTGCAGGCTTAACTGAACACGGCTTAAGAAGTGCTCCTGTCTCCAGCACCCAGACACCCAGCTCCCAATGGGGTCCAAATCCAAAATAAATCCATTTTACTCTGTATAAAGCATATACAGGATAAACTCATAAATTGTTCACCCTCTATAACACTGATAGAGAGATATGCACAGCTGTTTGCTCCCCCAGGAATTAATTACTTGCTCTGGGTCAATTAATAAGCAAAAAAGTGATTTTATTAAGTATAAAAAGTAGTATTTAGGTGGTTCCAAGTATTAACAGACAGAACAAATAAATTACCAAGCAAAATAAAACAAAAACACACAAGTCTAAGCCTAAAACAGTAAGAAACTGATTACAGATGAAACCTCACCCTCAGAGATGTTCCAATAAGCTTCTTTCACAGACTAGATTCCTTTCTAGTCTGGGCCCAATCCTTTCCCCGGTACAGTCCTTGTTCCAGCTCAGGTGGTAGCTAGGGGATTTCTCATGACTGCAGCCCCTTTGTTCTGTTCCACCCCCTTATATACCTTTGGCATAAGACAGGAATCTTTTGTCTCTTTGGGTCCCCACCCATCCTTCTAAATGGAAAAGCACCAGGTTTAAGATGGATTCCAGTACCAGGTGACATGGTCACATGTCCTGTGAGACCCCAAGCCTTGGCCTGACTCACAGGAAGGCTTGCAAGTAAACAGAGCCATCTACAGTCAATTGTCCTAGTTGATGTGAGCCATCAAGATTCTAAACCACCATTAATGGCCCACACTTTGCATAACTACAATAGGACCTCAGAGTTATATTTTATATTCCTAGTTTCAGATACAAGAATGATACATTCATACAAATAGGATGAACACACTCACTAGATTATAAGCTTTTTAATGATACCTTACTAGAGACCTTTTGCATGAAGCATATTCCAGTTACATTATATTCACAATCATAAGCATATTTCTATACGCATTATGGGGTGCAATGTCACAGTGGGGTCCAGGGGAAGCCTCCAGTATTCCATCTCTGGTAAGCTACTAAACATAACATCTGTTTCTTAGGTTTCAGAGTGGTAGCCGTGTTAGTCTGTGATTCCTGATGATTTATAACCAGAGCTGTGAAAAACTTTCTTGACAAAACTCAAAACTGGAGAAAATTTTCCTGCTTTCAGGTGTATTTTACAAATCTAAAACACAGGCCAAGTTTATTGAAATTTTTGCTGAGGTTCACAGATCTTTCAGTGGAACTAGACTGAGTTCTGATCAGGCATTGCACGATAGTTCTGTGTGAAAAACTGAATGATGCTCACTATGGCATGGCTCAGACTTGAAATCTAGCAAAACATGGAAGTTTTCACAATGCAAATTGAAATATAGCATGCAAAATGAAACAAAACTTGAGACCAGCGCTGACCTTAACCACCTGCTTCAGTTTTAACTATTATGGTTACTGAACTTCCATTCTGACACTATTTTAGTAAATGGCTTCTGCCAGTTAAGAAACACTTTATGAAATGTCTGACTATAAGAAGAATATTTGTATGTTTTTTTTTTTCTTTTGCTGACTATGTTTAGAATGTTGAACTGTAGTGTCATAGGGAGTTCATATCATCTACACAATTTAAAACTGTGAGTTTCTTGTCATTATCTATTTAATGTTCTAACGGAAAAACTCATTTTGCAAACCTCACAATCTGAAATGTCTGAGCAAAAAGCTGTGATAAAGTAGCTTCATCTGTGTAAAACTGGCAGAGACTGGACTAGCAGCATGTTAATTTAGTGGATACTGTATGATCATCCCTCTCTTGGGGGATTAGGAGCTCTTGCACTTCATAACCCTTCTGTCATGATTTAATACATAAGTATATGTCATTTTGATAGCTGAACAGCTTTTCAGAACTATCCTCAGTTCAAGCAATTCCCTAACACTTTTGATTACTTGGTAAATGGATGGTGATACTGACCTTTCTTTATTTTATTTGGTAGATTGTTTAGTGTAATTTTGGAACAATTAACCAAAGAAACAGAAGGAGGTAGCCACTCAGGTGGCAAACCAGGTGGCTTTGATGTCAAAGCCCTAAGAGCCTTTCGTGTGTTGCGACCTCTCCGGCTTGTATCAGGAGTGCCCAGTAAGCTATTTTCTATTTAATTCTGTTGTAGTGAATAAAATAACCATTCCATTGTTGGTTTCAGAGTAGCAGCCGTGTTAGTCTGTATCTGCAAAAAGAAAAGGAGTACTTGTGGCACCTTAGAGACTAACACATTTATTTGAGCATAAGCTTTCGTGAGCTACAGCTCACTTATCTTTTCAGATTATTTAACCTTCTTGCTCTAGAAAGTAGAATAAAAGTGACAGGGTAAAGTTGACTTTCGTTATCTGGTTATGTAGATAAAATGTGTTTCAAGATGTACGATATCCTATTTGAAGTAGAATAAGGGATTGTGAACTCATTCAGTGTATGATTGTCTTACACAGTTCACTAGGCAGACAGAAGAATACATTTAACTTTTAGAAGTTTTATATGAAGTAAATTAAAAATCAAAAGCAAAAACACCAGAAAATAAAGTTGAGATTTTTGATACCCAAATCCTGGGAAACATACTATGTAGCTACTCCTAAAATGGCCCATAAGCAGGTAAATGTATGCCAAAGCAAACAACATGTTTTCTGCCCTGCATGGACGCAAATAACTCCTGTTGATCTTAATGGGATTTACCGATGCTTAGACAACAGGGAATAAAAGAGCAATTTCCGAAAGTAGGAAACTTGAAAAATAGAGCAATTTATTTAAAAAAGACAGTTGAGTTTTATAATTATCCTTTCTATTTCCTTTTCATTCATTATTAATTATTGATGCTTTGAGTTGAATGAGGCCTCTCTGTTTCACAACCCAGTTTCTCAAATTTGATCCAGCAGCAAAGTAATAATGCTGTGTTTATTACATCATAATCTGTTACCATGGAAATGATTGTGATGACACAGATTTAGGAAAATAACTTCAGTGGAGAATCAAGCAGAATGGGGGGAGGGGAAGGGTATGCTGTGATGGAGAAAGCCTTTGTTTAAATACAAGCAAGCCATATTCTGCTTCATTGATACCGGGCCAGCCCCCAGTCACTTGAAGCTTGAAGTGCTATCAGTGCAGAATTTAACCAATATACATTTAGGGAAAAGAAAAACTATAAAAACAATAAAAAGAAAAGGAGTACTTGTGGCACCTTAGAGACTAACAAATTTATTGGAGCATAAGCTTTCGTGAGCTACAGCTCACTTCATCAGATGTATTCTGTAGCTCACGAAAGCTTATGCTCAAATAAATTTGTTAGTCTCTAAGGTGCCACAAGTACTCCTTTTCTTTTTGCGAATACAGACTAACATGGCTGCTATTCTGAAACCTATAAAAACAATGTGAAAGGTAAATGAATGTGTCCAAGTTTGTTTATATTTTAAAGTTGTATTCGGTGTATCTGTTCTAAAGATCTTTACCATACAGGTGCAGTGCTGTCTAACAGCACTATAGACCTTCCAGACCAAAGGTCCAATCCTGTAATGAGCTCTGTGCAGATGGACCCCCCTGCACCTGGCTGCCCTGAGCTCATTGCAAGATGACAGCCTGAGCACAGGATTTTTCAAGATTCTTCAGGTATTGTAAAATCCCAGCGACCACCTGGAATTCATACCATCTAAGGAGTATGGATTCTTGTTGCTGACTTTCAAGCATTGCTTTCTATTACAGACAACGTTCAGTTAGAATTTTTTGACAGAATACAAAGCTTTACATTTTTTTAAAGCAGCCATGTGCTTGGACATTTGCTTTTGAAACTGAGCAGCCTGAAAATTCTGGCTGTGAGCTAGTGCAGGAAGATTTTGATGTGTCTTGTTCAGCGGAAACCATAGATTCACCACACTTTTTAAATTGATGACATTTCTAATTATGTATTTCTAATTATGTGTAATTGCAAAAGATTTCAT
This sequence comes from Dermochelys coriacea, assembly GCF_009764565.3. Classification (NCBI taxonomy): domain Eukaryota; kingdom Metazoa; phylum Chordata; order Testudines; family Dermochelyidae; genus Dermochelys; species Dermochelys coriacea. The sequence goes on along the minus strand of NC_050074.1, from coordinate 28,571,772 downwards.
AATCAGGAAAAGTTAATGCCATATAAAGTCTAACTCACTATCTTTGTGTGTGGTTTTTTTTTTTTTAGGTTTACAAGTTGTCCTGAACTCCATTATAAAAGCCATGGTTCCCCTGCTCCATATTGCCCTTTTGGTATTGTTTGTAATCATAATCTATGCTATTATAGGATTGGAACTTTTTATTGGAAAAATGCACAAATCATGTTTTCTTGTTGATTCAGGTAAGTAATGAAGCCACTAATTTACATAAGGGACCAATCCCACTCCCTTCCAAATCAGTGGGACTTCAGTGGGAGCACGATAGGGTCCTAGATGTTAAAACTGTTGTAAATCTTCGTTTCCATAAGGTTGCGTGATTGTAGGAAAAGCATATTACATTTTAAAATGCTAACTAAACAATAGAGCCCTGCGACTTGCTATGAACTGACCTTGTTTTTAAAAAATGTAGCCAAAGGGTCAGCCCACTAAGATAGCGACAGCCTACAGTGGGAAACACAGTCATCGGACTTTGAATCCCAGGCTAGTGAAGAGCTAGTCATATCATGGAGCAGACTTTCCCTCCTGAGGCAGATAGCTGGCTGTCTCTCTGCTTCAGCACTTTGGGCAGCATGATTATAAGAGCAAGCAGTGAGATGAGTAATAAAGGAATCCAATCCTCCTACATTCAGATGTGGGTTTAAACGATATAGTGAAAATATTTGGTATGGGAGATCTTCGGAGGAGTGAAAGATCATCACTAGAGAAATTAAGTTTAGTAAGTAGGGTACATTTCCACCAGTGAAGTCTGGAATAGAATAGACTAAATGCAGGATCTAGTCCTGGACGGCTTACCTGCTGAGAGGAAGGAAATTGTTAATATGGGATGGAAAAGCGAAGAAAGAATAATGAGAAGAAAGCATATGTTAATAAACTTCAGTAATTGAAAAATTCACTGTCTTACCTACAGCTGGCAAAATGCTTCATTTCATTTGCACTGTTGTAGCCATGCTGGCTCCAAGACATGAGAGAGATAAGGTGGGTGAGATAATGCCTTTTCATGGGCTATCTGCTGATGAAAGAGACAAGTTTTCAACCTGCACAGAACTCTTCTTCAAGTCTGGTAAAAGTAATCAGGGTGTCACAGCTAAATACAAGGTGGGACAGAGTGTTAACTTCTTGCGTTTAACAATCTGCCCTATCTTCTGTTATGCTGTGACACTCTGATTACTTTTTCCAGATTGGAAGAAGAGCTCTGTATATATGTGTATGTATAAAAAGCTTGTCTCTTTCACCAACAGAAGTTGGTCCATTAAAAGATATTACCTCACCACCTTCTCTCTTTCATTTCATTGTTATTTTATTTGAACTGTTTTCTCTGTTGATTTTTGAGTATGGCAATTTTTACACATGTAAGACCTGATCCTGAGAGATGAGTGCCCTGCATTACCCTTAGACTCCCAGCACCTTTCAGGATCAAGCCTTGAATGAATAATCTTTCCATGTAATGCTGTCTGTAGTCCGTCAGTGTTCTCCTCACAAGCAAGTTATTTCACAAAAATTTTGAGAATGCAAAATTCTGAAGTGTTTTTCGTCAATTTCAGATATATTAGTTGAGGATGATCCAGCACCTTGTGCATTCTCAGGGAATGGACGTCAGTGTGCCACGAATGGCACCGAATGTAGGGGAGGCTGGGTCGGACCAAATGGAGGCATAACCAACTTTGACAATTTTGCCTTTGCGATGTTAACTGTGTTCCAATGTATAACCATGGAAGGCTGGACTGATGTGTTGTACTGGGTAAGTAGCTTGGTAGGAAATAGAAATCTCTGAACTTTTTGCTTACTCTTAAAACAAGCTTCAGTATGCAGATGAGAAACTAACTGTTTAACAAAACTGTGAGCAAGAAATCTTGGCAAGATAGTTCTGCTGCAAAGGAGCACAGCTGCACTCTTCTTGCAGTCACAGCATCTTCCTGGATTCCTCAGGCTAAAAAGCCCTTTCAGAAGCAGATTTCTGCACTGCTGGGTTTTTTTTTAAGCCTATTCCATTTGGATAAATTTAATCTTATATTTGTGTCCCTTGGACTAGCATTCTTTTGCAAGCCTATAGTTTTTAAGTAGATTTTTTCTGATTTTGTTTAAAAGCTCTATTTTTGCATCTTCTTAGTATTATGGTAAATTAGACCCAAGCAAGCTCTCAACCGTCTTCATTTGCCTTGAGGCCTACAAACCATTTTTTCAGACATACCAAGCCTTGACTATTATGCTTCAAGAAAGGTTCAGGCCCAAGTATGTCTCCATAGAAACAACAAAAATATATATCAAAGGCCATCACTACTGCATAGGAACCAATCCTGAAAACACTTTTGTATTACTAAGCACAGTACTTATTTTTTGGCATTACAGTATCTCTTAGAGACAACAGCTAAGGTTATGGTCCCATTGTATCCAGCACTGCACTGGGGCATAGTGAGAAGCTGACCCTACTGCAAAGATCTTATGGTATAAATGAACAATCAGAAGGAGATAGGAGATATTTTCATTCCCATTTTATATATGGGGAACTAAGGCACAGGGTGAGTAAGGCACAGATTTTTAAAGGTATTTAGACATCTAAATATGCAAATATATACCTAATTGGATTTGCAGAAGAGCCAAACTCTCATTGCAGTCAAAGGAATTAAGCACTTATCTGTGTATTTAGGCCCCTCAGTACCTGTAAAAATCAATTGTGCAAGGTCATACAGGAAGTCTGTGGCAGAGTTCTAGTCTAATGCATTAACCACAAGACTAAGATTCCTGCTTAAAGTCAATGGGACTTCTCATAATAATCACTCTACTCAGTAATAAGTGTTTACAAAATTAGGATCTTAGTAAATGCAAGATAAAAAAAATTAGATTTTAAAGAACTGATGAAGCAAAAAATTATTAATTTTAAAAATTCTGAACAAAATGATGTTAAAATGTGGAGGGGAGGTAGCTAAACAAATTTGAACTTTTTTGTTGCTGGAACTGCAACCTATAAGTGAGTCTGTGGATCTGTTGCTCACAGTAGCCCATAATTTAGATTGCTTTGTGGCTGAGTGTGGCCAAATGGGATTATTTGCTAATGTCAAAATTCTTCTATGAAATAATTAGTGCAGTAAAGGGTACGGTATTATCCCAGTGAATGGGTACTTATGTAGCCTGGGGTCATTTGCTGTGAATCAAGATGAAGCATATTGTAGCTAAAAATGAAATACAGTACACATCAGCATGTGTAGCCCAGGCATTTAATCCAACATGATACACTGGAGTGCCTAGCTACACAGATACATTTCTTAAGATGATATCACAATTACAAAATAATTAAAATGGCAAACCAACAATCTGTAAGATTGCAAGATACAAACTTGGCAAAATATTGAACTTTGCTTATCAGAAAATACTGTCAGAGTTCTGAAAGAGAGCCCAGTTCTGCACTTACTAGTACACTTAAAATGCAGGCTTGGGTCCACATCAGACACTTATGACATAAGTGTTACTCATATAAGGTATATTTTTCCCCTTCTATAATTTGGTGCTGGTTTCTTGGAACAATCAGAACATGCACTTGTTCTGACTTTCTCTTCCTCACTGTCTTGCTTGCTTGCTTGCTTGCTCTCCTTATCTTTTCCTAATGGTTTCAGGAGATTTTATGAATGTTCAGTTTGTGCATGTGATTATGTCATTTGTATTTGTGATGGAAAAAACCCAAATCTTCCATGCCCCATAAAAGTGAAATCCGAGTAGAGGCGGAGTGCAGTAGAGAACACATGCTGTTTTAATTTTTGGAAGCCAGAGCATACCACATTTTGGTAGTTATGAGCCTATTATTTATTATTTCTTTCAATATATACAAAGATAACTTATCCTAAAAGCGCTAGGAGATATAACACATTTTAAAATACATAATTCATACAAAATGAAATAAATAAATTAAGATGATTTTTTTCTTTAATAATTAATCACCCAATTGGTCCATCAGATGCATAAAAAATTAAAATACCGCCCCCCATTATAAAACCAAGACCACCATCATAAAACTCCACCCTCCCCAAACATTAAAAAAACAGATGGGCCTTGCAATATGCCCTTGAAGTCATCAAACACAGGCTATATGAGACCAAGAGAGGCAATAACAAGCAAAGTTGAGAATTCACTCAGAAAAAAAACAATATTTAAGTATACAGTTTTTCCACATCAAGGATATTTGCACTACATAGATGTCAATTTTCATTTCATTGCAAAAGACACTGAGATTATTGACCAGAAACACAAAGAAGCATACCTACCTTGTAAAATATACCAGATATTTTGCTCTGAATTTGCTTTGAAGACACCATTTAAATAAAATTGGTTCTTGGTCCTCTGTCTCTGTAGATACCCAAGCTGGCATCTTTTTACCAGGATGGAAGAATGTCACTTTTCTCAATTTGGTTTTACCTATTGATGAAGCAGTGGCAGGTTCATCTGCTATTAGCTAATAAGTGAAAAACTTTTAGTAATAATGATGAATAAAAGTGTAAAAGTCTTGTGCAGTGAGGAAAGCACACATATTAGTTTTGAATAGGGTTGTTTACAGAACCCAAAGAAACCCCATTATCTCTGTATTTTAACTTGTGTTTATGTTATTGTGGGCTTTTTATAGTCTCAGGGAGCTATTGATGGAGGCAAAATAACATGAGATCAACTCTCCTAATGGTATTTCAATAATCCAGAAGCTGAAATACAATAAGAAGAACAGATCCTTTCTAAATATGGCCTCATTTATAGTTACCTGAGGTGCTAAAAATACTGCAGCAAATAGAAACACAAATACAAATATAAATACAAATAGAATCTGCACACATTCCTAGTTTTCATTTGTTCACTGTGTGACCAGTAAAAGTACCTATATAGGGTTACCTTGTGGGCAAGTCTAAGTTGGGTTGGAGGGAGTATGTGCAGTGTTTTGCATCCTGATGTATATTGTCAAATGAGGTGTAGAGGAGGTTTTGGAATGAATTGATAGATCAAACAATAATAAGTCACCAGGACCTGATAGTATTCATGCAAGAGTTCTGAAGGAACTCAAGTATGAAATTGCAGAACTACTAAATGTGGTATGACAGTCAGATAGCTAATGTAATGCCAATATTTTTAAACAGTCCCAGAGGTGATCCTGCCAATTACAAACTGGTGAGCCTAACTTCAGTACCAGGCAAATGGGATGAAACTTCAGTACAGAACAGAATTATTAGATAGATAGATGAACACACTATGACGGGCGAAGAGTCAATACAGCTTTTGTAAAGGGAAATCATGCCTCACAATGTATTAGAATTCTTTGAGGGTGTCAACAAGCATGCGGACAAGGGTGATCCAGTGGATATAGTGTACTTGGATTTTCAGAAAGCCTTTGATGACGTCCCTCACCAATGGCTCTGAGCAAAGTAAGGAGTCATGGGATAAGGGGGAAGGTCCTCTTGGATCAATAACTAATTAAAAGATAAAAGAAAAGGAGTACTTGTGGCACCTTAGAGACTAACAAATTTATTAGAGCATAAGCTTTCGTGAGCTACAGCTCACTTCATCGGATGCATCCGATGCAGAAATGCATCCGATGAAGTGAGCTGTAGCTCACGAAAGCTTATGCTCTAATAAATTTGTTAGTCTCTAAGGTGCCACAAGTACTCCTTTTCTTTTTGCGAATACAGACTAACACGGCTGCTACTCTGAAACCTGTAATTAAAAGATAGGAGACAAAGATAAGAATATATTGTGAGTTTTCACAGTGGAGAGAGGTAAATGGCGAATCCCCCCAAGGATCTGTACTGAGACCAGTGCTATTCAACATATTCATAAATGATCTGGAAAAAGGGATAAACAGTGAGGTGGCAAAATTTTCAGCTAATACAAAATGAATCAAGATAGTTAAGTCCAAACTGACCTCAAAGAGTTATAAAGGGGTTTCATAGAACTTGGCAACAAAATGGCAGATGAAATTTAATGTTGATAAATGCAAAGTAATGCACATTGAAAAACATAAAGTCAACTATACATACAAAATGATGGAGTCTAAAGAAGCTGTTATCATGCAAGAAGGAGATTTTGGAGTCATGGATAGTTCTCTAAAAACATCTGTTCAATGTGCAGAAGCAGTCAAAAAAGCGAACAGCGTGTTAGGAACCATTAGGAAAAAGATAGATAATAAGACAAAAAATATCATAGTGCCACTATATAAATCCATAGTATGCCCACACCTTGAATACTGTGTGCAGTTCTGATTGCCCCATCTTAAAAAAGATATATTATAATTGGAAAAAGTACAGAAAAGGGCAACAAAAATGAGGAGAGATTAAAAAGGCTGGGACAGTTCAGCTTAGAGAAGGGATGACTAACAGGGGGATAGGATAGAGGGCTATAAAATCATGAATGGTTTGGAGAAAGTAAATAAGGAAGTGTTATTTATCCCTTCACATAACACAAGAACCAGTGGCCACCCAATAAAATTAATGGGCAGCATATTTAAAACAAACATAAGGAAATACTTCACACAATGTCCAGTCAACCTGTGGAACTCATTGCCAAGGGATGCTGTGAAGGCCAAAAGCATAACTGGGTTCAAAAAAGAATTAGATAAGTTCCATGCTCTGGGTGTCCCTAAATTTTTGACAGTCAGAAGCTGGGACAGGACAACAGGATGGATCACTCTGTAATTGCCCTGTTCTGTTCATTCCCTCTGAAGCATCTGGCATTGGCTACTGTTGGCTTTGGCATACAGGATACTGAGCTAGACGGACCATTGGTCTGACCCAGTATGGCCATTCTTATATTTTCATGTTCTTATATTCTGTCAGCAGAAAATGACAGCTTCCAAAAACATTCACTAATACCGCTCACTATCACCTGGATAACAACAGTGAACTCTGCAAAATGATCCAAGTTTGAATAATAATATTCTCTTGTACACATCCAGAGTTGATTTCAGGCCTAATCCTGGTAGGTGCTGAGCACCATTCAATTACTATTGACTCATATGGGTCCTGCTACTCACATAATTGCCTGTGATTGCTGCAAATAAGGTTATTGTATGTGTGTGCACTCATGCCTGTGTATTTCTCTAATTCTAAGTTGTGCATATACATGTAACCCACTGGTCAGTGTGTGTTATGTTATATGTTTGATAAACAGAGAATGTGAATCTGTGACAGCCCCAGCTGTAGAACCTTGCACATTAGTTCAGTCTGGAGAAACTTATGCTTTCAGCTCTGGAGGTCTTTTTTGTCAGACAGGATGGCAGGCGTCACACACACTGGTTCTTAATGCTTTAACTCAATCCTAAAGTTGAGTATGCCCACTTTCTTTGCCGTGTTTCCTGTTTGCTTTAGCAAACACTCAAGAGTTCAGAAATCTGAACCTCGATTTTGCAAATACAGACTTCTCACTGAAAATCTGGCCCTAGATGTGCTTTTATATCCTTGAAGATCAAATAAAACTATCTAGGTTTATATGACATTTATGGCTAATGCTAAATTTATAAAGTAATGATGCATTATAATTTGCAATTTATTTTCATTAGTTTCATTTGATATACAGGGGTACATATAATAAATTATGGTGCCTGTCATTAAAAAGCCATAATTTGCCCTTAATACTGTTGATATCATAGCGATTTTTCTTCACTGCAACAGTTAACTTGAATTACTATATTTGAGTTACTATACTTGAGCTAGCATAGCTTGAGTGTCAGTGGCCATACTATGAAACAACTCTCAGCTACACAAAGTAATTTGATAGCAGAACTGAGGGACTGGATTAGCAGAATGATTAGCATCTGATGAGTTGTGCTAAATCAAATTTGTAGTCTGTAGCTGGCTCCGCATTGCATTGCTAGCTTGAGCGGCAACAGCGCTTAGACTTCACCACACACCTCCTGATGGGCCAGCTAGCTCAGGTTTAAACATCATTTAACTTGAGCTAGAGATTTTATGAGTGGACAGGTGTTGAATTAGGGGGAAGATTGAGTTATTCCTCGAGCTAACACTGTAGTGAAGACAAGCCATAAGTGTAAGGAAAAATAGTGGTATCTCAGATATGCCTGGCTGTCAACTGGAAAAATGCTGATTTTAATGGGTACCCCTATATAACACACAGTATCAGGGATGCATGTTAGGAGTCTTAAATTCTCTCATTGAAATATTCCCATGTAATCTGAGGTATTTTTAAGCCTTTTGTACTCGGTAGGTAGAGATGTTATGTGCATGTGTCCCAGTGATCTTTTACTTAACATATTAACATTTTTAAATTGTATCATTTAACACCAATAGTGTGATAATAACATATTCTAACATTAGAAAGAAACATCACGCAACCTGTTATCTGTCTCAAATATTAAGTCTTACCTGCAACACTAACTCATTGTAACATCTTAGAGTTTTTTAACTGAAATGATCATTTCTATAACATTGTCTGAGTGCAGTGAAACTTTAGGGGTATAGTGAATTTTTTGAACATCCCTTGTAAACATGTCCCTCCTATTAATGTTACTGGGATTAACACACCTATATCTAAGGGTGAAAACCCCTAATATTGTTTACTAACAAAATCTCCAAACAGCATCAACACCTTTCTAAATTTATTCTCATAACAGACAACAAAAGCCATCATATTCTTATTAGCATTTTACAAGCACAAGGAAATCTTTCTTTCTTGTGCATAGAAAAACATAATGCAATCATTAATTCTTTTAATAATAGGATGAAGATTTTAGAGAATGGCTATAACTCCTGTTTAAATACAGCTCGACACAAGACACAATTAATACTTCAAAGAGAATCATTACAATAATAAAACAGGTTAGTCTGTTGCTTGTTTAGCCTGTCAATCAAACATTCAGGAAACCAACCAGATAATCAAATAGTTACTTCATTTTATATAGTGTTCTTAGTGCAAGCATCGCAGAGAGCAGCTAACCAAAAACATAATAAAACCGTGTATAAATTAGTTGAAAGAACAACCAAATAAGTAAGTCTAGACCTTAATCTGACAAGTAGCCAAACATTCTGCAGATCTAATTCACAAAAAATCCCACGGTGAAGTACAAAATGCACCACTGGGCCACACACAAAATGATGCAGCCCACAACTGAAGTATTATCAAGACTGAGCAGGAAGCTCAGCTGGAGACACAGGAGATATCTTGATGAAAAACATACAGTCTTGTAAACAATCAAATATTAAAACTTCGAAGTTGGTATATTGATAAGCCAGAAACCAATAGAGAGCATCCAGAGCTGGAGAGATAAAGTAAGACATTAGTCATTATTAGGAATTTAGCTTCCTGGCTCTACAGAAATGGAAGACACATTACAGAACCCAAACAAATGCGAGTCAACAGTGAATTGCAGCCTACAGTCTGAGGAAGACCAAAGCACATATGAGAGTCTTCAGATCTTTCTGAGTAAGTATGGGCTATAGACTAGAAATATTCCCCAGACAATGCCAGATTTTTTTTGATGGGATACCCGACAGAATCCCCTATTTGCTTCTTTCACTTGCTAAGGATTGCTTAACAGTGCTCCCCTAGTGTCAGTGAACACCACTCCTGGGTCATCCAAGGGAAATGCTCAAGTGAAGCGAGGCCCTTCTTCCCCCAAAGGGGTTGATTGTTCAGTGTGCACAATGCTTCCAGCCTTTGATGACTTAGGCAGCAAGAAATCTAGCACAGGATCTCTGGCTAGATATAGACTGGTAGGAATTTTGGATGACAGTATTAACATGCTTCATAGATGACATTTAAGAACCAGAGATAGCATGTTAGGTTTTTATTCTTGAGTATTAATCAGTGGAACCTAATTTAATTTGTAAGTACAATAAAAGATTTCAGATATTGATTTGGGCTAATGAAAATCTTTTTTTATTTAGAACTAAAAAGCTAAAAAACATCCAAGCTAAGATTGCAAAGAGGCTAGAAATAGACTGCTATACCAGCTCATTAGAAACTTCAGGAACAGAGAGAAGGGTAGAGATCTGCATAAATATGATAATCAAACCCAGGCCTGCAAATAATACTGTAAAATGGGAAAATATAAATATTAAAAAGTCTAGAATACAGAGCCCTGAAGGATGGTGATTTAATGTAATAGTTTCAAATGAACAATGTAACACACAGAGTCCACATGGAGAGAGATGATTTTAAACTACTCACAGGAGGATACCAATTCTCATGAACTCACCCAGGAATTGAGGATGATTTATTCTGACATCATTTCTAGTATCTCAGGTTTATCTGACTGCTGACAGATAGTACTAGTTCCTTGACAGAGATCACTGTAAATCTTCAAAAGAGCATATTGCCCCCCAAAAGTATAAACTAGATTAGAAATAAATCAGACTCTGGGTATCTGCTAAAACGTCCTGCAGTTGAATTACTACACCTTGCTCCAAAAGCTTTACTGGAAGAAACAAATGGGAGACTGATCAATAACTTGAACAGTCTTTCTTAAGCAACCAAAATCTCTTAGGGTGATAACACAACTTATTGGATAGAGTTCAGACCTACATATGGTATTTTTGTTTGATTTACAGCTTCTGTGTAAATTAAGATACCAGTCACACGCTGTTTTTCAATCCAAATAATGTAGACCATTATACCATATTTGAATCCATGACTTTCAGAAAACACTAAAAAAACAAACAAAACAAACAAAAAAAACCCCAAAAAACCCACAGCAGAATTAGCTGTCAAAACAGATTGTTTCAAAAGATATTATATACTTAGTATCATACTTGGTATTATTAATTTCTGTATTATAGCCCTTTAATATTGAGTACAGTTAGATGGACCCATCTTTCACACTATTGTTCATTCACTTTACTAATTATAAATAGACAGTTTTATTGAGCACATTGATTTAGATGACCAAACCTTTTCATATACTTTATAAGTTTCATGTGTGAAATAAACTGGGCAACACACACTTCATCAGACCAATAGACGAAAAACACAGTGAATAGTATTAACCCCATCTTAACATGTTGAAACCAAATTGGTTGGTACAGAGCAAAGATTCATCACCCTCAGGACACTTGCATGGTGCAGGATGCCCCGATTTGAGGTGCCCTCATTGGATTACCCAGCATGTGAGGCAGCACTCACTAGTTCATTTTCTTGGTGTAAGAGAAAACCATGTGTGAGGACTTCCCAGTGCTCCCATCGTGGTGGTTTAGCTCTGGTCTGCCACCAAGGTAGGCCTCTGGCTGCAAGTTACAATGGGATCTTATGCTGGTTATTTAGAAATGGGAGAATCTTATTTTGTTTTCAAACAACCACATTTGACATCCAGACTTTCCTTGGAGAAATAACCTGAAAATGTTTTATTTCCCAGGCCAAAGACACTAACCTAATAATGAGTCATCACCTACAACACATAGATACTGGGTGCTAGAAAAGTATCTAAAATGCATTTAAGAACTGTAAGATTCCGCATACTAATTTACTTTGAGTCTTTATTCCAAGATTTTAAAATCATGATTATAAAAAGAAGAGGTTTAGCTTTAAGGAATAAATATGTAGATGGCTAATTTATGCACTTCTTTATTAGCATAAATAGATTTCTTACAATGGTTATAAATTACAAATTGTAGAATCTGGGCTCAGTTTTGAGAGGTCTAAAGATTAAGGTAAGTGGGGAAGTGGGATACCAGGAGGAAGCACGAACAGGAGAGCACAAGAGAGGAGGACTCTTGCCTCATACTGAGAAAGCAGGACGATTAGCGAGTTAAGTGCCTATACACAAATGCAAGAAGCCTGGGAAAGAAGCAGGGAAAACTGGAAGTCCTGAACAGTCAAGGAATTATGATGTGATTGGAATAACAGAGACTTGGTGGGATAACTAACATGACTGGAGTACTGTCATGGATGGATATAAACTGTTCAGGAAGGATAGACAGGGCAGAAAAGGTGGGGGAGTTGCATTGTATATAAGAGATCAGTATGATTGCTCAGAGCTCCAGTATGAAACTGCAGAAAAACCTGAGAGTCTCTGGATTAAGTTTAGAAGTGTGAGCAACCAGGGTCATGTTGTGGTGGGAGTCTGCTATAGACCATCAGACCAGGAGGATGAGAGGCAGTGACCATGAGATGGTCGAGTTAAGGATCCTGACACAAGGAAGAAAGGAGAGAAGCAGAATACGGACCCTGGACTTCAGAAAAGCAGACTTTGACTCCCTCAGGGAACTGATGGGCAGGATCCCCTGGGAGAATAATATGAGGGGGAAAGGAGTCCAGGAGAGCTGGCTGTATTTTAAAGAATCCTTATTGAGGTTGCAGGAACAAACCATCCCGATGTGTAGAAAGAATAGTAAATATGGCAGGTGACCAGCGTGGCTTCACAGTGAAATCCTTGCTGATCTTAAACACAAAAAAGAAGCTTACAAGAAGTGGAAGATTGAACAAATGACCAGGGAGGAGTATAAAAATATTGCTCAGGCATGCAGGAGTGAAATCAGGAAGGGCAAATCACACTTGGAGTTACAGCTAGCAAGGGATGTTAAGAGTAACAAGAAGGGTTTCTACCAGTATGTTAACAACAATAAAAAGATCAAGGAAAGTGTGGGCCCATTACTGAATGAGGGAGACAACCTAATGACAGAGGATGTGGAAAAAGCTAATGTACTCAGTGCTTTTTTTACCTCTGTCTTCACAAACAAGGTCAACTCCCAGACTACTGCACTGGACAGCACAGTATGGGGAGGAGGTGACCAGCTCTCTGTGGAGAAAGAAGTGGTTCAAGGCTATTTAGAAAAGCTGGATGAGCACAAGTCCATGGGGCAGGATCCACAACAAGGGTGCTAAGGGAGTTGGCGGATGTGATTGCAGAGCCATTGGCCATTATCTTTGAAAACTCATGGCGACTGGGGGAGGTTCCGGATGACTGGAAAAAGGCTAACGTAGTGCCCATCTTTAAAAAAGGGAAGAAAGAGGATCCGGGGAACTACAGGCCAGTCAGCCTAACTTCAGTCCCTGGAAAAATCATGGAGCAGGTCCTCAAGGAATCAATTCTGAAGCACTTAGAGGAGAGGAAAGAGATCAGGAACAGTCAGCATGGATTCACCAAGGGCAAGTCATGCCTGACTAACCTAATTGCCTTCTATGATGAGACAACTGGCTCTGTGGATGAGGGGAAAGCAGTGGATGTGTTATTCCTTGACTTTAGCAAAGCTTTTGATATGATCTCCCACAGTATTCTTGCCAGCAAATTAAAGAAGTATGGGTTGGATGAATGGACTATAAGGTGGATAGAAGGCTGGCTAGATCATTGGGCTCAAAGGGTAGTGATCAATGGCTCCATGTCTAGTTGGCAGCCGGTATCAAGCGGAGTGCCCCAAGGGTCAGTCCTGGGGCTGGTTTTGTTCAATATCTTCATTAATGATCTGGAGGATGGCATGGATTGCACCCTCAGCAAGTTTGCAGATGACACTGAACTGGGAGGAGTGGTAGATATGCTGGAGGGTAGGGATAGGCTACAGAGGGACCTAGACAAATTAGAGGATTGGGCCAAAAGAAATCTGATGAGGTTCAACAAGGACAAGTGCAGAGTCCTGCACTTAGGACAGAAGAATCCCATGCACTGTTACAATCTAAGGACGGAGTGGCTAGGCAGCAGTTTTGCAGAAAAGGACCTAGGGGTTACAGTGGACAAGAAGCTGGATATGAGTCAACAGTGTGCTCTTGTTGCCAAGAAGGCTAACGGCATTTTGGGCTGTATAAGTAGGAGCATTGCCAGCAGATCGAGGGACGTGATCATTCCCCTCTATTTGGCATTGGTGAGGCCTCATCTGGAGTACTGTGTCCAGTTTTGGGCCCCACACTACAAGAAGGATGTGGAAAAATTAGAAAGAGTCCAGCAGAGGGCAACAAAAATTATTAGGGGGCTAGAGCACATGACTTATGAAGAGAGGCTGAGGGAACTGGGTTTATTTAGTCTCCAGAAGAGAAGAATGAGGGGGGATTTGATAGCTGCTTTCAACTACCTGAAAGGGGGTTCCAAAGAGGATGGATCTAGACTGTTCTCAGTGGTACCAGGTGACAGAACAAGGAGTAATGGTCTCAGGTTGCAGTGGGGGAGGTTTAGGTTGGATATTAGGAAAATCTTTTTCACTAGGAGGGTGGTGAATCACTGGAATGGGTTACCTAGGGAGGTGGTGGAATCTCCTTCCTTAGAGGTTCTTAAGGTCAGGCTTGACAAATCCCTGGCTGGGATGATTTAGTTGAGGTTGGTCCTGCTTAGAGCAGGGGGTTGGACTAGATGACCTCCTGAGATCCCTTCCAACGCTGATATTCTATGATTCTAATAATACTCAAGTTATTTTCTTACATGATGTTTAACTGGAGAGAGTTGTCTAGTCACATAGTAATGGTATGCGTTTTAATAGCATGTTTTACCTTTAGAAACCTGAAGTTCAAATTCAGAAGTGACCTTAAGTAATTATAAGGGAATCTAAGATGTAACCTTCATCCATTCTCTTCAGTGGATTGCACAAGTAAACCTCGCTTAGTCGCTCAGCTTTCAGCAGACTCTTTTAGACTCGTTTAGACTCTTTTAGCCAGAACCCTTACCAGCATGTCAGTTACAAACCTGGTTTTTGATATGGCAGTGAAGTGAAATTCACAACAAAGTAACAGCCTCAGAATTCACAACCCACAGGTGCACGGGTCAGTGGGCTGCAGGATCCCCAGGTCTGCAGTGCAGTGAAGATGAATCCGGCCATCTCAGGAAGGAGTCAGAGAAATCTGTGCTTTTGTTCCAGAACCCAGAGTATAGCATAGGAAAAGCTAGGCCCTTTTACAGGTGGCCAGCTTTAGAGGATAGCTTTCCTATACTTGAAGCCCAGCCCCTTTAACCAGATTTAAGTTAACTCCATTGCAGCTTGGGGGACCCCAGAGCACTGGAGTGGCTGAAATGCTGTTTGGAATCCTCTAAAATGAATGGAGCTTCCCAGCAGGCTTCGAAGTCAGTGCTCTCAGGTTCGAGAACCAACAGTGCAGACTTAAAAGCCTGCTGGATCAATTCCCCCTGTTCACAATACCCTGATTTCTGAGGGCTTTGTAAACCAAAATTAGGTTTGTTGTCCATTATCATTTCTCAGGTGCTACCAAGGATGTTCTAGCCCTGATTAATAAATTCACCAACTTCAATGGCAGTTAAGATGTTATAAATTTTAAACCAGCAAACCACCACACCAAAACCCTTTTGAAGTGAAAAGAGTTTGAAACATTATGGAAAAGAAGCCAGGATGGAAACAAATGTTAGAGATGTGATGACGCTGCTTTATTAAAATCCCATAATTCAGGTCGAGATTCATCAGTAGGTTCAAAAAAGCTTTCAACTCTTCAGCAAGCCAGTGCTACATTTTAAGAGAACTTAGGCCTGGATTTGCATGCAACTTTACCTAGATTCGGGATACCTCACCAGCAGTTACTACACACTGGTATCTGAGATACAGTAGCTATTTTTTAGTTTGTGTTGGGTTAAACTGGAGTATTTCAAATACCCCTGAATAACTCAGTAAATGTTGATTTGTTAATTGATGTGATTCCGCTGGGACTTATTGTAAAGTGTTACCATTTTGTTTGAAAATTATGCTACACTCTCAGTGCTACACCTGAGAGAGTTGTATATTTGGAACAATTAGTCCAATATACAAACTGTACAGCAAGAGTCAAAGTGTTGAGCAAAGACAATTCCCATTGACCTCAGTGGGAGCAGTTGATGCCCAGCATTCCTGAAATCAGGTCCTAAATAGAAAAAGATTGTGGCAGGTACACAAGCTGGTGGTGGGGAGAGGGGAGAAAGATGCCTTCGCCATCTCTTGCAGGCTTATAAAGGACCTGTTCACAGTCTGATCCTGGCACTCCGTTCAGCGCACGTGTAAGGTGATGAGTCACTCCTATGATGGGCTCCAGTCAATCCACAAGCCAGGAACTGGTCTGGTGACTCCCAGAGCAAGTATGTAAGCCCCACAGGACGAATAGCAGCTCAGTCTGCTCTGCTCAATGTTACCCCAGGGTTTGGAATGCTCTCCTGCCTGTCTGTAGTAACAAGAAAAGGAGTACTTGTGGCACCTTAGAGACTAACACATTTATTTGAGCATAAGCTTTTGTGAGCTACAGATCACTTCATCAGATGCATGCAGTGGAAGATACAGTGGGGAGATTTTATATACACAGAGAACCTGAAACAATGAGTGTTACCATATACACTGTAACCAGAGTGGGGGTTCCCCCAGTGTGTATGGTAACACCCATTGTTGTTGTCAACTGCTGGAAATGGCCCACCTTGATTATCACTACAAAAGGTCCCTCCTCTTCCACCCCACCCCCCCCCCCCGCTCTCCTGCTGGTAATAGCTCACCTGAAGTGATCACTCTGGTTACAGTGTGTATGGTAACACCCATTGTTTCATGTTCTCTATGTATATAAATCTCCCCATTGTATTTTCCACTGAATGCATCCGATGAAGTGAGCTGTAGCTCATGAAAGCTTATGCTCAAATAAATTTGTTAGTCTCGAAGGTGCCACAAGTACTCCTTTTCTTTTTGCGAATACAGACTAACACAGCTGCTACTCTGAAATCTGTAGTAACAGACTCCCCAAGCCTTAGCCTGCTTCAGCCTTGCTCTTGCTCCAACCCTGTTCCTAGTCCTGCTCTCACTCTAGCCCTATTCCTAATTCACTCCAGCCTTGCTCCAGCCCCACTCTGGACTCCTGATTCTGGCTCCAAACACTAAACCAGTCTGCCATGGGTCTAACTGACATCCCCATGGCCTGACCATCCCCATCATGGTTTCTGACAGCAAGACTGCAGTGGTGGCGCTATAGCATAGAAGGGAGCACATTCTGCTCCCTGGGGAAAAATTTAGCAATGTCTCTTCTTTGAGACTCCTGGGTCCTGTATGAAGCATAGTGCTCCCTTGAACTCCTACTAGGAGGTATGCCTCATTGGCTGAGAGAGCTGTGCCTTATGGAAGTATAGTGCTCTTAGGTTTTTAACCTGCCACGGAAGGCTATAGCATTTCAACAGAGTTGAGACAATGAGACATTCTTCTTGTACCCAGCTCTGTATTATCTATATTGGTAAGGATATGTATACACAGATAAACGTTCTCTGTCTTCAGTGGGCAGATGTACCCTTCGGCTCTGATGGTATATTCAGATTGATATGCAAAGGAAATTGTTTCTTCCCTGCCAATTTTATATCTCCAAAATAGCATGTTCCTTGATCCTGGACTGTAAGTTGTGTCCCTTCACTAGGAGCTCACAGGCAGCCAGATCTGTCAGTCACTGTGTTCCTCATGGAAGGGAGGGCAATCATTCTTCACTAGAACGAGTGTTTCAAGGCTGTTAAAATGTACGATGTAAACTGATTTAATGCCAATGCAAATGGCATAAAAATGACACAGCATAGTCAAGAAGTGGCAACAATGTAAGAATAAATGCTGACAAATAATGATGTAAATGAAGATTACATGCCTCTGTACTAGAGGACCTGCTATTACAGAGATATCAAACTGACTGGTATGAAAAGTATTCCTTTTGTCCTTCATCTTTCCTGGTCTAGTACTGTCAGAATATGAACCAGAGTGAGAGCTCTCTAAGAGGTTAGAGTGAGAGAAAAAAAAGAAGGTGGGGTGAATGGCACATATAAAAAGTGGTCCACGTGGCAGCTTTACAAACCTGTTTTGGCAATGTACAGGACTTTTTGGTCCAGAAAAAACGACATGGCAGGGATTTGACATGCAGTGGCATTCATGTGGAGCATTTAGCCCTTTAGTCTTTTATACTTCTTAAATACAACACCTGATCCATATCACAGCTGAATCCTTGGCTAGAGCCAGGATTTGCTCTGCACTTTGCGTGAGAGACCACAAATAATGCTTTGGGCTTGCATATATAGTTGTTTCTGGAGAGGGAGATTTTCTCTGCCTTGCTGATAGCTAAGCCATGTCTCAGTTTTTGTTTTGGATTATGGACAAAATGACATTAGGGTTGCCTATTTTGACCTATGGAAATTTGTCCTGAATTTGGAATAAAGTTTTGAGATAGGCACAGTGCCATTTGGCTTTCATTAAATGAGCTGTCTCTGAATGAAAACGGCTTCTGGCTCAGATATTCACCTTGCCAATGTTATTGCAATTAAAAATATAGCTTAATGTACAGGAAGTATAAAAATGGTTTGAATGGAGATTGAATAAGTGCCTGAAGAAATAGGTAGTAAAAAATCATGAGAAGAGGCGGTTCAGACCTATGTTTTTAGAAATCTGTGAGTGAGAAAATGAGACAGGAGAGCAAGCCTGAGCTCAGTAAGACTGTCTTGAAATTGGACATTTGGTCCTCCAGTATGTTCTCTCTGAGTCCAAGGGTGATACCAGTTTGCAGAAAATACAGGGTATTTCAAATAGAAAAGCCATAAGCACATTAAAGTCCTGATCTGCACACCAATTCTGGAATCTGTTCCAGATGTTGGAATGTAGACTAGAGGGAGATAATTTTTCAGTAAATAATAAGGTTTGGATGGTACCTGAATATCCTTAATTATTTTGTCCTGTATTTCACAGCAACTATGTTCTTTGGGATGACCTGATTTTACTTGCTTATTTTGAAAGATGCAAAGTGGATTGAAAAAAAGGCTTAAAGTAGAAATTTGGGACAAAACTGGGATAGGGCATTTGTGGTCTCTTCTTTGTAATCTTTCCCCCTGGAATAGTGCAGTAATAGATTCCAAATTCTTAACCTTGTAAAATGGTAGAGCGGGTCTAACATTCCAGACCTCTCTCTGATAGAGTCGGGCAAGAATCCAGTCCCTGTCATCTAGAGAATCCCGAGTGACATCTTGGCTTGCTTTTGAACGTACAGGGAACGAGACCCAACTAACATTACTGAATCAGGGGACATGCCTTTGAAGGAGACTGTAAATTGCATGGGTTTTTATGCTGGTCAGAGGTCCAGGATATGCTGAATTCAATCTTAGATCAGCACGAAAAGTGTACTAGTCCATCAAAGTACTAAGAATAGCTTTAATTTGAATAACTAACATCCACCAAGCCTAGCAAATTATTTATACCATCAAATAGCTGTGATTCCCAACTTCCTCATGCCAATGCTGTTAGCCCTGGATGGTAACATAATGTTGGCCTTAAAATTGCATCACTGTAATGTAAAGTGATTTTTTTCTTACATGAATTTTACGCTAGAAACTAGTGCTTATGGTAAAAAAAAAAACATTAGGGCAAGGTTCAAGGAAGCAACCATAAGAATGTGCAAAGCACAAGTGCTAACATGGCCATTGTGACACAGAGAGGATGTTTCAAACTTAGCCCCTCCTCCCCCCCTGATCTGGGTATCTGCAAGGAAGTGGGGAAAGCAGCTTTGGTTTCATTCTGGGGGTACATAGTGCTAAACTAACATAAATTCTGGCTGCTCTGGGCTTGCTCCCTTGCTGAGCAAATGAACATCTTGTTGGCTTGCAATGATCATGTTGAGCTCTACAGACTTGAACTTCACACAAGTGGGGCTGTAAATATCATTTGGGGTCTTCTCAGCAAATACACCAGCAAAAAGTTGTCATCAACACTGGGTGAGATTGACCTTTTCCTTCTGGTATCATGGGCCTTTCGACAAAGCAAATGAACAATATCATAGGGTGGGGATTGAATTTGAAGGGCCTTGATAGGGTGAATACAAGCAGATTATGTTTGATGTGACAGAGGAGGGGAAGCCAGTGGAGGGACTCAAAAAGATGACATGGTGCAAGTGATGGGCTGGGAGAATGAGTTTTGCCCCAGCATTGTGAACAGATGTGAGTGGGACAAGTTTGCATTTGTCAAGGCTAGAGAGAAAGATGTTGCTGTAATGGAGATGCAAGATGATGAGAGCCTGGGCAGGAGTTTTAGCTGTGTGGATGCATAGGAAAGACTGTATTTTAGAGATGTTATACAGAAAGAATTAGCAAGATTTAGATATAGCTTGGATATGAGGACTAGAGAGAGGTCTGAATTGAAGAAGACATGCTGGTTACAGGCCTGAATGACAGGCAGGATGGTGATGCTGTCTAGAATAATCAAGAAGGTGGTAGTGGCGAAGAGAGAGATTGGGAGCTCTGTGTTAGCTATGTTTGCTTGAGCTGATGGCTAGACATCCACAAGTAAGTGTCAGAGAGACAGGCTGAGATTTTAATTTGGACAGAAAAAGACAATCTGAAGCAGAGAGGTAGATCTGTGAGTCATTAGTATAGAGCCGGTACTGTAGTTGAATTTGTGTTTGTGGATGAGATAACCTAGAGATGATGTATTGAGGGGAAAGAGAATGGGACCAAGCCCCGTGGGACCCCCACAGAATGTTTGAGGTTGGATGAGTCTACTTTTTTCCTTCCTGTGAATTTTCAGAAGCAGGGGATGACTTGGTCCTTGCTATTTAGTTAGGGTTTTTAGGGATAGATTTAATTTAACAAGAATATTGCTGTGTTGCGATACAATGACAGTCTTCCCCCAATACCAAAATAAGACAAAGCAAAACAAAAATTCTACCAAAAAAACCCCAAACCCTGTGCTGCTTAAAAGTTTTTCTGTATTTAATTTTTCTATGGAGTCCTGTAAAATCTGTCACTTATTTAAAACCTCTTCTGTTCTGTTACATAAAATATTTTAAATAGAAAAATTACCTGGGGTAGATTTTTTAAAAAGACATATAAGACCTTGGTGATAGATCTTCTCTTTTTAGTCATATTGGAAGTAAACGGAATTAGCCATTTTTTAAGTGAAACAAAAATTAATATGCATTACCTCAGTACAGCTAACTGAGTAACACTGAGAACTCTCCAAGGCCTTGATTCTGCAAAGATTTATGTATGTGTATAACTGTGATCAAGTTTAGGGCATACTTTTACCTTGTGAAAATGGAGGCTTTGTAATAAGATTTTAAAATAAAATGAGAAATAAAATTTATCAAGGTTTTCTTTCTCTGTTTAAAAAAGACTCAGATCTCTTATAGTAGCAATGTTAATGACAGGATTCAAATCATTTAACAGGACTTTGAGTGGAAGTTACATGTCTTTAACCCCTATTTCATACCTTCCCCCCCACACTTTTAAAGAAGAGGGAAAAGCGTTCCCTAATGTTTGTTTCACAAAAAAGTGCCCAACCCTATAGTCCTTAAAAAATTCTAATTTTAGTCAGTCGGATTTTTCCAGGATAGGGACTGCAGGATCAAGCCCAAAATGTCAACATGTGAGTATGACAACCTAGAAAGAAAAGCTAGCACAATTTAACCTATTTTCTTTTCTTGGAATATTGTCAGAAATGACATATGAAAAATATCTTGATAATTGCACACGTGTATTTTCTTTTTCTTCTAAATATGACATTTTGGATTTCAGTGGATACGTTTCTTGATTCCATCTTTGAGATGGATGTGGTGAGGTTCTCCAAAAATAGAGAATGAAAAATAAGTTTACATAAAGGTTGTATGCATATAAATAGAATATTCATGTTCAGTTAATTTAACCTTAATTTTATAACAACCACAAAAAAACTTTTTACCATGTATGTATAAACTTTAGCTTTATATAATTTTGGTTCATAATCCCTTTCTGGAATGTTTCCATGTTTTCGGTTTGCAACTAAATTGGCGTATACTGTTACTATACAGTAAAAGCTTTGTTATCCGGTATGTTGAAGGAATGGGGGGTGCCAGTTAATCAAAAATTCAGGTTAACTAAGAGTTATACTTACCAATGGAATACCAATTTTCAAAGAATTAGAATACAATAAAATGAATCAAGTATAAAATAGTATACAGGTACTCATCAATCCAGTAGTAGTACTGCACTGCAGAGTGGTTGGTTTCTTGAAGCACTTAGGTATATACAGGTTAAGTTTCTATACAGTAGGTTATCTTATGACACTACATATCACTATGGGCAGTGGATGATGTACACCCAGATCACTACAAATACATTGAACACTAAAACTATACTGAACATAATTTAATCTTTCTTTGATGATTCAGAAGGCACTCCAGGATCTTGCAGTGCCTCAGAGTCATCATTATCAACATCAATTATCATTGTAGATGTGGAAGATTGGGCTGAATCTGTAATGATCCTATGATATACCCTGAAAGAAAAGAAGTACTTGTGCCACCTTAGAGACTAACAAATTTATTTGAGCATAAGCTTTCGTGAGCTACAGCTCACTTCATCAGATGAGTTGTAGCTCACGAAAACTCATGCTCAAATAAATTTTAGTTTCTAAGGTGCCACAAGTACACCTTTTCTTTTTGCAGATACAGACTAACATGGCTGCTACTCTGAAACCTATGATATAGCCTGGAATCTGCTTTTTTGAATAAATCCCTGGTATCAGTTTGCTTACTTCTGCATCTTTTGCATAAAAGTAGAGTGCAGAATGTGTAATTGCATAACCTTCTGGGCAATATACTAGTCCTGGTTACTAGATAGAAGATTTGTATTGGGAGAAATCAGAAATGACGGTTAATAGAGCTTTCTAGTTGATCAAATGCCGGATAACACAGGTTTTACTTTATAAATAAAACTTTTGAGTTACACAAATATATTCCCACTATATTTCTTAACAAACTGATTAAGAATATCTTACTGCACCCAATTATATATTTATGGTAAGGAGTTTATTGAAATTATTTGCTACAGAAAAATAATAGGATATTTATATTATTGCAATGAATCTGTTTTACCTTTTAGTGTATGCTTTTTAAAAGAAAATCCAAGTAGGTATAGGTAAGAAATATGCTGATATTAAAAATGAAAAAGATCCCAAATGTCTTAAATATCATTTTATAAGTATTGTTTTATTTTATAGTGAACATTTTCTCAAATTGCGATTGTGTGCAAAGTATTAAGCACAGAACAAAATTCCTGCTTTGCTACCTTTATATGTTTGGCAAAATAATTTTCATTTGCAAAGCTATGCAATAGTCATTCTTTTCTTTCAGTGTGTGTGCTAGGAATATGAAGTGAATGTGGCCAGTGCTTTACTTTTCCTCATATGGGCCTCCAATGAAAGTTAAGGAAAATGCATAGAATATTGTCTCACTGCATTATAAAGCTCTCTTTTCCTTTTCTCTAATTCTTCCTTATTACATACTATAGGAAACTACTTCTATAAGATCATCTTATTTCTTACAGATGAATGATGCTATGGGATTTGAATTGCCATGGGTGTATTTTGTCAGTCTCGTCATCTTTGGGTCATTTTTCGTACTAAATCTTGTTCTTGGTGTATTGAGCGGGTAAGCATACACCTTTTTCATCATGAAAGCAGAGTCCTGAATTCAGTTGCTATGAACACACAGGTTATATTATACAGGTGAGCTTATGTGCAGTGTTGATGTGGTTTAAAAAGAGCTTCCTCTCTTCCTGCAGTTGTGCTGTATACCTAAAGCAGAAACAGTTTACCATAACCAAGACATAGTCCCTGAAAATAAAGTACAGATACCAAAACCAGAGATTTGTTTTGAAAAATTTAAAATGTTACCAGCATATAGGCTCTGTGTTCGTACTTAACATGAGGCTAAATTATTAAAAAAAAACACTATAAATACCTTTCATTTAAATGTGATGTTTTAAAACATGCCTTCTGTTACAGGGCATAACATCTGCAAATTTATTTGGGTAAGTAAAGAAGTTAAATATGAGTCCACTTGTCTTAAAAATTAAGTAACAGATTTAATGGATATATTCAGCATTCAGAAGAGGAACCAATTTTTCTTTTCCTAATAATATACAATGGAAACAAATTAGAGGCTGATGTAACTAAGTGCTGGAGATGACAGATACTAAAAAGTAGGGCTTATTTTGGAAGAAGGAACACCTATGTGATCTGGCAGCTGCTAAAAGGACTCTGCTATTTAATGAATGGCTGAATCATAACTTATTTCCTCACATTTTACAGGTAAATGATGCAATAGGATGTGAATGGCCATGGATCTATTTTGTTAGTCTTATCATCCTTGGCTCATTTTTCGTACTTAACCTGGTTCTTGGTGTACTTAGTGGATAAGCAGTTGAGTTGACATTGTATATTTTGCTGCAACTTGTAAGGTAGCCTATGCATTTATTCAAGCTTCTCAGTGATGGCTTTTTGTATGTGTCTCAAATCTTATGTCATCCTACCAGCGTTTGCTCTTTTGACTGAATTGTGTGATCCTTGTGCCTGTATCTATCTGCGACATCATGTGTGTTTACAGTGCTTGCCAAAAACTATTCATTAAATGAGGCACTAATTACCTTATTGTAAAATTACTTCCAGTAGTCAGATACATTATTTTGCACACAATGAGAGACGGATGTCACCTGTACAAACATTTTTCCGCTAGGTAAGAACCATTGTCCCCTTCTAAAACCCTTACTTGTATTTTTGTTCAAATGTATATAAAATAAATAGAGCCCTCTTTATAATTACCACTCATGCATAGCAAATATTTTTAACAGGTGCACCAGGCTCTTTAATATATAGAGAGGGTATATTTGGATTATAAAGTTCCCTATTCTGCAGTGTCCTATTCTGCCTTCTGTACTATAGTGCTGGGTATTATTAGTCCCCATTGACTTAAATGAGAGTTGCGGGCAACCAGCACTGTGCAGGATTGACCTTATACATTTATCTGAATTCAGCTGTCCATGTAACATATTATTCAGTGATAAATTTATATGCAGTTTGTTTTTCCATGTACATAGAACCAAACAGATGTTAGCCAAATACTAATGAACTGACTGGGTGTTTTTATCTGTGGAGTATAGTTATAAAACCTGGTTTATGTTAAAGATCTTTTATGTTTGTTTAAGAATAAAGGAAAAGATACTACAGGTTTTTGAACCTAAACTGAAACATTAGATACTGGTGTGAATTATATTATCTGTAGTTACATATGAATTAACAATTGAGGTTTGGAACAATGGCTTCTTGGGAACTTTGGGCCAGATTGTACTGTCATTGAAGTAAATGGAAAAAATCCCTTTAATTTCAATGGGAGTAGGACCAAGTCTTATGAGAAAAAGCTAGAGTAGTTTGTGGTGTCACCAGACCTCAATTGTGTGCATAGCCTTCTTCACTATTTCTCCATGGTGTGCTTTCGATATTTAAAAAATATCACAATATTTTACAGAGAAAATATGTTTTTTTTAAAGAATCAAGCACAAAATGTCCCATTACCCTGCTAAATATCTATTCTGTAAGATCCTGTTTGTCAAAGAGTTGGTTTTAAAAATATAATTTAAAAAATTATATGCTATTTATAGGGTAGGATTTCATTATGCAGAGAATTTGAGGAAAATAGGGAAAATGATGAATTACCTGAATGTCACAAGCTTTTTGTAAGGAGGAAGGGGAGGAAAGGAAAAGAGAGAGTGAATAAAGGCAGGTGATGACTGTCTGATTTAGGCCTCAATCCTACAAAGTCTTACACACATTCTTAGCTTATATATTGTGAACAGTCCCAGTGATTTCATTATATTCAGTGACAAATGTGTAAGTCTTTGCAAGATTCAGGGGTTAGTTTTCATGTCACAATCTCATTGAAAAAGAGGAGTGAGAAGGAAGAGGAAGAGAGAGGAAGATGTTTGCTGCATGATTTACCTCTGATATGTTGATGCCAACATCTAACATTCCTTGTCACTCCAGAGCTCTCACTGAAGTAAATGCAAGACCAGGCTTTCCATGATCCCATCTCCTGAGCCTTGAAAGGGTCATTAGTAGCAATTATTTTCCTCCTATCCTGTGAAGCTGTGCTCTGGGAGCAATTAATTAAATATACCTCCTTTCTGCTGCCAGACTCAGATGCATTGTTAATGATTTAGTTCTTTTTTTTTAATTTGTAAGGAATAGTAATATCAGATCTGATATAATAATCCACACAAAGCCTAGGAAATTCAGATAGACACTTATAGCCAATTTTAATGTTGAGATAGTAAAATTTAAATGTTTTATAAAGCTTGCTAATATTTTAAATGCAGTGGGGCCAGTTAAATGTTTTCTTTTGCATTTTTACTACTAGGTAAAATTTTACTGGATGGGCCAGATATTCCCTATATACTTAGAATGGGGACTCTGGCTAGAACTGGTGAAAAGGTAAAATGAAACTTTTTATCTGCTCCTGTATTGTATTTGCCAACCCAAACATTTGGGATAGAGATTCTAAAAGGCTAAATACAATTCCCTTCTGCTGGCCCAATTAGCCAAGTTTCGTAAAGGCAATTGTTGCAGCACCAGGCATGCAGTATCTCCTGTTATGTGTGCCCATTCTGAGGCCATGGCACATAGGGTAAAGTCCTCTCATATTTAGTTCCCTCCCCTATGCTGCATAAGTGCACTGGCTCAGCCGCACTTTGGGCCTTTTGTGACCCTGGAGGAATGAGCAGGGTTTGCCCCAAAGTAAGCAATCTAACACCCTCATGTCCAGATTGTATGTGACTTCCATGTTTGAGAAAAATGTTGTAAATATATTGTAATACAAATTCCACTATATTTAAAACAAAATATAATGTCCAGACATTTTCTTTAGGCCTGTCGGGATTTATGTGTAAAAAATCAATGTTAGCAAAATCCTCAGAACATACTAGTATTTATCGGTAGAAAACTAATGTTTTTCATAATGAGTCAGGTATAAAATGTGTAGCACAAGTGTTCTTTATTCTTATCAGAAAAGTTCTCAGCGTGCCTTTCAGATTTTTTACCTTCTCCAAAATGTCAAATGAAACTTAATTCATGATAAACCTAACAAATTGTTCTAAACTGACCAAACTCTAGTAGTACAATTATATCACCAACTGATTTAAAAAACATGGCTCTACACACAGATATTTGGATTTTAAAAGCTGAAATCTGATTTGTGTCTTAACTTGCCTTTTTTCCTTATGGTGGCATTTTCTGTAGTGTCAAGTTATTCTGTGTACATTTAAATCTGTCTGCTGTTTTTATCTCTCTTTGCTGTTTTAAAATACTCATTCATTGTCTTTGCACTCCTATCTTATTCTGTGGCCACCTACACCATCATATTCTGTACTGCCTCTCTCTTGTGCACTGCATATTTGATATATTGTACATGTGGATAATACTGATGATTTGGGAGATCTTTTGTTTTACATCTAGCCCTTTCTGAAGGTGAGTATGTCCTGATCATCAATGTAAATTACATCTCCTTAAGTAGTCATGCATTAAAATGAAATTAATAATTTTATTTTAATGGCTGATATTTAAAATGAGAGAACTAACACAGAGAGGCCTCTATACCTAGTAAACATTTTAATTTTAAGACACAAGCTGACAAGAGAGGATTTGTTCTAAATATTCCCTCCAATAGTAAACTTCAGTAGGGATTCACAAATAAAAATTAGATCAGCATAAACCATTTTCCAGTAATTCACCTTATCAAAAGTCTAGCATTTGTTTTCTCTTTATGAACCACTGGTCCTGACTGTGTCTTTCTCAAAGTGAAATCTCAATGGCAAAACTATTTTAGTTGCATGATATTACTACAAACAAAGGCTGGTTTGTTCTCATCCCTGTACAGGTGCATAAGGGATTGATGGCAGAAACATTTTCCATCTTGCACCTCTGTGCTTGAACTATGCATGATCTACTTGGGGAGAATGCAAAGGGTGGGAGAGCTGCCCCTCAAGTACAATGCCTTGCAGCCCAGGAAAGAGTTATTGCTGAGTCAGTCAAAATTCTTCCCTTGGCTTTTACTGCAGTGTGACCATTCTGCACTCTCTCCACCACTGGATGCAGATTAAGGCCACAATCTGCCCCTAAATATACATACTGTCTGAGTAAGGTAATAGGATCAAACCTACCAACCCCTGTTTTATCTTCCAGACAAGGTACTTTCTTGTCTTTCAGATACAGATAATACAAAGAAGAATCATAAAAGTAAAGATCTGATGTTAAATGTAGTTTAAATAACTGGCAGTACAGGTGAGACTAAGTCATACAAGGTCTGATCCTACAGTCAGTTCAAGATTTGCTTGAGTAAAGACTGCTGGTTAGGACTCATAGCTAAGCAGCTTTTGTGTATTTTACCTAAGAAAAGTTTGTGGCTCACTTCTTCGTGTTCAGTATGTATCGCATGTATTAAATGGTCACACAACACCTCTGTTCAGCATATGAAGGTGCAACAACCATTAAGAAGGCAGTCAGATGATTGAGTCATGTACTATACAGCTCTAATACATTGTTTGGGATAAAACTAACTAGTTTTTCAAATAAGAGAATGTAGAAATCAGCAATGAATCAGGGCAAGAATAAATGGTGCCACACAGGTTTAATATTTTTGAATAGAGATAATGTGGTGCTCAGTCAATATTGGAGACTTCATAGTAGTAAAATGTCAGAAGTAAGTAGAGCTGAGCAGTTACTGCAAACAAATCCCCATGAGTATTTGCTCACATTTTTAAATGACTGTTTATCGGCCATGCCTATGCCATTTTAGTGTTCACTTTCAACGAATATTTGGGCGTTCAATCTTAATGCCACAAATATTTGCAGAAAGAGAATTTCAGAGTTGCTTATGCATGTAAACACTGCGACTGGACTTTAATTTGCCCATGTGAATATTCATATAGCACACTTAAATCTTTCAAGATACAAGAGCAATACCCTGAGATTTGTCTGACCAACCACAATTAACCAGAATAGCCTGATTGGTGAATGGTGTGTCTTGAATTCTCCAACAGAACTGTTCATTATGCATATCTAATATCTAATAAAAATGGCAAAAAAAACCCAACCCCAGAATAATTTCAATAACAAATACATTCAAGGAAATTGCAATCTGCCACCAGGTATCCTGTGGGTGGAAAAGTAGGCTAGGTTCATCAGATAAATTATTCATAGTGAATCATTCACTCAGCTCTAGAATTTAGGAGTAAGAATCAGGAAAAAAGATACATAGGTATGCAATAATTATTTTGCTGTGACTTTTGTGGGCCAAGTTCAGATGTGATTTGTAAAGCAGTGTAAATTAGACGGTCTTAGTTTCAGCTACATTTCTTCAGACATAGAAGTTAAAGTAGGATAGCAGCCAATGCAATGTTCAGCTTACATATTTTTCTGACTCTTTGGGTAGAGATAGGTTTAGTAAGTAGGTGCATAACTGTAAGGGAATCTAACCACTTAAGAGAGTCTTACACTCAACTCAGCAGGGTTCAGCTGGAAGCCACACCTGAAAGTAATTAACAAGTGAATTCTAACTCTGCTTTTGGCTGCAGGCTGCTGTTTTCATTGGGATTATTGTTCGTGAGTGAGAAAAAGGAAAGTGAAGTGTATGCTGGTGCTTGTTTAATTGTCATCAAAGCTAACATTTTTATCCTTGGCAATGGGTGTGAACAGCAGTGCCAGTGCATCAAATGACATACTTTTTTGCTCTTTTATTTTAACTGCTTCCAAAACACTCACTTTCAGTCATCTCCTTCAGAATAGCCTTCAGTAATCTGACAGGCAGGCCCGCAAACATTAGCTGAGCATTCGCACTATGGGCCACATTTTCAAATTCACATTGTTCTTGCAGTATTTGTCCACAGAGATGCTTACCTGAAACCGAGGAGGGCTTAGCTGCTACAAAGCTGGTCTTTACCCACCTTTGCATTCCCCTTATCATAGCCGTGGAGCCAGGGGAGCTACTCAGGCCAGGGGCTGACCACTTTTTGATTGGGCTAAACGAGAGTGGTGCTGAGACCTCATGTGCCTGGTTGCAGTGCCATTCACTCATATTTGGAGAGGGTGGGGCGGGGGTCAGACTGTTGTAGGGGAGTGGAGGGATGCCTAAGCAGGGAAGAGGAGATCAGTTCGGGGAGAGGGGACAAATCTGTGCTCCACAAAAACTTTAAATGGTGCTCTGAAGCCCATGCCCTTATCCTAGTATGATCTGTCTTGGACCCCCTTGCATAACCTCTAGGGCCTGACGGTACCCAGAATTCGCTATTGTATCAGGATCTGTGGTCATGCTTTCTTTTGCTAGGTGTGTCCACAGGGCCAGACGCAGGGAGGTGGGTGTGAGGTAGCAGGCACTACAGTTGCTCTGATCCATTCAATGATCTCCGTAGGCAGGTGGACTAGGCAAGGCCATTTTAGGGCAGCTTTACACTGATGGAGCAGCACAGAGTAGTCCTATCACAGCTGAGGAGCTGGCCTTCAAGATCCAATTCTGAGAGATACTGAAGGTCTCCAGAGAGGTGCTCAGCACCTCACAAGGTGGGGCCCATGCACTCTGAGCTCATAAATCCCATAAAGTACAAGGCACAGAAATTGATAGTGGGTCTTGTTTGTATTGACCTGCATTACAACTTAAAATAAAATAGAATATTAGATACATTATCCAAAAACAGAGTGTGGAGGGGAAATGCATAAACATACATGTACCTTTCAGATACCTTTTCAAGTAAAAATAATATCTCACTAATTCAATACACGCAACTGTTTTTCTATGAACAAAGAAAATAATAAATGACAAAACTTCATTATTTATTTATCAAGAGGCACAGCTTTTAATGATGCATGATAATTTATTCCTCAAGACAGTCCTTATCATTGGAGGTTGTATTCTGCTGAAGGCATTTTTTGCTGAAGGCATTAGTACTTCTTTGGGTAGCCATGGGAACAAATAAGAAGATCTTTCAAACACATTAATAAATCTCTGTAAGTTGCATTTATTTCCTTACTTAAGAACACCAAAGCATATGCTTTGACATGTCCTTATATATATCCTCCTACATGAAAGTCTTGCAGGTTACTAAAATAGTTTAAATATTTTTTTGCATCTCATTACTATGACTCTATTTGCAATGCAGTAATATATGTGTAAAATAATTCTAGGAACTAAGAGCAAAGCACTCATACATGCTAATCTCACTTGCATTGATAATCAGTTAATGTAATGTAAAATATGCTAGCCAAGATAAGCATGTACACCTAAGAACCCTTATCTACAGTACACATGGAAAAAACATAAAAAAGGACATTTAAATAATGATACACAAAATAGAAAGTGGCAGTGAACTGTCATCCATAGTCTCCTGGCTAAAGGAAAATGAACAGATTTTGACAGTGTTCTTTTTCTTGGCAGAGCAAAGGCTTAATAGAAAAAAAAAAAGCAAAAGGAAAAGATAAAAAGTACATAAATAAACAAAGCATGCATGAGAAAGGAGAGGAAATGGTATTCAGCTCTAGAACTCTGCAGGTTATGAAGTGAACTATGTTATTTTATTGTTGTGCGAGTGACCATATGGCTGACTGAAATAAAAGTCTAACTCCACCATAATATTAAAAAAATAAAGGGAGGGGGAAATAAATTCTTGGTAAAAGAAAGGGCAGGCAGATCAAATGTACCAATAATAAATACTCATCAAATAGTTTTAGCCGTCTGCAACCTCAATCTAAACTACAATCCAATTCCCATCAAAATCAGTGAAAGTGTTTCCATTGTCTTCAGTGGAAGCTGGATCAGGGTGTAATACAACAGGCTTTATTTGGACTCACTTATCTGCTCAGGTTTCTTAGAGCTTGATCCTGTGCAGTGCTGATCATTTATTGGAAGGTAGTTAGCACTATCAACTCCAAAAATGTTATGGGTCTTGAGGGTGCTCATTACATTGGCAGATTGAGCCCATTAAGAGATGTAGTAACACACATAAAAAGCATCCTTCCACAATGTATCTTCTGCTAATAAATCCATCATGCCTTTGTTTAGTGCTGACTCAAAAAGGTCCCTTCCTCAGAGAAATGCATCACGCCTTCAGGTTGCTCACACACATAACAGGACAACTCCATCACAGAACCCGTAGGTCTCCACTTTTCAGTCATAACAACAAGGAGTCCTTATGGCACCTTAGAAACTAACAAATGTATTTGGGCATAAACTTTCGTCGGCTAAAACCCACTTCGTCAGATGCGTGGAGTGGAAAATACAGTAGGTAGGTATAAATACACAGCACGTGAAAAGATGGGAGTTGTCTTACCAAGTGGGGGGGTCAGTGCTAACGAGCCAATTCAGTTAAGGTGGAAGTGGGCTATTTTCAACAGTTCACAAGAAGGGGTAAATACCAAGGGAGGAAAAATCACTTTTGTAGTGCTAATGAGGCCAATGTAGTCAGGGTGGCCCATTTCAAACAGTTGACAAGAAGGTGTGAGTATCAGCAGGGGGAAATTAGTTTTTGTAGTGACTCATCCACTCCCACTCTTTATTCAGGCCTAATTTGATGGTGTCTTTCAGTCATGTGTGCTAAGAAGCCAGCATCTTCTCCATGCCATTCAAGGAGTTTACTACCCCTGCACAAGTCTGTCACCCCTAGCTGCACTCCTTTGTGCAGCAGAACTGCACCACGACTGCCATGGCCAGAATGTACTGTATATTTTGCTCAATTGCTAACTTTAACTGACTAAATTAACTAAATAAAGTAAGTGAATATTGTACATAATGTTTTCCTTATAAAGGACCCAATCCTCCTTACTTGAGCTCAACTCCCATTGGGATCAATAGGAGTTCAGGATAAATAAAGACTGCAGGACCCAGCATACAGTTATTTTAGACTTGCAACAGAGCAAGTAACCATACTTTATATAAAAACCCAGTAATTAAGGATATAGTCTACATTATAGTTTGTTTATTTTGTCTATCTGTTTCATGGTATATGCGCAACCGGGTGTGAGTGCTTGCGTATATTTATTTGTACTGTTTAAAGTTTGAATTCTTTGTCTGATTTGAGTCTGCTAATTCATTGATTGGTTTGGTTACTACTCCCTGAAACCCTCTCTGTGTACAATTCATCCACATTGTACATATGTGAATACAAAAAATTTCATTATTATGTGAGTCCTCTCTTCAGACAAATGGGAATTTGAGGAATCTGCATTGATGGCTGGGTAGATTATATCAGTGGTTCTCAAAGCTGTGTTCTGGCTCTTCTCATTTAGGAGATGTCCTTTAAGGACTCTAAGGTTGGTCTAACCTGCGCTGAGTTAGGGCTGAGCCAGGCAGAGAATCAGAGCTGTAACCAGCTCCCAGACTGCATGTCCCCAACCTCCACTCTGCTATGCTAAGCAATGCTCCCCCACAGCAGAAAATCTATCCCAATATAAAGAGAGATCCTCTGTTTATGCATAGAAGCAGGAACCCTTTGGCTTCTTTAGAAAGACCTGGCATGAAATAATTGCTCCTGAGTATCAGAGCATGAATGTACACTGCTGCAATTTGTATGCTTCTGCCCCAGCATTGCTCGTTGCAGGTGGTACTGTACTTGCATAGATATACTGATCAGGGGGCAGTCTCCAGATCCTCATTTGGCAAAGAGACAAAAGACCATTTTCACTCAGCAAGGAGCAAAGCTACCAGTTCAGTCACTAAATACACTGAATTCTTGAAGGGGAATCTGTAAGCAATTCTGTACTCAGTGATCTCGCATCTGCACTGTGAACTCAACCTACTTTGACTCAGTTATAATAAGGCTGCCTTTTGTAGAGTAGACAGGACTTCAGAAAGCTTTACTCTGGTTACAGAGTATTATTAAAAAAAAAAAAAGTGCTTGTGGCACCTTAGAGACTAACAAATTTATTTGAGCATAAGCTTTTGTGAGCTACAGCTCACTTAAGGACCTGTGTGTGCTACAAATTACAATCATGTTGAACTTGATCAATGGACAGTTACGTTACAGGCAGACTGTGTCTCCTCATTCAGAGGTACTGTATTTTGGAAGAAGGGGAAATTGGAATTACGTGGAGAATAGGTCACTAATCAAAAGGCAGGTTACTTTGAAGGAAGAAGATACTTTGAAGGAAAATAGAGAAGTTGATGAAAAACATATTTGATTTTAAGACTTTAAGAGAAGTGTTTCTCATTAGGCCAGACTTGCAAAAAGATATCCCTCGCAATGTTGGCATGCTGGCCTATAAAGTCTTAGCCTGGGAGCATGTTGTGTTTAAAAATATGAATCAGGAATCAGTTTGGCTGTTTTTAAACTGTGGGAGTTAAAACAAAAATAGAAGTTTGTTGACTCATATGCTTGTTAAATGCTCACTAAAAGAGCTTTATTTTTAAACTGAGATTTTACAGGCAATAGGCCAGAGTTTGAGCTCATACATGCTAGTGTAACCCGAAGTAACTTTGCCAAAGTTTATAGTTTACACTGGTGTGAAAGCAGAGTTTGGCCCAATCAAATTTGGGGAAGGATACCTATGAAGACGATAGTGATAACAAGCTAATCCCATATGGCGAAATTCTACTTTCACACATGCACACATGATTTCTATTAACTTCAGAGAAGGCCAGATGTGTATGTCTAAGGGATGATTTTTTCACCATTGTACTGTGACAGAAAACCTATCATACAGCCAAATTCTGCATTCAGTTCAACTCCATTGAAGTTAACACATGGTCGTAAATGGAGACCCGGGAAGGGAATTATACTCCCTTACATGGTCAGTCGTTTTTTTAAATAAAAGTGAAAAACATCATAATCTTGGAGATAAAATGCTGCTGCAACTTCCCCCACTGACAAATTGCAGGCATGCTTCACCATGCCAATGCCTGACTTCTACTCTGTGTTTAAAAAACCCCCCAAAAACCTAACTATGTATGTAGAGGACTGTGTTTAATTCCCCATGTGCACTTATTTTAATAAAAAGGGAAAGTTAACAGCTGGTTCAGCCCTGAGTGAAGTGCTGCTAGAAGTAGCAGTCGTGCCAATTGTTTCATTTTTTAAATGACTTATTTTACTTTGATCCTTTCAATAGCAGCAGCTTGTTGCATATATCCATCACTCTTATGAAGCAAACCTGAACAACTTAATTGAGCAAATCAAGAAGTCTTAGCAGCAGCCAACAAAAGTCCCTTGTCTTGATTCCACAGTACACCAGGGTATCTATTTTCTCAAGAGATGCCACTCCTGGGATAGCAGACCCACAGCTAAGTTGGCAAATCATGGAAACAAGAACTGCCCCTTTTGTACCCTCTGTATCCCATATGAGCTTAAAACCAGCCTTCTGTGAAGCAAACAGGATTTTCTAAAGCAGTGGCTCTCAACCTTTCCAGACCTCTGTATCCCTATCAGGAGTCTGGTTTGTCTTTCGTAACCCAAGTTTCACCTCCCTTAAAAACTACTTGCTTACAAAATCAGACATAAAAATACAGAAGTGTCAGAGCACACTATTACTTAAAAATTGCTTACTTTCTTATTTATACCATATAATTATAAAATAAATCAATTGGAATATAAATATTGTACTTTCATTTCAGTGTATAGGGCAGTATAAACAAGTCATTGTCTGTATGAAATTTTAGTTTGTACTGACTTTGCTGGTGCTTTTTATGTAGCCTGTTGTAAAACTAGGCAAATATTTAGGTGAGTTGATATGCCCCCTGGAAGACCTTTACATACCCCCAGGGGTACATGTATCCCTGGTTGAGAACCACTGTTCTAAAGGACTTACGACCCTGTCTGCCCAAACAATTAAACTTTTTAACATTTGCAATAAAGCGCTTAATTCTCAGACAGATCTGCTGAGTGGCTTTTTTTTCATAAACATTTTTGTAAAAGGAGATGCCCTTTTAAAGTATCTCCTCTCGGGATGCTTGGTGGAGAGTAGTAAATGGAAAGTGAGTGCTGGTGTTCTCCAGCTTCATTAAAATACCATCTAATAAATCAGGATTATGTTCTGTGTATGCCAAATCTAATTTTTGTTGAATTAAGTCCTAACTGGGAAGAGCTGTAGTAAATGCCTCCATATTTAGTTTCTGCAATATCAAGTGAAAGACAAAAGTGAAGTGATTGCATGTGAAAAGCTTTTTAATTCTTGAATAAATTAAACAATTAATATATTTGCTTTGCAAAAAGACCCAAAGCAGTCCATGGAACACTTTTATGGAACTCTAGGAAGATAATATACTGACACCAAACTTAGATGTAATATTTAAAAGTAAGAGGTTTTCTAGTATTTCCATGTCATACAGTATTGGCAAGACAATACCATACCTATGATTGCACGTATCTTATTAAAAATATGTGGGCTAAATTCTGCAATTCTTAGTTGATTAAAACTCACATTTATTTCCTAATATGTCATTTCATGTGAAGAAAAGATACTAGCTTCAAAAGGATAAGGGCTTCAACAATTGTCCTTGTGATATCATATTAACTGGGAAATATTTTCTGACGAGGGCTGATGAAATTCAGTTCCTACACTAAATAAAAGGAGTACTTGTGGCACCTTGGAGACTAACAAATTCACCTTCAGGCCTTTTGGTATGATGTCCATCTGTTTGCATTTGGAAAGGAAGATGATGTCTGTCTGTATCTGTACGAGTTTTTTCATGAAGTTGATAGATTTCCACTCCGTACGGCTAAATTCAGTGCCCTGCATAATGACAGGTTTCAGAGTAGCAGATGTGTTAGTCTGTATCCTCAAAAAGAAAAGGAGTACTTGTGGCCTTAGGTGCCACAAGTACTCCTTTTCTTTTTGCGGATACAGACTAACACAGCTGCTACTCTGAAACCTACACTAAATAAAGAGAAATAAAATTTATACTAAAATTGCTCATTACAGCCTGTGTTTGAATTTCAGCCCTTAATGAACAACTGTACCAAACTGAGAAACGGTTGAGAGAATACATTTAATTTTAAGGAGGGGCTCATGAAAGCTTCTTAAACTGTCTTTGGTCACTGAGTTTTATATAAAAATTTAATGGGGAAGAACTTTTCAAATCTTGACATATCCTTAAGTACTAGTTCCTTTAAGAAAAAAGAAATACCTAAAGGGGAAAGATTTCAGAGTAGCAGCCGTGTTAGTCTGTATTCGCAAAAAGAAAAGGAGTACTTGTGGCACCTTAGAGACTAACAAATTTATTTGAGCATAAGCTTTCGTGAGCTACAGCTCACTTCATCAGATGCATCCACAAGTACTCCTTTTCTTTTTGCTAAAGGGGAAAATCTCTGAGGAAGTTTACACCAGTGTAGACTTTGTCGATTGGCAAACTAAAATGTAGGATTGGCAGTGGAGGGCCTGCATTGGTAAATCTAGTGGTATTAACAATCCATACCCTTTAGAAATATGTGATATGGAATGAAAAAATTTTCAGGGTGTAACAGTTGAAATTCAGAGTGTGAGGATGTCGTATTCTCCTATTTCGTTGTGGGCTCCCACTGCTTTCTCTATCAATACGGCTGTAGCTCACACTCCCACAAAGGTCAGCATAAATCCAGACTATCTTCTGTAAGGTGTGCCAGTCTGTGGACACTGGAATTTACCAGGGACTATGGACAGTCTAGGGACTTTATGGAAATGTTGTAAATTCAAAGGGATCTTTTCCCACATTGGGTCTGCCACTGATGGTTTGTGTTATGCTTGAATATACATTTCCAGATTTCATGACAATTACAAGTACAGCTGTTTTATTGAGCTCACTGTTCAACCAAATACTAATGCCATTGCTCTTGAAATAATGGGTCAAATATATATAGTTTGGAGTTGAATCATGTGTGAATCCCAAGAAAATATCTTTTATTTACATGGAATGCTACAGTGAATAAGAGCAGTATAAACTGGTCTCCTTCACGTGTAAATTATACAGAGAGAACAGCTAGGTGAGGTAATATCATTTATTGGACCAATTTCAGTTTGTGGAAGGGACAAGCTTTTGAACTTCACAGAGCTCTTCCTCTTCCTGTGAAGTTCAAAAGCTTGTCCCTTCCATCAATTACCTCACCTACCTTGTCTCTCTCATGACCAACATGGCAACAACAACGCTGCAAACTATAAATTGTACAATCATTCAAAATGGGACAAAACTAAATAGATTCTACTCTGCTATTTATTTTTTTAGATTTATTTACATATTCTCACAATTCTTTAAACAGTATTAAAATAATTGCAGCTGATACTTTGACAGTTCTTCTTATCAATAAATCAGTGAAGGTTATAAGTAGGTTGTGCCCCTGCACCATAATCATGCCTCTCCCTGGAATAGCAGTGTCAGGGACCACCCATCCACACAAGATCCATCTGCTGGGCTCGTGGTGGCTTGCCACTGCTCCTCTTTGGAGTACAGTTCCCTCACTGGACTACAGCGCCTTGTCTTCAGGAGGGCTGGGTTCTGTATGGGTGGGGGATAACTCAGCCTCCAGTCAACCGAGAAGATTCTGCAGGGGGAGGACTCAGAGAATGGAGCTGAATACTCTATTAAGATGAACAGGGCAGTTCATACCTCTCAGAACTATTGTTTCAGGCTGTCTGCATTACTTACACTCAGGTAATGTTTACAAGGTTTTCTTGGCAACCATGAGGTCTAGAAACAATTTATTTTTGAATGAAAGTTGCAATTTCAATGGCATAGCCAGGGCGGAAGCCTTCGGTATGTGCCCATACTTATTCCTTAATACAGCCCTGTGCCCAAAGGGACTCTGCACTATCTGTAGATCAGGGAGCATGCTCCCAGTTGGCACTCTCTGTAATAAAGTGGATGGAGGAATGTGGGTCATCAGACGCAGGGCTACACAAATTCACTGGCCAAAACTCCTCTCCTAAGGAGACCACAGGGTGTGTCTCCCTGGCTGTCCCACTTTCTGCCACTGGGTTGGGAGGCATTCCATCCATCCTGCCAAACTGGACATAGGTTCACTGTGCAAGAACCTGTGTGCACTGCCCAAGAGTTGGTCCCATCTCATAAGTCTGCAGTTTTCTTTCCAGAAAGTCATTAATTTTCTTAACTTTCAATAAATCTATCTCAACACCAATATCTAAATTAGTATTCTATTAAAAATACAGAAGGCCAAATTCTTCTCTTACTTGCATTGGTGTAAAATCTTAGTAACTTCATTGACTTCAACAGTGTTACTCTAGATTTACAGTGATGTAACTGAGGGCAGAATCTAATTTGCAGAAGATACATTGATGCCATTTGTATTTGCACTAGTTAAACGCAATGTTTCGATTCACTAATGGCTCTTCCACTTTTGAAGTATGCTATCTTTCAAGGCCCTGACCCTGCAAATGCTGGCTACTGGTATAGCATTTACTGCTGGTATATGCCCAGATTGATTTTAGATATATACATGTGAATGTGTGTGTGTTTATAAATGCATTCATCCGCCATGTTTTATCTTCTTCCTTATGACAATGTAAGGAACCTTTTCACGCTCCCCTAAAGCTGCTCCTGCTGCTATTTGTGTGTATTCCCAGTTATGTCTCCAGGCTTACCAAAAAAAATTGCTACTTGTTATTCCTCTTAGCACTGCAGAGCAATACCACACTGGGACAGTGTACTGCACTCTTTTCTGGCCTATACATTCATCATCAACAGCAATGTTAAGTATTTTCCCACTGCCAAATCCTTACTTGTGATAATGCACAAGAGCAAAAAGAGCTCAATTTGACTTTCAGATTCCATGTTAAAATTTATAGGGCTGGTAGTTAGGAAAAACATCTTTTTGCTTGTAAACTGAGCAAATTTGACCTGGAAATCATAGATTCAAGAAACTAGGAACCCCACAGTGCCATTTCCCAGTCACTTTTCAGAGTATAACTGCACATGAAAAGCCAGATTTTAAGCAAAGCCTCAATCCAGCCTCCTTATTTTGTGAGCACAATTCTGGGCCTGCCTTTCGTCTCCTGCAAGAACTGTGGATGGAAATATTAGTATTTAGCTAAACGATAGGCAGGCACAAATAGTTAATCAGCTAGCTAATATTATATATTTCTCTATTGCATGTTCCTTCTCTATGGATTATAAGTGGCAGCAAGATCAGTTATGAAGTCCTTGCTCTGAATGAAATCCATGAAAGTTTTGTCTGAGCAATGACTGAGTTGGGACCTGAGGACATGGCCCTCCATGTATTAATACATCGGCTTGGGTTCAAATCCCAGTTTTGAACAAAAATGAAAATGAGCTTACTTGTCTACTTGTCATTGTCAATAGACATTTGTCCATATAATAAAATTACTAAATAACATAATCCCAAGATTTATTTAGAGCTGTCAAAACTAGCATAATGGGAACATTGAAATGCAGTAGCATAGCTTTGTAAGGAAGTTTGCATAGTGCCTGCCCTCACTCTCTGTAACTGTAGCCAGTCCAACTGTAGAGAAAGTCCAAATAACACAAAAACGTTAATAGAAGGACATTAAAAATTGGCCAGTGTGGGATTATTCTGGGCTAGCGTTTCTTTTGCAATGTTCATTTGCTTGTGGTGTCTGTTCTGTCATTTCCTGTGCAATGTATTGATCACTATTAGATTTTATAAATTAGATTAGAAATGGAGTTGAACTACACATATCTGGTCTACATACCTACATTTGATATAAACCTTTTTATTTAGTTTCTAATACCTAGCAATTGTAATATTTTTGTAAACGATTGAATTAAAAATTCAGATAGTCGTTCCCCAAGCTGTAATGTCATTTCCTTAAAGTGAAACCTGAACAATGGGCGTTTTCTTTAGTAATAATCACCCATATAAATGTGGGCCAGCTGAACAGGCACAATCTAGCCCATGTTATTTCGGAGCTTCCTATTTTAATACCTCTTTGTTAAACTTCTTTTGTGCCCTGTCACAAACTGGCTGGAAATTTTCCAATAGAGTATGCTTCACTTTCCAAATAATGGAACCAATTCCTTCCCCTGGTAGAAGGGCAAAACTCCTATTGAATCCAATGGAAGAGTTGCCAGCCTATCTGTGGATAAAATTAGGTCCAATGATAGGTTTAAGATGAGGACCCTTCAGATCTTTTGCAAGAAGTCCTATAGTGACAGTACTATCACTTTTGACCCATTTCCAACCTATGGTTCTTATACACAAGTATCATATCTGTTGGTACTTAAGCACCTTAGAAAATGTTTGAACACTCTAGCAAAGGAAGACCTGTAGCTCACAATGATGATATTGCATGATGTGTCTCAAAAACCTGTGTGGATCATGTGTCAAAGTACATGTTGCAAGAAAGTACTTCACTTGGAAGTCATTGTGTGGTAACACCCTAATAAAAGTAAAGGCAGAGTATGAGCCATACACCATTTGAAGAGAATCTCATGATAAGCAGTGGCACAAGGGATGAACGGAATCACAAAAGGCTGAACTGGATAGATATTTCCTAACAAATAGACAACCAGTCAAAAGGGCATAATCCTGATTTATGAGTAACAGGATTTGGGAGGCCTTCTCACAGAGAATAAAGGGGAAAAAGGTTCAAAATCTTGAGCAACCTCTCTACTTGACCTAATGGAAAGTAAGACCACCTAAGGGAGATCCTTTGTCTGTGAAGCATAGTCAGGACGTGTACTGACATAAATAGTTTTAGCAAAGCACCTAACTCAGAGTTAACAGAGGTGAGGGCAACTCTAAACCAACATCTACTTTTTATGTTGGAAGCAGCACTCTCTCCAAGTACCCTCAGTTCAGTTGGAGAGTATACTGCTAAAACTGGGAGTATAAATTGTGGTGGAGCCAGACAGAATAATGTTTAATTTTTTTAATTAGACTTAAACTTCACAATAGTTGGGGCTTCAAAGAGTGTAGAGGCCAAAATAATAGAAACTGTACTCTTTGATACATAGAATTCTTGATTTTTATAAACTGTATTTATTACCAGTTATGAAAAGTGTAGCTTGAAAGAAATTTGTCATGAACTTTTAGCACCACAGTCTTGCTTTGAATGAATCTTTCAAATCTTCTGTATAGTATCTTTAGTTCTTTTGCTGTGTTAATATCTATTCTTCAATGTAGATTCCTGGTCAAAAATGCCATGCAGCCTTATAATCAATATTTGTTCTGTTTTATGTGAATTCAATAGGGAATTTTCCAAGGAAAGAGAAAAAGCCAAAGCCCGAGGGGACTTTCAGAAGCTGCGTGAAAAGCAGCAGCTTGAAGAGGATCTGAAGGGATATTTAGATTGGATTACACAGGCAGAAGACATTGACCCTGAGAATGAGGAGGAGGGTGATGAAGAAGGCAAACGGAACAGTATGTATTCTTTACACTTTATACTCCCACTGATAGACAATTGGACGGCTTGGAGAAGAGTTAAAATAAGGGAGAGGATATAACATATCAAATATTACTATACTAATTTTGTGTTGTGTAAAAATATGCATTAGTTGAGCATCCACATCTTTATTAATACAATATTCAGTTACCTACTGCCATAAAAAATGGACTGGAAACATATCTCCAGATTTTGCCCTGCTTTACTCCTGTACAAACCATGATCCACACTCTATTTTGATACCCACTATCAAGGTTTGAAAAGCATTGTTTTATAAAGGTTTTCTATTTTATTTTTGGTTTCTAAAGTAATAGTGGCTATACAAATTGCATGCAACTCAATGACATTTCAAATCTAGACTCTTGCTGGCATAGACAAAAGGGATATATGATTGTCAGTGGCTGTGTGTATTAGAGTTAGCAGAAAATGGCTCAGAAAAAAGTACATTCTTAACTCCACATTCAAAGGCCAAGAAATAGGAGACATTGAGAAAAACCTAAAGATTAAATGTTAAAGCCTTCTATTGTGTTAAAAAAGATGGTTTCCACTAATTCTGTGAGGAAAGAAATTTCACCTCAGACATCCCCTCCTGTCTAGCAGTTAAGGCTAGGTCTAGGCAGTGGGTTACTGTACAGCAAGCCAGGGTGTGACTCCACAGTGCACCAATTTGCTGTGTAGTAATGTGCTATGTAGACAAGCCCTAAACACTCCCTTTTTATGAGGATTGTTTACTTGAGGTGAAATACTTGAAATCTTTATGGACTTTTAGTCAACATTAAAAAAAGATCACTGTTGCTTACTTTATATAGTTCACCTGTTATAAAGTACTGCACTAATGACAATGGTAACGATGAATGTTTTAACACAGTCAGATTTATATCATGACAGTCTTCAAATGCTTCTACACCAAAAAGTCTTAGCAAAAATGTCTACAATGAAGATGTTAATTTTATCATTTTGCAACAATTGTACATGGTTTGTAGTTGTTAGCTGGAGTCTGTGTAACTCAGAAATTTCAAATATACCTCTAATGGAAAGGTTTTTATACTTTCTACTTTATTTGCAAAGTAGTGGTTAAAGTCTTAATATGAAATATATGATTCTGTGGATGAGTGATCATGTGGAATTAGAATATTTTTGTTATGGGGTTTCATAACGAAATGCAGTTACCCTTGGAGGTTGAGGGCCAGATTTTGACACCCTTATTTATGTTGAGTAGTACTCCTCAGATAGTTCTACTGGAACCAGTGGGAGCTATTTACCCAGCAAGATACTATTCAGTGTACTTTTTCATAGACAGAAACTGAACAGTATTCCTTATCACATTAATACATATTCATTGTTATTGATATTGCTATTATAGTATTGTTATTTAATTATGAAAAACTGCATTCTTTTAAACATATTTGTTATCATATGTTTAAAATATTTCAATAATGTCTTAGCTTTTGAACATCAGTGTAATACTTCATTGATTTGCAAATCAGCGTTGTAGCTAGAAATGATTTCCAGGCATAACGTTTGTCACAACTAGTAAATATTGCATGGTGTGTTCCTGAAAATTATTGAAATCATTTTTTTGTTTTTGGAACTTATTGCCACATAAAAATAATATTTAGGCTAACTCCTGTCC
Source organism: Dermochelys coriacea (assembly GCF_009764565.3). Lineage (NCBI taxonomy): Eukaryota > Metazoa > Chordata > Testudines > Dermochelyidae > Dermochelys > Dermochelys coriacea. The sequence goes on along the minus strand of NC_050074.1, from coordinate 28,528,104 downwards.
CCAGAGTTCCAGACTCCAGAATTTTAGACTTTTTGGTTCACAGTGCCAATAAAGTCTGAACCCATGTTACTGTCTTAGAGGAAACAGAGTTTTATCCTTGATACTATGGGAGAGTGGGAGGCAAGCTTGGGCTGGTCTTGTTACCTAAAAGGGGTAATGTGTATGTATAAAAGATAGCCCATGCAGAGTTTTAATCCTTGAAAGGTAGAAGAGGCAGAGACAGTCTGGAGTTCACTAGGCATTGCTATTGCTATTGATCTTTTGTGGAAAGCACTCATATACTGGCTTAATGGGTGTCAGTATAAAAGACTAAGATATAAAAGAAGTTTGTATGTTTTAGAGAGTACAGGTGGTGTGCACATGGTGGCTGTGAGGGGTTCGGACACAGAGACTCCCTTGGGACTGTCACCTGATGTGCTGAGACTACCTCTGAGCCTGTTTTCTCTGCCAGTTTGGGCCTCCAGCCTCCATTTTCTCTGCCAGTTTGGGCCTTGTTGAGCCAGACATACTAGCCTGCAGCAAACACAGACCCAGGGTCTGGACCACCCTCCTAAAGCTGCAGACTTAACTGAAAACAGCTTAAGAAGTGCTCCTGCCTCCAGCACCCAGGCACTCAGTTCCCAATGGGATCCAAACCCCAAATAAATCCGTCTTACTCTGTATAAAGCTTATACAGGATAAACTCATAAATTGTCCACCCTCTATAACACTGATAGAGAGAGATGCACAGCTGTTTGCTCCCCCAGGTACTAATCACTTACTCTGGGTTCAATAATAAACAAAAATTATTTTATTAAGAATAAAAAGTTGGATTTAAGTGGTTCCAAGTATACCGGACTCTCGATAGAACACGCATCTATATAGAGCAAATTCATTTATAACGCGGTCGTGACCATGGATCCCAAATTTAATTACTTTAATTGGAATCCATTTTAATGCGGTCCCCACGTTAATGTGGTACTGCACATGGATCCCAAATCCTGCATTCTAGCGAGGGTCTGGTGTAATAACAAACAGAACAAAGTAAGTCACCAAGTAAAATAAAGCCAAAACACGCAATCTAAGCCTAATACATTAAGAAACTGAATACAGGTAAATCTCACCCTCAGAGATGTTTCAGTAAGCTTCTTTCACAGATTAGACTCCTTCTTAGTCTGGGCCCAATCCTTTCCCCGGTACAGTTCTTGTTAGTTCCCGCAGGCATCTTAGGTGAAAAGCAGAGGATTTCACATGGCTGGGACCCCTTTGTTCTGTTCCACCCCATTTTATAGCTTTGGCACAAGGTGGGAATTCTTTGTGTCTCTCTGGGTTCCCCCCTCCTTCTAAATGGGAAAGCATCAGGTTAAAGATGGATTCCAGTATCATGTGACATGTTCACATGTCTTGTGAGACTTCATTACCCACTCGCTGGCACACAGTATACAAGAAGGCTTACAAGTAAACAGAGCCATCTACAACCAATTGTCCTAGTTAATGGGAGCCATCAAGATTCCAAACCACCATTAATGGCCCACACTTTGCATAATTACAATAGGACCTCAGAGTTATATTTCATATTCCTAGTTTCAGATACAAGAACGATACATTCATACATGACCACACTCAGAAGATTATAAGCTTTGTAATGATACCTTACAAGAGATCTTTTGCATAAAGCATATTCCAGTTACATCATATCCACACTTATAAACATATTTTTATAAAAATATGGAGTGCAACGTCATGGTGGTCACTGAACAAATCCTGAGAAAACACCATGTGCACGGGACCTATACAGGGTCACAATCTTCTTGCCCAACTCAATGGCAGAGTGCTGTACATCCATGCAGCCACTAATGGGGTTATTGGCCAGGAAACCCATGCAATATGGAGAAGTAGTGGCCAGATCCCATCCCTTCTGCAACCTGTCCTAATCTCAGACCTATCCATGCACTGCCCTAGAGAGAGCTGCCCCAGAGCAGTGCTCAGTGGCTTGCAACAGGCTGTGGAGATCTGGGAATGGCTTCCCTGTGGGTTAGGTTCCCCCATACAGCAGAACCATGTCTTTACTTAGCTGTGGAAGGAATGGGGCAGCCTTTGTCTGTACATTGTTAATGATTATGTTATTTTAGGCTATGTTAATTGTCAGAAGATACTTTCAGGGCAGGGAATTTGTAGAGGAAAGAAATTAAAACACATTTTTGGGGAAAACCTTGACATTGATATTCAGACCATGGGCAGCCTTGCAGGGGCAAAGACGGTTATTTATACTGTGTCAAAATGAAACTGATAACATGAGAAATATATGAGGAATAACAGAGGAGAGTCACTTCAACCAATACAATACAACTCTGCTGCTGAACACTTAGCAGGTTACATTTTCAAAGCCCTATACAAATGAACTAACTAATCACCACAGCACTCTCATTATTCCTGTTGACTTCAGTGAGAGTTCTTTGAAAATCTGGACCCTAATGTATTTATCAGAACTCCATTGGTACTGCATTGTCTTTGATCTGATAATGTCTCCCTCCTTTGGATGCCTTCAGCTTTTAGACACTTAGGGACAGAGCTTCAGTTCCTCCTCTGGCTGTTTTGTACTGTTCAAGCTGTGCAAAGCAGCCAGATAGCTGGCAGATCTGGCCAGCTGAAGATTTCCCAAGCTGTAGTGGGACTTTGCAGTCAGATGTAATTTAGAGGAACCCCAAAATTGCCCTTCAGCAACCCTAGAAATCAGGGAGTGCAAAGGTAGCTTAAAGCCACTTTTCCCCTTCATGTTTCTTCAGCTGTTCCTAGTGGAGCTCTAGCACCACCAAAGATCGTTCCCCGAGTGCCTGCAAAGTAAATAAAAAAGTCCATGTATTTTAGCTACTAGCTGAGCTTGTTTGGGAGTTAAGGATGCCAGATTCTAGACAGTGGGTACAATTTTCAAAAGCTCTTAAGTGACTTAGGTGCCTACACAGTTTTCATATCATTTTAACTCTATCAGTTTAAAAATTTGCCAGTGTTTAGATGCCGATTATAGCTAAATCAGTACAAAACTTGTGTTGACAAGCCTTAAGTCCCAGTTTCAAAAGTGACGTAGGCACGTAGGAGCCTAAATCTCATTGAAAGTCAATAGGACTTAGGATCGTTATTGCTAAAGCTGTGTTTGTTAATAGCACTAAAACTCCTAAGTCACTAAGTCCTATGGCATGCATCCGATGAAGTGAGCTGTAGCTTATGCTCAAATAAATTTGTTAGTCTCTAAGGTGCCACAAGTACTCCTTTTCTTTTTGTAGATACAGACTAACATGGCTGCTACTCTGAAACTAAGTCACTTAGGCACTTTTGAAAATTGTACCCATACTTTCCCCCTACTTTCACCTTGGCCTGCAGGGATGCCATCTGCTTTGATATAAAGCAGAAGAAAATTGAAAACAATGAACAAAAATTAGGACCATGAAAGCACCTATGGGTTAGATCCTCATGTGCAGCTGAGATATGGGTGATCCTCCTGTGGGTAGAGACACAGGCTTTAAGTCTATTTCACATTGTTTCACAAAACAAGCAAAGCATCTGTAAGGTCTCTGGGTTGTAGTTGTGCCCTTTAGGATACTAAGTGAAAATGAGTTTTGATTTGACTTGAGTCATAAAAGTTTTATAATTTGCTGTGCAAAAGTGCACTGGTTTTTGTTATACAATAAACTAATAATATGCCAGTGTCATATTGGCACTAAGCAAGCCCACTTATGTATACTGAATGGAAATTTCCACTGAATAGGCAATCTCTTAGCCTATTTGTGTAAATGTGTTTAAAAAAGTAGAGCTGAATATAATTTTGTGCATGATCTGTGACAATGTGTGAAGAAGGTGTAAGGGCTGCAAAGTGGCCTCACTTCCTTCCATTTGACACTCAAAGATTATCTGAAGGTGCTCTGCTGCATTTCAGATTACCTGTGAAGGTATGCATAAAAGGAGGCAAGATCTCTATGTAGATATTCAGCAGATCTCTTCGGTGAACGGTGAACGAAGGAGCCCTCTTGTCTGCATTATGAAGTTGAATTTCTGGTTTGGGAGCTTAGTAAAGTTTAAATGACAAGCACCAGAATAATGAGTTTGCAGAAAAGGTCTGTAAAGACTTGTGAGATAAATTTGGTCACCTTCTGAATATACTCGTACAAATTACTAATTTCCGGAAAGGATTCTTTAGCATAAAATGTAGACCTGCTAGCTCCATTCATGCCCCTTTTCCACATGGAATGTTCATGGTCACACACGTTTGTCAGATCTCCGCACATGCAGAAATAAGGGACTCAGTCCTGCAATCACTGCAAAATTAAACTGTGGATAAAATACTCAAAAGTTCCTGAGTCACTTAGGAGCCTAAATCAATAGGGGTTAGCCTAAGTGACCTACGTACTTCTAAAGTGGGATTTAGGCTCCTAAATCAGTTCATCATTTCTGAAATTTTAACCTATGCCTCAGTCTTCAGTAAATTAAACATTTTATATCTGTGGTTCTCAAACTTTTGTACTGGTGGTGACCCCTTTCAAATAGTAAGCCTCTGAGTGCGACCCCCCCTTTATAAATTAAAAACATGTTTTTATATATTTAACATTATTATAAATGCTAGAGGCAAAGCAGGGTTTAGGGTGGAGGCTGACAGTTCTCTACCCCGCCCCCCCATGTAATAACCTCATGACTTCCTGTGGGGTCCTGACGCCCCAGTTTGAAAATCCCTGTTTTATATGATACGCTTGTAATTCTGTAAAGATTTTTACTGTTAACCAGTGAGTGTTAGGTACTTTTGAATAATGGCACACATTCTAACTATTAAGATGAGAAATAAATTGCTAAAATATTTCATAAACTGTTATTTTAATTATGCACCAAATCCCCGTTCCTTCAAATTCAGTGAAACAACTCCCATTGACTTCAGAGGGACATTTTGATCCAAAATTCAGAAATCAGTGTAAGCGGTGAAAGATTTTAGGCTGTAATTAGTTGTGCTCCTGGTGATTTCATTCTGTGTTTTGTCTGACATTGCTTGTATATGTGGACACATTTTTATTTTTTTGCATTGCAACTGCTGCCATCTACTGCGTAAATGATGGGATTACATATACTTAACACGAAGGGGTTACATTGGACGACTTAATGGAAAAGAAGAAAGGCAGATTTATCTGCTTTATCAGTTCTTCCAGTAAACATGGTAAAATGTGTTCTGTTTTGCAGCTGAGCATTCTTTTGTGCAAATGATGCATTTTATATGTTGGTTCTTGAAAACATGTATGCCTTTTCTAAAATATAGAAATAAACAGCTTTTGCATGCAGACATGCATCATGTATGTAAATGATCTGCTATTTCAAATGCATGCTTCAAACAAGTTGGTGTTTGCAGTGCTTTAACTTTCTAAAGGCTCATTTTTATCCATTTAGATTTCCACTGAAGTGTGCCTTTGTTTGAGAGTGTTCTAGTTTAAGCATAGGCTTACCTTTTCAAAAGGCAGGTGAGCCAGATATAAAAGCATCTCTTAAATTCAGATATGAAAAAGCTACCAAAGCATTTCAGAAGCTGTATAACTGATTTTAGTATGAATTTAGAACAGCATGTTTCAGAACTGTAGACTGTACAATCATATTGTTTCGGTGGTTGTTCCCACCCTCAATTAATGCAAAATTTAACAAACTACATACAATGTTCATATGCTATGTACTTTTTTCCTTTCATCTTGTTAATTTTTTTTCCAGTGGAGAAACTTTTAGAATGTAGCTAAATTCCGATCTATGCCCTTTAAATAATGGCAAACATAGCAACTTGTCAAAATCACAATGATAGCAATCAGGAAGATCTAGTTTAAAATCCTGCGTAGAACAGAATTATCAGCGCAATGGCTTACTTGTTGTGGTGAGGCAATCACTTTTGTTAAATAGCAGCTAAGATCTGGAGTGCAGTTGACAAATCTGACCCAGTTACTTTATGATATGAAAAATATCAATCCAAACAGAAATTTGTAAATTGAAAGGATACAGGAGATGCATTTTAAGGAAAATACTAGAAAAAATAAACAAAATGTAAAATTCAAGTCAATTATTTTGATATTAGATTATATCCTAAAAGTAAGTATATCTGTTAGTTGAATAAAATATATGTAAAACATTTCAGGAAAATCCGTACTAGATATTTTAAACAGTCTTGTTGATTCAATTTGAAATTATTTATACGGCTTGAATTATTCAATCTACTTTTCTAGTGGCTTGGATAATTTTTACGAGCTGGAATACCTTTTAAAAACATGCTAAAAGACTACAGTAGTTTTTCATACATACTGGAAGTGAACCAGCTAAACTATTGAGACCTTTCATGTGTAAGAGAGAGCTGTAGGATTGGGGCCTTTGACTTTGAGAGTTGGATTTTCAAAAACAGTCAACATTGGACTAACTTTGCTCCTGTGTATGTCAAGGAGAATTTTACTATTGACTTCAATGGGATGAGAGTTAGGCTGCCACTGTGCACTTAAAAATCCCTCCCTAACCCATTCTCTTCCAGCCATGTGTATTTATTCATGAACCTCCATCTCCATGGAAAAATTGCAGAAGGACTGCAAGATTAGGCCCTCTTTCCTCAGCTGATTCCAGATAAATCATGTTTCAGAGTAGCAGCCGTGTTAGTCTGTATTCGCAAAAAGAAAAGGAGTACTTGTGGCACCTTAGAGACTAACAAATTTATTAGAGCATAAGCTTTCGTGAGCTACAGCTCACTCTCCATCTGTTTTATTGAGTGTACCAGGTTCCCAAGATCCAGGCAGTAAACCCTTAGATTTTAAGTAATCTGTGGAGGGTTAGTTCATTAGGTACATCTGCATGGAGAGCTGACGCATTTATACTATTACTGTCCGGAGCCAGGCTACCAAGCCTCCCCACCTGCACCAGACCTTCTATGGCGTTGCCAGCGGAGAGTGAGAACCTGTGGGATTCTAATACTGTCTAATTCTAATACTGACAGGATCAACATTAAAGGCTTGTCTACATGGTGCATTAGTCTGCACTAAAGGGGTATAAATTCTAGTGCGCACTAGGGTGTTGCACACAAACTGGCCTGTGTGGACCCTGCTGGCATGCACTAAAAATTCCCTAATATGTGTTAATGTAGTTCTGTTTGAAAAATACGCAGCAGGAAACTTTTAGTGCATGCCAGTAGGGTCCATATAAGCCAGTTTGTGTGCAATACACTAGTGCACACTAGAATTTATACCTCCTTTATGCAGACAAGTCCTATCTCTGTAGGGGAAAAATAAATCCCATATCTACGGTGCAGCACAGAGCAGCTCCCTCCCAGTTAGGATCTCTTAAGCACAAACACTGAGTGGCTTCAATGTCAGAGTGTATAGTGCCCCTATTCATTCTCTATATATCTTCCAATTTCTGCAACAAATGAGGCAGGGGTCCGGTTATAAAAAATTATGTAATTGTATAATTAAAGACTGTATCATAATGCATACTGGCTGGGAGGCCAAATTAAGGTTGCATGGGCAATCTTAATTCTGGCATTTCCTAACTTTAGAGTGTTTGATTTTGCAACTATAATAATGTTCTTTTAATGTGCTTTATTGTTTGTAATTTCCTAGGTTTAAAAAAAATGCAAACTGAAAAAAACCTCAGAAATTCCATCATGTATGATTTGAGCACCAGTTCTACTCAGTTCTTTGGATTAGGAGACGTATGTCTTTATTGAAGATCTCCTATAGAAATGAACCGAATTACAATTTAAGGATGCCTGGGAAATTTTCAATGATAAACTGTTTAACTTGCCCCTTCATCATCTACTCAGTCTTTAAAATGCCAACCTTTAGAAAGTTCATGTATTTCCCAGATGTAGGCGGATAAACAAATAAATATGTGTCTGTTAAACAAATAAGCTTGTCTTAAAAAAATTCTGCTGTGTATTTTTAGAAAATAACAGAAATAGCAACTTGTTCAAGTCACAATGATATTAATAAGGAATATATAGTTGCAAATCCCAGATATAACAGAATTATTGGAGCAGCCAGCTTTGTGGTAGAAAGGCACAATCATTTTAGTTGAATAATAGCTAAGAGTCTGGCAATAGCTGATATATTTGACCTAAATACTGTATGCTTTGGAAAATATCATGTTACCTGCGGTGTTTATATTGCTTAAAACAATCACATTACATTTGAAATTGATTCATATAATTTGAATTCAGGTGATATTTTTAGTGCTCTTGAACTTTTCAGCGGAGCACCAAAAAAAGGGATCAAATCTTAAAGCAGATAATCCCTGTATATTTCTGTACATTCATATTTTCTAGGGAGGAAAAACATGTCTCTCGCTTAGCACACCAGAACTCTAACAGAAGGCCAGTCTCAATTAAGCTCATAAGGTTTCCCACTGATTCATCCTATACACTGTTATTTTCCCCCATAAACTCCTTCTCCTTAAAAGGCTGTGGTCATATAACTCAGCCTGTTTAGTGCAGACACCAGTGCCAGTTTGGATTAGCTATGGTGTGTGTGCTCGTGCAGTGTTGCTACTGAACTCCACTTGAGTTTGAAAGGCTTGTTATCACTCCTGAAGCTAGGTCTCTCTATACTGCTGTTCATAGTACTACTACCAAGCCTTTCTGTTGGCCTATTATTAGTGTTTAATACATGTTGGGTTTCTAATTTCCCCTATATTGTCTATTATTCTATGATTGCTCCCCACACTTTTCCCCAACACTACACCTACAATGTCACAAATTGAAATAGGATTGCTTATGACCTTGTTAGAAACAGGGTGAAAACCTGGCCTCATTGTAATCAATGGCCAAACTCCTAATGACTTCAATAGGGCCTAAGATTTTACCTAGAACCTTTATTTTTCTTAAAACAGCTAAATTCAGGAAAAGTGGGGTGAAATTTCTGACTGTGTATTGACCAGTCATAGAATTTTGCTAGGATTGAACTCTAGCCTTGTCTTAAAATTATATTATTGTTATGCTTTTCCCTGTTTTTTAAACAATCTGATATTTATTTATTGAGTGACACTTTATAAGAAACTGGTTAGTAGCAGAAAGCCTCCATTTCGTGTTTTCTAACTGGAGGACAATCGATAGCCCTGTGCCACAGGACCTGAACTCCCCATTTTTATTAGATGTATGTATTCTACAGCCTAGAAACAGTGGGCCTAATTCCCCTTCCACTTGACATCTGTTTTATACCATTGCAGCTCCTCCGATCTCACTGGAGTCATTCCTGATTTGCACTGGTGTATGTGAGAGGGAAATAGCGGATTGTGCAAAAGCATGCATTTATTTCTATGAATTGGGTACCAATCTCACTGACTACTCAAGTGAATAAGAGTTGCAAGATCAGGCACTTGGTAAATCTCCCCCCTCTCCTCCCCAGCTACAAAGAAGCCATTCCCAGTTTTGGCAAGTAAAAAGACTGCAGAACTCCAACAGAAGACGGAGGGTCATATTCTGCTCTGTTACACCAGTGTAAATACAGAATAACTCCACTGGTGCATCTGAGAGGAAACTTTGTCCCAAGAAGCCTATCTTCCTCCCATTAAAATAAGAAGCATAATTCTCATTGATGACTGTTGCGTGGGATCAGACTTAACATTATTCATAAAAGAGTTGGGGGAGGGAAGTGGAAAGGGTTCTGAACAAATGTGGAGAAAAATGTATCCATGCAAAAAATATGAGAAGAATTGTGAACAGGGAAGTTGTCTAAGAAAAGGAGAATTAATGTATCCTCTGAATTAGGTAGTTTAAATATAACTGCTTTATTCTACTACACAGAAGAAAAAAATCCAGCAACCCACTAGTTACCATAGCAACTGCCACAACCTGTAGTACAGTAGAGTACTTCTGCTTTTCCAATATCTTAAAGAAACACAGCTACAATTATGTGTAAGCATCTGATTTAGTGCTGTCCTGAACAGGAATGGACTTAAATATATACTTAAGTGCTTTCTTGAACTGGGGCCTGAGGGCACTTGATGTCTCAATTTTTTTTAAAAAAGCACTGATAATAAACTCATATTTTCCCAATTTAAAATACTTTCTGTATCTTACACATTAATTCATTTTAATGTAATTTTAAACATAGTGGTTTTCTATTTCCCCTCCCCTATTCTAACATGTGAGGAGATTATTATAACAGACAGAAATAAAATAAAATATTGCTCTTGGGAGTAATATGAATAGTTAGTGCAAAACAAAGTTGTTTGGATGGTATACAGAGCTCATCTTCTGTGCGTTTATAGTTTGAAGTTGATCTTCATAAATGACAAGCTTTTTCAACAAATGAGTATATGTATTTCTGTGCTCAGCTACAGAATAGTCTCACCAAACCCCTATATTAATCCATCAGTGGAAGTCCTGAGGTCTACTTTTTCATTCATACAATAATTCAAACTGTGTGTAAGATTCACAGACTTATTTCCAAAATATTTTAATGTTTCATTACCCTTTGTATAGGCAAGTCTGGTGGTTTTCCAGTTTTTCAAAACAACTGAAGCTTTATTTCATGTTTAGTTCAATAATACTAATTTATGTTATAAAAGATAAACTATATTTTTTCTTCTTTTGCCATGGCTAAAATGTTGATTTTTCTGCTTGCAAAATCATATGCCATAATATTTCAGAATTTTCCAGAGGAAGAAAACTTGGCAATTGTTTAAACTTCAGACATGAGACAACATCCTAAGTAGGAAATCGTGACTGCCAGTGATGCTGATGAACATTAAAAAAATAACTATACATTTCATACAAGACTTACAATATTAATTGTTGATTTTTAAAAATGTTTTGTCTCATTTATAAAGAAAAACTTGATATCATAAATGATGCACATGCACTAACTAGGCACATGTGTGATTTAAGTTCAGTATAAAGAAGCTGTTTATATTATGTTAAAAGAACTATCTGAGACAAAGGAACCTTGTGAAACAAAAATATATTTTGCAGTGTTTACTGACTGGACTGTCTTCTATTGTTTGAACAATTGCATGAGCATTTTAGATCTTGTTTCTTATCTCTGTAAGGCAACACTGAGAAGGTGTGAAATTTCATGTAATGATGTATTTGTAGCACCAGATCCTCAGCTGTTGCAAATATTTGTTGAGAATCTGGCTAACATAGAGTTGGCAGTCTTACCATCAAGTCCAGGAATGACTGGGTATGCAAATTGAACTAACCCTTGCCACATAGAGATGGTCTGTCTAGGGTCAGGTTTGATGCAATTTGGCAGGTCAGTGTGGAGAAGCTTGTACTGCCTGTTCTGTACTTGACCTGTGGAGAATAAATACTAGAGGTCTTGATTCTTATTTACACTGAGGTGTGTGTAATTTACACCCACTCTATAGCTTCTTTAAAATGCCAGAGCGGTGTAAAGGACCCTTAGTGTAAATGGAAATTTGGCCCTTCAGTCTTCAGGACTATCATTCCAGCAACGGTAACAAATACAAAAAATTCACAAAAACAATGATAAAAAAACTTTTTAATTATCAGTTTGGTAAGAAAACCTTAGATACAGAAACAGCCTACAATGATCCCAGCAACAGTTGCTAAGATACTAAAAGCAAAAATCTAATTGGCCGTTGTCCTTGCTACTCCCCAGTGACTTCAATGCTATTTCTATCCTCACTCTTGTTTTCCTACTTACAATGACATCCCCACTTCATAAATGGACAAGAGTAAGCCTTTGTAGTCACCTGCTAAGGTTTTCCTTTCATGTTGACAAGCAAAGCCAAAGAAATAATGTTCAGTTCTGGAACTGCTGATAGTTATACTCATTCCTGCTTCCTTAATTCCTGTTGCAGCATGTATGTATCTCCTTAGGCCTCTGTAGAATTGAGGATCAGTGGTTGTGACTAATATCGGCTGGTTTTGTCTAACAAACGATTAACTACGGTTGCTAATTATTCAGTAGTGATTTCACCATATGTATAGTAAATCACTGGTGTGTAACAAATTTTATAATCCCCTTTTATCATTGGCAGTCCTCCTTATCCTTTGTATTACCCATTTTACCATTCCCAGTGCTCCTTCCTGTCTACTCTTGTCATATTTTCAGATCTAATTACCCCCTAGCTCCTCACCTTCATGTTTTACTTTTTTAATTTGGAAAATAAAAATAGAGAGTGCTCAACTTTGACAGATTGATCAGAGTGTGATGGTTTCTCTTCTCTTCTGTCTGAAAGGACCTTTATTGCACTGGAATTTCCAGGAATGTTAGCTGGAACCTAAATATTACCATTCTTCTGGTATGGCTCTGAAAGAACCTCAGACATGATACTGAAACACATCACACAAAAGAGGTCTCACAAATTAGGTCAGGCATATTCCTTTTTCCATACAGCATCTTCTAAGTGCAACATCTCTTCACTGAGCTCTGCGATACATTTTCAGTAGAAGTTAAATTGCTGAAACAAGAGAAACATCCTCTAATCCATCCTAGAGTCCTGTGCATTTACCTTTGCCAAAACAAGGAGGGCTGGTAAAGAGTCTACTACAATGTGGCTTCCTTCTGCTGTTCTTCCGCCTTTTGAATAAAACGCTTGGTAATCCTAAACAAATAGAGCCTAGGTGTTCTTTTAATAAGATATAAAAGCAAATCACTTGTAACTGGCTGGCTTTGGCTGTAAATCTAACACTTACTTTATCTCCTAACAGCAAGTATGCCGACAAGTGAAACTGAATCTGTGAACACTGAGAATGTCAGCGGAGAAGGAGAGAGCCCAGCATGCTGTGGCAGTCTGTGGTGAGTACATAGAGCTCCAATTAAGATGTCAAAGTGTTTCCAACATTCTAGGATTAAAAAAAGCCATTTTTTCTCTTTTGCCTATTCAAACGTATTTGCTTTGAAATATTCAAGCTTTGTGAGATGCTTATATTTTTGGCTTTTAGTCATTCATGGTAAAATCTAACCACAATTTTATCTAAAATTCTGAAGTCAGGACAAATATAGATATATTTCATAAAGTATCCATTTGAGCCTTACATTTAGAAAGGTTATAGAGCTTTTAATTTTGCTGCTTCAAAAGCACCAAGAAGAAAAGAAGAGATGTAACCTAAGAAATGCAACAGAGACTAATGTCTTTTAATAATCAAAACATGATCTGGTGTATGCATATTTTACAAGTAGCTAAAAATTGATAATTATTAGATTGCTATATGAATATAGCACTAACATAATGATTGTGATAATGACTTTCATTCATATAACATCATTCTTTCAGAAGGTTTCCAAAGCACATTGAAACAGCCATTTAAAATCCAGGATTTGTTTCTCTGCAAGTACCTGTGCTTTATATATATATTTTGGTCCCCAGAGGATAAGATTTAATTTCCTTTCTTTCTCATGTAAAATCCATATGTTTGTAAAGAATAATATTAGAAAAATAGTGGTAAACAGATGACAATAGTATTTCAGCATTCATGCAGCGTTATGTTGAGAATACACTTTTATGCACAAACTTTGAGTAATTCCATTGTTTTGATTGCCAAGTACAGCATTCCGAGGAGAAGGGATTGTGTAAATTATTGTTTCTATATATATTTAAAAATGTGTTTTCCTTTTCTTTTAGTCAAACTATCTCAAAATCCAAGTTCAGGTCAGTATTTTCCTCTCTTTTCCATCACTTTTTTCTTTGCAATGGTTTACGCATCATGACCACGTGATTCTGTATTTTCTGTATTAGAATTTGATTGGATGAAAAATGTCACTGACAGAGATTAGGGAACACAGTTGAAGAGGATTCATGAACATTCTTGGGAATAAAGCACCCCAATTTGTTTTGCTGGTATTTGCAACTCTTTTTTCACTTATTCTCAAACATTCGGACAAATGAGTTTTTATTCACAAGAATGCTCATGGAAAGCAAGTGCCATGAGTACAAGCAAGAATATTTTAATCTTTTTATTTATTTAATTGTTTTCATTTTCATAGAATACGTATTGAGAAATTGCAAATAGCAAACAAATTTGCAAACAGAAAAGAGACTTCTTCTGTTTATAAAGGTCAGGTCGCTCAATCTCGGAACAAAAACAATGCCATCTGACTAAGGTGACCAGTCATGTGGCACATATAGCAAATCATGGATAGCAAATACTCATAACAACCAGTTTGCAAACAATCCACAGGCTAACTATTGTTCACAGACATTCATTGAACAACAGAGATAATCAAGAAGATAATTGAGAAGATTCTAACAAAGCAATTCTGGAAGCTGGACTCCTCCAATTTCCTTGTCCCTGGCAAAGCTTGTTTCAGGCTTCGATCTGTAGCAAAAATTGCACTGACAACACTGATGTATTGTGCTTTTAGCAGTTGACCTAACTATTGTGTGTATGCTTATTCTACTAGATCTAGCAGCTGCTTTGTTACAGCTGATCACAACATCTTTTTGATGTGCCGGGTATCTCCAATAGCAGTGGGTGGGTGTTGCTCTTGAGTAGCCCTCTTCCTTTTTAAATGAGAGATCCCAAAAGGTAGTTGTAGATGGTGCTCTTCCACTTTGAAGGTCTTTTCATGTGAGATGTGATATGGTTTCATCTTGTCACTCGTATAGTTCAACATGTATGTGAGTTTACTGGTAGGTTAATTAAGAGAAGTTGATTTCAGTTTGCCAATGATCCCAGGTTCTGTGTTTCATTGCTTCCGACCCTGATGGTGCAATGGAACAAATGCATGAGATTGTGGCATTTTTAAGAGTTAGGTGGTTGAGGATCAGTCAATATACTGAAGTAGCATAGATAGGTTGTGGAAAGCAACTGGAAGAGCTGGAGTGGATTACATCTCACCCCCGATCAAGGTCAGATGTCACCATTTGTTAAGCAGCTTTACAATTTGGAGTTTTGTTCGAAATAGGATTACTTATGCATAATGAACAGGTGGGTGCTTTTTTATCTGCATTTGTGAGAAAATTGTGTCCATTTCTTTTGGACGCACACCTTGTTACACTTACCCATGCTTGTTTCATCTTGAGAATAGAAAACTGCAATGGACTGTATCTGGGACTATGCGATAAGACTGTTTGGAAGCTGAAGCTAATGCAAAATCAAAGAGAAGAAAGCCAAGAGATTACTCTCTTCCTCCACCTTAGCAGCTTCTAAATCATGCCTGGCTGAAGTATTTTTGGTAATTTGTCTCCAGTTAATTCCGCAAACCAATATCTACTCCTGCGAAGCCTATTTTAATCTACTCCTCAGAGAGGAACATCTGCTTCTGAGATGCCACCAGAGACTTAGTAACCATACACTCAAAACAGATTGATAACACACCTCCTTTCTGAATTTGGCCCATTTGCATGACAGCAAATCTTAGAAGCACTATAGGAAAAGCAAGCCAACATTGTACTCTGATATACACCCATTCTAGTGAAAGAGAGCCATGAGCATTTAAGACCTCTACTAAATGACACTATAAACACTTCCTTTGAGGAGTGAAAATTCCCACCAGACCTAAAGCTTGCCATAATCCAGCCAGTATGTAAGGAACCACTAATTGATGCAACCAACCTCTCCACCACTGCCCATTCCCAAGCAAGTTTAATGAGTAGATCACCAGCCAGTCTCCAGCTCTCCCTAGATTCGGCCAGTATCCCTGGATGTCTCCAAGACAGGCTTTAGGCTGAAACATGGAACAAAGTCAGTGCTCATGGAGTTGAAGGATGATATCCTCTTGGCCACAGACAAGGGCTGTACTTTCATACTTATATTGCTAGGCACAGCATTTGATATCATCAACTATTGAATGTTGCTATCCCTCTTTAGAAGTTCAGCAGGAGGTTTACTGGGATCACACTAAAAAGGCTTCAGATGTTCCAGAAAGTCATAATGGCCATTGGCTCCTCCACCTCTAGAGCTCTTACTTGTGGAGTCCTACAGGGATCTGTCTGCTCTTTTGTCCTTTTCTCCTTCTACATGAACCTGCAGGGGAAGTTGTGAGGCAGCATGAGCTGAAGAGTCAATCATACCCAAATCTACATTACCATCGTATCAGATGCATCTTGCACCAAGGTCCTGGCTGCATTCAACAGCTGTTGAGAAGAGAAAGTGCTTTGAAGAACTGTTCACCTCTGCCCTTTTATCATTTGAAAACTAGCTGTTCTCCTAATCTTCTCAGTGCTTCTGGATACTCAAATAACCATGACTGCAAAATTTCCTTTTTCACCTAAAAATGTCAAAAAAAAGACTGCACCCCATTCTTTTGTATTTGGACCCAAACCCAGTAATCCACATATTTGTGATCTTCAAGCTTGACTACTGTAATTCTCTGTATTTAGGAATGGAATCACTGATTCCTAAAAAACTAAATTTAGCTCAAAATGCAGCAACCTGTCTGCTCAGTAGCAGAGGCTACAAATTACACATTGATCCCATGTTCAATTCTCATTGGTTTCCTGGTAAGTAATGAGTCAAATTCAAGTTTTCAGTCATCTTCTAGCTCCTCCATGAGGCTAGTTTAAGTTTTCTGAAGGAACATCTTTCCCTGCACAGTCATGACCTCCCACAACAGCTGTGTTCTTTTGGAACAGTGGTACAATTAGTCTCAAGAATCATAAACTCAAGAGTTTTCTCAGCAACTGGCTCCCTAATCTGGAAGTCACTTCCAAAAGACATCAGGTTGACCAGACTTCATTGCCTTCAGATCAAAATGCAAAACTCACTTGTCCAACCTAACCTACCCACAATAAGACAAGAAAGAAAGGAAGCCAAAGAGAGACAGATCTTCATGTGTATCTTTCTGTAAATTCATAATGTGCTCAGATGTTGTGATAATGGGTGTAGTATAAAAACCCAGCTACAGGTATAATGCAGCTGCCTACTTAGTAGGTGGATATTTATATCAAAACCATCTTACATTAATGTATCTATGACCTGCACTGTTTGCCTACCAGCTTCCAGGTGGAATTTAAGGCTTGGGGGTTCCACTATAAAAGCCCTAAATGGCTTGGAACCCAGTTTCTGGACAGACTCTCACACTGTACAAAACTGCCACAGTTGTAGTCAGTGGAAACACTTAAGCAGGACAACTACTCATGTTACAAATGGAAAGGAGCTTCTTGCAAGGTGTTCTCTTTTGAAAGGCTGACAACTCTGGAATTTACTTCCCCAGCAGTTCAAAATACAGCAGCCTGAAATGTGTTGACCTTCAGGGCATGCTGAGAAGCTCATCTTTTCTCTCTGGCTTTCAGGGACGTGAGGTTTGAAGGGTGGAGAAATAATTTGGAGGGAAGTTGTCATTAGTGGGTGTACTTGACTGTACTCTCACTGGCTTATTTGGTCTGTTCATTGGTTTACTTTATTATTTAGTACTATATTTTATGGATGGTAGGTTTTAAAGTTTTGTAACTGCCTACAGTCTTGGATACATGCACACAATCTAAAGCCCACATTTTAGGCATTTAGAATACTCTTTAATTTAGGCATCCAACTTTACATTCTTGTGACCTGACAGAGATGCTGGGCATCCAGAACTCTCATGAACGGCTACTGTGCATATGGTTTTAATTTTGCAAAATTTTATATAATGCAGGATGTTGCTGATGCAAAATCATCTGGAAATTTTTAAGAAATTGTTAATTTTGCACAACTTTATTAGCAAATCTGAGTAAATAGTCAAATGTAGAGAAGAGTTTTTATTGGTATCTGTTAACCAAAATAAGACTCACATTTTACAATAGGAACTATGCAGTGTAGACCCCTGCACTGACTTTAGAGCATCCGGTGGATTCAATTACAGGATTGGGGCCCAAGGACCATTTGAAAATAAATGAATACAAGTAAAATTACCAACAAATTTGTAAACATCAAGACTTGTTCCTAAATGTGAACAGAAAAAAAGCAGTTAAATTATTTAGATGAGAATGAACATAAAGAATAAGTGGGCCAGCTGTGGTACATTATATTAGCAATGAGTGTCCCTTCTGATTTAAATACTTCTTCAGAATTGGCACTACAGCTGTGACAAACATTTTGGGAAAAATGCCTTGATAATGTCAGAACAGTAATGTTTCACTTTATTACAAATTTGTGCAAAATGGGGTTCAAGTCAAATAAAAAAGAAACTTAAATTTCAATCTTCGCTACAGAAATTTACCTTTATCAGACTATAACATTTAAAATTTAAAATTTCAATGCTTCCCCTGAAAATTAGGAAGATATTGAATGAGAATGGTCTCAATTATTTTCAAGTTCAAATTTCCACAGTTTTTTCTGAAGATGCATCACAGTGGGACAACATCAGACTTTGATGCCTTCCTCCCCCCTTTTGTGTGTGTGTGCGCAATTGTGAATATTTTAGTAAGGGAAGAAAATATGTGCTATACCCCTCCAATGAGACTTTGTTTTGTTTTATAACTGTAAGCTTAATTCACACTAAAGCCTGTCAACCCTTACATATGTGCCTAAAATTGCACACCCTTTGGGCTACATTTTCAAAAGGTTTCCTGGGTTTAGCTGTACTGTTTCTGTCAGTGGTCTCTGGGTCAGGCCATAAATCCATAAATGCTGAATATTTTGAAAAGAACTATTGTCATTTCTTTACAAAACTTCCACTGTTTAAGGATTTAGGGCCTGATACAATGACCATTGAAGTCAAATAGGAATCTTTCCATTGACTTCATAGATCAGGTGCTTGGAGATGACCATGAGTCCCCCCAACTCTTATGAGTGATCAAGCTCTTGGGGCCTTATCCTATTTTCACTGACTTCAGCAATGCAGAATTGTGCCCTAAGAGTAAAAAATACTGTTTTTTGCATATCCAGTCGGTGAATATACTGATGATGGCTAAGCACATAGTTGGCAGGACAAGAGTGTTCTTGAACACACTGTCAAGTTAGTTCAATGCAGAGATTTTTCTTCATATTATTATTATACCTTATAGGCGATGAAATTTTTCCATAACAGTAACCGAGCAATTACTGTTTTCCATAATCACAAGCATGAGTTTCAGATGAGTGAAAGAACCTCATAAACTGCTTGACTGTTTATTTTGCCAAGTTCATTTGTTTTTATGAAGACACCATTACATATTGGATCTACCACCTGAGGCAGATTAGAACAGATTTCTAATTTTATATATACTAGGTATGGTACCTGCTGATTCAGGGCAGCAGCGGTACTAAGACTTTTTATCTAATTATTTGTAGCAATTTATTTAAATATTATAGAGTGTAAACAAAAAAATAGAAAAGTGTAGGGTCAGAAATAGCATCAGCTTATGAACTTCAGTTGTAAAGAGCATTACAATATATTGGAGAAGGGCTGAACCCACAACCTTAAATCCAAACTCTTTCCATTTTAAAACTAGCCCCGGATCCCATTGCAATCATAGGAGTCTTTCCACGGACTCCAGTGGGGTTTGGATCAGAATGTTGGCATGGGAGACTCAGCTTTATTATCCAAATCTACTCCTGTAGTTTTGGTTCTATCTATCTAATATGGCCCCCATTACTGTAGTATCTGAACGCCTCACAATCTTTCATGTATTTATCTATTCACACAACAGCCCTGTGAGATAAAGTACTTTCATCCCAGTTTCATAAATAGAGAACTGAGGCACTAAAATTAAGTGGCTTACCCAAGGTCACACCGGAAACTTTGGAGGAAGCAGAGAACTAACTCAGGTCTCCCAAGTCCTGTGGTAGCACCTTAACCACTGGACAATCCTTCCTCTCTGAGTCAACTCAAAACTAGATGTGGCCTAATTTCCAACTCCAGTTTGTGTGCATCAAAAATCTCATGAATATGCCCCCCACCGTCATAGGATTTCAGCCCAAGTCAGTAGCATTCTTGGGAACATTGACGTTGTGAGAGTTCCATCATTATGGGGTAGTTTCTCACAAGTTCATCTCATAAAATTTCTCCATTGTTTATTCCAAACCCAAACTGTATCCGTGGTTCAATCTGAAACGCAAATTCTGATTCTTAAACTTAATCTGAATCTAGATCTAGTTTACTTAGATGTATCTTGTTATGAAATGAAGTGCAATGCGATCTACTAGGTCATGCAATATTGAGTTGGCTTTGACAAATGCCCTAATCTAGTGATGTCACAATCTGTTAAACGATATGAAGATTATATAGAAATGTTCAAGACTAATTTGTTAAAGTTTTCATTTTTTGCTTTTTATTTGGCTCTAAACTTGAACAAAATTATCATCTTTTTAGCTGCACTTGGTAGTAATGTACACGGCTGCCTCTCAGATTTCTTTCATAGTTTCATATATACACACACATGTACACCCACAAATCTCCCACCAAACACAAATCTTTAAATTCAGATACTGTAATATTTTTCCATAGAATACTGCATTTGTTTTTGTTCTAAATTTCAGTCGACGCTGGCGTCGCTGGAACCGATTCAATCGAAGAAAATGTAGAGCTGCAGTAAAATCTGTCTCATTTTATTGGCTGGTTATTGTCTTGGTCTTTCTGAACACATTAACTATCTCTTCTGAGCATTACAATCAACCTGACTGGCTGACACAGATCCAAGGTACAAGCAAAGACCATTTTTCCTGTTTTTAACAACAGAAAAATAAAAGCTCTCCTTGATTACTTCTGTATTTGCCATTTTGAAGTTTATTTGTTATCCTTCAGTACATCCAGGTTAAAGAAATTGATATAGAGAATAATCAAATGTTTTCTATTTCCACATCTGCAACACAGCTTAATGACATAATGTACAAGCAAAATCCTACAGTGCCAAATTGTAAGCATGTACCATTATGCTTTAGACATATTACCATTGTCAACCCATGTGATTAAAGATAAGGAAGGACAAATGTTAACTTGCACATCAGAATAGGCTGTGAATCATTTTGCCTTCATTCCAGTCTGGGTTTGAACTATGTTTTTAGCTGGGATAATTTACACAATAAATTAGAATGATGTAGCATTTTTAGATCAAAGGGAGGGATTATATGTCTCCTGCAAAAAATGGTGTCAAATGCAAAGAAAGCAATTTGTATTTCCCTCCAAAGTGATAAGATAACTGGCATGGAAAATGGATAAAAGTTAGTCAGAATATGAGATCTACAAAATAAATCAGAAATATCTAAAACATTATAATTTTCTGAATGTTTTGTTCCAGATATTGCAAACAAAGTACTTCTGGCATTATTTACCTGTGAAATGTTAATAAAGATGTACAGCTTGGGCCTACAGGCTTATTTTGTATCCCTCTTTAACCGTTTTGATTGCTTCGTCGTTTGTGGTGGCATTGTTGAAACCATACTGGTGGAGTTGGAAATTATGTCACCCCTGGGAATCTCAGTGTTTCGCTGTGTTCGTCTTCTACGTATTTTTAAAGTGACAAGGTAAGATTACGAAATGCATTTTCCTGCTGCTAATTTTAGGGGTACTTGTATGGTGATCAGCAACTCTTTTGTAATATTTCATCACGCACTGTTCTTTTACAGTTTTTTTTTGTGTTAACACACGCATTTTAATTTATAGGCACTGGACATCCCTGAGCAACTTGGTAGCATCCTTGTTAAACTCAATGAAGTCCATTGCTTCACTGTTGCTTCTGCTTTTCCTCTTCATCATAATCTTCTCATTGCTTGGAATGCAGCTGTTTGGAGGCAAATTTAATTTTGATGAAACTCAAACAAAACGGAGCACCTTCGATAATTTTCCACAAGCTCTTTTAACTGTATTCCAGGTAACTTTCTTTCACCCCCTATGAAACGTTTTACCTTTGAACAACAAAAATGTTTAGGTAATCTTGTTTCCTGAAAAAAATCACAAATACTATTTATTCTGTTTACTTTAAGTAGCATTCTGCTCATCATATTCAATACTCTGGTAATTTTGCACCATTTGTACCATTTATTCCATATCTTATCTATGCAACATAGCTTTCATGTTACTTCATTAAATTAAGTCTTCTTTGTCCATCAAAGACATGACTAGAAATAAAAACTGGAAGTTATTTAATTTGAATTAATGTTTTTCCTGTAAGCTTGTTAACTGTCTATTTTGTGGTAGATGTGTGTATTTCTAATGTTCAACTACTTCTTAGTAGGATAAATTGAGAAACATTGTAAAAGTGTATATCTGTGTGAATCATATCACTTCATATCATAAAAAACTAAATATGGATTTCTTTAAAGGGACAAAAAGAAAAGGAGTACTTGTGGCACCTTAGAGACTAACAAATTTATTAGAGCATAAGCTTTCGTGAGCTACAGCTCACTTCATCGGATGCATTTGGTGGAAAAAAAAAACTGTAGCTCACGAAAGCTTATGCTCTAATAAATTTGTTAGTCTCTAAGGTGCCACAAGTACTCCTTTTCTTTTTGCGAATACAGACTAACACGGCTGCTACTATGAAACCTGTCATTATTTAAAGGGACACTATCAGTTTATTATTATATATATTTTAAAACATTCATATCTGTGTTACTACTAAATGATTATTAAAACTAAAAGAATTCTTACAGTTTAACTTCCTTTTCACTGTTTATGGTGTTTGTTTACTTTTTGTATTTCTCTTGGGAAATGAAATTAGGCTAATCTCTTTCATTTTTTATTCTAGTTATTTTTGCATTTAAGGTTATAGGCATTAACACAATAGTGCAGTGTTTGGTTTGGGTGAATATTTGGTTGTGTGTCACAATATCCATTCACTCAAATAGAGATTCCGTAGAATGATGCTTGAAACAAACAAACAAAAAGCTGTTTGGAATGAATTTAAAAATAAAGACATCCTAATGAGAAATATTTCTGTAAATCTTAAATTTCCTAAAAAAATATTAAAAATAATGGGCCACACTTAGGCTGACACTGTTCCTTTGAAAACTTAAGTCAGTGTTTCCAAACTCAGGAGCTTAAGGTCAGGCTGCTACATTCATATCTAGGCACCTAAATAAATGGCCTGATTTTCAAAGATGCCAAGCTCCCACAGCTCCCAAGGAAGCTGCTGATTACTAAACAGCTTGGAAAAACCAGAATTCTTGTTTAGGTGCCCAAATATGGAATTAGAAGAATTAAATAGTGACCTTTGTGCATGTATGACTTTCTTGCACTGTCACTTAATTGTCTGGGGAGAGACAACTGTGATGGGGTTTTTTTCGGATAGAACTAACAGCTTCTAAATGGCTGAAAAATATATACAGTATCCCTACAATCTGTGTTCTAATAACCAGACCTCCCACACTAATGCAAAATAAAGTGCTAAATGCACAACAGACCAGCTGTAAACTATCTTCCTCTTATCTAATCAACAAGTTTCTTTAGATTTCATCCGTTAATACAGCAGCAAAGTTGCAAGAAACAGTAGAAAGTAGGAAAATTATTCATTCTCCAATAGCATTTGAGCTCCAATTCAGTATAAACCCTCCTCCCTTTAAAGCAATATAGTAATGGCCCCAGTCTCCAGTTAGGACTCAGATTGGGACAATTTAACTTGAAGGGGTAACACACTATGATGTATAGTTTTGGAAAGGGTTTGTGGCCAACATTCTTTAAAAATGGGTGCCTAAAATTAGTCTCCTAAACCATACTTAGGTTCCTAAATGAGAGTCCAGATTTTCAAAGGTGCTGAGCATGGAGGCTCCAGTAGGAGGTGCTGTATATGCAGCACCATTGAAAATCAGGACACTTAGGAGCCTACCTAAGAATTTAGGAGCTTAATTTTAGGAACTCTTTTTTTTTCTAGATCTTGGACCATAAGTGTAGACATACGGTTCATTGGCATAAATGCTTCATATAGATGAAAACTGGTAAAGCTAAAGCAAGAGATGCTTATTTAAATGGAAATATTAAAATATTGCATAACAACAAACAGATTACTACTGTGTTTACTATATAAAGCATCCTATGCAGAGTGATCAGTTAACATTTTCATGTTAGAGAAAATGGCTGTATGTGTTGTGTAACGAGGAAACATAATCCTCTTTCAGTCTTTTGACTGTTGAGTCACTAAAGATGAATTTGCTTGTTAGATTCTAACAGGTGAAGACTGGAATGCTGTGATGTATGATGGAATTATGGCATATGGTGGCCCATCGTCATCAGGAATGGTCGTCTGTATATACTTCATTATCCTCTTCATCTGTGGTAACTGTATCCTTTCATTTCTACAAGTGACACTGGCATTCACTGTAAGCATTTCTGAATAGAGCAGTGAATTTGTGTGTAAAGAGGACTGAACCATTATGACACTTAGGACACATACCTGCCCTCTGTGTAACTGAGTGAATTGCTGTGAACAGGTATGCACATTTTCTGTACTACTTTTCTTCTAAACAGGAGCTCCCTCCAGCTCCCATTCCCTTTCTCTGCTTTCCCTAAACAAATCAGACCCCTGCCAGCTCCCTAGGCATCACCATCTCATGACTCTGACAAGAACCAGCACATTTGCCCCTTCCTCCTCAAGTGGACAAACCTCATTCTGTCTGCTTGTCTTATTTTGGCCACCATCCCCATCCTGATCCACAGAAGTGCTCTGAACTCCATGTCAGTAATGTCTTATCCCTTCCACCAAATGCATCCGATTAAGTGAGCTGTAGCTCACGAAAGCTTATGCTCTAATAAATTTGTTAGTCTCTAAGGTGCCACAAGTACTCATTTTCTTTTTGCAAATACAGACTAACACGGCTGCTACTCTGAAACCTGATTCTACCTTGTTAGTTCTGACACTTTCTGAACAAATGACAATGGATGGAAGTGGGTCACAGGGAATACAGGTTACATTGCAGGAGGATCCTAGCAGTAGGAATATGGAGCTGTTTGGCACTAGTTTCACCAAAGTGTTCGCCCTCCATGCCTCCGATCTTCCAAAAGCTCCCCTTTGTCCGCAGTATGGCATCTTTCAGTGACCACCCAAAACTCCAGTAAGCTCTCATACACTTCTTCTAGACACAAGTTAGTACTGGAAAGGTTAGGAGTCAATAGATATGGCAAAAATATTAGACTTCTTTTTACTATATTTTTATGCTGCTTCTATTGATATTCATGCTTCTATTGATATTCACACTTCATTGATATAGGCTGAAGTACAGAACTTGACATGGAATGTAGCACATATGGAAAATACTGCTGTATAAAAATCAACTTGAAGTATCTGAATTAGTATCTAAAAACATTGTGTAGTAGGTGGAACTTGTCTATGTCCATGTAAACTTCAATTTTATTTCCTTTCTAAAATTAACATTATAAATGACTAGTCTCTTGCTCAGCAGTCCGCTGTATATTCTTGTTGTGATAGAATCTGCTTAAAGCATCACTAGCGTAACTCTGTTGTCTTAAATGCAGTAACAGCAGGCATTAATTTGCCCCAGTAAGTAAAGGTATTATAAGCACTACATCCAGCTCTGTAAAGTTATATACTTAGTTTGGGAGCGTGGGTTTCATGTCTCTCACACTGTCATTTTTTCATACTGATAAGGAATAAACCAACACAGTGTGGTAATGCCCTTAAGATTATTTGAATCAGATATCTTGCTAAATGTCTTTTTGGCCATTGCTGTGGATAACTTGGCAGATGCCGAAAGCCTGAATACAGCTCAGAAAGAAGAAGCAGAAGAAAAGCAGAGGAAAAAGAATGCCAGGTAAAATAGCACTGGGGTGCTAGATGGGAGTTCTGCATTCACCTACTTACAAGTGTGTTGATTCCTTTATCTGAATATCTTGACAGGGTTCATAGATTATTAATTTAAGAGAAAAGGAAAGAGGATACCATACTTGTTAAGACCAAATGAATGTGATTTTAATTTAAACTTGGCCAAAGTTTTGGGATGATGGAATGAATGGTGATAATCCATCTGAGGTTTAAACATTGGAATATAGGATTCATTGTGCAATTAGAACATGATTGTATCCCTAGATGTATATGTGCAACTTGTGTTTAGACCCATTCTGCAGACTTTACATAGACAACAAGCAAATCTCCAATTGAAGTCAGTGTAGTCCCATGGAAACCATAAGAATTGTGTGTAAGAATCTAAGAGCACAGTATATCCATTAGTATTCCTATAAAGACAATGCATTGCATTTTTAAGGAATTAGTTTCTGGAGTTATATTTAAAAGGATAATCTGTTGAATGAATCTAGTGCACTGGGATGAAACACACTTTATTACCTTTGTATGTGGTATGTCTTCTCTGTAAATGTCCCTTCAAATCAAGTACCTATATTTCCGTAGGCATGACCTCTTCATTTTTAATAGAGCGGGTAGAATCAGTTAACAATCATTCTTTCATCAGTCTTTGCTCTTTACTTAATGGGGTTTGTTGTTTGTTTTTGTTTTTCTTCCTGTTCTTTTTTTTTTTAATTTTTTTTTTTAGAAAAGAGAGTCTGGAAAATAAAAAAGGTGACAAATCCCAAGGTGACCAAAAGAAGGCCAAGGATAATAAGGTGTTTATTTCTATAAAAATATTTTATACTGTTAAAAAGTGGGTCTGTTGTTCATGCCAGTAAGTTCTTTTCAACACAGATGTGCACTATGTGATTTCTTTTTTAGGGCCACGTGTTTTTCCCCCACATAAGGGACAGGAAACTGTCAGTGCACAGAGTTTTCATTCTCACAGAAGGGCAAAGGGTAGGGACCACAGAATCTGCTGTTCACATGAGATCCATGTAATTTCAGACCACCTCAAAGGCCCCAACCGTTCCTACGGATGCATAGCTCCTGGCAGAATGACTGTACCTGCTCCTCCCGATTCCCTACAATTTCGCTGGGGAGAGGAGTTTTAGAGCATAGAGTAAGTTAACATTGTCAGGTTTAGCATAACCTATAGCTTTAGGCTCCTTGTAGATTTCTGCTGGAAAAGTCCTTTAGAAGGCAATGCTGCATTATAAATTTCCTATGGAATTTTCAAACCACTCCATGTAATTTCCATAGAACCCTACTGGTTTTATTCCTATTACATTCTGCAGGTCTTTTTGCCTAAGTGTAGAATCACAAAAATGTTTTGGGGGTTAAAAAAACAGACTTTTAACAAAGATTACAGCTTTCCTCTCTTGCTCACTTCCAAAGTGATCATACCATCATGACTCTGTTGATACACTCAGAGAGTAAGCATGTACCTGGCTTCTCTGGTATTGAATAATTTATTTGTTTTGTTTTTTGGATCATCTACATGCATCGATTAAATGCTGAAGTTGAATTTTCTTCTGAAGAGTCTTTTTGCCATTGCCATAGGTTACAATTGCTGAATATCGAGAAGGAGAAGATGAGGACAAAGACCCCTATCCACCTTGCGATGTACCAGGTATGCCAGCAAGACTATAAACATGTTTAAGTCAGTACATTGAAATATAAATGTACGGTCACATTTACCATTACCTTGTCTTGATTCAATTCCTTTGAAGTCAGTGTAGTTAGATCCTCTAATGTCAGCAGTTATATTGGCCTGTAGAATGCAGTGCTATTTCTTTTTCTACAGCCCATTTAGAGAGTACACATAAAATCTGATGGCTCATCTAATAATACTTATCTGGATTTGGGGCAGAATATGGAATTTCCTTGAAATGGGTAGATGGCAAGGAATGTTCCAGAGAGAATGCTATTCAGGCCCTGTCATCTTATGAGCTTCTGATGGCTTCCTGCTAACACACATTTCAGTCAAAAATCAGGTTGCTTCTGTCTCACCAGCTGTAGAACTGTTACATACGTCCTACTACCTCCCACCCGCTCTGTGAACACTTGATCTAGACACATTGGCAAGTGAGGACAGACGCAGGGATGTTAAGTGATAGGCTGCAATATTATTAAACTTAAAACAGGGGAAGGGCACTACCCACCTTGTTATCCATACTTTAATCTACCAGGCATTTTAAGTGGTTCCAGTGCAGAGGTTGGAGGGCTCCTATCATATAACCCATAGGTTGGGATAGATTCTCCTCAGCCTAGCCCTAGGACTCAGTCTGCTCTTCTGAATCATTTCACACACCCCAGGAAGGGAACAGATGGTATTAAAATGGGGGGAACCTTGACCTATGAAGGCAACAAGGTGTCCTCCTATCCCATGAGTGTAAGGCCCATTAGCAAAATCCCAGGTCTTTTACTTCTGGGAACCGTCCTTTTTAGCCTTTTCACCAAGGGTAATGGTCCACTAGTTGCAACTAACTAACATCCTACTAAGTACTACCACTAATGACTGAATTCTATTCCTATTAAATCTAACTGTGCTTCGAGGATGCTGTGAGGAAGGTGAAAAAACCTACCAGGCCTCTGCCAGTTTGGCCCCAACAGGAAGAAAATATTCTTTCCTGACCCCCAAAACAGGCACTTGGTCAGACCTGCAGCATCTGCAAACACATTCCCAAAACTACATCTACAGGAAGTGAGGATTGGGCTGCTGAAATAGAGCTCCACATGCCCCAGGGTAGGGTTTAAATTAAAGAAAGGAGAGAATGACTGAACAATCAGCTCCTTACCTCCCCCGCTGACCAATGAGTGGATAGAGTCTCTGGCGGGGGAGGGGTCACTTCCAGAACGTGCTGTCCTTTCCATTTCTAATGGGGCTGTCCCAATCACTGCCCATCTGGTTTTGCACTCACTGAGGCAGGTGAGTTGCATTAATATCCACCATTGTGCAGCGTCCAATTACTTGGACTTTATATACAGGAAAGTGAGAGGTTATGGGATGGGTGGAGGGAAAGCCACCAATCATTGCAAAAATTAACCTAAAGCCACTACCCCTCTCCATCTAAGATGTGGTAAGGACTTTGACTCACTGTACTGACTTTCAATAGGAATTAAGCACTAAATGACTATGAAAAGCTCCCTAAAGAGTCCCTTTGGTGTGTAAATTGATTAATGAAAGATATGTCTCTGACACCTATGGGAATGTTCTTGTATTAATTAACAGATTTTTAATGCCATCTGTTGAATATATATTTTAATACAAGCAATAATTGTATATTGTTATGAACAAAAATTTAATCTTTTTTATTTTTAGTAAAAAAGTGTTTAATTTAAAGTAGGTGAAGATGAGGAAGATGAGGAAAATGAACCAGAGGTACCAGTTGGCCCACGTCCCCGAAGAATATCTGAACTAAATATGAAGGAGAAGATAACACCGATTCCTGAAGGGAGTGCCTTCTTCATTTTCAGCAGCACCAACCCGTAAATATCACATTTTTAAATATCACTTCTGTGCCTGGGGGCTTCATCACTGAAGAGCTAATTCTACCCTCATTGAAGTCCAGGGCAGAACTCCCATTGACTTCAATGGGAGCAAGATTGGACCTTACATATTTCATTAAATAAATGAATTTGGTT
The DNA here is from genome assembly GCF_009764565.3 of Dermochelys coriacea. Lineage (NCBI taxonomy): Eukaryota > Metazoa > Chordata > Testudines > Dermochelyidae > Dermochelys > Dermochelys coriacea. The sequence goes on along the minus strand of NC_050074.1, from coordinate 28,498,887 downwards.
CCTTATATCCCATTGGTATGGTGGTATTTTCCAAAATTCAGCACTGAAGTGAAGAAAGCTGTTTTGTTAGTCAATGGAAACTGTGACCATCTAAAAAAAGGAGGACTTGTGGCACCTTAGCGACTAACAAATTTATTTGAGCATAAGCTTTCGCGAGCTACAGCTCCACTGAATGCATCCAATGAAGTGAGCTGTAACTCACGAAAGCTTGTGCTCAAATAAATTTGTTAGTTTCTAAGGTGCCACAAGTCCTCCTTTTCTTTTTGCGGATACAGACTAACACGGCTCCTACTCTGAAACCTGTGACCATCTAGTAGCTGTTCAATTGTGCATGTGAAGTGAGTAGAGTCCATGTCATAAAACTATCAACACAATTAGCAATCTCACTGGCAGTCTCAGCATATAGGTTAAAGAATGAGTTGGCTTGGAAACAGAGTTACCATCTCACCACTAGAGGTCCTTCCAGGTCAGGTTTGAGGAACATTTGTAGAGCAGTGTATATGTGGGGCAGTTTATTCAACTGCTGCCCTTGTTATAGCGATTCAGTTAATAAATTACTTCCGTCTCGAGACCTGTCAAGCAGCACTTTTCACAAAAAGACAAAATTCACTAAAAAAGTAAGTTATTGAAACTAAATAGTTTAAAATGTACACACATTCAACTTTAATTTAATAATAAATAGAGCTCTTCAGACATTAAGACCAGATTTCCAACAATGCTGAACACCCACAGATCCTGTTGACGTCAATAGCCCAAAGTCATTATCTTACAGTCCTCACACACCCCAAAAATCCTCTTGACTTGGGGGGAATTTTGCTTGCAAAGGGACTGTAGGATTGATTTGTGGCTTTTCCGTCTCTAAGTAAAGTAGGTAGCTTCTGTTATCATGGAATGTAATTAGCAGTACCAGAACATGCAGAAATCCTCTATTTACTAAGAGGAGAATAGATTCCTTAAGAACCCACTGACTTCTCATGGGAAGCTTTCAAAACTATTTCATTCTGCTGATTCTGCTTTCCCACTGATGTAAATGTGGAATAACTCTTTTGAAGTGTTCAGCTGGAACAAGATCCGAACTGGGTCCTATGACTCTAATCCTGTGTAAAGCTGAAATCATCATTATGTGGTGGCTTCCTAGTAGCAAGCACAATCTTGAAACAGCTGGTAGCCTCATTAGGAAATTCAGGTTTGAATAGAGCCCTGAAGTATCTAAATGAGACACTGAGCCCGGTCCAACTCCCACAAAGTCAATTTAGGAATACTTTCATTGGCTTTAATGAGAGTTGGTCCAGACTCATTGAGTCTGAAATTAAGCCTTTCTCATTGAGCCTGAAATTAAGGCTTTACTCCTTCATAGGAATATCTGCTAGCATGGACCCCTTTGCATATGCACAATGGGCCCCAATGCTGGGGTTTTAAAAGAAACCTAGAGGAGTTAGGCATCAAAATCCCATTGAAAATCAGTGGGAACTGGGAACCTAACTCCCTTAGACTCCTTTGACAATCCTAGCCTCAAAGTCTATGGGCCAGATTTTGAAATCCTTTACAAAAGTATAAATCAAAACAGTTGCTCTGGATTTACCTGGGTATATCTGAAAGCCGAATCCAGCCCTGCTCTTAGAATTGTTGCCATAAGCTTCGCAGAGAAGCTTAGAACACTTGCTCTTTGTGAGCCCTGCCTGCTGTAAATTATTTACACATGCATATTTTTCTGCCTCTTTTTCAGAATTCGAGTGGGATGCCACAGGCTTATCAACCACCACATCTTTACAAACCTCATCCTTGTCTTCATCATGCTCAGCAGTGTTTCCCTAGCGGCAGAAGACCCAATTCGCAGTCACTCTTTTCGAAATAACGTAAGCAAAAATACATAGATGAATATACATAACAAATTTTTAACTTATTATGCCTTCCTCCTGACTAATAAGTAATCATTATGCTTGGAATATGCTTATTTTTATAGTGTAGACCTACATGATAGCATATTTTAACTAGTCTACATATATTTGATTTTTTTTTCTCGCTACACATATTAAAATGTTAAGTATTTTACAATTTTACAAAGAATAAAATACTATTTATACTATCTTTACTAACTAGCATGGATCCCTTTGAAAAGTAATGCATGGAACAGAGAGAGCATATTTTAATTCTAAATGAATTTTACTTTTTATCTGTGTTGACGTTATGGGTCTGATCGCAAATTAGTTATTTCAATTACATGAGTAATTGGTGGCAGGATCAGGCCACATGTAAATAAAAAAATCAAATGAACAATTTAATTTTAAAAAATTATGACATGAAAAGCAGAACATTTTAATTCATTTTTTAAAAGTGTTATTATTTGAATCTGATTTGGAATATATTTTCAGCTTATAAATGTACATTATACACCCTGACAACGAAAGAAAAAGGTACTAGGTAGAAATGTATCTGTTTCTGGAGAGCCACGTGTTACATACATTGGTATGCAATTCACCTATGAATAGAAATCTCTTTTCTCCTGTTCTCCCATTTGCGTCTTTCATATATGCAAGAGTTATCTTATGATGAATCCACAGCTATATGGACAGCCCTATCGCTTCTGTGTATGAAGATATTCATACATTAACAAAGTAAAGCTGTTCAGCAGTTGCAGGCTGATTTTTAATGGTCAGCTTGAGAAATTTTCTTTCTTTCTTTCTTTCTTTCTTTCTTTCTTTCTTTCTTTCTTTCTTTCTTTCTTTCTTTCTTTCTTTCTTTCTTTCTTTCAATTCAGAAATATAAAACTTCTGCTGTATTCATCTTAAATGTCTAAAATGACCACTACGAAGTGGTTAGGTTGAATGTGATTTATACATATGTTTTTGTACTTAAATAATTTTAAAACAGTAACCACAGAGTAAAAAAAAAATCACTATAATTCTCGGCACCCTTAAGGCTCCCATGAAAAATGGGTGGGTGAGTTACAATCCAACAAAAGAGTAGCTCATTTGTTAAGTAAATAACCATGTTACCTAAAAATGGCTCCCTATAGCTGAAACAAGCACTGTACCCATCTAGAGTACTCTGTACTCTTGAGTTCAATAGGAGCTTTGCCCAGCAGTCATATACCATGGTGATGGGTGACCTTATACAAACTGAGTTAGATACAAGGAGTGCATACTCTGGCCCAATATCATATCTCCTAACATTTCACCACTGCTGCATATCCAGCATTAGTGGTGATGTAAAGAAGAAGCCCCTCAGCTTCTTATTAGCTTTATATACTTTATATAAGTATGAAATTGTTGTTATGAAGAAGAAATGTAAAGAAGCAACCCTACAGGGCAGGGATCGACAACCTTTGGCACGCGGCCCATCAAGGTAAGCCCCTGGCGGGCCGGGATGGTTTGTTTACCTGCACGTCCGTAGGTTCAGCCGATCGCGGCTCCCACTGGCCATAGTTCACCGTCCCAGGCCAATGGGGGCTGTGGGAAGTGGCGTGGGCCGAGGGATGTGCTGGCCGCCGCTTCCCACAGCCCTCATTGGCCTGGGACGGCAAACCGTGGCCAGTGGGAGCCGCGATCAGCTGAACCTGCGGACGCAGCAGGTAAACAAACCGTCCCATCCTGTCAGGGCTTACCCTGATGGTCCGTGTGCCAAAGGTTGCTGATCCCTGCTATAGGGAATACCATATAGGGAATTTTGGGTTGCTATGACCGAGCTTATATCACCAGGCCCCCCTCTTTCTCTTGCATGTAGTTTGATGTACAGAGGCTGCTCTGCGTCTCCAATAGCCTCTTCAGACCCTTCAGAAGAAAGATGGGGCAGGATCAGAGGTGGGATTGAATAGAGGCCTTGACCTCTTCCAGGCCTCTGCAGGTGCATTTACACTGCAAATAAAGACTTGTAGCAGTGAGTCCAGAGCCCAGGTCAACTGACTTGGGCTTATGGGGCCTGTGCTACGGGGCTAAAAATAGCAGTGTAGACATTCAGGCTCAGGTGAGAGCCTAGGCTCTGAAACCTGGAGCAGGGGAGGGGTTGCTGTGTGGCCCACAGAACTTGGTGCTTGACAATAGAAGAAAAAAAATGTTTTAAAAAATCTTAACATTGTTTAGAGGTAAAAAGAGGTCAGAGCACAGACTTGTATTCCTTCATAAAATATTCAGTGGAGATATGTGCTTTTCCTATCTATACAATCTGGTTAAGTAAATTCTTATAAATAAGTCACACTAACAGATAAGGAAGAAACAGCAAGTAGCAAATCCTTGAGTTCCACCCACAGTCTGAGACTTACTCTGGAAACAGTTTGAAGGGCTGAATACTGTCTTTTGCAGCTAGAAGAGTGCTGAGCAGGTGTAGCTCCTGAATAGACAGGCTGTAAAGGATTATCCCTTTGCAGGGGGCACACAGACACACAGGCAGAACGCCTGAGGGAAGTGGAGGTTGGGCCAGGTGTGCTCCTTGTCCTTGTTTCAGAGATGTGCAGTGTGTTGCGCCTATACTCCTGCATCTGGATTCTACATTGACCTAATGCATGCAACCATGTTTCCTACCAATGGCTGGCCCCAGTAAGTAAAAGAACCTTCTAATTAGCAACAACAGCTGGTGCTGTTCTGTTAGCTCAGGTGGTAGGGACTTGTGTTTTGAAAGCTGAAGTCCAGAAAGTGCTGAAAAGTTTGATCCTTGCTGCTGGAAGTGATATCTCTACAAATAGGGCCCCAGCTCATTCTAAATGACTCTCAAGCTGGGTCTTGAATTCCAAGAGGCCTCAGATCTGTTCAGTGCAAGCTTTGCTAATGGGGCTTCATGCACAGGATCACATTTTCTTTTAGAGGCTGACCCATGTGACTATGGGAGCCTTTTGCTCAAAGCTGAAGGAGTTACTTCTTTAACTCAGTAGTGTCCGGTGCTTTTGGTGTGAATGTCCTGGGTCTGATCCCCAGTGACAACTATGCTGTCTTTACCTATGCTATCATAACTCATTATATTAGTAAGAATGCAGGAAGAGGGGCTGCCTGCCTTGGTTATATCTCTGACCCAGCAGGCCGTACTTTCTCTGTGTGCTAGCTGACGAGTTCAAAATGTGCTACCCCCAGTATTTTGCCTAGCTCCAACACAGATATATTGGGGGGAAAAAGTGGTTCTTGGTGACCTCTTCCTTCCATTGCTAAAATTCAGAAGGCAAAATAAAACACTGTTCTCATGCTGCAGTGTAATGGTTTGCAATACTTCCTTTGATATTCTAGAATAGGTCTCTTGCCAGTCTTTGTTGAAAGGCTTTGCTATTTATATTTTTTCAGCTATTGCAGGAACCAGAAACATCTGAGCTTTGGCTGAAAATGAAAAGTAGATTTCCCTGTGTCTAATCTAATATGGGACCCTTTTCCCTGTTGTCCATTATTGAATTTTCCCTGCCATTTCATTAGCTGCTGATCACTGGCATCATGTTTCTGACCAGAAGAACAAATGCATAGTTGGATAATTCCCTTAAAAGGAAAACTAATGTTGGATTGCTTGTTAGTTGCCCTGGGTAGGTGCTAAAGATAAGTGCACTGTTTCCTTACATGGGTGAAATCCTCACTGTCTTGAAGTCTATGGCAAAGCTCCCATTGACTTCAATGGAGTGAGGATTTCACCCAAGGTCATTCTGAAAGCTCTGCACATCACCTTTGACTCTACTGTTATTTTTATTTAATTTTCCATAAATTACTCACAGCTATATATGCCAAAATACAAGAGAAAAGTAAATGCATTAGTAGATTTTAGGTACTTTACTTATTCATTAATTTTTCTATGTGATCCTGTAGCCAGCACATACCGCCTACTACAGCAACAAAATACACATAGCAATATTTAGACTGATTTAGTAAATCTGACAAAGTATACGACAATCTAATTTTTCGATGCAATACTGTGATGGAAAAAGTACATTATTAATAAGCTTTTGTTTGTGTGAGAGCCTGTAAAGTATATTGGAATCAGAAGAAAGAACATCTGAAAGCTGATAGGTAGGGCTCTACCAAATTCAAAGTCAATTTTGGTCAATTTCACGGTCATAGGATTTTAAAAATCCTAAATCTCATGATTTCATATATTTAAATCTGAAATTCAACGGTGTTGTAACTATAGAGGTCCTGACCCAAAAAGATGTTGTGGGGGAGGGTTGCAAGGTTATTGTAGGGGAGTCTCAATATTACCAGTCTTACTTCTGCGCTGCCGGTGGCGGGGTGCTGCCTTCAGAGCATGGCCAGCAGCCACTGCTCTCTGGTCATCTAGCTCTGAAGGCAGCGCAGAAGTAAAGGTGGCAATACCATGACCCCCCTACAGTAACCTTGCAACCCACCATAACCCCTTTTTGGGTCAGGACCTCCTGTTTGAGAAACGCTGGTTTCCCACGTGAAATCTGTATACTATATACACAAAAGACCAGATTTCTCGGGGGAGACCAGGTTCCACGCGGGAGACCAGATTTCATGGTCCGTGACGCATTTTTCATGGCCGTGAATTTGGTAGGGCCCTACTGATAGGAGCAAGGTCTAAATTGAAAAAAAAATATTGCATATTCTGTCCTATCATTTTATGATAGAAGAAATCTCACTTTGAACTTAGTAGCTTCTAATGAACTTTAAAATAAACAAAAAATAGTTATGCAGCAGCTAAAAGTTTAAATTACTTTGCCTACATTTCCCAACTAAATTCTTAGATTAAAGTAGGTATTTTTGTGTATGTGATCTAAATTGTAAATATTTATTTATAGATGGATTTCTTACTGTGGCACATATTATACCTTGCAGATACTTGGTTACTTTGACTATGCTTTCACAGCCATCTTTACTGTTGAAATCCTGTTAAAGGTAATGAATTGTTAATTGATCCTTGTTAGCTCAATAGCAGCTTTAACAATAATGTTTGTAACTTTTTGTTTACCTTCCAGATCCTAGGGTATGCAGATTATGTCTTCACTAGTATGTTTACATTTGAGATCATTTTGAAGGTAACAGGTTTATAAAGAAGTTTGTTTAAAAGGATTTTCCTTGTGTGTCACCTACCAAGAAAAGGCACTTGAAGTGTTCTCCACCTTTTCCCTAAACGATCAAAGCTAAACTCTTTTTAAACCAAAGGATTTTTTAATTTGACAATATTTTATAGTTTTGATTGGTTATCTTTGACCTTTGGGTGCATGTAGAAGCTACTTTTTATCATCACATCAATTTAATAATTCATTTTTTTACCCTTTTTTACACTTGCAGTTTGTCAGAAAAGGGAATTCACTGCGCATGAGCTTTCCTCCTCCTTGTTCTGGCATTTCCAAAAAGATCATAAATCTTTTAAAGAAGGAGCATGGATTTTCTCATTTCTCTTGCTGAACTATATTCAGAGAGCTAAAATAGTAGACAACTATTTTCTTGCAACAGGACTTGCAAGATATATTGCGTTTATTTATAGTCTAAGATACTTTGCATTTTATCTTATCTTGGGCATACATTTAAATACTCAGAAAGGCATAAATATGCTTGCTTAAATGTATTACCCATGCATGAGTTCAGAACTGATATTTGAATGTATAGTTTGTGTACTGATTATTAAGACCATACACTGGGGCTACTCAACTTTTAGATATATGAAGATTACTCTGGCAAAGCAGCAGTAAAACTAGGGTTTATGTTTACCTGGTGAAGTCTAGGTGACAAATGGAGAATGAATCATGAAGAATAATTAGATATGTATAAAACACTTCTTTAGAGCTATATACATTTTATAGCCATCACAAGATGCTTGAAAGCTTCATGCAGTGAACAACAGCCATAAGTCACTTGTTGACTAGCTTTGACATATACCAGTGAATGTTTGGTACAGTAAGAATCCGTACATAAACTTTGCATTTCCAGCTGAGGATTAAGCATAACAAAAACTCTTCTACCAGCTTTGTTCATATTGGTTTGTTCTTTTCACGGTGCATTTTGATTAATACCAGATAATGCAATATTTGGGCTGTTTACAAGATAACCTGTATTTTATACAGTAAACTATTTTTATGTTTGTAAATGTTCACCTACTCCTGCTTATATCCCAAGATTTCTTATATTCAGTAGTGAGGAGCCTGCTAAGAAATAGTAAATTAGTTAATAGTTGTAAAGAGCTCTGAACATGTAAAATGCTAGCATAAGTACTGAGTATTCTTATTATTTATTATTTCATAGTTCCATAGAGTTTAAGGCCAGAAGGGATCATTAGATCATCTAGTCTGACCTCCTATATAACACAGGACATTAAATTTCACCCAGATACTCCTTTATTGAGCCCAATAATTTGGGTTAGACTAAAGCATTTCAGTCCCTAGGGAATGAAACTGCTGTAAGCCCCAGACAGAGAACAGGAAAGACTGAGGGGTCACCAATGTACTGAATGGCAGGGAACTGATCAGGTGAGACATGCCCAGATGAGCCCAGCAGAAGATCCAAGCTCCATGCTGCCAAGGAAAGTGAAAACCTGCTATGGTCCTTGCCATTGTTAAATCAAAGCAATGCTGAGAGATGAGCAGAGAGAATTATACACTTGACAAAACAGTAAAATTGGATCAAGCTACTTGCAAAACCTCTGAACTCGAGGAACCCATTTACCTCATTAAAAGTGGTACCATCCTTTCTGAGACAGATATGAGTTAGTAGAATGTCTGCATCTTTTGAGCAGCAGGCTGTATCAACCCCTGTTCCCACACCTTCAGTTCTGGTTGCATCTCTTTAAGAAGAGAGAGGAATTAGCATGGTGCAAAGCGATGTAACTTGGTATAAAGAAATACATTAAAAAAAGGAAAAATCATATTAATGACCATAAATATCTTCTTGACATTAAAATCTATTAGACTATGGAAGAATCATTCAAGAAAAATGGAGAAAGCCCCGTTGCTGGGGACTCTGAAAGGAGACTCAACAAAACACTAGAATAGATGCTGTAGAGGATATTTGTACTTGTCCTTCAGTCCATCACCCACAGACTTAGTAGGTTAGTGTTCTCCCACTCTCCATCATCTCCTTTTATCATTTCTGGTCATACCAACAGTGACTCCACTAAATTTCAGGATCCTCTGAAGAATCCATTCCTGGCACTAGTGAAACTGGTCACTCCTAAATCTAAGAAGCTGAAGTAGATTAGTGAAGGTCTTTTTGACTGTGGAGCTCTGTTTAGGACATTCGTTAGTCAGTGGAGTTATCCGAAGGATGACTTTGACCCATATCTGGGCTGAATACATCCAGGAAGTATTTACTGGCTCTACAGGATTTTTTGTGGACTGCTGGGAGCTAAATGGAGGCCTGTCCTCTGTATTCTCTGACAGCAACTTATATCCAATGACTGGGAAACCTCCTTTTGTGTTCCTGGTCACCTTTAAACTACTGTTCAATTCTATTAAGTTCTCCACTTGATCCTGCAGAGGTGCAATGATCACAAGAAGCTAGCACATGTTAAGCAACTGCCATGTAGCTGACCTGTCCCCATCTGACAGGCTAAAATAAAAATAATTCAGTTGTTCAGCAACTATGTGGATCAACGTGCAGCTTAAGCAGCACCGTTAAAGTGTCAGGAAGGGTTCTCTCATTAATGTGCCCTCTATGACTCAGACGCACCCACAAAGGATTTGCTCAGTCAAAAATGTGGATACTCCTGATTCTATATTCTCCAGTGGGTTGTGTCATGCAGTGTAATCCAAGTGTATTTGTAGAGGAAAATGAACGTAACCTTAAAAGACGGTAATACTTAATCAGAATGTGGCATGTACATTTGCAATGCCTTGCTGTACTAACATGTCTCAAAGTTTGCCTGTGCTTACTTATGATTAGAGCTTTCCATGCTGTCCATGTTGGGTTTTGCACTGTGCTTTCTGCAATGCCAAGTCCTGTTGCTAAACACACACAACAAGAGTTAATTCAGGGTTAAACATGTAGTGAACATTATGGTACAATAATGCACATCTCATTTAAATTCCAGACCAAAAAAAAAGATGAAACTGGAGTTAATGTAACTTAAAGGTAAAATATATTACAAGAATGTTATAATTATCCCCAAAACAAGCATTAAAACCAAAAAATTCAGAGTTAAGGTTAAAACATAAAGAAATCCATAGTAAGATACAGAAATACGCAGTTAAGGCACACATGCAACCTTAACTCTGCCCTGTAGCGACACCACAGGGGGAGGGGCAGAATGAAAAACTCTTTAAAATGTAAGTATGATCTAATGTGGGATCATCAATGTTTAAAAAAGCCTCTATCATTATCATGTAGTGTCACTAGAAGTAAATTCTCAGAAAACTAATTCTAATCTCAAAGAGTAGGTGCAGTAAGTTGGGGGAGGATATGTAGTATTAATTTCATACATAGCAAAGACAATGAATCTCTGCTTAAATGAGAATACCCAATTCAACCTTAATTATGGGGGAACTGGGGCTAGGTTAGCTCCTGTTGCAAGTCAAAGTAGTTTCTGGGCTAGTCTAATTTTCATCAGCTTATGGTCCATTTCACTGGTGCCACAACCACTCCAACATGTGGAGGTCAAGACTGAATACAGAAGCAACTATACAAACCTATGCCAATCAACTGGTTTCTTTAAACCAGCTTTCCATCTTGTTTGCTCTCCTGGAGCAGTGCAGAGGGGAGAGAGTGAGACTTCTGCTGCTGCCCCAGTTCTGTCAATGCATACCTATGTAGGCCAGTCAGCACTCCTGTGGAATTTTGTACAGAAGAAAGAGACAGCAGCGCTAGCTGAGCACAGAGCAGTAGAAGCTCGCCCTGTTGAGTACATTCTGGGCAACTACTAAGCTTCCATTGCGTGAGAGCTGCAACAATGTTCAACTCTTCTCATCCACTTCCAACCCTTGCCCTTGACCCTTTTAAAGAACAAGCTGGTTTTTTGTTGCATAATGTTTTTTGTCAAAGACTTCAAATGGGACTTATAATTATTAAAGCAGAGGGCAGCTATATAAATATGGGGAGACTTAGATCTGTCTTTTTATACAACTGCATCTTTCCGTGTGGGAGTGTCTCACGTTACACTAACTATGAAGGTGCTCACACACTACGGTCCTGGGGATGGAATGAATAGACAGACAGACATATGGATAGGTAGAGGATGTGCTCTATATGATCATGTGAGAATACAGTTGTGAATATTATGTGGACTTTATTGTCTCCATAATCTCACTTCAATAAGTGTTGTATTAAATCTAGGTTTTTGTTCTTCTGCCTTTGGGGATATTTAGCAGGTGAGCAATATTTGGCTCACAAAGAGGGAAAGATTAACAGGAAGATGAGAACAGAAGGACATATAAAAGAAAGAACAGTCTCTGGATCCAGCAGCCCTTTTCAGGCTTATAATGCCCACTGAAGCTAACAAGAGCTCTTGTGTGAAAGGGCTGCAAGGATCAAGCCCATAAACAATGATATATGTTGTAGGACACATATACTTATAACTTGTGGAATCTTTTTTTAAGGTGTTCACTGATGGAGCTGATCACCACCCTGGGACAAACAGCTACTCCCGGTTCAGTTTATAGTCCCTTTCCCCAGGGCTCTGTTTAGTCTCCAACACAAAACAAAAAGGAAATGCAGGACAATAACAAAATTAATAGTCTTATTCTTGGCTGAGACTGTGGGGTATCTGGTCTCTGGTAACTGAAGGGTCTGGACCTTTCCAGCCTAGGACTTGGGTCCGTGGGGCCTTCCTGCAGCCTTCTGCTGCAACCACAGGAGAATGTGTGCCCCTCACCCGCTCTTGGAGCTGGGGCCTGCATTTATAACCTCCAACTGGGAATCAGACCCAATCACTGGGTGTTGTTCAGCAGGGTCTGCTGGTTCCAAGGACCATGCCTGATGGGCTTTCCTCCAGAACAGAGCCAGCTGTTCCCACATACCCCTTGGTCCTTAAGGGTATGTCTACATAGCCAGTGACAGCCTGCGGAAGTGAACCTCCAAGCCAGAGTCAAGATGCAGGACTCAAGCTACAGTGCCAAAAATAGCTGTGCAGACAGCACTTGGGCTGGAGCTCAGGGGCTATCCCCACCCCAAGGCTTCAGAGCCCAAGCTCCCATCCAAACTGCAACGTTTATACTGCTATTTTTAACTTGAGCCCCGTGAACCCAAGTCTATCAACCTGAGCTTAGCGGCTTGTGGGCTGTGTAGAAATACCCTAAGGGGCCAGACCACCATGTTATAGGTTAGCAGCTTTTTCTTTCTAGCTAATGAATGGGAATTATGGTCCCAGTACTATGAGATAATAACAAGCACTTCCTGAGAGATACTGAGTGCCCTCAATTCTCCTTGAAATCAATGGTAGTTGAGGGTGCTCAGCAATTCCCAAGAGGTATTTAGAACCTTAGAAGATTAGATTCTGTATTCACATAGCAGATGAACTGGGTCTATCTGACTACCAGGCATTTTGACAGTACTCACAACTTTTGTTCAGATTAGGTGTGGTACAATCTATACTCATTAAAATCCATACATAAAAAGAAAATTCTATTTGAAATGCCTGTTTTATGTTTATAATTGGCTTAATAGGTTTCCATCTATCCATTTTTGAACCAATATATAACCTTAATTAAGTTAGAGATATCTGTAATAGACTTGAGTGTTTTGTACCACCCAAGGATATCTCTGTGCTTCCCAAATTTGATGCACCCAAGGCCAGGGCAGTCTCTAGCATAATATAGAACAGGGGCTGCTCTAATGAACTGCAATCTCTTGATAGCTACCTGTGGGCTACTTCACAGACAGGAAAGGCTGTCGCCCTCAACACTACAACCACTCCCTCCCCTATCCCCTGATACATCCCTTTGTGAGCCAGCACATCCCCTACAATGGGGGCAGTGAGGGGGGACAGCCTAAGGCCGCATATAACAGCCCTACACTGCTTCTGCATGAGATTTTTCTCCCAGGCTTTGCAGCCCCTTTACAGTGCTATGGTAAAGGCCTAATCAGTTCAGCTTTTGTGCACACACAGAAGTGTAACATTTTGATATCCAGAACAATTACCACATCTCGTTCTGTTGCTTAAGTGCAAATTGTTTAATTTGGAGGAATATATATTCAGACTGTTTTTTGTATATTAATAGTTGTAACCGATAAAATATTTGATTATACTTTTGCACCCTTAACAGATGTCTTGTAAACAGCCTAAATTTCAGTTTAAATGAAGAAAATCAGAGAGTAAATGTGTAACCATTCTATTTTTAGATGACAGCTTTTGGAGCATTCCTTCACAAAGGGTCTTTCTGCAGGAATTACTTCAATTTGCTGGATTTGCTAGTTGTGGGTGTTTCTCTGGTGTCGTTTGGGATTCAGTAAGTATTACAGTGACACTTTAAGTGGCCTTTATTTTTTCCTTGGGGGTTTTAAAGTAAAAGTGGCCCTTGTAAGGGATTAGATTCTGCCACCTTTATTCATACCTTGAGACTGGGTGTGCAGAATTAGCATTTAGTTACTCCCCCTCCACCTCCAGAGCAATAAAATGTGGCATAGAAAATGTTATAATTCAAGTATGGGCCAGCAGTAAATTACTACTTCCCTACCTTCACACCAGAGCAGAATAAGCTGAGGGCATTGTGCCTGAGAGGGGTAACTCACAGAGCTACTCCTTGGTATGTTGCAGCTTATGCATAAGGCTACGATTTTTTCAGATAAAATGTTAATACATTTCATGGCAGAGGTTCAGGAAAAGAAATATGTGTCATGCAGGGTGGGGTTCTGTTGGAGAGTGAGCTCACCCCACGCTCCCTCTGCAGCAGTAGCTCCTGTCCTGTGCGGCTGGGACCAGCTCCCTGTTCCAGGCATTGCAACCATACCCATGTGGTCACAGTACCATTTGAGTTTGGCATATCTGCTTCTCTGTTTCCATCTATGGAAGGGCAGATACATCAAACCTGAGTGGTGCTGTGACCTTGTGGGTCAGGTTGCAACTTGGAGGGGAAAGGCACCGTCACTGGCCAGTGCAGGGATCTCAGACTTTATTCAAATTCACAATTAGTGAGAATCCCATGATTTCCATTACAAAATAGTAGCCTTGTGCCATTTAGAACTATAATTGGTGATGAAGTGGGATTTTTTTACCCTTGTGATCAGGCAAGACACAGCCATTTAAGAATAGGCTCCAGCTCCCATTACTTTGTCGAGGGCTCAATTCTGCTGCACTTGAAATCAACAGTAAAATTCCCAATGACTTAGAAATGAGCAAGAGTAGGGCGTCATTAACTTGTTCCTCAATTTTTATTCCACTACTCTAACTATTACTTGTTGCTCTAGTATCTCATTAATTATGTTATTCAACAAGGCAGATGGTACCACCCCAGTCATAGACTTCATAGACTTCAAGGTCAGAAGGGACCACCATGATCGTCCACTCTGACCCCCTGCACAACACAGGCCACAGAATCTCACCCACCCACTCCTGTAATAAACTCCTAACCTATGTCTGAGCTATTGAAGTCCTCCAATCGTGGTTTGAAGACTTCAAGGTGCAGAGAATCCTCCATCAAGTGACCCATGCCCCACGTTGCCGAGGAAGGTGAAAAACCCCCAGGGCCTCTGCCAGTCTGCCCTGGAGGAAAATTCCTTCCCGACCCCAAATATTGCGATCAGCTAAACCCTGAGCATGTGAGCAAAACTCACCAGCCAGACACCCAGAAAAGAATTCTCTGCAGTAACTCAGATCCGACCCCATCTAACATCCCATCACAGTCCATTGGGCATATTTACCGCTAATAGTCAAAGATCAATTAATTGCCAAAATGAGGCTATCCCATCATACCATCCTCTCCATAAACTTATCAAGCTTAGTCTTGAAGCCAGATATATCTTTTGCCTCCACTGATCCCCTTGGAAGGCTGTTACAGAACTTCACTCCTCTGATGGTTAGAAACCTTCATCCATGCTACTCAGCACTGAGCAAAATGCTCTGTATTATCTCTCTCTGACAAATGAAGGACCCAGTCACACGAGATGTTGAGCATCTTTTGTGGGGTACTGAAAATTTCCAGCTCCGCTTGATTGGAGCTGATGGTGCTCATCATCTTGCAGCAGGCTCTCAGCATCTCACAGGGTAGAGCCCTTAGTTTGTCAGAAATGCTGAAGAATGCTTTGGCCAGTATCTTTCCCCAATGACAAAACATACCTGATGTAGAGTGTATGAGCAGCCCATGTACTTCTAATTCCTAAGTTGTTCCTGAAACCAAGACACTCACATGATACGTCTGAGAAATTAAATAGGTGTTTTTGATAACAGTAAAGAAGCTGAGATGTATTTCAAAATGCTAACTTACAAAATATTTATTTCCTCCAAGGAGTAAATAAGAATTTTTCCTTCTAGAAGGGAACTGCATGAACATAGATAATTTTAGTAAAAGAATAAGACAATTAAAAAATAATAGACTTAGGAAATAACAGGCTAATGCTTGCTTTTTTCCCCCCCACTAGATCAAGTGCTATCTCTGTTGTGAAGATTCTGAGAGTTTTAAGAGTCTTGAGGCCTCTAAGGGCAATAAACAGAGCAAAAGGACTTAAGGTTTTTATCTGTATTTTTTTCCAAGTTATGTTTCTCTTGCCCTGATATTCTGCAGTCCTACTTCAGGCAAAACCCCCACTGAAGCCAAAGGAAATTTACCTGGATAAGGACGCAGGTCTGGGCTGTAAATCAGTTTTTGATTCTTAAATATGCTAGTCCAAATCCCAGGGCCAGCTCTAGGATTTTTGCCGCCCCAAGCAAAAAAATTTTTGGCCGCCCCCACTTTTTTTTTGTGCCCCCACTCCTCCAGCTCCACCCCAATTCCGCCCCTACCCAACCCCTTCCCCAAATCCCCGGCCCCGCCTCCTCCCCCGGGCTTGCTGCATTTCCCCCCCCCCATTGCTTCCTGCGGCTCCCCCCCCAACCTCCCACCCTAGCTCACCTCTGCTCCGCCTGCTCTCCTGAACACGCCACCGCTCCACTTCTCCCCTCTCCCTCTCAGACGAGGGAGAGGCAGCACGTTCAGGGGAGCAGGTGGAGCGGCGGTGAGCCAGGGGGGAGCGCAGGCTGTAACGGGGGGGGGGTGGGTAGAGGAATCACTCCCTGCCCCAGCTCACCTCCGCTCCACCACTGCCACCTCCCCCAAGTGCCCCGCCGCTTGGCTTCGCCTCCCTCCCTCCCGGGCTTGCTAAGCGAAACAGCTGTTTTGCGCGCAGCAAGCTTGTGGGGGGGAGAAGCAGAGTGGCGACGGCGTGCTCAGGGGAGCAGGCGGAGGCGGAGCGGAGGCGAGTTGGGGCAGCGGGGGCACATTTCTAGGGGTGTGCTTGTTTTGCTGGTACCTAGAGCCGGCCCTGCCAAATCCTGCTCTAAGTCACAGCAGTTTTAATCTGGAGCGTCACCAGCATCACTGAAGGCAGATTTTGACACACAATGCGTACAGCAAGCCAAATATCATTGAAATTTATTCACTGCAATTCCACTGTGTATATGTTTCAGAGTAGCAGCCGTGTTAGTCTGTATTCTCAAAAAGAAAAGGAGTACTTGTGGCACCTTAGAGACTAACAAATTTATTAGAGCATAAGCTTTCGTGAGCTACAGCTCACTTCATCGGATGCATTTGGTGGAAAAAACAGAGTAGAGATTTATATACACACACACAGAGAACATGAAACAATGGGTTTATCATACACACTGTAAGGAGAGTGATCACTTAAGATAAGCCATCACCAACAGCAGGGGGGGGAAGGAGGAAAACCTTTCATGGTGACAAGCAGGTAGGCTAATTCCAGCAGTTAACAAGAATATCAGAGGAACAGTGGGGGGTGGGGTGGGAGGGAGAAATACCATGGGGAAATAGTTTTACTTTGTGTAATGACTCATCCATTCCCAGTCTCTATTCAAGCCTAAGTTAATTGTATCCAGTTTGCAAATTAATTCCAATTCAGCAGTCTCTCGTTGGAGTCTGTTTTTGAAGCTTTTTGTTGAAGTATAGCCACTCTTAGGTCTGTGATCGAGTGACCAGAGAGATTGAAGTGTTCTCCAACTGGTTTTTGAATGTTATAATTCTTGACGTCTGATTTGTGTCCATTCATTCTTTTACGTAGAGACTGTCCAGTTTGGCCAATGTACATGGCAGAGGGGCATTGCTGGCACATGATGGCATATATCACATTGGTAGATGCGCAGGTGAAGGAGCCTCTGATAGTGTGGCTGATGTGATTAGGCCCTATGATGGTATCCCCTGAATAGATATGTGGACAGAGTTGGCAACGGGCTTTGTTGCAAGGATAGGTTCCTGGGTTAGTGGTTCTGTTGTGTGGTGTGTGGTTGCTGGTGAGTATTTGCTTCAGATTGGGGGGCTGTCTGTAAGCAAGGACTGGTCTATCTCCCAAGATCTGAGAGAGCGATGGCTCGTCCTTCAGGATAGGTTGTAGATCCTTGATGATGCGTTGGAGGGGTTTTAGTTGGGGGCTGAAGGTGATGGCTAGTGGCGTTCTGTTGTTTTCTTTGTTGGGCCTGTCCTGTAGTAGGTGACTTCTGGGTACTCTTCTGGCTCTGTCAATCTGTTTCTTCACTTCAGCAGGTGGGTACTGTAGTTGTAGGAATGCATGATAGAGATCTTGTAGGTGTTTGTCTCTGTCTGAGGGGTTGGAGCAAATGCGGTTATATCGTAGCGCTTGGCTGTAGACAATGGATCGAGTGGTATGATCTGGATGAAAGCTAGAGGCATGTAGGTAGGAATAGCGGTCAGTAGGTTTCCGATATAGGGTGGTGTTTATGTGACCATCGCTTATTAGCACCGTAGTGTCCAGGAAGTGGATCTCTTGTGTGGACTGGTCCAGGCTGAGGTTGATGGTGGGATGGAAATTGTTGAAATCATGGTGGAATTCCTCAAGAGCTTCTTTTCCATGGGTCCAGATGATGAAGATGTCATCAATGTAGCGCAAGTAGAGTAGGGGCATTAGGGAACGAGAGCTGAGGAAGCGTTGTTCTAAGTCAGCCATAAAAATGTTGGCATACTGTGGGGCCATGCGGGTACCCATCGCAGTGCCGCTGATTTGAAGGTATACATTGTCACCAAATGTGAAATAGTTATGGGTCAGGACAAAGTCACAAAGTTCTGCCACCAGGTTAGCCGTGACAGTATCGGGGATACTGTTCCTGACGGCTTGTAGTCCATCTTTGTGTGGAATATTGGTGTAGAGGGCTTCTACATCCATAGTGGCTAGGATGGTGTTTTTAGGAAGATCACCAATGGACTGTAGTTTCCTCAGGAATCGGTGGTGTCTCGAAGATAGCTGGGAGTGCTGGTAACGAAGGGCCTGAGGAGGGAGTCTACATAGCCAGACAATCCTGCTGTCAGGGTGCCAATGCCTGAGATGATGGGGCGTCCAGGATTTCCAGGTTTATGGATCTTGGGTAGCAGATAGAATACCCCAGGTCCTGGCTCCAGGGGTGTGTCTGTGCGGATTTGTTCTTGTGCTTTTTCAGGGAGTTTTTTGAGCAAATGCTGTAGTTTCTTTTGGTAACTCTCACTGGGATCAGAGGGTAATGGCTTGTAGAAAGTGGTGTTGGAGAGCTGCCTAGTAGCCTCTTGTTCATACTCTGACCTATTCATGATGACGACAGCACCTCCTTTGTCAGCCTTTTTGATTATGATGTCAGAGTTGTTTCTGAGGCTGTGGATGGCACTGTGTTCTGCATGGCTGAGGTTATGGGGTAAGCGATGCTGCTTTTCCACAATTTCAGCTCGTGCACGTCGGCGGAAGCAGTCTATGTAGAAATCCAGGCTGCTGTTTCGACCTTCAGGAGGAGTCCACCTAGAGTCCTTCTTTTTGTAGTGTTGGCAGGAAGGTCTCTGTGGGTTAATATGTTGGTCAGAGGTGTGTTGGAAATATTCCTTGAGTCTGAGACGTCGAAAATAGGATTCTAGGTCACCACAGAACTGTATCATGTTCGTGGGGGTGGAGGGGCAAAAGGAGAGGCCCGAGATAGGACAGATTCTTCCGCTGGGCTAAGAGTATAGTTGGATAGATTAACAATATTGCTGGGTGGGTTACGGGAACCATTGTTGTGGCCCCTTGTGGCATATAGTAGTTTAGATAGCTTAGTGTCCTTTTTCTTTTGTAGAGAATCAAAGTGTGTTTTGTAAATGGCTTGTCTAGTTTTTGTAAAGTCCAGCCACGAGGAAGTTTGTGTGGAAGGTTGGTTCTTTATGAGAGTATCCAGTTTTGAGAGCTCATTCTTAATCTTTCCCTGTTTGCTGTAGAGGATGTTGATCAGGTGGTTCCGCAGTTTCCTTGAGAGTGTGTGGCACAAGCTGTCAGCATAGTCTGTGTGGTATGTAGATTGTAATGGATTTTTTACCTTCAGTCCTTTCGGTATGATGTCCATCTGTTTGCATTTGGAGAGGAAGATGATGTCTGTCTGTATCTGTGCGAGTTTTTTCATGAAGTTGACAGATTTCCACTCTATACGGCTAAATTCAGTGCTATCACTTTAAGATCTGAAGTGGCCTACTTTCAACAGATTACTGATACATTCAGAAAATCATGCTAATTTCTGGTAGCAACATTTAAATTAATTCTATGAACATTAAATGAGTATTTTCTGACTGAATAATTTATAAAGTGAATATATAAATATATTTTATAAATTTATATTTTTTCTTGTAAATCTAAGAAAATGTGTGTGCCTAATGCAGTGTACATTTTTCTACAATAATGCCAAGTAACAAAATTAAATTGTACTAAAATCCTTTTATTTTTCCATTTTATTCACAGCATGTTGTTCAGTGTGTCTTTGTTGCTATTAGAACTATTGGTAATATCATGATTGTCACAACTCTGCTCCAGTTCATGTTCGCCTGTATTGGTGTACAGCTTTTTAAGGTAAATAAATGAATTCCTTCAAAACACATTCAGGCCTGATCCTGCACCAAGGCCTGCCAATTGACTTCAGTAGGGTTCTGTGTTGGAATTGGGTTGTACTCCTGCTGAGCCAATCACAGGATCAGATTCTAAGTTTAGTTAATTTTTTTGCCCTACATTCCATCTACATCTTTTGTTTTATAAATAGGGAAAATTTTATCGGTGCACTGATGAAGCAAAACAGAATCCTGAGGATTGCCGGTGAGAACCCTTTAATTTTATAAATCAGATATACACTATTTTGAATGATGATAATAAAAATAATAATTAATAATGTGTTGATTTATAAGACAGTCATACCCTGAAGCCTCTGACCACCTTAACAGAATTATAAATAAAACCAAACTCCAGTATATCAAACACAGGTAGGGAGGTTCCAAACCATTTAGTTTTTTATAGGTCAAAACCAACACCTTAAAATCCACCCAGAAATTAGCAGGCAGCCAATGCATGTCACAGAACACATGAAGTCAGGAGCAGACAGCGCCAATAAACTGATTGAAATGAGCATATATCTCAGGGAAGGGATGGCATCATTCTGTGACTAATTGAATGCTTCCCAAGTGTTATACAATCAGTTTTTGTTTCTTTTCTTCTTCCACAGGGGAATATTCATTGTTTATAAAGATGGAGATGTTGATAATCCAATGGTCAGAGAAAGGGTTTGGCAAAACAGTGATTTCAACTTTGACAATGTTCTGTCTGCTATGATGGCCCTTTTTACTGTGTCTACCTTTGAAGGCTGGCCTGCGTAAGTGAACATTCAGTATTTCCATAATATCATTAACAGATGTTGCATTTCTCAAAACAGTTGAATAAAATTTCACTGACGCTTCCTGAATGGCAAACAATCACCTGCACTTTTTAGAGTCTTGATATGGTGGACCTAATCCTGGGATGTGCTGTGGTCCCTTTACTTACACTAATGTCAAGGGGAATTGTTGTACTTGGCACCCTGAAAGATCAGATCTTATCCAAGGATATAAAGCCTTATTGTCACTAATGAAGGGGGAATTCTGCCCTATAAACATTCTAAATAGTCTAAGGCTGTCAGGCAATAAAAAAAATTAATCACGATTAATTGCGCAATTAAAAAAATTAATTGTGATTAATCACATTGTTAAACAATAATAGAATGTCATTTATTTAAACATTTTTGATGTTTTCTACATTTTCAAATATATTGATTTCAATTACAACACAAAATACAAAGTATATAGTACTCACTTTATATTAATTTTTATTAGAAATATTTGCTCTGTAAAAAACAAAATAAATAGTGTTTTTCAGTTCCCCTAATACAAGTAATGTAGTGCAGTCTCTTTATCATGAAAGTTGAACTTACAAATGTAGAATTATGTAAAATATAACTGCATTAAAAATAAAACAACATAAAACTTTAGAGCATACAAATCCACTCAGTCCTACTTCTTGTTCAGCCAATTGCTCAGACAAACAAGTTTATTTACATTTTCAGGAGATAATGCTGCCCACTTCTTGTTTACAATGTCACCTGAAAGTAAGAACAGGTGTTCGCATAGCACTGTTGTAGCTGACATCGCAAGATATCTATGTGCCAGATGCCAGAAGCATATGGCTCTTCATGCTTCTGCCACCATTCCAGAGGACATGCATCCATGCTGATGATGAGTTCTGCTCAATAATGATGCAAAGCAGTGTGGGACGCACATTCATTTTCATTAACTGAGACAATGCCACCAGCAGAAGGTTGATTTTCTTTTTCAGTGATTCAGGTTCTGTAGTTTCTGCATCGGAGTGTTACTCTTTTAAGACTTCTGAAAGCATGTTCCACACCTTGTCCCTCTCCAGAGGTTAAAGTAAGCTGGTCCGGTCCGGCATACTGATAAGAGCTGGTACACAGTCAACCTTACTGGCAGCAGCCGGGAACCCCGGGGCTCTGGCGGTAATTTAAAGGGCCTGGAGCTCCAGCCATTGAAATCACTGCTGGAGCCCCAGGATAGTGGTAGCCGGTGGATCCGGCAGCAATTTAAAGGTGATTTAAAGAGTTCAGTCACAAATTTAATTGACACATTATTTTTTTAACAAGCATCATCAGCATGGAAGCATGTCCTCTGGAATGGTGGCCGAAGCAAGAAGGGGCATAATGAATGTTTAGCATATCTAGTACATAAATACCTTGCAATGCCGGCTACAAAAGTGCCATGCAAATGTCTGTTCTCACTTACAGGTGACATTGTAAATAAGAAGCGGGCAATATTATCTCCTCTAAATGTAAACAAACTTGTTTCTCTTAGTGATTAGCTGAACAAAAAGTAGGACTCAGTGGACTTGTAGGCTCTAAAGTTTTACATTGTTTTGTTTTTGAGTGCCGCTATGTAACAAAAAGATCTACATTTGTAAATTGCACTTTCACGATAAAGAGATTGCACTACAGTACTTCTACGAGGTGAATTGAAAAATACTATTTATTTTATCATTTTTACAGTGCAAATATTTGTAATAAAAATAATAATATAAAGTGAGTACTGTACACTTTGTATTCTGTGTTGCAATTGAAATCAATATATTTGAAAATGTAGAAAAACATCCAAAAATATGTAATACATTTCAATTGGTGTTTAACAGTGCGATCAAAACTGTGATTAATCATGATAAATTTTTTAAATTGCTGTAAATTTTTCAGTTAATCAAGTGAGTTAACTGTGATTAATGGGCAGCCCTAAAATAGTCTGGTCTTTTATACTGCTGTTCTTATTGCACTTCTTTCCTCCCTGCCTCCATCTTTTGCATTTAGGCATGCAGTCAGTGGCATTCGATCCTGTATTCTGTATTTCTTAATCTACCTGCTTCTGAAATAGATCAGGTTTGCCATTTATAAGTCAAGGAAGCAGAAATAATGAGGGAGGGTCTTAACTGTGCAATGTGTTTAGTATATTCCTTAGATTGTGTATCCAGGTAATTCCAACAGGTGGTATTCACTATCTTTCTTGTCTGTTGCGGACAATGGCTACATATTCAAGCACAGGCTTTCCATGATGGTCTTTGATTTTGTGACATCACTGTGGCAAGCACAGCTCAATGTCTCAATCAAAGTGGCTGTGGACACATTTGTAATGCACATTAAGTTATTCTGGTCAACATTCAAGCTTCCCTTTGCAGGCTAACTCAACTTAATTTTAAAGCTGGGGGTGCACATTGGATATCAGTGTGAGGCTGCTCAAAAAATTGATCTTCAGACCACCAAGTGACTCCTGACTAGAGCATTTGTTTTGGGGTTTTTTGATTGTTGTTCTTGTTAAAATTAGAGGAATCTTATAATATTTAGGTCCTGATCTTGCAGCCAAATAGTCTCTTTGTTACACTTCAACTAATCTTCTGAGATCTTTAGTCCTGCCCCTTTAAATAGTGAAACCATTATTAGCACAAAGAAAAGGAGTACTTGTGGCACCTTAGAGACTAACAAATTTATTGGAGCATAAGCTTTCGCATGTAGCTCACGAAAGCTTATGCTCCAATAAATTTGTTAGTCTCTAAGGTGCCACAAGTACTCCTTTTCTTTTTGTGAATACAGACTAACAAGGCTGCTACTCTGAAACCTGTCATTGTTAGCACATAAAGGTTTTGGCCTTCGGGTGAAACTTTTGCTAGCAAACTTCAAATAAAGTAGAATAGATTTCTAATTACTATCCACTGACTCTAAGTGAAAATATAATCTACAGGTTTTGTTATTTTAACAACAGTTAAAACATATTTTTTTCTTTTTTGTTTTTCAGGCTGCTATACAAAGCCATAGACTCAAATGCAGAGAATATAGGCCCTGTATACAACTACAGAGTGGAGATTTCCATCTTCTTCATCATCTATATCATCATCATTGCCTTCTTTATGATGAACATATTTGTTGGTTTTGTCATTGTTACATTCCAAGAACAGGGAGAACAAGAGTATAAGAACTGTGAACTGGACAAAAATCAGGTTAAACTAAATAATGCCTTTTTTCATTTATAAAATTATCCCTTTTGTAGTCATACCATGCACAAAACCAGCATCCATTCTGCTGTGGTTTCAGAAGAGGGCACTAGACACCTACCGTACCTAAACTGTACAAAAAAAGGCTTTTTAGTAAAAAAAAACTGGTTCTAAAAGGTCATCATATTTTTTTTGGGGGGGGGGGGGAAAGCGGGGAGCCCAACATTTTGGCCCTTTCCTTGGGATATAGTACTTTTCTACTAGCACAGCAAGGAAAGGAGAATCATTTCAAACTTGCTTATGGACAGACAGAGGTAGATCTTGAAACAGGGAACAAAAATATAAAATGCAACATGTACATATAATATTCTGGAATAGCCATCCCACACCAAAGGGATTGTTTTACCTTCATTTCATGTTCAGTAGGGAAATAATGATTTGCACCTTCAGAAAAAAGTGATCATCTTCCTTGGGCTTAACTGTTTGACTAGAGAAAGCTGCAGTAATTTTTGTACAGTAGTATTGTTCTTTGAAGTACTAATATTGTAACATCTATTTTAGCAAGAACATACCTGGTACAGTGGGTAGCATCACTGATGTATTATGCTCTATGAATTAGGTATATTAAGCACTCCTCAAACAGTTAAAAATCTGGTCAGTTTTAAGGCCTGGTCTGCAATAAGATTTCAGACTCCATTGTAGCTGCACTGATGCAAAACCCTTTGTGTGGACACAGTTTACACCTGTGCAGCATGAATTTGCTAGTGCAGCTCTACCCTGGTTTCAAAACTGCACTGTTGCTAATTACACTGTGGGTTTAATATTGGTGCAGCTGGATGGATAGCTGAAAACCCAGTGTAGACAAGGGCTAGATTACAACCAGATAAATCATATTTATTAATTAATTATTAATTAAATTAAATAGGAAAATTTCATTAGTATTAATTGTTTGTTTGCACTCTGAAGATGCAAATCACTAAATAAATGCTGAATATTTTAGGCTTTTCCTTAGCATTATTTTATGTTTTTTTCTTATACAACTGAGCAAAGTGGTGTATATTACTAACCCCAAATTTAAAGACACAACAGGGCCTGCTAAACTACCAGATTAATGTGCTTAATAGTAAACATTCCATAATAAAAATATACACTGCCTATTTCTTAGGCTTCTATGTATTTTATAACTGTTTGCACTCACTGTAAATCATATTCAGTTGCTAAATACCCAATGCATGGATTTATAACAGAAGTAATCATACATGAAATGCAAGATTTTCATAACTTCTCATTTTGAAACCTAAACTGAAACTTTTGGTGTTTCTGCTTTTACAGCGTCAGTGTGTGGAATATGCCTTGAAGGCACGCCCTCTGCGTAGATACATCCCAAAAAATCCTTACCAGTACAAGTTCTGGTATATGGTGAACTCCACTGGGTTTGAGTACATCATGTTTGTCCTCATCATGCTGAACACGCTTTGCTTGGCCATGCAGGTATGAACAAAACAAGCTGCCAATTTACTGTATAAAGCCTTTGATGATATGATGGTGCTTAATAGGACTTAAAAGGACACTGTCAACCTGTCATTTTTTATAAAGTGACACAGTTTTTAAAATTCCATATCAAGATAAAGCAGCTTTCTGTAGTGTGTCCTGCTGCCTTGCTGATGTTCATAAAGGCCTTTCCAGCAGGGCCAGCTCCAGGCACCAGCATTCCAAGCAGGTGCTTGGGGCGGCATTCAGAATGGGGCAGCAGTCCGTGTTCTGCGGCAGCAATTCGGCAGCAGCAAAATTGGTAGAGCCGCCCCTGCTTTCCTGTAAGGGAGAGTGATTGACCCGAGAGAAACATAAAACATATTCTAGCTTTCTTTCCCCCTTCCTCCTCCCTCATGCTCACTCCTGCCAGCCTCTTCAGAAGCCCTGAGGTAACTGGCCTCACAAGTAATAAGAGTTCTGGAAAGTAGAGATCCCCACCCTGGTCCCCCTTTGTACACACCAGCCCCAGGCAGGAATCTAGAGAGGGAAAAAAGAGTCGCCCTGCCCTTTCCCATGGCACCCTTTACTCCTACACAAAGATAGGTATAAATCAGGTGCACAATTACATTTGTATTTTTGTGCATCCACTTGCACATCTAAATCTTTGAAAATGAGGCCCTACTGCCATCATTTTCAGGGGAGAATAGAGTGAAAATAAGCAGTGAAGCCTTACCAAAAAAAAAACCCCCTCTTAAATAACTCTCCCTAATGCCGTACAATCTTGGACACAGTGACATGTTATTCTGAGTCACATTTTAGCGAGGGTAAGGATAAAAATATAGCACTGCCCTTAAACGTGCAGGACATATGTTTTGTTTTGTGTTGGGTTACACTTGTTTGCCACCGTTCCATTATTGAAACAAGTTGCTCCCTTCTACCTGAAGGAGAGAAAGGTGTAAAATAACTAGTTAAACAACAGTAGGTAAGAGAGAAGAAGCATGGTAAGCAGTTAGAGCACAAGATTGGTAGGGGAGTCTGGAGGTCTAGTTTCTTTTTTATAGATATCACTATATCAGAGGTCATCTTGCTGTACCAAAATTCCTCCTTTTATACAATGGTGGAGAATAATGCATACTTACTTGCCTGGGGAAAAATTACTATGGGCCTCAAAATTTTTACCACTGACATGTTGCTGAAATAGCAGTAATTCAGAAAATTGTTAGGCTTCTGTGGATCACAAACTCATCAGTTAGCATAGTTTAAGCAATCAATGCAGCAGCTGAATCCAAAATAACTAAATGCCAGATCCTGTATCCTTTCCCAGGCAAAACAAGCATTTAACACAGGGACAGCAGTATTGGACCCCAGGGCCCACATGCTCAGAAGACGTGGTAGTAGTCATGGTGGTAATATATCTTCCCTGTAGGTACTTTTAATGCCCGCAGTAATCTTGCCATTTAGATGGTGTGACAAAGCTCTGTCCTTGCCTCCGTGGGTCCCACGTTTCCTGGCTGATTTCGCTAGCCTCAGAGGCTCACTGTGACCCTCCACGTAACCCTTCTTTCTCTAGAGACAAGGGTCAGAGTCTACTGAGCCATTTTCATCATAAGCCAGTGAGGGAGGTGAGGAGAAGTTATCCTTCCTTGCACAGTCTCTGTTGTCTCCTAGTCTCAGTGATTAATCAGGGGAAAAGGTGAGGGGGGAACCCGGGCCCACACTCTACTCCGGGCTCCAGCCCAGGGACCCTAATAGTATCAGCTGTGGTAGTTGACCTTTTAGAAACATGACATGTACAATTCCCTGGGCTACTTCCCCCACAGCAGCCCTCACTTCCTCAAGCTCCACTTCACCCTTACCTCAGGGCCTCCTTCCTTGTTCCTGATATGGTGTGTACTACTCAGCCTCTCCAACAGCGCAACTTCTTCCCACAGCTCCTGACATGCACCCCCACCTGACTAACTGGGAGGCTTTTAACTAGTTTCAGCCAGCTCCTGATTGGCTTCAGGTGTCCCAATCAACCTAGTCTTCTCCCTGCGTTCTGGAAAGTTCTTAATTGGCCCCAGGTGTCTTAATTGACCTGGAGCAGCTGCCATTTCACTTATCCTGGTACCAGGGATTTGTTTAGCCTGGAGCTAATATATCTATCTCCCACTACTCTTCCATAGCCATCTGGTCTTGCCCCGTCACATATCCTTCCCCCCCCCCCCCCCCCCGCTCAACACCATAGAGTTGGGCAACTTGGGACACCAGGCAGTATGCTCGTGACAAACCATCAACGTTGCCATGGTGGCATCCAGCCCTGTGCCGTATGCGGAACTGGAATGGTTGGAGGGATAAGAACCACCTGGTGACCCTTGCATTCTTTTCCTTATTCCGCTGCATCCACTGGAGGGGTGCATGGTCCGTCACAAGAGTAAATCGCCAGCCTAAGAGGTAATAATGCAGTGTCTCCATAGCCCATTTGACAGCGAGGCATTCTCTCTCGAGTACTGCATATTTCTGTTCTCTTGGGAGAAGCTTTCTGCTTAGGTAGAGGATTGGGGGTTCCTCTTCTCCCACCATTTGCGACAGAACTGCTCCCAACCCCACCTCGGAAGCGTCTGTTTGTAAAACAAATTCCCAATTAAAGTCTGGGGCTATGAGTACGGGGTCATTACAGAGGGCCGTCCGAAGGTCTGTAAATGCCCCCTCTGGTGCGTTGGTCCACTTTATCATGTCTGGACCTCGGGCCTTCACCAGGTCTGTTAGGGGACTTGCCCTAGTGGCGAAGTGAGGAGTAAACCGTCGGTAGTAGCCTGCTACGCCTAGGAACGCACGGATCTGCTTCTTTCGGGTCGGCCGGGGCCAGTTTTGAATTGCCTCTAGCTTATTTGTTTGGGGCTTCACTATGCCCCTTTCCACAATATATCCCAGGTACCTAGCCTCTGCTAGCCCTATGGAGTATTTTGCGGGATTAGCAGTGAAGCCAACCTGCCTTAAGGTGCACAGTACTGCCTCAACTTTCTCCAAATGGGTTCCCAGTCTGGCATAAGGATGATGACATCTAGGTATGCAGCTGCATAACTAGTATGGGGGTGCAGCAGCTTATCCATGAGGCACTGGAATGTGTCTGGGGCCCCATGTAGCCCAAAAGGGAGGATGGTGTACTGGAATAGCCCATCCGGGGTCAAGAATGCTGTCTTTTCTTTCGCTTCTTTGGTCAGAGGAATCTGCCAGTACCCTTTTGTCAGATCCAGTGTAGTCAAGAATTGGGCACTACCCAGTTGGTCAACCAGTTCGTCGATGTGTGGTATGGGGTATGCATCAAACTGGGATATTTCATTCAGTCGGCGAAAGTCATTACAGCATCTCCTGGTACCATCAGGTTTAGGCACTAGAACAATTGGACTGGACCACTGACTGTAAGATTCTTCAATAACCCCTAATTCTAACATTTTCTTTACTTTGGCCTTGATTTCCTCTCTTTGGCTGCTGGGATTCAGTAGGGTCTCAATGTTACCTTGGCTCCGGGGATCATGCAGATATGGTGATAGGTCTCAGTCATCCGCCCTGGTTTTGTAGAAAACACATCTCTGTTGCGATTAATCATGTCGGCTGCCTCGATCTTTTGGATCGGCGTCAAGTCAGATGATATCCTCACTTGCTCATGTAAGTTATCCTCCTGGGGAAGGGTCTCCTGCGTGACTAGCATGTCTCTCGATCGTGCCAAGGTTTAGAAGATTGATGTGGTAAATTTGCTCCAATTTCCGGCGGCCTGGCTGCCTCACCTTATAGTTCACCCCTCCCACGGCTTCAATTATTGGCTCCCTGCCACTGGGCCAACAGTTTACTTTCTGCTGTGGGCACCAATACCATCACCCAATCCCCTGGTTGGAACCATCGAAGCTTTGCTTCGTGGTTATAAAGGGTTCGTTGGGTCTCCTGTGCTCTCTCCAAGTGTTCCCGTACAATGGGCATAACTCGGGCTATCCGATCTCTCATCTGCAGTACGTGCTCGACTATGTTCCTTCTGGGATTTGGCTCCTCTTCCTAGGCTTCTCTGGCTATATCCAATATGCCCTGAGGGTGGCACCCATATAGTAGTTCGAATGGAGAGAAACCCGTGGAGGCTTGCGGAACCTCCCGGATGGCGAACATGAGGTAAGGCAATAGGGTATCCCAATCTTTCCCATCCTGGCTCACCACTTTTCTGCTCATGGCCTTAAGGGTCATATTGAACATTTCCACAAGGCCATCTGTTTGCGGGTGGTATACAGAGGTCCGTAGGGTTTGTACATGGAGCAATGAACAGAGATTTTTCAACAACTTGGACAAGAAAGGTGTCCCTTGATCAGTCAATATCTCCTTGGGTAGCCCAACCCAGGCAAAGATCTGTACTAGCTCCTTAGCTATTGTCTTGGAAGCTGTGTTACGCAGGGGAACAGCTTCCGGGTACTGGGTTGCATGGTCCAGAACAACAAGCACATGTTGGTGGCCCCGAGCTGTCTTCTCTAGGGGCCCTACCAGATCCATGGCTATCAGCTCAAAAGGAACCTCTATTATTGGAAGAGGTACCAAAGGAGCCCGCAAGTGCGGGCGAGGGCTATGTAACTGACAGTCTGGACAAGAGGTTCAGTATCACCGGACATCTTCGTGTACTCCTGGCCAGAAGAACCTCCGCAGGATCCGTGCCTGGGTTTTCTCTACCCCTAGGTGTCCTCCAAACAGGTGACTGTGGGCGAGACTCAATATGGCTTTTTGATGTTTTCGTGGCACCAGAAGTTGTTGTATCTCTTGCTCCTGCATTTGCACCACGCGGTACAAGAGATCTTTCTCCACCCCGGACTTTCCCATCCACGGGTATCCCATCAATCTCGGGCACCTCTTCCCTGGCATTATCATATCTGGGGCCTCCACCTGGTCCCACCCAAAAGTCTCTCTCCCGGGACTAACCTGCCCAAGCTCCCAGGGGCCGGCTTCTGCTTCTTCCAACGGCTCGCCGCCGTCATGGCTGGGGGCAGCTTCTGGCTCACCTTCTGTGGTGGAAGTTTCTCTGTTGGCTGCTCGCGTCCATCTGCCTACTAGGGAGGTCTTCTGGCCCTGGGTCAGGATCCGGGTTCCCAAGGCCTTCGTGGCCTTCCTGTCCTTTTTGTCTTCCGGGTCTTTCGGGGGGCTGAGAACAGATCCTGAGAAATCTCAGCAACATCGGGGGTTGACATTCCCCCAGTGACAAGTCGCTGTCCTCAGGGTCCCCACCTCCCTCCAGCCTCTCCGGGGGGAGTAAATTATCAAACCCTGGATAGTCCCTCCCAATGACTACAGGATATGGGAGTTTAGGAACTACGCCCATAGTCACCTCAATGGGGTTTCCCTGAACCTCTATCTCCACTGGGATGGTGGGGTAATGGCTCACGGCCCCATGCACGCAGGTCACTGCTACGCATTTGGCTTGTAGCAGCTGACTATTTTTTACCAGCTTACTCGATATGAGGGTGATTGATAGCACTCCCAGAGTCCACAAGCGCTGTAGTCTCTGCTCCATTTATCCTCACTGGCCTGGTGTAATTATGCGGGGCTAATGCAACCTCCGCGAGGTGAATAAGGGAGCATGGGACTTCCTAATCCCCCAAGTTACATTGCATAGGCTCCTCGGTGCTGGGACACTGTGCTGCTTTGTGTCCCCACTCCCCACATACATAACATCTATAATTGCTTTTAATCACTCCCCTATCCCGGGGGTTAAGGGGTTTAGTCCCGGGGTTCCCCCCGCTCAGTCCAATTCCTTCCTTCTAGAATCCCCGCTGGTTTTCGGCCCCTCCTTCTTCCATCTAGGACTCCCCAGGGGTCTGGCTGCCCAACCTTCCAGGGTTGGGGTCAGTTGCTTGCTTCAAAAGGGGCCTTCCTTGGGTAGTTGGGTCAGTCCCCTGGCTGTCATCTGTCTTTCTACCAGTGTTATCATCTCTTCGTATGTGGATGGATTGTTCTGGCCTACCCATTTGCGGAGATCTGGCGGCAGTCCCCACATGTAATCGTCTATGACCAGGGTTTCCAAAATCTCCTCCGGCCTGCACACCTAGGGCTGTAACCACTTTCGTGCGAGGTGTATGAGGTCGAATAGCTGGGACCATCGGGGGTTTGTTCTCCTGGTATTTTCCACTCATGGAACCTCTGGGCCCTTACCGCTGCCGTTACACCTGCTCATGCTAGGATCTCTGCCTTCAGACGGGTATAGTCAGTGGCATCTGTGACAGGCAAGTCAAAGTAGGCCTTCTGGGCCTTTCCACATGAAAAGGGGCAAGGATGCTGGCCCACTACTCTTGGACCACACCTCATGCTGAGCAGTCTTTTCGAATGAGAGGAGATATGCCTCTACATCATCTCTTGACATCATCTTTGGCAGACCACCAGTGGCCCTTAGGGTTTGCGTCCCATCGGACCCCCGGGCCTGGGTGATGAGGATCTTCAGCTGCTCCACCACCTCTCTCAAGAGGACACAATCTTGGGTCGCCATCAATAATGGATTGGTTTTCTGCTGTAGCCACATAGACTCCTGTTGTGCCGTTGCCTGAACCTGGGTGGCCTCCTGCTGGGCTGCCATGGCTTGTACCAGAGCTCTTACCACCTCCTCCATTGTGGTACAAAGCAAACAAACAAAAACCAAAAGAAAAAAAAATCCAAACCCCCAGTGCACTTTTTTTTAAACCTCTTTCTTATGCCACGCTGTGAACGAAATCCCCCTCCTGACACCATTTGTGACAAAGCTCTGTCCTTGCCTCCGTGGGTCCCGTGTTTCCTGGCTGATTTCCCTAGCCTCAGAGGCTTACTGTGACCCGCCACATAACCCTTCTTTCTCTAGAGACAAGAATCACAGTCTACTGAGCCATTTTCATCATAAGCCAGTGAGGGAGGTGAGGAGAAGTTATCCTTCCTTGCACAGTCTCTGTTGTCTCCCAGTCTCCGTGATTAATCAGGGGCAAAGGTGCGGGGGGAACCCGGGCCCACACTCTACTCTGGGCTTCAGCCCAGGGACCCTAATGGTATCAGCTATGGTAGCTGACCTTTTAGAAACATGACATGTACAATTCCCTGGGCTACTTCCCCCACAGCAGCCCTCACTTCCTCAAGCTCCACTTCACCCTTACCTCAGGGCCTCCTTCCTTGTTCCTGATATGGTGTGTACTATTCAGCCTCTCCAACAGCACAGCTTCTTCCTACAGCTCCTGACATGCACTCCCACCTGAGTAACTGGGAGGCTTTTAACTAGTTTCAGTCAGCCCCTGATTGGCTTCAGGTGTCCCAATCAACCTAGTCTTCTCCCTGCGTTCTGGAAAGTTCTTAATTGGCCCCAGGTGTCTTAATTGACCTGGAGCAGCAGCCATTTCACTTATCCCGGTAGCAGGGATTTGTTTAGCCTGGAGCGAATCTCTCTCCCACTACTATTCCATAGGCTTCTAGCTTGGAGGGAGGTGGGAAGCTCCTACTCCTGCTGCTAGGCCCTAAGCTCTCCCTGCTGCTCCAGCTGCTCCCCTGGCTGGGCCAGACACCCCCCGTTCTCTGCTACCTGGCTGCTGGACCCCCCACTCTGGGGACTGCTATTGCTCCAACTGCAGCCCTGGGGGGGGGCTGCTAGCCCACTCCCCAGAGAGGAGGAGTGAGGGACCCCAGCCACTACTGTTGTGGACACCACCACCACCACCTGAGAGAGGTCCTTTCTGCCTGCCTGGACCACCACCTGGAGTTCCTTGAACTGCTGCTGCTGCTGTGGAGTCTGCTGCCTGGAGCTGCTGAGGCCCGAGGAGGAGAAGAACATCTACCAGTGGGGGAGCACCTAGAGACTTTACAGACCACCGTGGAGGGGGCCTTAATACTGAGTAACTTTCGAACTGTGCTCTTGTGGTGGGGGCCTTGACTGTGTTTGTAGGGACACAGGGGGTGTGGAATGGAGCTGCCCCCCGATCCATCTGTGTCTCCCCCAACCTCCACCACTACTACCACCATCACTGCCCCCTCCACCACCCTCACTGGCTGTATACCATCTGCCTCAGTTCCTGCCTCTGGACTCAGCTGCTTGCTTGGCTTGCCACGCCCTATTTCCACCCTTTGCGTCAGAAGCAGCAGCCAGCCTAAAAAGACTTGTGCAAGTGCACGTGGGTGCACGTGCCCCCCTCCCCCAGACTGCCCACCCCACAGCTTTGCCCTTTACTACCTGCCCCATTTGCCACTTGCAGCTTTGGCCCCCTTTTGCCCCAGCCCCCCTTACTAGCTTCAGTTTGTTTGCCTGCCCCACCCATTTCCTTCTGCAGCCTTTGTTTGTTTGCCCCGCCCCAGCCTCTGAAGCTAGCCCCTTGGTTTCCCTGTTCTACCTCCAGACCGCTTAGCCCCTTGCTCCGTGTGCCCATGCCCCCTCCCATGCGCTTGTGCAACTCCCCATTTTAGTTTCAACCCTTTTCACTGCACCCCGAATGTTGTTGTATTCCCCCCCCAGTGCACCAAGAGGAGCCGGAATTCCACCTTGTGTCGGTGACTGACCCCTAACCCCTGATTGCCCCCCGTCCAGCCCACCCCTTTTGGTGCCCTCCTCCCCTGCCTGCAGCCTAGCGGGGAGGAGTGGTCGACCTGCTTCCCCTCTCCCCTCCTCCTTCTGGTGTCTCCCCTTCCCTCCCTGCTCATGATGGTGGGGGATGAGACGGGTGGGGCCCCTCCAGCAGCCCGAGCTGCCCCTCCCCTGCCTACCCCTTGGTCACGCCCCCAAGCTTCTACCTCCACTGCCGAATCATCTGCCACTTCCCCCGCTGGGGCACCAGCAGCGACGGGCACCGGGGTAGCCTCCACTGCTGCCATGTCTCTCACCCCCTCAGATTCGGGGGGAGCCCCCCCCAGCCGGTGGGAAGGGCCAGGGGAAGAAGAAGGGGAAGGGCCCCGCTAAAAAGACCAGGCCCTCCATGGCAGGGGCTGCCCCCAATGCCCAGGCCCCACCACCGGCTGGGGTGTCCCTCCCCGCTGTTCCCTCCACCAGCTCTGCGGGTGTCCCTCCCCCGGCCCCCAGGGCGTATGCCCAGGTGGCGGCAGCCCCCCCGCCTGCCGCTACGTCATCTCTCCTGCCCACCACCTCCACTACCATCTATAGCGGCCGGGGCCCCTTTCCCACCATGACCAGGCAGCACGGCGTCCGTTGCCTCCTGGTGCCCGCCTTGCCCAACGTGGAAACCTATGTGCGGGCGTTGGCGAGGGTGGTGGGGCCCACGGCCATTGTGGCGGCCTCCAAAATGTATGGCAAGGTCGTCTTCTTCTTAACATCGGAGGCCGCCGCCCAGGAGGCGGTGGAGAAGGGCCTGGGAGTAGGGGGTGTCTTTTTCCCCTTAGAACCGCTAGAGGACCTGGGCGTCCGCCTGGTCCTGACCTCCATCCCTCCCTTTCTCCCCAATGCCGCCCTGTTACCTGCCCTCTCTACCCTGGGGAAGCCCATCTTTGTCATCAGCCCTCTCCCGTTGGGCTGCAAAGACCCCGCCCTCTGTCACGTCCTCTCCTTCCGCCGGCAAATGCAGCTTCAACTGCCGCCGGCGGCGCGTGACGGAGAGGCACTGGAGGGGTCCTTCCTAGTCCCCTACCAGGGGGCCCATTACCGGGTGCATTATTCCACGGGGGAGGCCCGGTGCTACCTCTGCCGGGAGATGGGGCCCGTCCGGAGGGACTGCCCCTTGGCCCAGCAAGGAGGGGCATCTGGGACCCCCGAGCCCTGGCAGGGCACCGGCCCTGTCATCACCGGCGCCCCTGGCTGCCTGGCGCCCGAAACCACCCCTCCTCCTTCCCAGTCCACCATTGCTCCCGCTCGGGCCCAAGAGGCACCTCCTCAACTATGCCCAGACGAGCGGGAGAGCCCCGCCCCCGCTGCTTGCGATCTGGCGGGATCTGTGGAGGAGGGTGCGGCAGGGACACCGCCGGGCATGGGAGAGGGCCCGCCCCAAGGGGAATCTTCCCTCCCTTGTGCTGCCCCACCATTATCCCCTCGAGTCCCTGAGCCATCGCCTCTGCCCCCTGACACACCCCCTGCTAGCCAGCCCCCGGATGATGCCATGGAGGGCTGGGCCCTAGTCCAGGGGAAGCGGGGCAAGCGGAAGGCTCGAGCTCCGCTCCTTTCATCTGACGCGGAGGCCCCCCGGAAGACCAGGAGGGGGGGCACAGATGCCAAGCCTTCCGCTCTACCCACGGGTGTCTTCCATCCACCGGTGCCGGCTGGGGAAGACGTGGAAGCACTGGGAGGCGGTATCTCCCCTCCACGGGAGTCCCTCCCCTCCAAGACCCCCGAGGCACCATCTGAAACCCTAGTGTGCCCCGAAGCAACCATCACGTCAGGTGCCGGCGGGGAGAATCCCGGGGTAGTGGAAAATGATTTCCCGTCTATATATGAGGAGATCGAGGCCCTGGGTCTGACCCCGGTCACCCAGGGGGAGGACGATCCTATGCCAGCAGGCCTCGATCTGGGTGACTTCACTCCAGCCCCCCTTTCCCCATGTTCCCTCCCCCTAACCGTTGCTTCCGCTCCCACCTCTGAGGAGCCTCTGGACTCCTCCATCAACCCGGCTGCAGAGGGCACCCCGCTGAGAGCCGCTGAGCCTGATGAAGCGACGGCCAGTGCCATGCAGCCGGGACCTGAGCCACCAGCAGCTCCCCTCGTTGGTGAGGAGCATTCAACCTCCTTCCTGGGAGAGGGCCCTACAGAAGAGAGTCCACCTCCTGATGCCGTGGTTGCCAAATCCACCAGAGAGCTTGCGCCCGGCATCACTGAGAGCCCTCTCCCCAACCAGAATCTCACTTCTAACCCTGCCCCTACCCCTGTCCCTATCCCGTCCACCTCTGGAGATGTTATTGCCGCCCCTGGGGCTGTCTCCTTCCCTTTTCCAACAGATGACTCCCAGGGAGCAGCCTTTGTGTTTACCCATCCTGACCCACAGGGGCTGCTATCTTCCCTCCGCCGCCCTCTATCGCCCCAGGTTCAGGCTAAACCATCAGGAGCCCCATCGGGGGTCTGCACCCTGTCTGCCCGTCTCGGTGGGCTACGGGGCTGTACCAAGGGCCCTGTCGGGGAGTAACCAGACCGTAACCCCAGCCCCCCATGCGCTGCGAGAGGAGTTGCGGGAGTTTCTAGAAGATGTCCGTGGCTCCTGCAACAAAGTACAGCTTGCTCTCCAGCGATGGGGGGGACTTTAATCAAATCCTCCAGGCCGCAAGCGCCCTCATGGGGGAGGGTAAAAGGACCGGGAGGCAGGGCACCGCGGCCTACCAGCGGGTCCGCCTCTTCCGTGACTCCTTACTCACCTACGGGGTGGGTCACGGACTGCTGTGCGGCTTGTCGGGAGCCACGAGCGTCCCTGCCGGCAAGGAACCCCCCCAGCCCTCCTCATGACACCTTTTACCATCGCAACATTGAACACCCGTGGCTGTAGGATGGGTCTCCGCAGGTCCCAGGTGCTCTCCTTCCTTCGGGAGGGGGGGTACTCTGTGGTTTTCCCGCAGGAGACCCATATGGATCCGAGCGCCGAAGACAGCTGGCGGCTGGATTGAGGGGACAGGGTCTTCTTTAGCCATCTCACAATTTGTACGGCTGGAGTGGCGACCCTGTTCTCCCCCGACCTACGGCCCGAGATGCTGGGGGTCGCCGAGGCTGTGCCGGGCCGCCTGCTGCACCTCCGGGTCCGCATGGAGGGGCTCGTAGTCAACCTTGTCAACATCTATGCCCCAGCAGTGAGCCCGGAGCGGCTGCAATTCTATCAGCAGGTGTCCGCCTTCCTCGGCACCTTGGATCCTCATGAGTGCCTGGTCCTGGGAGGGGACTTTAACATCACCCTTGAGGAGCGGTTCTCCATCTACCTCTGGAGGAGGGAGGGCAGGGCCTAAAATGTCTGCTTACTCAGGTCCATGTCTTCCGCCTCCAGACCCTGCAGAGGCTCCTTTATGGTGCAGGTAGTCCGGTGTGGAGCATACTGGTGCACGCCTTCCTGCGCCACTTCCGAAGACTCCGATATGACCAGCAACTCCTTTATCTCCATCCGAGAGGTCTCCCGCGAGACCTCTTCGGGCTGCCGGTCTTCCACCAGGACCTCCTCCGGACCTGGAAACTCTTTTCTACGACCAGGTCCGTGGCGGCCACCGAGGGGGCAGATCTCCTCGCGGAGCCCCTGCTACACAACCCCCAGCTCCGTGTGCAGGTGGCGGAGTCCCGCTCGGTGCACCAGAGGTTGGTCCTGGCAGAGGTCACAAGAGTCGGAGACCTCCCGGACTATGACCGGGGAGACTGGCTGGATGTCCTGACGCTCGCTCAGCCCATGGGGCTTTCCAGACCTTGTACTCCCCGGCGCATACTTCAGGAGGTGAAGGCCGCTTTGCCGCCCGCTGCTCGGGTTTATCTCGACCGGGTCCTGCATGAGGGCACGCCCCGCCCACCCGCTACCCCAGGCCCGCCGGACCTTTTAATTAGACCTCTGCCCCGTGGACCCAACCGACCCCTTCACTGGAAGCCGGCTGCACGAGATGCAGCCGGTCTGCTTTCAAACCGCGCCAAGAAAACATCTATACACGCTCGTGCTCCACACCCTTCACGCCCGCACCCTCACCTTTGGAGGGTGAGGAGCCCCGGTGAGCCAGCCTATATTCCACCTTAGTTCCAAGGCCCGCTGGGGATGTCAATTGGCGGCTCCTTCACGGAGCGGTGAGCAGGGGCGTGTACTTGGCACAGTTCACCTCAATCCCAGACACCTGCCCCTTTTGCGGCGTGAGGGATACCCTGGCACATATATACTTGGAGTGTGCCAGGCTGCAGCCCCTATTCCGGCTCCTCACCAATATTTTATTACGTTTTTGGTTGCACTTCTCCCCTCACCTTCTTATTTATGCACTCCCTATCCGTGGCCCCACAAAGTCACGGGATCTCCTGGTCAGCCTCCTCCTGGCCCTAGCTAAAATGGCCATCTATAAAACCAGAGTGAGGAGGCTAGCCGATGGAGTCTCCTGTGACTGTGGGGCCTATTTCCGATCCTCGGTCCGTTCATGCATCCGGACAGAGTTCCTCCGGGCGCCGTCCCCTGACTCCCTTGACGCCTTTGAGGAGCAGTGGGCGCTGTCTGGGGTTCTCTGCTCGGTGTCCCCATCCAGTTCCCTTTGTTTGACCCTTTGACCACACTCCTGTCCCTGTTATTTCATTAGTTGTCCCCCGGAATTTTTTGGGTATCTTAAGTCCTGTGGATCCCCTTTTAGGCTGGGGGGGGATCCTTTAGCGGTGGACGGGCTTTGCCCGCTCACTTCCCGGATCCCAATAAGACTACTCTTCCATAGCCATCTGGCCTTGCCCCGTCACAGTGGTGAATATCTGATCTACACTTGAGAGTGCCCTGCTGAAACTCAAATCCTCTCTGTGGTTACTTGTGCTCCTTTAGGGCTCTCGGTGTGCTAATTTGCACCTCGGCATAATTTCACTTAGGATACTTTTGTTCATTCCCAAAATTGTCCATGCAGAAGATTATGTAGAAAGAACAAAGAAGCCTGTTTATATGGATACATGTTTCCCTCAGCCAACTAAACACTTTATTATGTTACTGTTCTTTTGCCTAACACATGCTGGTATTACTTCAGCTCTTGTTAGTTACTTGCATTTGTTCTGTGCTGATTTCATGCATGTGCTATGCCATTCTTTCTGTTTCTTGTGTTGAATTTTTCTGACATTCTCTCTCCAAATGTTTAAGAAATATGTCTTTTGTGACACAAGCAACATCTTTGGAAATGCAGGTGCTCTTGACCCCACTAATAGATGTCATGAGAGCCCAGTGAAGTGTATATATGAAATCCACTAACCCCCCAGTGCTCTGTGGGGCATGGAGAAGAGCTGTAGACTGTAATCACCATTGATTCAGAATGACATAGAGGAAGAGAAGATATTACGGGTGAAATCTAAATTGGGGGTGTTTTAGAATCTGAAATGTCAGAAGGGAGGGTGTGTCTGGGCATCTCATCCATGAACATAATTGAAAAATTGATGTAGTCAGGTTTCAGAGTAGCAGCCGTGTTAGTCTGTATTCGCAAAAAGAAAAGGAGTACTTGTGGCACCTTAGAGACTAACAAATTTATTTGAGCATAAGCTTTCGTGAGCTACATCCGATGCATCTGATGAAGTGAGCTGTAGCTCACGAAAGCTTATGCTCAAATAAATTTGTTAGTCTCTAAGGTGCCACAAGTACTCCTTTTCTTGATGTAGTCAGGAAACATTTACTGCCCTTTCATGTTTACTTTATCTTTCACTTTTCTTCCTGTAACTGGATTCAGCCCATCGCTACTGCTCTTGTGCTTCTGATGCATCATTCAACCCTTCCTTAGTCTGTGCCTACATTATGTAACTATAAACATGAGCTCTTCCTGGTAGAATAGATAATATTCTCCCTCTTTTTCATTTTGTCTTGATCTCCTTTTTGTTTTTTTCTGTCTTTCTTACTATTTTCTCTATATACATTGTCTCTTTTTCACCTGTCGCCTCTCTTCTGTGCTTCCTCCCTGAGTTATTTCTCTCTTCTTCCCTAACGCAACAGATTTTCAAAAGAGAAAGAATTGTTAAAATCCAGTTTACATGCCACTGTTTATGCTCTTTGCTTCCTTTTTGTATTTCACTCAGTCAGTGATCTCCATTTATGCTGGCAGTGCCCCGTAAAGATTACAGTCACTATACAATAATGCATTATAGTCTGAATAAAATATGTCAGGCCATTCTAAATAGGTGTCTAAAAGGTGTGACACAAAGTTGTGTAATAAATCCTTAAAATTCATCATATACAGCCTGGGAAATTACTGTTGTTTATATAGTTATATATATTTACTACACTGATCATTTTAAAGCACAGTTTTCTATGTGAATCCATATTTCTTGTCCTTTGGATCATGGCTTCAGGAGAAGGTTATTCAAATTTATTTTTGCCTTGATTTCTGTTAAATGATTAATACACATAATTCAAGAACTACTCTCTCCCACCTGAGTGTGTAGCTGTGAGTTCCTATTTCTCTGTGGCTTTAGCTGGAACATAGGGTTAGTACTTTCTTATATGCTATTGTTTACTGTCAGGTCTTTTTTATTATTTGGCATCTAAAATTAATTGTATTATTCCAGTTGTTGATATGCTTGGTCTAGGTTATGGCTTGAACAGTCTTTTAAGGTTTGTAAAATATCTATATTTATAATGCCTGTCATATCAACAAGAACATTTCAGCCTAAAAACTGCATGTTATAAACATGTGAACTTAGCTATTTTAAACACCAGGGGCACAAGAACTCTCGTAATAACTAGCAAACTCTAGTAATAACTAATGACTAAAAAACTCAGAGTAGAAAGCAATATGGAGTTGTATTGTCCCAAGAGGAGCACTTGGGAGATTATGTCTGAGTCAAACACCATCCCCCAGGACCTGCTCCTTATACACAGAGGGGTGAGCAATCTGTTACATCCAGTACCTGAACCAGAACCAGTCTGAGATGAATCCATTTTTAAACAGGAGTCATCGATTTATTCTTGTATCTGAGGTCCATTCATGCACTGAACAATCTTTTACAAAGCTAGTAATGGGCCTACACTTTACTGGGCTTTATTACTGCCAGCTGTTGGTTTATGTCAGCCTACTTTCAATTAATATTCCTTAATTCTTTACTTTTAAAAAGTGTCATATTTTTAATTCACAGCACTACGGACAGTCTAAGCTGTTTAATGATGCAATGGACATTCTGAATATGGTTTTCACAGGCGTGTTCACTGTTGAAATGGTTTTGAAACTCATTGCATTCAAACCCAAGGTAAGTGATTAGACAGGATTTTGATAGGTTATCACTAGATCAGTTATATAATCATAACATGAATTTCCCACTAGTTATGTTATTCAAATAAGAGAAGAGCCTACATATTTTTCATGGTAAAATATCTGTGAAATCTTCATAGAAATGTTAATCTGATAGTGTGTGTATATATATATATGCATCTACAAGAAATGAGATGTAGATATCAGAGAAAAAAATATTACTGAGTAATTGATGAGATCTGGAATATTTTTGAAGTCATGAAAAGGTCACTATCTAACCCAGACAAATACTTTCCTGTTACAAGCACTACCAAACATAATGTACACAGGTACTAAATTATGTACACGATTGTTTAAAAAACACTGATAAGCTTAAAAAAATGAAATCTAGCTGACGATAAATAACTACATAAGATTTTATTTTTTTGTATAAAATGCAGATATAGGGCCTGATTCTGCAAATATGCACACAAGTACTCCTTTAGTTTTACTGGGGTTACTCAGATGTAAAAGTGTTTGTAGACTGGGTCCGGAGTAGACATTTTAGTTTCCTTGCTTTAAAGGGACACTGTCAAACTAAACATTATGGCCAGATTTTTGAAAGGAGTCATTAAGGTCCTGAACCCATAGGTTCTGGAACTCATGTTGCTGGTAGTGCTGCCCCACCCTCTGACTTGAAGAGTTTCCATCATATACAGGGTTTACAATTTGGTTCAGTGGCTCTCAGGATCGCCACTATGCAAATTGTTCCAGCACCCTTGCCTGAACCTCCAAGGAGATATATGCAGATGTACCCTGAGCCCACATGAAGCCTCCTTGGCTTTAGTGGGGCTCCGTGTGGAAGCAGAGGTCTACCTTCAGGCATCTCTGTGCTAGTCTGAGACCTAATTTTGGATGCTTCCATTTTTTGGATGCCCCACTTGAGACATTTTGGACCTGGTTTTCAAACATTCTGAAAAATATCCCTTGCCTTCATTTGATGTTAGGCTCTGAATATCAGGCCCAGTGCATCAAGCTGAGCACGCAAAATTTTAGGCATCCAAAATTCTAGTTATTGCTTTTGAAAATGTTGGCCCATAAATTCTTAAAAAGTTAATTCCCACTGATTCTAACAACACCTGGCAGGATTAAAACAGAAAGAAATGGTAACAATCTAATTTGATTGTCATCATCTGGGTTGTTTGTTCACTTTTCACATTCTACCTGTGACAGTGCATGGGAACCAGAAAAAGAAATTAGACTAAATTTTGCTGTCAGTTGCAATGAAATCAGTATTTACTTTGATCCGTTTACACCAGCAGAAATAAGAGCAGAATTTGGCCCACTAACTATAAATGGAAAGTGAAACTGGCCAGTCTAGTTTTACTGACCTACCTCAACTGGATCTGATATGTTTCATGTTCCATTTCCTGCTGGGGAATGTTTTTCATATTTTCAGTTCAAGCTAATGAAGCTAAAACCATCCCTAGTCTGATCATGGCTGATTAGGCTCCTGACTTTTTCTTGTGTAACCAAGTCCTGGTATTCAGACCCAGAGTGTGAGGTTTTGGATAACTGCTCATCTACACACCCACAGGGCTTTCTCTTGCAAGATTCTACGGGTTCTGCTTTAAATGTATATGTATTTATTTATTTTAATTGTTATATCGCTAGTCTTATTCAAATACTAGCTGCTTTGCCACATTAAAACTAATATTATTGGAGGCCACAAGAGAGATAGTGAAGATGTTTAGGCTGCAGTGCCATCATTATGCTGATTCTGTGTCCTTGCCCTGTTCTGTATGCTGATTGGCTACTGAAGTCTCAGCTAGTTTTAGTGGCCCAAAGTGCATTTTACAATCTGTGTTTAGCATGAAAATTGAGTCTTTCCCATGCTTTGGTGATATCAAGACTTAGATTACTATAAAGGCTCTACATAGGACTATCCCTGAAGACAGGTCAGAAATTTCAGCTAGTGCAAAATGCATTGGCCCTATGGCAGTACGTTACATCAGTGCTCTGTAGAGTGCATGAACTACCTGTTCACCTCTGGATGTTATTCAAGATGTTGATACTGATCTCTAAGACCTGTGCTGTTTGGGTTCTAATTCTGTGAGACTCTGCCTCTCTCCAAATGAAGAGCTCTTGATGGTACATTATCACCATGGGTCTATATGTTTGAATATCCAGGGGCTGGAGGCAGAGGCATCATTTGCTATAGGGTAAGGGGTGCCGTTGCTCCCCACCCCCGAACTTTCATAGGGTCTATATACTCGGTTATGTCTTCCACTTTTTGCCACCGCCCCCCCTCCAGACTTTGGATATGGTCATTAGGAAAGCAAACTTTGCCCTCCTCAGAATGTTTCTGAAATGATCTCCTGAATGGAGGGAAGTATTTTCAGGAGAGGGTCCTTATTTCCAGAATTCAGTTCCCCCATTGGTCCAGCAGAGCCCAAATTTGTTGACCAGCAGGGCATGGTGAAAAGACCATGAGTTTAGTCAGAGGTTTGCCTGACATCAAGCAGGGAACTTAGGGGGGCAAAGGCATTAAATATCTTTTAAGGTGGCTCTTGTTATCAGTTGGAGATTTTACCTTTGCTTTTTATTGTGAAGTGTCCTTTTTAAAGTTAGT
Source organism: Dermochelys coriacea (assembly GCF_009764565.3). Taxonomy (NCBI): domain Eukaryota; kingdom Metazoa; phylum Chordata; order Testudines; family Dermochelyidae; genus Dermochelys; species Dermochelys coriacea. The sequence goes on along the minus strand of NC_050074.1, from coordinate 28,455,165 downwards.
TATATAGCAGTATAGTATTGGCTGTGTTTTTAATTGCTGTAAATGATTTGACAGGCTAAGAAATGGGTCAATGCCATTTATAAATCTAAGTATAAAAAAGACAGTTTTTAAACTGATAAAATCATCTTTATTAATATTTGGATCTATAAATGCAAATTTTAAACCAAACCTACATTTTGGTTTGAGGTTGTTGTGTGGAGGTTGATTTCTGTTATGTTTATGTTGTCACTGGGTTATTTGACTTGATCTGGGGGAATTGACAGAACTAATTATTTATTTAGTCCCAGATTCTCAAAGTTATTTAGGCAACTAACTCCCATTGAGTTCAGTGAGAGTCAAAGGTTCTTAAATACCTTTGAGGATCCATGCCTTAGTACTTCTTTAAAAGCTCTCAGGGGCATCGGCTAGATGCTCCATTACTGTAGTGTATCTAAATTCACATAAATTAATTAATTAATTAAATGTTGGGCCTAAGCTATTTGACAGTGTCCCTTCAGCATTTTGAGTCAAATACTGTAAAAGATATGGTCACCTGTTCTAAGGCCCATTCAAACCTAATGGTGATTAAAATACATTGATATTCTGGGTACAATATTGTGGCATGTAAAATCAAGGTACTGCAGACTGACTTTCAGTTCTGAAATACAGAAAATCTTCGGTGAGAGCCAGATATTAAGGGCTTGATCTGGCAACGAGGAGCTGAGTGCCCTACACTTTCATTGACTGATTTGGGAATTGAGGGTATGTCTACACTGCAATTAGGCATCTGCGGCTGACCCTTGCCAACCGACTTGAACTCACGGGGCTCAGGCTAAGGGTCTGTTTAACTGTGGTGTAGACGTTCAGGCTCAGGCTGTAGCCCGACCTCTGGTATCCTCCCACCTTACAGGTTCCTAGAGCCCAGGCTCCAGCCCGAGCCCGAACGTTTACACCACAATTAAAAAGAAAAGGAGTAGTTGTGACACCTTAGAGACTAACAAATTTATTAGAGCATAAGCTTTCGTGAGCTACAGCTCACTTCATCGGATGCATTTGGTGGAAAATACAGAGGGGAGATTGATATACACACACAGAAAACATGCATGATAGAGATCTTGTAGGTGTTTGTCTCTGTCTGAGGGGTTGGAGCAAATGCAGTTATATCGTAGAGCTTGGCTGTAGACAATGGATTGTGTGGTATGATCTGGATGAAAGCTAGAGGCATGTAGGTAGGAATAGCGGTCAATAGGTTTCCAATATAGGGTGGTGTTTATGTGACCATCGCTTATTAGCACCGTAGTGTCCAGGAAGTGCATTGTCTACAGCCAAGCTCTACGATATAACCGCATTTGCTCCAACCCCTCAGACAGAGACAAACACCTACAAGATCTCTATCATGCATTCCTACAACTACAATACCCGCCTGCTGAAGTGAAGAAACAGATTGACAGAGCCAGAAGAGTACCTAGAAGTCACCTACTACAAGACAGGTCCAACAAAGAAAAGAACAGAACGCCACTAGCCATCACCTTCAGACCCCAACTAAAACCTCTCCAACGCATCATAAAGGATCTACAACCTATCCTGAAGGACGACCCATCATTCTCACAGATCTTGGGAGACAGGCCAGTCCTTGCTTACAGACAGCCCCCCAATCTGAAGCAAATACTCACCAGCAACCACACACCACACAACAGAACCACTAACCCAGGAACCTATCCTTGCAACAAAGCCCGTTGCCAACTCTTTCCACATATCTATTCAGGGGATACCATCATAGGGCCTAATCACATCAGCCACACTATCAGAGGCTTGTTCACCTGCGCATCTACCAATGTGATATATGCCATCATGTGCCAGCAATGCCCCTCTGCCATGTACATTGGTCAAACTGGACAGTCTCTACATAAAAGAATGAATGGACACAAATCAGACGTCAAGAATTATAACATTCAAAAACCAGTTGGAGAACACTTCAATCTCTCTGGTCACTCGATTACAGATCTAAGAGTGGCTATCCTTCAACAAAAAAGCTTCAAAAATAGACTCCAACGAGAGACTGCTGAATTGGAATTAATTTGCAAACTGGATACAATTAACTTAGGCTTGAATAGAGACTGGGAATGGATGAGTCATTACACAAAGTAAAACTATTTCCCCATGTTATTTCTCCCCCCACCCCACCCCCTTCTGTTCCTCAGATATTCTTGTTAACTGCTGGAAATAGTCTACCTTGCTTGTCACCATGAAAGGTTTTCCTCCTTTCCCCCCCCTGCTGCTGGTGATGGCTTATCTTAAGTGATCACTCTCCTTACAGTGTGTATGATAAACCCATTGTTTCATGTTCTCTGTGTGTGTATATCAATCTCCCCTCTGTATTTTCCACCAATGCATCCGATGAAGTGAGCTGTAGCTCACGAAAGCTTATGCTCTAATAATTTGTTAGTCTCTAAGGTGCCACAAGTACTCCTTTTCTTTTTGCGAATACAGACTAACACGGCTGCTACTCTGAAACCTACCACAATTAAACAGCCCCTTAGCCCAACCTGAGTCAGCTGGCACGGGCCAGCCATGGGCTTTTAACTGGAATGTAGATGTACCCTGAGGGTGCTCAGTAGCTGGCAGAATTGGGCCCTAAGTTTTTAGTTGTGCATTGTAACTACCAAAATATTTAGATAATAGATCAAAATGAAAATGTATTTTGTATTTAATTATGTAACCTAGGTACTCCCCAGGAGTTGTTTTTACTTTCAGCATTTACTGAATAAAAGTTTGCAATGTCAGTTGAAAGGTGAGACTTGATTAAATCAAGTTATTCTTCATAAATGCCAAACGCAATTTGTCTAGTGTGCCTAGCACATTACAAAAGAAAATATTTTGTGAAATCTAAAGTAATACATCAGTAAATACTGTTACACAGTTTTATGAAAGCCAACCATTATTTGAATTTGTAATGATTTTTCCATGCTGTTTACATCAGATTTTTGTAAGAAAAAAGGAAAGATGGCTAGTAGTGAATTGATCCTGAGTGAGTGCAGTGGTGAAAACTAATAATTTGTGTGTTAATGTTTATTTGCTGTGACTTGTCCATTTATACATTTCTCCCTTCTCCAACATCATCTTTATCTTTTAGTTTTTTGTTTGCTTTTGCTTTACATATTATTTTGAACAATATTGTCTATACTGATGGAAAAGATTTGATACAGTAAGCATGTCTTAAGGTATTTTAGCAATATGGAATCAAAATGGAATGTGTTATTTATGTGGTTTACACTGTAGTAATGTCTAGTAAAATAATATTTTCTATAGTGAAATTTACCTTCTACAGAGACCACCACACAGTTTATACACCACTTATATCCTACACTTAGGGAGGTGTAGTAGGGACAGATGGCATAGCGCATCAGGATTTGGTTTTGTAGAGCATTTAACTGTTGCTTGTCTCGAGTTTGTTCTTTTTATATATAATTTTGCATCATTGTTTAAAATCAGTGAAGATATTTATTTAAAAAATAAGTAGGAGAAATTAGGAAAATAAAAGGATGAAATAATAGTGTTAGAGCAGCTTCCCTGACCATGTCTACACTTACAAGATTACAGCTGCACAGCAGCACCGATACAGCACTCATGCAGCCACATTATGCTGATGGTAGAGAGCTCTCTGATCGACATAATAAAACCAGCTTCACAAGCAGCAATAGCTATGTCAGTGGGACTCCCGCTGACATAGCGCTGTGCACAAAAGCACTTATGCCAGCAATATTAATGTCTCTAAGGGGGGTGTTTCTTCATATCCCTGAGTGGCAAAAGTTTTGCCGACATAAGTGCTAGTGTAGACATTACTCAGTATTGTCAAGGTAGATTCCCATTATATCTAACAGAAACTTAGGAACGATTTGTTCATTGAAAGGGGTGGGGCAAGAGTGAACATAGGTTTGAGAACTGGATGTGATTGTTGGCATGCTAATACACCATTATCCTGTGTAGGAATTGATGGCCAACTACAGATAGCCAGTTAATGCAACGCAAAGGGACAGGAGTGGTGACCAGAGTGACGCCCTTCCCCCACTTGCAATATGGAATGATACTTAGGTTCTTCCTTGGATGATTGATAGTTAAAAATACTATTTGTAAAGTGTTGTATAAGTGCAGATCATTGTTGAGCCAGACAATAGCAGAGATGGAAATAGAACTCAGCCTCTGGTGACTCCCAGCCCTGTGCTCCTTGCCCTGCCTAGACTATTATACAGAGCTGTCTCCTTCCCAGGGAGCTCATTCAAAATTCTCGAGAGCAAATTTCCACCATAAAAATAGATTTTGTTTTCATGTTTCAGAGTGAAAAATTTTCAACTGTAGAAGCTTGTCCAAAATAACTAAACTCCAGGAAGTGCCAAATCTTGAGAAACAAATTAGCAAAATTATATAATTATATACTCTCATTTTGCTTGGGTCTGCAATTAAAGAAATATCTCTTATTGTGTTATGATAGCAACTTAAATCTATTGATTTTTTTAAAAAAATTCTTTACAGTAGATGGTGTGCTAATAAGAAAGCTGTATAGACATCGATTTTAGGTTAGCACTCTTGATTGTTTATCAATTTTGATACTTTTTTTAAATTGCACTAAAAAGCTAATGTTTTTTAAAAAATGCACTGTTACTATGAAAGCAAAGTAGATGTTTTCCTAATATTTAATTAACCCAGGATTCTATTCTATTGACATCAGTAGGAGATCCAGATTGTTTTAAGATTTCTCCAGAAGTGTATGTTGGTATCCATTCTAGATTCATTAGCAGAGATTAGCTAGTAAAACAGTGTTTGTATGAGAAAAATGAACACATATGGTCATCCCATAGGGTTAATTATATTGAAATCTGAGGAAATTGCAGTAGAGCATCTGGATTGCTTCAGTAACCAGATAAGATCCAAATATAATTATAAGAGAAAATTATAATACATCTATATTTTCTGTAGAGTCATATTCAACATCTGGATTTGTTATCAGTATCTGGATTTAGTCCCAGTTTAACCAAGAGAAATACCTCAACAACATTTCTGTTAAAATCCTTCTTTGTGCCAGCCCACCTGGAGTGAAGGACCCATAGGGCACCGATGAATTGGTCCCTAAGTCATTCCTATTTTATGACCATTTGGTGCATTAGTAACATATACAGACTATATTAATGGGATATATTTAAAGTCAGAAGGGTCTGAGGAAGCAGAATTAAGTGATTTACATAAATCTACCTTTTTTGCAGTGTAGTGTCTGGAGCTGCATCATTAAGGATCTGCGTGTGTATATAGACCATGTGTATATATATTTGCTATATATACTTATATGTGTGTGTGTGTGTGTATATATATATACATAGAAATATCTTTTCCTTCAGTAGGCAATATTGTTTGTTTTGTTTCCTCATTAGACCACAGGTTTTGTTTTAAGTAATTTCTGTTTATGCAAAACTAAACAGAAGTATGCAAATATTTGACATTTCATGTGTAATCACAAACATTTGCACCCTGCCTGATCTGTTCAGGGCTATTTTAGTGATGCCTGGAATGCGTTTGACTCCCTCATCGTTATTGGCAGCATAGTAGACGTCGTACTCAGTGAAGCCGATGTGAGTATACCTCAGCATAATTCCCACAGTCCCCACTTCTTTCTCTGTCTCCCCATTATTTCCATCATCTGGACAAGTCACAGATTTTGATCCAACATTTCTAAACTTTGAATTTAGAAAGAAGGCCAGTCATAGCTTAGTTATGTTGATATGGGAAATAAATAGCCTTTTTCACTTCCAATTATCTCAAACAGAAAGTTTGTATGTTGGTACATCACAGAAGTCTAGAATGTTTTTGTGTTATAACACTGTCCTTTTCTTCTCTTTTTCTGTTTGTGTTTTTCTCTTGCTCTCTTTCTGCTAAATGCTTGTCCTAACAGCACTATTTCACTGATGCATGGAACACTTTTGATGCCTTAATTGTTGTTGGTAGCGTCGTTGATATTGCTATAACAGAAGTTAATGTAAGTAACAACTGTTCATGCATTAAAAAGTAATTGCTGTCATCAATACAGAAAATGTAAACTTTTCCCCATAAATCCACTTTTTACATTCTGGAGTAAAAGACTAAAGTATTGATACAGATACAGATATAGCTATAACTATAGATAGATAGATAGATAGATAGATGCACTCACAGAGATAAAATAGTAAAACAATGAGTATTAATTTTTCTTTCTACATATATGCTGAATATATTTTAAATCATTTATTTTTTTTTAAATAAGGAAAAAAAAGGTCTGTGCTAACCCATTTCAGTTTGAAGCCTAGTAATTTTTGTGAGTAATTTGACCTAATCCATTAGGTTTCAAATAGTGATCTTCAAGGCTCAGTGGTTTAATAAGCCATATACTTTCAGGTGGGAATCCTAGGGTTTGAGAATGATCTAGGAATTCATGTCTCCCAAGCTGGTGGAATTAGGGTACTCTCAATAGCTGAGAAAAAGCATAGCACTTACTGCTTTTTTTTGCTGTCAGCTTTTCCTCTTTCCTTCCTCCAAGAAATTGTTCTGGAGTTCAGTGCAGTTTGAAAAGTTTGTGAATTCCATAAACCCATCTTAGACTGGCCAAAATTTTGAGCCACAGCCTCTTGACAAACATTCTGGATGAGACTATTTGGGCAAGAGCGAGAGCTCTTCCCAAGACCATGCAGGACAGCAGATATAGAAAGTAGATGCTTTCGTTTAGTTTGTATCACACTTAATGGCATTACACCAAGCAAGATAAACTATGAGAAGAAATAAATTGAAAATTAACGAACTATGGCCCAGCTTCTAGCCAGCTCTTGAGCGGATGTGCAAGGGGAGGACAGGACACAAGGAGATTCCACTACATACACACATCTCTTGTGCCCCTGTTTAGGGGCTGGTCAAAGTCATGTTGGGGAGCATAGTATCGCCTCCTTCCTAGTGTCTCAAGGGACATGAAGACGGGAGGGGAGAAGAGTGATGGAGGTTGCCCTAAATCAGTCAGAGTGGTTGTAGTTGAGAAATAGTAATATGCAAAGCTTTAAGCTTCTTTGATTCTAGCCTATTTGGTAAGCACTGTAATACACATTTAATAAAAAGTATACATGTATTGAAACCTGATATGGAAACAAATATGCTGCTTTATCAGGTTATAATATGATTTTTAAAATGTCTAAAGTAGCACACAGTAAGTATCTGCTAATTTGCGCTAAGAACTTGAAATTTCTATGTGGATTAGACATTTTTGAAAATTAACAAATAAGAGAATAAACATGATCAAAATAATTTCAAGTTACTGTAGAATAAAATTCCATTCTTATTTGATTTTGACAAGTCTAGAATATTTGAATTATATACAATATAAAAGCTGCTCATTATCCTGGCTAGTACTACACAGGGGGATATGGGAACAATGGTGATGATGGAGAAGCCAGAAAGAACACAGTTTGACTTTCAGATTTCATGCAGCGTTTGCACAGCTGGCAGTTAAGGGAAAGAAATCTTTTTACTCGTGGACTGAGTAAATTTGAGCGGGATAGTCACATGGGACAGTGAACATGGAACCCCCATTATTCTATTTTTACAGAGACACTTCTAAAAGGATAATTGCACTTCATTGGCTAGATTTTCAAAAGCAGCCTCTACATTTGTGTGCCCAAAATTACCTGTCATGGTTTTTCGAGGCCCAAGTTTTTGATGCCCCAAACTTGGACTTCCAAGTTCAGCTCAAGTAGTTATTTATTATCCAGCTTGCATGCACAAATGTTGTTTTGTATGGGGAAGTATGACTTTTGGGACATACAGAAATGTGGCCACCTAAAATTGCTTTCCCCCAAAGCTGCAAAATGTATTCACATATGAAGGGATAGTAAAAATACTATACGGGATATAATTATGGTAGTCTGCAGTTAATATTATGTAGACAGTGGTTTATCTGACAGCATTACTTGTAAGTATAACTGATTACTGCTAAGCTTTCATCTGTGATAAACTCTTTGACTTTGTACTAATTCACATATTTGGCTTGAAAATTGTCTAGAGATAAAGCTGGTGATCTCTAGTTCAGTGCATGTGCTGTATTTTGTGTTTAGATTTAAAGTGTGAGCGCTTTCATTTCTGAGCATTTCATGCCTTCTCACTATAGAAAAGGCTCATTGTTGGTGTCTTCTACTACTGCACAACAGACTCTTTTTTCATCTGTTTTTACTCTGTATCACCTTTAGTGCACTTAATTTGTTTGTGAAAGTGTGGATATCTTGTAGTTGGTTTCTAGGTTTGATTTCCCATTTCCAACATGAAATATTAGGTACTGTAGACTCTCTATAAAAATGCTCGGCTTTTATATGGCTACTGTTTGTGATTCTAGTGAGTATTCCTACTTTGTTAGTCTCTTACAACTGATCAAAACTTTTAAAATTAGAATCTTATATTTTCAAAATCCCTTTATTAACATTTTTCAATGGCATCTTCAAACATGTTATGTACAACACTTTTTTTTCCCCTAACAGTGATAGAAAATGGATTGATATTGGGATATCTGTAGTACCACAAGGATGTTATTAAGGCCTTCTCTTTGAAATTTCAGGCACCATTGTAGTTGCAACCGCACAAATATCAAGTATAGACACTATTTACACCACTGTAGTTAAAAATAGGTGTAAGTTGCACCAGTGTAAACTGTTTTGCTACAGTGTAAATCATATCTACATAAAGGGTTTGCACTGGTGCAGCTACACTAGTGGGTTAAATCTCAGTGTCAACAAGGTCTTAAAAGTCTCGCCAACACATAGGGATGTTCAGACCAAAAGCTGAACATTTCTATATATTTCCACATAGAAATTGCTTCATTCTATGAAAATAACAGGGCTACATTCTGATTTTACATTAGTATAATCCAGAATAACTCCAAGGGTCAATGGGGTTACTTCAGATTTACATTAGTGTGAGATCTGTACCTGACTCAACGTGTTCAAGTGAGTGGGTTGGACTTTTCATTTAAGTGTCATACTGATGGTAGTATGAGATCTAGTAAAATACATCTCATATTTTTATTTTGTTATTTTATAAGATATGTTTATTTCAGAGTTTTATAATAATATATATGATGCCTGAAGATTGACTCTTGTAGTCCTGTAACCTCTCTTTCATAGTGGGTCCAGGAGAGGATTTTGCTATGTAGTCATATCAGATATTGAATGCCCTCGACTCCCATGCAAGTCAGGGTGAGTTCAGGGTGCTTAGAACCCCACAAGAATGCTTAGCACTCTGCAGGATCAAGCCCATGACCAGGAACCACATGTGCTCCTTGACACATTTTATGATATAGATAACCTCAGAGCAAAATATATACACAGTTTGCGGTTGCTGTTTCTTTTCGTTAATCTGTCATTTAATCTCCCTACCGCCTGCCAATATTTCTTTTCTGCTGCCTAATTGGTTTTCATGTTCATTTTATTTTTAGAAATTTTTAGAGGCATATATATTAATAAATATATATGGTATAGCAATTTAAATAATAAAAGCACTACTAAAGCCATATAATATTTTTTATTTCTTTGTTCACATTTTGTTTTCCAGAGTTTCCAATGACACACAAGATCTTGTTTGGTCATCTAAATTGTTCCTTCCAAATAAAAAAAAATTAAAAAATCAGAGAACGGTGACTGTGAGTCATGAAATGTGATTGCTGCAGTCTGGGATTTGAACATATGCAACTTAACCACAAGACAATCAAAGATAAATATTTCTGAAATGTAATTACAGGACATATTTGGAGCTTGTGGTTACAGAAAGGTTATTTTATATTTTGCATTTGTCACTTGAGAAACAGTTTGGATGACCATCAGTGGGTGACTCAGAACATGTTCACATTGTGTTGTATACTGGTAGATTGTCTACAAGAGCTTCGCATTCACATGCTTTTTACTTTTTCACCATTAACATTTGATTGTTCACAAGCTGCTAAAATGTCAAAAAAAATATGGACGGTTCGCTTTCCTGGTCTCAAGTGTATCTCTTTTATTTAGTCCCAATGGTTCTATTCCCATGCTTAAAGTTAAGCACATCTTAAGTGCTTTGCTGAAACAGAATCTAAGGTGACAGTACCAGTAATCTTGGCTCTTGCTTCCCCTAAAACCATTCAAATTCGACTCACCTCGTCTAAAATATGCAAGTCTTACTTATGTTTATTTATGGATTCATAGATTCTAAGGACAGCAGGGAGGGACCATTGTGATACTCTAGTCTGACCTCCTCTATAACACAGGCCATAGAACTTCCCCACAATAGTTCCAATTGGAATTATTTTGGGGAAATCCTTTGGCTTATATTATACAGGAGGTCAGACTATATGATCACATTGGTCCCTGCTGGCCTTGGAATTTATGAGTCTGTAAATGAACATAGGTGAGACTTGTAAAATTTTCTAATCTACCATTGCAAACATCAGTGGGCCAGGGCGGTAGGACAGGACAGGAAGATTACCCCATAGAAATAGAATTTGGCCAGTCTGTCCTATGGGCATAAAGAAATACCACTTTAGCATTCCAGGGCTATAAATAGCATAGTATTGACTTACAAATAATTTTCAGTCTAAATTTATGGTTGCAAATCAAGCAAAACAAAAGGGATCTTTAGGTCTTCATTTGGGTTGTAGTTCACTTGCACTGATTTTTCACTGGTGGCAAAAGTTCCATTGACTTCAGTAGGGTCAGGAGTTCATCCTTTGACTTCACCAGAGTTACTCTTCCTTTACACCAATGTGAGATCAGAATCAGGCCTTTATTTTTTTATTTACTCTTTTTTACATATGCAGATGCAAGGGTAACTGTACTAAAAAAACATGTTAGCACATGCAGACTATGAGGCTAGATTGTGAACCGTTTGCTGACGCTGGGGAGCAGTTACTCATAGGAATAGTCTAACCGAACTAAATGAGACTGCCTGTGAAGTAAGCTACTACTCTGCATGACTAACAGTGGCAGAATCTGGCCCTAGAGGGTCATTTTCACAACCAGGTATTTGCATGTATTCATTTGCAATTGGTTTTGTGAATGCATTTACTGTTTGTGCATATTTTGCAGGTTCAGCTTAAGCCTTGTTTGCAAATTTATCTTTTTATGTCTAAGAATAGTTCAGAAAACGGTGCTTTTATATAGAGCTTTCCATCTAAGGACATCAAAGCACATTGCAATAATTAATCCACACACTACCCCTAAAATATTAGTTTTTTCTGAGTTATCTTCATGGAGGTGTTAAGTTATGACAATTGAGTTACTTTAGCAGGATGACTCATAATATAAGGTAACTCTGACCATGTGAACATAAGGGTCCACAGGGATGGATCCCTTTCCAAGATCAGGGCCCTAGTTAGTATTACTAAATAAGGGACAGTCATTTAGTAATCTGGTCAATTCACCCTTATTTCAATGGGTACGATATAAATGCAGCATTTAAAATATAATCTTATAGTACTAAATGCATGTATTTTAGAGGGAAAATAATTATTTCCCATGCCCATATTAGATTTCCCCCTACATAAATATATTCTTCCAAATATTTACTGAACAATATATAAGCATTTCATTGGTTTTTGAATAAGGATCATAGGCATCCTTATGAAAAAAATCAACAGCCACATTTGAATCACTGCCTTTATGCTCTTAAAAAACATTATTGTGTCCTTTATGTTTTTAAAGATATTTTGACAACTTTGATGCTTTTTTACCTATGTTATTGATGCCATATATTTGTATCTCAGATGTTTCCTGCTGCATCATATCAATAAATTACTGCATCACATGGCATAATGTAGTGCCCTTTGGTACACTTCTATAACAGGAAGCATTTGATCTACACTGTCTATTCATGTCCACTGTCTCACATCACATGTGTACATCTGTATATTTTAAATTTTGATCACAGATCTGCAGTTTGCTTCAAATGCATGATGTAATCAGTTTTGCATTGTTTGCAGTTTGATATAGTGTATCTTAAAAGATATACATTTCTAAAGTCAGGAGGTTTATTAGTCACTTTACTTTCATTGCAGGGTGAGAGTTGTCAGAGGAGTTATTATTGAGATAATAACTGAAGTAATTGAGAGAGATATTTACCTCTTTGTATGCAACAACAAAAATATGGCTTTAGATTGTTAGCAGGTTGTGAATAGTTGGATCAGCAAGTCTAAGGGAAAGGTTTGTTCTCAGTTAATCTTTTTTTTTTTTTTGAAGGTAAAGAAAACTGCTAACTTGGCCTGTGAGTCACCAGAACATAAGAATGGCCAGGCAATTAAAACACTATTAACCACATATTATTAAAACACTATTCATAAGCATGGACTTTATCACATGCTTAAAGTTGAACATGTTTAAATGTTTTGTTGAATTAGGCTCTCGGTGTAGTTGGAGCGTGGCTGAGAGAAAAGATAGAAACATTAGGCCAAACTCTGACCTTATGCATAGCTGGCCACCCCATTATGTGCAGTGAGGCAATCAAGGAAGGCAGAAGGCAGAATTTGGGTCAGTGATTGTGAGTGTGCCTATTCCCATAGCTTTATTCCCAAAACAAATATTGATACATTGAGTGACAAACCAAATCTCAAATCATGTCATAGTAATCTGATACAAAAGGTGATTTCAAATACAAACCCCCACCAGATTGGGCAGACATACGCCAGTCAATGCTCAGTGTGGTTGGATGCCTGTAAAACACCCTTTTCATTAGAGGAGTTGATGCAGGAAGTTTCAACAGGCTGCCTACGGGAAGTAGTTCTTCAAACTCACACCTTTGTCAACATGCAAGGTCAAAAAGAGCCCTCTCTGCCCAACCCCAAAATCTTAATTATAACCTCATACTTGTACCACAAACACATAACATGCAACCTGCTTAGTCTGTTCACATATGTAAACACTGAGTATTAGCTAATGTTGCAAAGATTGTAATCAAGATTTTATATTAGGGTGATTATCAGTAGGAGGTGGAAGGAAGTTCTTTTGTGAAGATGCACTGTCTCATTATCAGTAGAAACATGCTGTGTGGACATTTAGGCTACAATTAAGAGATGTTCCACACCTTGACATTCCTTGCTTTTAAAGATTTGCAATGGATGTATATTACCCTTAACCACATTCATCCCTTTTAAATGAAGTTTTTGCTTCTCTATGTGTATGTGTGTACTCTATGAATTATCACACAGTTACATTCATTACAGTCATTCATTTTAGTAGACACCTAGATATTACCCTGACAGATGTGTTACAAGTGCCAGAGAGAGAGAGAGAGAGAGAGATTAGATAAAAAGGGTCTGATTTTAAAGCTTTGGTATTGAAAGTGCCTCTCCTGTAATGGACAAATGTTGAATGTTTTTAGCCTCTAGAAAAAAATAACACTACATCAGAAAAATGTTTTTGTTTTTTAATGCCAAGCCCTATACTGGTTATTATTTTACTGTATATCATCTTAAGGAGGATGTTTTCTTTTCTCATTCCTGGCCTGCTCTCACCAGTATCTATAATTCATAATCCCTTGTCTATGACATCATAACCCTCTCCAGCAGTTGCAGATTAGCTGTCACAAATAAAGGATTACAACTACTTAGACTAAGGAAGCTGGGGGAAGAGATGAATTATGAGGAGAATGTGCGTGTACACAAATGTCCTTTAGATAGGAAAACAAACAGAGGGATTTTACACTCGTCTTCTCTTGAGCACCCGCAGTGGTACTATTCACATACAAATTTGGTAATCTAGTCTTTGTCTTGCTGTTCAGGAATAGGAGTTAAGTACTTATTAAATCATAACAGATGGAAAAGATGGAGCTCAAGCCTGCTATCCAATACATTGGTCATCCTTGTCCTGGACAGTCTCTTTTATAATTACTATTTTAACTCCCAGTCTTTAAATGTGTAAAGAGATCTTGTCACAGTTGGCAAACACAAAATCATACCAACTTTCTCTCATGTTGTTTTGAGCTTGCCTCCCACCAGCAGAAGTTTGTCCAGTAATAGATACTACCTGACATACTTTGTGTCTACAATATGTCGGGACCAACACAGCTACAACAACACTGTATACAGGGAAGATTTTCTAATTTTGGACCAGATCTTCAACTGGTGTAAATCTTCCTAGCTCTATGGCCCTTTATTTTTAAGAGGTTCAGAAAAAGAATTGTTACTTCTGTAGAAAATAATAAGTGCACCAATATTTTGACAAGCGGTGTGTCTGTATGCATTAGTGCTGATCTGTGGTTGATTTAAGTAGGTCACTATGTAAATGATTTATCTTGAGGGTTCTTTTTATATATATTCAGTGAGTTTCCTATGCAGCAATGATCTGATATCACTGTTCTTTCTTTAACCTCTCTGTGTGTTTTGTACAAATGCTTACAGAGCACAGGCACTATATCTGATTTACAAGGTGCTGTTCATGGTGTTGTCTACTCATATTTCTGAGGACAGGACCTAGCCTCAGTTAGCATTAGTGCAGTGCTTAGGAATTGGGTAGTATCCTTTTAAATAGCTGTTAATGCCTTTAGTATGCCTTACTGTTTTCTGTGTTTCAGAAACTACTAGAACCCAGCCACAGCAGCAATGTATATAGTTAGATAGGATTTGCAGGTTGTATATAGTTAGAAAACATGGTTATTTTGATTCCACGGTCCCCTTATGGTCCCTTCATAGTACCTATGTTGTCTAAAAAGCAAAAGACACAACAATTAGACTCTTAATATTACTAGTAATGATCTGGCTGTAATGGGCTCTCATATTTTGGTGTTTGTTTTGCACAGCTGCAGTGGATTTGCACTGGCTAAGTGCTGGAGCGCAGGCAGTGTTTTCAGAATCAGAATGGAAGCCCAGAGCCTACACATATATTTTTCTGCCAGGAATCTGTAGGTTCCAAGAGTGAAATCCTATGTTCATTCCTAGGAAGTGCTAACTCTGCCTACTCTGTCCTCATCATCACTTCATTCTGATGGAACCATCTGGGGAAAACTCTTCAAGGAGAACCTTGGAGTGGTTTTCTACTTCCCTTTCCTCCTCCCATGAGTAGAGGAAACCTAGAATTTGGGCCACAATTGTCAAATATGTATAAAATTCCAGGTGGGGAGTTGGGGGTGGGGGAAGCAATCTTCTCTATAGGATGGAACATATGGTACACACAGACACACCTGATGTGCAGAGATTTCCCAGAAGAGACTATATGCCTGAAGTACAGTCTCCCCGGTGTTCCTCCTGGGATAAAGTTGCTTGGGGCAGAGATGTAAATGCCACAGACTGGACCAACACATTTGTTATTTTAACTAAAATATTTTCATGAGTGAAGAGCCGCTTTTCTCTCCATTTTAAACTGATAAGGAGAGCTGCCTGTGGGCAGCACAAACGGTCACCTTAGTAAGAATGACTCTATTAGGGAAAATGGTGTCAAACTGTTGTGGAATCATGTGGCAAAACAACAGGAAGAGCTGATAGATATAAAGTCCTCTACATTTTGAGCTGGAGGTATAATGCCCAGCTCAGGAAGGCATATTTGTGCTAGCTCTGATCTAACAGTGTGCTAGAAATAGAAGTGTAGCTGCAGTGATGTGAGCGACAGGAGGGGCTAGCTGCCCCACATTTAAATTTTAGATCTATGATGGATAGTTTTTAGACTTTGAAATTCTCACACACTTATTTAACAATCAACTCAAAACAAGCCTGGATAGGAATAAAAGAGAAATTGGCAATGACAAAGCTTGCAGCAAAGGCTGTCTTCCGAACAATGTCAACTGCATTAAAAATGTTTGTTTCTCTCTCTAGCAAAGTAGTATCTGTTTCTGTTAAGCACTGCAGAGAAGAATGTTGAGCAAAGAATAGTTAAGTTAAATAATTCAGTGAGTCACTTCGCTTTAAGAAACTCCTGATGTGATATTATCAATACCCAGTGATTAGAACATGGTAGGACAACCACTGAATGATGAATTAAACCTAAAAAAATTGCTCATCTGCAAAGGGAATTTGAGCTTTAACACAGAAGTCTTTGTCTCCACTTTCACTTATTGTTTATATCTACAATTTGAAACATCCTGTTCCCACTGAAGATAGTGGCAAAACTCACACTGGCTTGCATGGAAACAGGGGTAGGTCCTATTTTAGTATTTAGTTTACAGTGACTCCTTTTAGCTTTTTGATAGCAAGTTTGTAGTATTTGATTTTACTCAACCAGTAATGTCATAGGATATGTTAAGAAGCATTTTCTAATAAGGATAACCATGTTTATCCAAGAAATATGTACTTTACAAACAAAAATTGTTAATTTACATTTAGAAATTCAGAATGTCCTTCCTCCTATTTATGGTGAAGCTGAATTAATTTTTTTTATCTTTTGTTTGATTTTAATATATAATGTTCTTAATTTTTTAAAGCCAAAGCCAACTGAAACTGTCACCACTGATGAGTCTGGGGTAAGATTAGTAAACTGACCCCAGTGGTTGTACCTCTACTTGAGTTTATTCTTTTTACCATGTCTACTTTTTCCCACCAATTTTTCTGTATTTTTCATAATTGTCCTACTAGCAAGGTGTATGCAGTGGTTTGCATTCGTTGTCAATGTACTATTGAACTCTACTACAATGAACCCAACATGGTCCTATTAACAAACTAGGAAACTTGGAAATGCATGTGATGTGTGAAGCATTTCTACAGATCCTGTGTTCTTAGCATGTAATTTTTCCTTTCATATCATGCTTATAAAGATGAAAAGACCCTAAAGTACATTTTCAAATCTTACCTCTTTCACCATTGCGTTTGTTGTTGTTTTTCTGAAAGTGTTGCATGTTCTGCTTTTTACTTGGTTTCACTTCTCCGTGATACCCTTCAGAACTCTGAAGACAGCGCTAGAATCTCCATCACTTTTTTCCGTCTCTTCCGGGTGATGCGATTGGTGAAGCTTCTCAGCAGGGGTGAAGGAATCAGAACATTGTTGTGGACATTTATTAAGTCATTTCAGGTGAGCATGATAATGTTAAATCTGCCTTTTAATTACAAATAAATCAAATTTAATTTTTATGGCTCAGGATGCAAGTAGCAAAATATTACTCTAGTAATTATATGTTACCTCTCATTACATGGAATTTAAAGTATATGGGATGAAATCCTGGCCCCACTGAAGTCAATAAAAGCTTTGCTATTGACTTCAGTGCAGCCAGGATTTTACCCTTAGTCTTGTAATCTTAGTTTTTACAAAGAGATCTATAAGGATCAGAGTACTTATTCTAGAAGTGACTTTGTAATTCTAAAAATGGCTTTTCATACAATTGCACAATAAGTTATGTATGACATATTTATGTATACTATGTTCACCTGCAGCATACGTCACTAAAGATAGATGCTTACCAGTCCTTGTTGGGATCAAAAATTCTCAGAGGGATATGAACATGTCTTCAAATACTTTAATTTTGTGATTATGTAAATGAGGTATTTACCTCTTTAACAGATAGATGTCTAAGGTCCTGAAACTGCAAACACTTATGCACATGAAATCAGTCGAACTACTGGCATGTATAATATTAAGTGTTTATGATTTTGGAGAATCTGGAGCTAACTGTAGTTAAAATAAAATAGAAGAATTGATGTTTTGAAATAAAGAAATATCTTTCTGGCAGAAATAATCTGAAATATCTATTATTTGGTTGTAATATGCTGGTTCTGAATAGTGGAATTGCCATCCATGCCACAGAAGTGCATATATTACATGTTGGTTCAGATTCTGTCCCCTCCTCTGACTACTCTACATTGCTTAGACAGAGCAAAGTGGCCTAATCTGTCTCTAAGGAACTAGCTGAAGTTCTCCTAGCGTAGGGTAGCTCTGACCTGGAATAAACTGCCTCTTCCACCCCAGCATAGGGGTTATCATGGAGGAGGGTATGTTAGTGTTGAAGGGCTTTTTGCCAAAGGAGAGATTCTGGGCTATAACTCTAATAATGTCCCCATTGTACATGGAAGAGTATTAAGTGATTTGAGCTCTTTTCTGACATTTAATAATTTACAAAAATTAAAATCTTGGATAAATCTGTATAGAAGGGCTAAATTTAAAAAAAAACTCCACAAATTGAGAATTATTAAAAATAATAAATGTATTTGGACATAAGTTTTCATGGGCTAGAAACCACGATTGAAGTGGGTTCTAGCCCACAAAGCTTATGCCCATATATTTGTTAGTCGCTAAGGTGCCACAAGGACTCCTCGTTGTTTTTGCTGATCTAGACTACACGGCTACCCCTCTGAAACCTAAAAATAATAGAAGGCTTTTCCCATTGTTTTAGGCTCTGCCATAATGTTGCTCTTCTGATAGCTATGCTGTTTTTCATCTATGCTGTTATTGGAATGCAGGTAATTATGAGTAATTTTCCCCCTGAAAATGAGTATGTTGCCATATTCCTGCTGATGGACTGTTCTTTCCCATGACACTGGGGTTCTGCCCATGCTAATAAAGACATTAGGCTAGATCTGTGTGCTAGAAATGATCCCCATGTAAATTCCTGGGTCCCCACAGGGTATAAGAATTTGGCACAGCCCAGGAAAGAGGGAAGTCTCCACAGTTAGGCTGGGAATGAGGAACATCCTATATGGAGTGGCTTTTCTTCTAATTCTCCCCTTTTCCCCATCATTCACCAGAACGGGACATATGCCCTTATGATTTTTAATCTGACATTATGCATGTACAGCATAATAATATTAATCTTCCTAAAACAGGTAGGATAATGGTCTCTAATATGCTGTAAATATCACATACATATATAATACAATGTCATATAATATCTGAAATACTGTACTGGGAAAGGGAAAGGCTGGTCATGTGTTCAAGCACTGGACTTGAATTCAGGAGTTCTCGTTCAATTCCCTGTGCTGCCACTGACTGACTATATGACTTTGGCAAATTTCATTAAACTCTCTGTGCCTCAGTTCCCTGCTCTGGTGTCTGTCTTGTCTATTTAGATTACATAGTCTTTAATACAGGGATTATGTTTTACTATGAGTATATGCAACACTAAGCAAAAATGGGATCTTAATCTCAGTTGTGACCACTAGGTGCTAGTGTAATATAAATAAGAAAGATAACATAATTTGACCCAGAACATAGGAGGATGCATAAAATATGTAATAATAGATTCAGTGATATTGCACAAATGTTTAAAGATCTATTCTGTAAATATGAAATATTTACTAGCATGTTGTCAGATTTGCATTGTTACCAGGGAAGAAGATAAAGAAATCAGAGGAAGCAATTATCATATTTGTAAACTGTTTTTCACACATAGAGATGCTAATTTTAACTGCTGGATTAGGGCCACTGTTCATTTAGACAAAATTATGTAGAATGGAATCAAAAATAATATTTGATCCCAACTTCTGCTTGCAGGTATTTGGTAAGTTGCCATGAGGGACAATAATCAAATTACAGAAACAACAATTTTCAGACTTTTCCCCAAGCAGTCCTGCTTTTGTTCAGGTAAGTATATTTAATCTTTGCTTTTATTAGCGCCTATGAGTTCTTAAACTGACATTTGGAAGACTCTTCTATCTTGTGTAATGTCAGTTTGCTTAAATCTGTTTGAAAGTTAGAAAGTAATTTAGTGTGATGCTATGTAATCCTTCTGCCATACTTTCTACTGTTCACTGACACAGAATAGTCTTAAGAGTGTACAAGATGTACAGAAGAATAACCTAAATTCACTCAATCTGTTAAGAGAGCTACCATGAATAATATCTAATGGGAAATGTATTGTAATTTTCTTGATGCATTAAGGGTTGGAATATACCTGGCCCTAGCCTGAATGTGCAAGGGATAGAGAGGGTGAAAGGAGACTTGGCCTCCATTGGGCCCCTCATACACAAAGGCCAAGCACAGTGGGGACATGATGACTTCACTTGCTGTGATCCACTGTTGTGACTAGCCTCTGCTAAGGGTAAGGGGACTGCGTGCTGAATCCTCTTTTTCAGTGTCACTGCAGCTGTGTTTGACAGGAACACCGGGAGGGTTGAGTATTCCTAAAACAGAATGTCTTCTGTGGTGATACAGTTCTGCACTACTCCAGTGTCGCTTTGTGCCACAATTTCACCCTAAGGATTTTGATCACATAAAAAAGTCAACAAAGATTTTTCAATATGTTGGATATACTCAAGTACTGATATTTCCATGGTGTTACCTAATTAACTTTGAACAACGAAGGTCCTTTGTTCAAGAGATAAGGAATATCCAAATTATTAGATAAAATGTCATGTGGCAGTAGTTCAGATACATTATCTATATGACATTTCCTGATCAAAGCTGTTTGCTAAAATGCTTCAGACAATAAGAGGAAACCTTCATTCTGTTTTAATTCAAATTACTTAAAAATTGAGGACCAAGTCAAGACTTCAAGTGAGGTGAAGGGTCCCAAGTTTATTGTGCTAATCTACAATCACTGGAAGCACTGGAAATCACCAGCCACAAGTCATGCCAATTAACTCAGTGAAGCCCAGAACTTCTTGGATGCCAGGAGGGAAATGAAAAACACCACAAAGCAGTTTGGCAGTTCGTATTGTGGGAAAAAATCCCTCAGAACCCATGTCAGGATTCCTTCCCCACTCTGAACTCTAGGGTACAGATGTGGGGGCCTGCATGAAAGACCCCTAAGTTTATTCTTACCAGTTTAGGTTAAAAACTTCCCCTAGGTACAAACTTTGCCTTGGCCTTGAACAGTATGCTGCCACCACCAAGCGTTTTAAACAAAGAACAGGGAAAGATACCACTTGGAAAAGTCTTTCCCCAAAATATTCCCCCAAGCCCTACACCCCCTTTCCTGGGAAGGCTTGATAATAATCCTCACCAATTGGTACAGGTGAACACAGACCCAAACCTTGGACCTTAAGAACAATGAAAAATCAATCAGGTTCTTAAAGAAGAATTTAATTAAAGAACAGGTAAAAGAATCACCTCTGTAAAATCAGGATGGAAATACTTTACAGGGTATTCAGATTCAAAACACAGAGATCCCCCTCTGAGCAAAACCTTAAAGTTACAGAAAAGAGGAATAAACCTTCCTCTTAACACAGGGAAAATTCACATAAAACAAAAGATAAACTAATCCGCCTTGCCTGGCTTACCTATACTGGTTGCAATATTGGAGACTTGAATTAGGATGGGTTGAAGAAGATGGATTTCTGTCTGGCCTTTCTCAGTCCCAAGAGAGAACAAATGTAAACAAAGAGCACAAACAAAAGCTTTCCCCCCCCCAAGATATGAAAGTATCTTGTTCCCTTGGTTGGTCCTTTGGGTCAGGTGCCAGCCAGGTTAGCTGAGCTTCTTAACCCTTTACAGGTAACAGGATGTTGCCTCTGGCCAGGAGGGATTTTATAGCACTGTATACAGAAAGGTGGTTACCCTTCCCTTTATATTTATGACAACCCACAAGGGTGATTGGCCACCCCCCTGACAATAATCTAAAGCAGAGGTTTACAAACTCTGGGATGTCCCCCCTAGGGGCACTGAGGAATGTTCAGAGGGCAAGAGTTGACGTCAGGCAGCTCGGGTTTCAGCTCTGCATGGCAGGGCTCAGGAGGGAGCACAACCCCCACCCCCAATTCACCTCAGCGGGGCACCCAGCCTATGGGTCAGTGTCAACATCCACTACGGCTGTGCAATTTACACTGCTAGCAGCCTCCATGCCAGCACTGGCTCTGCCCTCAGAGACTGTTACCTGTGCCTTCCCACACCCTGAAAACCCAAGTTGCCCGGGGTGGGGAGGGTTTGTGTCTGTTTTTCTCTGGGTTGTGGCAGTACTCAGCTCAAAATCTGTAATTGTAATTCAAAGGAGGGGCTCAGCTCAAAAAGTTTGAAAACTGCTGATCAAAAGGGAGGGAAAAGGGAGGCTGGAAAAGGGTGTCTCACACTGGCAGCCCAAGCTTGGGAAGCCACCTCTGACCCAGCTATGAGTGAGTGGATCCAGATCGATGTACTGCTTGAGGACTTTAATGGCAATGGGATGGGTAGGCACAAAGTGTACCCCCTTGTCAGCGTGCAACTCCCCCCTCAATAAAGTGTGGCTCTGTCTTCACCTGAATAAATTGGGTGAAGACAAGAAGGATGTTCCCTCACCTGCAGGCCCTTTAACCCAAAGGGGGTTGTCAAGGTTCCTTCCCCACTCTGAACTCTAGGGTACAGATGTGGGGACCTGCATGAAAGACCTCTAAGCTTATTCTTACCAGTTTAGGTTAAAAACTTCCCCAAGGTACAACTATTTTACCTTTTGCCTTGGACTTTATTACTGCCACCACCAAGCGTCTAACAAATATATAACAGGGAAAGAGCCTGCTTGGAAACGTCTTTCCCTACAAAATCCTCCCCAAACCCTACATCCCCTTTCCTGGGGAAGGCTTGATAAAAATCCTCACCAATTTGCATAAGTGACCACAGACCCTTGGATCTTAAGAACAATGAAAAAGCAATCAGGTTCTTAAAAGAAGAATTTTTAATTGAAGAAAAATAAAAGAATCACCTCTGTAAAAATCAGGACGGTAAATACCTTACAGGGTAATCAGATTCAAACCTAGAGAATCCCTTTAGGCAAAACCTTAAGTTACAAAAAGACACAAAAACAGGAATATACATTCCATTCAGCACAACTTATT
The DNA here is from genome assembly GCF_009764565.3 of Dermochelys coriacea. Lineage (NCBI taxonomy): Eukaryota > Metazoa > Chordata > Testudines > Dermochelyidae > Dermochelys > Dermochelys coriacea. Next base: position 28,432,511 of record NC_050074.1, on the reverse strand, counting down.
TTATCAGCCATTTAAACAAACAGAATCTAACACATATCTAGCTAGATTACTTACTAATTTCTAAGACTCTATTCCTTTTCTGTTCCCGGCAAAAGCAACACACAGACAGAGAGAACCTTTGTTTCTCCCCCCGTCCAGCTTTGAAAGTACCTAGTCTCCTCATTGGTCATTTTGCTCAGGTGCCAGTGAGGTTATCCTAGCTTCTTAACCCTTTACATGTAAAAGGGTTTTTCCTCTGGCCAGAAGGGATTTTAAAGGTGTTTACCCTTCCCTTATATTTATGACAGAGGTGTCTCATTGCTGTCTGGCCCCATCAAAACCACACTCAGGTTAGCAAATTGGGCAAATAACAATAACAATTGTTAACACACTTATGTTACTCGAAATTCAGCAGATCCATGGGATGATGGTTTAGTCTCCTTTTGCACTATTGAATAATAGTAAATCTTTGCTAATCTAATACATTTATCCAAATATTCTATTTTTCACCTTCCATTTATATTGTAACACTTTGACCTCTATGGGTTATTAACCAAGCTTTGGTTTCTGTTCTGACTTAATTTTTTCATATCTTTTATTTACCTCATGTACTTTTGAGGTTAGAGATGTGCTACAGCACACTAAAAGGGAGCAGGGTGGCCTCAATTTCAGCTATGCAACCCCCCAGGTACTGATTGGGACTCCATTGGTATTAATGAATGGAGAATATGATCCATCAAGAAACAACATATTTTAAAGCAAATTACCAACTGATGGGCATGTTGGTGGGCCTGCCATAAATAAACCACATTTTCAGGCATAAATCAAAAATGCACTCACAAACAAATTACTTGGCATGCAGGTACTTTAGCACAGTCAGTTACTTTTACACACTTTGCACACACAAATATGTGTTAGCCTCCTCCCCCTTTGGAAAATGTTAATCGCTATAATAGGAGTATGTATAATGAATACAGTATATGGTGTCCTTCCAGAAAGAGCCAATTTCTTCCAGCCTTATCCTCTGTCTCCTCTTTCAAGTGCTTCTCTTCTGCCAATCCTGAACACTAAAATACAACAAACTCCTTCACCACAGCAGTATGTATGGAGAGAAGCAAGTGACGCATTAGAAACAAAAATAACTGAACGTGGGGTCCACTCCTACAAACTCAGCTTGGCATAGTGCTTCCAACTATAAGTATGTCCCACATGACTTCAGTGAGACTACTCAAGGTAGTAAGCACTGTGTGAGGTGTATACAATTCGTGGGCAGCTGGTCAGCCTTTAGGCTGACCAGTTCCTATCCACCACACCAGTCCCTCAAAGGTTCTGGAACCCATATTGCTTATAGAGAGAATGATCAATTTTCCTCAAAACCAAGTGTTCTACTTCAGTCCTCCACAACTGTCCCTGTAGGGGCAGTTCTGTGGACCACTAGTAGGTGGGTCACACAATTGCCTCTTGTTTACCCTAGGGACCTCTTGGGTTCAGAAACCTGACTTCTGGGGAGGAACAGCCAAACAGCACGGGCTTCCAAATTTGTATATAGTATTTCATTAACTAAACTAAATAACTAAGCAAAAGCATAAGATATGGGGAAAAAAGTGGTTAGTACACATTAGTCTAATTATTAGGTTGATTCAATTATATCTAATAAACCAATAATGGCTCAGAAGCACTACGTAATGATTTGTAATGGCAGCAACACTTAGCCTCAAAAGTAAGAGGATATTATAGAACTCAGTCCCAGCCTCATGAGCTATTTCAGTTCCAACCAAAGAGGGTCGATCCTTGCTGGGTTGAAGCTATGGGAAGACCACAGCTTGATATGATTAAGACACCTGCCGAATTACCAGTGGTTAGGTGATGGCCAATCTCTTCTATCTCCTCCAACTCCATACAGGGACACCATGAAACATTCCAGTACAACTCAAGATGACCACAGCTTATTGCATTTCATATTCAAATGACAAAATTTAGGTGAAAATAACAATTTTTCAGGATTTAACATGCAACTCCTAACCCATGACATATATTTCTGTGTGATCTTTTAGGGTATTTTCAACACTTTTAGCTGCAGGTATGATTCCCAGCTCAAGCTAGCATGCTAAAAATAGACTGTAGCTGTGGCAGCATGAACAGTAGGGTGGACTAATTGCCCAAACAATGTTTGTAGAGTCTCAGATGGGTACATACTTGGAGTAGCTAGCCCATTCCACCACCCACACTGCTGCAGCTACATTCTGTTTTGTTTGCTAACTCATTGAGAGCTAGTGCAAGCACATCTGCTCAAGCTGGAAATCATGTCCCCAGGTGGAACGTAGACATACTTTTAGACAGCAACGTTTTTTCTGATAGTGAAACACTATCCCACAGGCGCCATTCTCAAATAAATTCTGTGGGTTCTAGCTGCACAACATACACAGACACACAAACATTCCACACTACACCACCAGCCCTCTTCTGGAGTTAAAAACAATTGCTAGAATGCTAATGGAGAGCTCATTTGAAACAATAATTTTTGATGGATCGTGCCTTGTTTGTGCCCTAATAAAGGTGTGCAACTGGAGAAGCATGGCAGGAAATCTGCTGGCTTGCTTGCCTGGAAACGCTGTGATCCAGAATCTGATTATAGTCCAGGGGAAGAATTCACATGTGGAAGCAACTTTGCAATTATTTATTTCATCAGTTTTACATGCTTTGCGCATTTTGGTGAGTCCAGTTAGTGTTCACAAACACAAGTGAGTTTTAGCGTTTTGATTAGACAATAAGCTAACAACAAAAACCCAGATCCACAATCCAGTTTGTAAAATATTTTTTTCAGAGTTATATGTTTCAAAAGGACACCCAAAATCCTTTAGTTCAAAATAAAGGCCCAATCCTACCAGCAGTTATAGTTACTTCAGCGTGAAGTCCCATTGACTTCAATCTTGCCATATGTGCAGGAGTAGCAGTTTGCAGGATTGGATCCCAAGATATATGAAATATGCTATGATAATTTATCATTATTATTGATTTGTACCATCATATCGTATAGGAGTCCTATTCACTTACCAGTACAAATACAGAACAAAAAGTCCCTGGCTCTAAGAGTTTATAGTCTAAGTATCAGACAAGAGATAACAGATACAGATAAACTGACGGGAATACAAGGAGACACTGAGGGTCTCTCTGCAGTGCAGCTAGGAGTGAACCTTCCAGCCCAGGTAGACAGACTTGAGCTAGTGGTGCGTGAGTTAATCCACTAAAAATAGCAGTAATGGCATTGGCAGCCTGGGCTGGAGCTCAGCTCTCAGCCCACCTGGCCTCCTAGACTTGAGGGCCCAAGCTCCAGCCTTGCCGCAACATCTATAAGGCTATTTTTAATGTGCTGGCTACAGTCCCACTAGTGTGAGTCTGTCTGCCTAGGCTGGAGTCCAGCTGCAGTCTAGACATAACCTGAGACAATATGGTCAGCATAATGGCTGTGATATCAGCTCACAAGCAGGCTAACCATTGTCAAGGTTTTTGTACTTCATGGCAAAAGTAGAGTTTTAAGGAGGGTTTTAAACAAGGATAATGAGATGGATTTCTAAGGGTTTATTAGAAGCTTCTCCCTGGCATGATGGGCAGCCTGGGATAAGGAACAAGGATGCTTGTTTGAAAATGGAACAGTTAGGCAATAGAGGGTGACAAAATGGGCCAATCAGAGTCAGGAGTCGACCTTCAGTACTGAATGAGAGATGCTAAGTAGAGTAAGAATAGATCATGAAGGGCCTTGAAAGCGAAGCCAAATAGTTTTGAGAAGATAGAGAAGAGAGAGCTGGTACAGGATTCAGAGAGAGGTGACATGGTCAAAGCAACTGGAAATGATAATTTAAAATGATCTACGCAGCAGTATTCTGAATGGATATCAGCAGGACAAGATTGCATATGTTTGTCAATATAAATAATATAATAATAATATCATATTTGCTGGAGAAAGGTTAATATTTATCAAATCTTGTATCCACTGATACTATTTAACCAGCTTGAATTCTAACTCTGCTGAAAGTTAAATTATTTCATATAAACACATATGCTAGCAAAATGAAGGCAAATATAAATTTTGAATTGCTTTTTAGATTATCAATCTGTTTGTGGCTGTCATCATGGACAACTTTGATTATTTGACACGTGACTGGTCTATTCTGGGTCCACATCATTTGGATGAATTCAAAAGAATATGGTCAGAATATGATCCTGAAGCAAAGTAAGTTAGATCATTTCTCTGCCCAAATATCCCTAATGAATATATAAAAGTAAAATGTTAAATAGTTTCTTCAGAGGCACATATAAATGTGACAAATGGTACGTATTTTTTGTAGGGGAAGAATAAAGCATCTTGATGTAGTTACGTTGCTGCGACGCATTCAGCCTCCACTTGGTTTTGGCAAATTATGCCCCCACAGAGTGGCATGCAAGGTTGGTCTTAAAATAAGTTCCCCTTGTTGTTTTTCTCCATAGTTCATAATTTTACTGCATTACCACGATAATCCTGTCCAGTTTCATGGGTGGGGGAAATGGTCCCTCTGATAAGCTCTCATTCACCACCGAATTACTCCAGTTTTGCATTGGGTTATTCTGCCCACTCAAATCAGTTATTTCAGTGAATTGATTTCAGTGTAGTTATAACAACATAAAACACTTTAGGATTAAAGAAGTGGCTGTATAAATGTATCATTATTCTATTTTCATTATCATAGTTTATGTATATTTCCAAGAAACTGGCTAAACATCATTTTTACCAACGAAATACAAAACAATATGTTTTTTTTCTTCAATAAACCTTCAGTCATACGGCATTTGTGCTACCTAACTATGTACCTACAAGAGACCATAGCAGCTCTTATACTTGGCAGTAAATCTTGGGTTTTGTTATGGAGAAATAGTCTCTTTAGAAGGCAAACCAGCTTTTACTTAATGTTTACTTTTTTTAACTTAGTGATTGCAAGTGGCCTTGGATGTATGACATAAGCTCATTTCACCAGGATGCCTTTTTGCTACCTGCATTCAGAAGGAGAGAAGTCAGATTTACAAAACCCCTGCAGTTTTTCTGAACATGTTAAACATCTAATTGTGATAAAAATGGTTCTGTTTTCATTTATATTCTGTAGCAATTATTTCACAGAGAATAATTTTCAGAAATTCCATTTTCAGGCCTACACACAAGTATAGGAGAGAGCACTCCATCCCTTAATTTGTTAATCAAGGGTTGGAGTTCTGCACACGGGCCTGAAACCAGTGGGTATGTACTTGACATGGCGAAGCTGTGCTTCCACTGCCGCTACTCATGCCTCAGTGTATACACTGCTATTTATACTCAGGCTAGCTTAAGGAGAGCTAGTGCGAGTATGTGTGCGCGAGTAGAGAAATCACATCCCTAGCTCGGAGTGTAGACATGGGTCCTACACTAGAACAGAAGAAATATCAATTAGATAGGAAAAAATTCTGATAGATCAAATAGTGTAATTTTATCAAGGTCACTGAGGCACTTCTGTGAGAGAGATTACTGCTTTAAAATGCTGATGGTGATAGAGTAGATGACAATTCAAGTCTCATGCAGAGCCATTCCCTAGTTGAATCAGGAGGTCCTTTCCAGACTGATTCAATAGTTATTACTGATTTTCCAATTAGGCTGGCTTACTTAATTAAATGAGTCTGAGATGCATGATACTGTGTAAAGCACTCCTGGAAAATGTAGTAGCGTTTGCAAGTCAGTTTTGATTATGTGGCTCTTGGGTGGGCATACACATGAATACAAACAACTGAAACAATCTAGCTGCTGAAAACAGTGAGCCAAATTCTCTCATGCAGTGCAGCTGTTTTGTGCAGCACTACTGGCACAATCTGGCCCTAAAGTTGTCAAAACTGTCCCTGAGAGGATCTCCTCAATACAGGGGATCCCTGGTGGCAAAGAGCCAGCACAGAGGCTCTTGCACCACTTCACCAACCCCCACCCCATTGCTGGCCTAGCAGGAACCAGGAGGCATGGCCAGAGAGAAGGCTGTGTAACTATAACTCCCCTCTACTACTCTGATCCCCAGCTGCTTTTATTGGTCTCCTGGGGCTGTTAGCAGCTGGCGTAAGCTAGAGCAGACCTCAGATTCCTTTAGCTCAATGCCGGGGTGTGGTGCTGCAGAGGCAGCAGAATCAGGAACATGCACAAAGCTACATTTACATCACACTGCCCAACCTTTCTGCTGTGTGCAGTTCAGCCTTCACCAAGGTCCTGGCCCGATGTCTGCAAAGGGGCATAGTGAATAAAATATGAAAATCATCGAACATTTTCAGCTCTTCTGGAAAAAATTGTGTTATTAATATAATCTATAAATTGTATGCAGCTGAGATGGATCTTTGGAATGCCATGGTTCATTTCTGGTGTGAAGCAAAAATGCTCTATTGCAGAGCTATAGCCTGTTTATCAGCTAAGGGATATGATTTTTTTCTACATACCTTGTCAGGTGTTATTCTTTTCATACGCCAGCTTTTTAGATAAATGAACATAATTAAACATTGTTGTCCAAATATATTCCCTCAAGAATCATTTTTTAAAAGATTCATTGTTTTCTTTTTTCCATGTACAGAGGTTAGTAGCCATGAACATGCCTCTGAACAGTGATGGAACAGTCATGTTCAATGCTACTTTATTTGCCTTGGTTAGAACTGCGCTGAAGATCAAAACAGAAGGTAAGATAATATCTGTGAAAATGATACTTTGTGTGTCAAAATACATGGTGAAGAAAAGTTCAGGAGATGTGATATTCTGTATAATTCCTTCTTGCTGGACACCAGCAAACCTGATACTGGTTTTGGATTGAGGGCTATATTCCCAAATGGCTGGAGTGTTCTTTTCTTGTTCTGAGGTACAGGGAGACCTTGAAAACCATTACAGACCTATATTTGGTGAGATAAGGACACTGGCATATACTGTGGAGGCTGAATCTGAGTGGGTTTAGCAGACTTTTATTACTGTGCATTAAGAAAAGACATTACAGTTTGAAGAAATGATTTGTGTTAACTATATCCTTGAACAACTTCACTCTGTTCTGTCATTTACTGTCTCAGTCTCATTTTTCCTTCTAATTTTTTATTTTCTATGTATTTGATTACTTATTGCTCTCCATCCTCTGGTGCCTCCTCCATTCCCCAGAAGACTTCATGCTCCATTGCCCATAACAAGCTGCTTAGAATAAGCCTCTGTATGTAGCATTGTGTGGCAGATCCATATGCACTCTTTTGGCTGAGCTCAGTGCAGCAAGAGAAGGGAATCCTTCTACACAAGCTAGCAATTCTTCTGTCTGCAGCCTGCACGCTAGCCTGGAGAAGGTCCCTTTCACTGTCTATTTTCGTTAGAATTTGCATACATTTAAATGAATAACTCAATCTCCCTAATTTCTCCTGGATCTCAGGGTATTTTGCACCCTTGTGAGCCATTTTATTTTTTTTTAATTTAAACTAAACAATTCAATGTAAGGACTAAAGAATCATAAATTGCAGCACTGACTGAAATGTAATTGTTTTCTAAGTTATGTGTAGCATAATCATTTTGTCTGTCTCTCTACAGGTAACCTAGAACAGGCAAATGAAGAACTTAGAGCAGTTATAAAGAAAATCTGGAAGAAAACCAGCATGAAGCTTCTTGATCAAGTTGTCCCTCCAGCTGGTGGTTAGTGGGATAAACTTTACAATAAACTATAAGCAAAATCAGAACTCTGTCATTAATTAATGCCAAAATAAATGTATCAGATATTATATTTTGTTATGCTAGATAATATAATGGCAGGACTGATCAAAAGAGCTTTCTTAAATTAAAAGGAAACAGAAAAGAGAGGTTTTCTGTTAATTTTCTTTCTTGCAAAAATATCTTTAATTAATTGAAATAAAATTGATTTCAGTGCATTCAGTAGAACATATATTTTGTACTAATTAAGCTTAACATTATATTTTTGTTTATATTCTTTTATATTTTGAATATTTCTGGGAGAAAACTAAAACCTTTCTATTTCCTGTTTAAAAAAATATCATTTTGCTATATTTATTAAGCCAAAAGGCTCAAATTTTCACTCTGTTATACTTGTTTAAATTCAGAGCAATTCCATTGTCTGCAGACAGTGGAGTTGGTCCACATTTACACAAGCATAACTGAGATTGGAATATGGGTCAAAATAAATAGATTTTTAAATTCCCACTGATTTCAGTACGTTGGCAAGAACTACAAGGCATGTATGTTACTTGTTATTACGTACTGTAAAATGACATGTCAAATCTTTTGTTATATATTTATATATATATATATATATATATATATATATATATATATATATATATATATATAGCTTTTCTTTACAATATATACATGCATAGTATTATCCTGTAGGGTTAGGTGACTGTTTTTGACATGCTTTTTCAAGTTTTAAAGGTGCAGGATCTGTTGCACAGTATCATCCATACCAGTAATACATCCAGACATCCAAGATACAGATCCATTGTAATCATCTGGTATGTTTTGTAGCTTACTGTACTTTCAAGACTGATCAGACTCAGGTTTGGAAGCAGACTCAAGATCCCAGACCCGATGGTGGTGGAGGCTGATCTCTCTCTGAAGGTGACATTCTCAGTCTCTAGGGGAGAGAGAGCATGCTGGCTGCACTGCTCTTCAGCATGACTCAAGAAGCAGCATTAGTTTTAGCGCTGGAGGGAGCCACTTGCTACTGGTGTAGTGGCTGCCAGCTAAAAGTGGGGATGATGCCAAAAATGTAGACAATTTGGCTACCAAAAGGGGAACTGATACTGCACATTTAAAACAACTTTTTGTGTGTGTTCTACTCTATTCTTTTTAGCCTTACACCTAAGTGCTTGCATGGCATATATGAATTGCTTTGTTACTGTTGTAACTATGTGCTTGAGCTTTTTCTGCAGCCTCTGTTCCTTTCAACTATCAGTCTTTCAGAATATTCTGAAGCAATTCTGTTTTAGGGTGGTGGCATGGAATTAGTGTTGCCTCTTGCCTCTTTATTCCCCTACATTTTTATTGAAATATGGATGCATGCTTCAGAATAGCTAGCTGTGCCTGCATAAATTAATCTCATAGAGAATCTTTAAAGATTATATTCTTAGAATTAATCTTCTACAGTTGCACTATAGTTCACCATTTAAACTTTGGTTTCATTTCATTGCTGATTACAAGCTGTATATTAACTTTTGGTTATACTAAAATCCATTGCTAGAACCATAATACTTCAAAAATTTAGTTCTTCGGTGTCGGTAGGACAGAAGATAAAAAATTTGGACCATCATTAAAACTGTAGAAAACAGATTGTCTCCAAAGATTTACAACAGTATAGTACAAATATAAGAACATGTGGTCAAGTTCTTTTTCCATCACTTGACAAGATCAAATCTTTCTGTTTCAGTCCTGTTTTGTTTCCTTGCAGAGCCTAGTCAGTACGATTTAGATGAGTAAGTGAAATACAGAAATCAATGGTATCTTAGCCTACTGAAAGGAGAAAAGAGAAATACAACTATTTTACATTCTACATTACATTACATTACATTTACATATCTCCTATGAATGTAAAATAGTTGGTATACAATATAAAATAGTTCTTACTGAAACAATATTCAATAGAAAAATAAGAGATAACAATACAAAAGCTGATGTTTAAGTAACAATCTGTAAGTGAATAAGTCTTTAATCAAATATGAGCAAAGTATCTCGGTTCAATATATCAAAATCTGTTACATCAATGGTATTTAAATTGGCCAATCTATTATTTTTTTCTGCAGTATTTTTTGGTTATATTGATGAAGGCTAGATCTTTTCATATACTTACACATGCAGTAAGCCTGCACAACAGGATCAGAACCAATCAATTCCCTGATTGACAGAATGGAAAGAAATCAAATTACATTTTTTCTGAGCTATACGTAGATGCAATATAAAAAAATTAAATAACTATGTACTAGAACAAATTAAATTACAAATTACTGTAAACAGTTTTCATTAAATCATTAGTAATTAACAACTGATTTCAGCTCAAAGAAAGTCCCATGCAAAAGACAAAATATTAGACATTTGCTGTGTTTAGCATGAATTAATGTTCTTAATGTAAGAGAATCTAGGGCGGAAGACATACCCAAGACCCACTAAGGTCCATCCCCTTTCTGGAAAAGGAATTTTCCTCTGATTTCCCCCATCCTTTGCCTCCAAGCCCATTCAATCTCATTTAAAACTTTCTGCCTTCTTTAAAAATATGATCCATGTAAATAATTTCTTTTGCTCTTCTTTTAGCTGTAATTAAAATCTCTCTGTGGTGTGGTCACTTCTACTTAGCTGCTTCCCTGCCTATACATCTCTAGTCATGTGTGTTACTCAAAAACAAAGTCAAGGATGACTTCCTTTGGCCCAGTCTCAAATTTTCTGTGCCCAGGTCTCCACATACAACTGACTGTGCCTGCAAAAGCATGTGTGCATCCCTTTTGCGCACACACACTGACATTTACATACACAAATTAGGCAACTGGGAACTCAGTCTGTCTAATTTGCACATAAAAAGTGGGTGTATGCCAGTGCTTGTAGGCACACAAAGCTGCAGTGCAAAAGTGGTTGTGCAGCATCATAGACTGGCTTGAGGCATGGTGTCAGTGTGGCCCATATTGTATGTGATACAATGTCTCATTTCTCATTTGTTCTTTTCACAAACCATTTCATATATTATTTCCTTAATAGCTCTGTTCAAACACTGGAGAGGAAATAATATTAAGGATGGGGAAAGACTTACGTTGGGAGTCGGAGCAAGGACATATTTCAAGAAGTAATGGTCTTAATTACACTAAAGAAGAAAGGTTGAGATTAGATGACTTTCAGGGAAATCTTCCTAACATTCAAACCAGAACAATGAGTCAGTTGAACAGCTGCCAAGAGTGAAGACAGGTACAACAAAGGAAGTGTTCACACAGAGATTAAATAACTAACTTCAGTGAGTCTAGGAAAAACATTCTGCCTTAGGACCTGATCCTGTGCAGTGATGAGCTCTTCCTGTGAGGCGCTGAGCCCCCTCCATTCCCACTGTAGCCAGTGGGAGTTTAAGGAGGCATCAGCAGTTGGCAAGAGCAGGCCCAATGATGCTACATTGAATGCTATGGTGGACCAGACTGGGCTCCAACTCAAGCAACTTTAAGCAAATTAGCAATAGTTTTTTTTCCTTACTGTCCTTTGATACTTTTAAAGGCACATAAAATAAAAAGCTGCTCCAAATATATCCTTACTGTATTTCCACTGAACTCAATGGTGTTATGTCTGGAGTGAATTTGGCCCACATCAGACTTTACTGTCACCGATATTTATTGGTCTGAAAGGAGCTTATTTTGAACAGTAGATAATTAAAGAATTCAGTTTGAGAATGATGCTGCTATAAATATAAAAATATCATCATAATGGGTTTAATTCTATACTGCTTTTTAAAAAGGACATTGTAGTTACTGAAACTAACTACAGAAACAGACCATCAAAATGAAATATTATGTGCACTTACAGCAGCATTATTAAAAGAAGTAAGTTAATTAAACTTAAATTCTTAAAAGATGCCATATTAGAGGTAGCAGTAGAACCAGTTAACCTGTTGGATCTCTCAGGACATGGGTTAACGTATAATGCAAAGTCAAAGGGAGACTCAATTTTAATCAAAGTGATACTGTATGACATGATACAAAAAAAGACAGAGGAGCATTTGAAATGTGTGTAATATACAATTCACAGTATGTTTCCCAGCAAACATATGTTACAGTGTGTCTAGACATGTTATTTAGTGTTCATACAGTCTTTCTAAATTCAGCCAATAGAAGTCACAGTTGTGTCTACTAACCCACATCCTGAGAGGTATTAAGCACTTGTCTTTCACAATGAGGTCAATAGAAGTTACAGATACTTAGCACCCATCAGGATTTGGCCTACTAACAGCAAAGTAGACTTTGGCACCGCCAATATTCTAAAACACATCAGTTCCCCTTGATGTATAATACTGTGTTAATTAGCAGCAGCATTGCAAACAGCTTTATCAGTATGTTAAAAATATCAAGAGAGAAGGCAACAAACAAATAAGGCAGCAAACTTCACTCTAAGTAAGTCCAGGAAAGTAAAGAATACCCAACATGGGATATTTTTAAGCAATAAGATGTCCATAGCTCTTTAATATGTATTCCTTACAAGGACATCAAAAGTCCATATTTGGGTGCTCAAACTGGCCTTTAGTCTCATAAAATAAGCATATACATAGTTAAGTGCTGAGCTGAGAACTTGAATGTGGGATTTGGCTATCTTATTAAGGCACCTGCATTTGAAGACTGCGCTTTCCATATAAAAGTGTGGTATGGTTCACAAAAGCGACTCGTAAAAATTGCTCATTTTTACTCTGCTTACCAAATGACTGTATCTTCTGAATTATAGCTAGATAATTAACTAGCAAAATGTACCTTTATTTTTATTAGCATTTCAGAGTCAATATACTGATATAGGAAACATTATGTTCTGCCTCATACATGCTACTATTGTCATATGCTAGCCAATGAGCAAATTCTTACTCAAAGAAGACCCCCAATTAATTAATTAATTAATTAAATTAATTTTGAATTTATGAGGGCTGTGGGATTTGTCCCTAAATTCTCATTTCAGAATTTTTGTTGCTGGTTGGCAATAATAAGCAGATATAACATTGCCTGAAAGGTGCTCAGATACTATGCTGATGGAGCACCAGTACAGGAACTACAAAGACAGATAAATAGATTTGGTTTGGTAGGAAGTAACTGAGCAAGAATAAATTTAAAAACAGGACATTTCATTTTTATATAGTCAATCTTCTGAGCATATTCAGTTTCGGCAGCTCTGATTTTAATAAATTTGTTCAAAGTAATCAAAGCCAGTAATTCAACTCCTGTGTAGATACTAACATGTTTATGATTTAATTAAAAAGTTACCTGCTAGAACTTAGTAAAATATTCTGTTTTCTTCTATATTAAGGATTACTTCATTTAATTCTAATATTGAGGTAGACTGCTAAAATATTGCTTTATGCTAGGTTTAGGCTATCTTATTATAAGGTGAAAGCATAGTGCTTGTTGCACCCATCACATTTGTTTTCCTGAATCACATGTGAGTGTTTAGGCTATTGGTGAAATGTGCTGACCTGGGAGAGATCTGTCTGGTCTGTTCATTTAGATGATGAGGTAACCGTGGGGAAGTTCTATGCCACCTTCCTGATACAGGACTACTTTAGGAAATTCAAGAAACGCAAAGAACAAGGACTGGTGGGGAAACATCCAGCAAAGAACACCACAATCGCTCTACAGGTGATTTTGTTTTTACATTTTAACTAACCATTTTGTAAGCTTATTTGAAATAGCAGGTAGATGACTGTTGATGATTGGGTAGTATCAAGGATTTTATTTAACTGACACTTTGGGTCCTTCATTCATCAAAACATAAGAAGTAGGTTTTCTGTCTAACAAGGTAAGTGCAAAATGTCTTTCTTGGTGTGCTACTAAAACAGTAGCAAGCAGTTATATAAAAACTGCATAAGTTTAATAGGTTCATTGCAGAAATATGAGACAAAGCTGATAATATGTCAGCTGAAATGAAGTGTCACTTTTGAGCTGTCATTTTCCTTCTCTTCTTCATGCCACTTTCTTTTAAGCTACTAGTTTTTTTTTTTTTGCTAGTGTTTCTGTAATGTCCTAGGGCAGGAACTCTTAAATATTTTCATAGTATGCACCATCTCTTAATGGACAGATTATCTTAAGGAACAACCTTCTCTCCCATGACTTGTCCAATTCCTTTCCCACTGATAATCACATATACCATCTCCTCTCCTGTTTGCAATTATATAACGTCACTTTGGCAATTGTAAAGGAGTACTTGTGGCACCTTAGAGACTAACAAATTTATTAGAGCATAAGCTTTCGTGAGCTACAGCTCACTTCATCGGATGCATTTGGTGGAAAAAACAGAGGAGAGATTTATATACACACACACAGAGAACATGAAACAATGGGTTTATCATACACACTGTAAGGAGAGTGATCACTTAAGATAAGCTATCACCAACAGCAGGGGGGGGAAGGAGGAAAACCTTTCATGGTGACAAGCAGGTAGGCTAATTCCAGCAGTTAACAAGAATATCAGAGGAACAGTGGGGGGTGGGGTGGGAGGGAGAAATACCATGGGGAAATAGTTTTACTTTGTGTAATGACTCATCCATTCCCAGTCTCTATTCAAGCCTAAGTTAATTGTATCCAGTTTGCAAATTAATTCCAATTCAGCAGTCTCTCCTTGGAGTCTGTTTTTGAAGCTTTTTTGTTGAAGGATAGCCACTCTTAGGTCTGTGATCGAGTGACCAGAGAGATTGAAGTGTTCTCCAACTGGTTTTTGAATGTTATAATTCTTGACGTCTGATTTGTGTCCATTCATTCTTTTACGTAGAGACTGTCCAGTTTGGCCAATGTACATGGCAGAGGGGCATTGCTGGCACATGATGGCATATATCACATTGGTAGATGCGCAGGTGAACGAGCCTCTGATAGTGTGGCTGATGTGATTAGGCCCTATGATGGTATCCCCTGAATAGATATGTGGAAAGAGTTGGCAACGGGCTTTGTTGCAAGGATAGGTTCCTGGGTTAGTGGTTCTGTTGTGTGGTGTGTGGTTGCTGGTGAGTATTTGCTTCAGATTGGGGGGCTGTCTGTAAGCAAGGACTGGTCTGTCTCCCAAGATCTGAGAGAGCGATGGCTCGTCCTTCAGGATAGGTTGTAGATCCTTGATGATGCGTTGGAGAGGTTTTAGTTGGGGGCTGAAGGTGATGGCTAGTGGCGTTCTGTTCTTTTCTTTGTTGGGCCTGTCCTGTAGTAGGTGACTTCTGGGTACTCTTCTGGCTCTGTCAATCTGTTTCTTCACTTCAGCGGGTGGGTATTGTAGTTGTAGGAATGCATGATAGAGATCTTGTAGGTGTTTGTCTCTGTCTGAGGTGTTGGAGCAAATGCGGTTATATCGTAGCGCTTGGCTGTAGACAATGGATCGAGTGGTATGATCTGGATGAAAGCTAGAGGCATGTAGGTAGGAATAGCGGTCAGTAGGTTTCCGATATAGGGTGGTGTTTATGTGACCATCGCTTATTAGCACTGTAGTGTCCAGGAAGTGGATCTCTTGTGTGGACTGGTCCAGGCTGAGGTTGATGGTGGGATGGAAATTGTTGAAATCATGGTGGAATTCCTCAAGAGCTTCTTTTCCATGGGTCCAGATGATGAAGATGTCATCAATGTAGCGCAAGTAGAGTAGGGGCATTAGGGGACGAGAGCTGAGGAAGCGTTGTTCTAAGTCAGCCATAAAAATGTTGGCATACTCTGGGGCCATGCGGGTACCCATCGCAGTGCCGCTGATTTGAAGGTATACATTGTCACCAAATGTGAAATAGTTATGGGTCAGGACAAAGTTCTGCCACCAGGTTAGCCGTGACAGTATCGGGGATACTGTTCCTGACGGCTTGTAGTCCATCTTTGTGTGGAATGTTGGTGTAGAGGGCTTCTACATCCATAGTGGCTAGGATGGTGTTTTTAGGAAGATCACCAATGGACTGTAGTTTCCTCAGGAAATCGGTGGTGTCTCGAAGATAGCTGGGAGTGCTGGTAACGAAGGGCCTGAGGAGGGAGTCTACATAGCCAGACAATCCTGCTGTCAGGGTGCCAATGCCTGAGATGATGGGGCGTCCAGGATTTCCAGGTTTATGGATCTTGGGTAGCAGATAGAATACCCCAGGTCGGGGCTCCAGGGGTGTGTCTGTGCGGATTTGTTCTTGTGCTTTTTCAGGGAGTTTCTTGAGCAAATGCTGTAGTTTCTTTTGGTAACTCTCAGTGGGATCAGAGGGTAATGGCTTGTAGAAAGTGGTGTTGGAGAGCTGCCTAGTAGCCTCTTGTTCATACTCCGACCTATTCATGATGACGACAGCACCTCCTTTGTCAGCCTTTTTGATTATGATGTCAGAGTTGTTTCTGAGGCTGTGGATGGCACTGTGTTCTGCATGGCTATTTCACATTTGGTGACAATGTATACCTTCAAATCAGCGGCACTGCGATTGAACTGAATTGAAGTGAACTGGGCTTTGAAACAAAAGGCTACCCTTGTAAGACCCCCAGTTGTTACACTTTTCCCAGTTTATGTTGGATCAGGACTTTTCTGAAATTCAATTAATGCTAAGTAGATGTCCATATAGTTTAAACAGGTTTAATAAGAATGATAAGAATGATAACTTCTTATTTTGATCTTGAATTTTAGTACACTAGCCTGAGAAGCAGTTGATAAAAGTTTCCACCAGGGAGTATTTTAACATGGTTCACATATTGTTTTCTTGAGAACTAGATGCTGATTTGTAGTTCCAAGTTGACATACAGTTAGGAGAGGCAGCACAGACCGACATTCACTATAGCACCTGGGAAGTTGACATATGAAAATAGGACATGTCAGGGCAGCAAGATCTTGTATTTGCATATCAGAGGAGAAATGAAATACTGGGAGATTGAGAAGAGATAAAAACAAAAACAGTGGAGTCTGGGTTGGGATAAATATGAAAGGTATCAGAGAGGCCTGGGAGAGATCAAATAGGAAGGTGAGTGGAGGAGGAGAAACCTGGGAGATGGTGGGCCTAACTCTGAGCTATTTTATGCCATCTGCAGCCACCCTAACTTCAGTGGGATTGTGTGGTTGTAAATCTTATCAGAACATCTCCCAGTACAAAGGAGAGGGGCTTAAATGAGATGAAAGACAGCAAGGGAGCAGGACCATTTCCGCAACCGTGGGCAGTCCTACCCGCTGTCTAAATCTAACTATATCAATATTAGCCAACCATAGTGTATTAGCTAACTACAGTGTATTATAATCAGTAAGAAAAGTAGAATGGAATAATAGATTCAAAATTATTCTTCTCTCATGGTTGCAACATACCTGTGTGTTTTTTCCTTTCTTTTGTCTGGCAAACCACTGTGGAGAGAGACATACAGCATTCAGATTTCATGGAACTGCTCACTACTGTACAGTTACTGAAATTCCATAAATAACACATCTCCTGCCCTGCTTGTCAGCTTGGACATCCTGACACTAGCAAAATTCCTCTACTTTACTGTTGCAATGACAAAATTTTACATGTAACATTTTCAGTTTACAAAATCTTTCTCTAAATCAAATGGACTTAAACATGTCAGTCTGTGCACGTTTGAGCTGTGGGTGCGACTTCCAGCTCCATAATCTTCCTACCTCTCATCAAGCTAGTACACAAAAATAGACTGTAACTGCAGCAACGTGAGCTGCAGGACACGTTAACCATCCTGAGTACATACCTGTCTGACATCCTATGCAGGTACTCAGCGCTTGCAGTACCACAGCTAAATTCTGGTTTTAGCATGGAAGGTTTATGAGAGTTAGTGTAAGTGTGACTCCTTGAGCTCGGAATCACATCCACAGCTCCAAATGTAGACATGCCCTAGAGTAGCATAGCTTACTTGTTATGCTCCTTGCTTACTACTGGTGACCCTGTTACTGGTCTGACTACTGGAATTCTGTAAAGTGGAAATCTTAACACCTACAGGCTCAGAAATTAGCTCACCTTACCAAAAAAAAATGTTCATTTCCTTCTGATCCTAAAATATCTATCAGCCCGCCAGAATGAGAGCTACTGCACCATTAAAATGGCAAATACTTGCAGGGCTCTGTGTTTACTACCTGGATTGGGTGTGCACATGTTCCACCCACATGCATGCGTCAGCTCTAGGTAGTCCCTCTATTATGCCTGCTTACTTTGACTATGAGAGGGTATATCAGGATGATAGGATGGTGTTCCCCCTGCTGTGTATTTGGACATGTGATAGCTGATAGCATAAGGCACTGAGTGAGTTTTCAAGCCACAGTACCAAAATCACAGGCGGTGTGTATAATAGGCCAAGTCTCCCCTGGCACAGGTGCTGCCAACCTGCTGCCGAACACCTGGGTTGTGGTGGACATGCCTGCCCTCTGCCTCTTCCTGTCCCTTCCAGTTCCTCCACTCCTCCACTCCACTCCCCCATCTCCGGAGGTCCCTGCTGCTCACCGCATCCCTCCTCTCCTCCACCCCCTGCCCGCTGCTTACTTGGTCCCTGTGGGTGCTGAGGGCCTCGCAGAAGAGGGGGGTGGAGGGGAGAAGGGACACAGCAAGTGACAAGCGGTGGGGGGACCTTGTGGGGGAAGAGCAGGAAGAGAGGAGGAATGTGACGAGTAGCAGCAGGGGGAGCTGAGTGGGAAGGGGGCAGGATTTGGGGCCGAGTGGGGGTGGATGTGGGCGGAAGAGGCAGGACAGGGAGCTAGCCTCCCCAAGGGGAAGCTTCACCCACTGCCCATGATTAAAATCTCCATTCTAATTTAATAAGAGATCAAATAATTAGTAGAAAAAACACTAACTCTTTCCAAGTAGGAATAGACTTTTCTGTTTATTGTTACTTTACTTGCAGCAAATTGCTCAATTGTGGGGATTAAAAAATGAGGAAACAGACAGGACAGAATTACTCTTTCTGGTACCTTCATACAAGTGGGTCTCAGCACACAATAGCTGAAAAATTTGCCCATGATGCCCCTCCCCTCATATACCTGAAAATAATTGTGGGATTTGGGGCACGGTATGATTTTTTAGAACATTTTTGACCATTTTGTGATGAGGCAACTGGTGCTGTTGGATGGTAGGGGCCACTTCTATCTGTCTCTCCCTGCCCCATGTTTCCCCTCTGCCTCCTCCAAATTCTATCTGCTTCCCCCAGCCCACCTCAGATCACCTCTCCCAAAATGGAAGCTTAAATGTTATTAAGCATGCATATCAGTGTCTCTTAGACTGCATAATTTAGGGACACACCACTGCCGTCAAACTTGTGTTTGAACTATCTAAAGAGATTTAGTTGAATGGTGTGTGTGTGTGTAGGGTTTATAATTCTAGGCCTGTAAGTTATACCTGAAAAACTATAATTTATTAAACAAAGAGGTGTTTTTAATTTTTCCCACAATCGTCACATCTTATAAAAGAATTTTTGCAAGTTTCCCTAGTAAATAGATTAAAATAGTGAAAGTAGCCAGCATACAATATTACTTTTACTCAACTCCAGTGCCCTTGGTGGCACTGTTTTTGCAACGTATACCACACTTCCATGATAAACTGTATATGTGCTTTATGTAATAATGATAATAGTCTTACATATAGAGAATCACTTGCAGTCGAATTGATTGCCAGATGATTTATATATTTTTCTAAACCATACAAAAGGTACATATATTCCTTTACCTACTACTGCAATGCAGTCACTCCTGTGCTGAAAGATGGCAAGTGTTTAGCAGTGCCATAAGGTAATACAGAATGGCTTGCAAGTCAGGAAGTGAAAAATACCACTGCCAGTCCAGTGTTGAATTTGTAGTGAAAGAGGTGCCGGGGCTCAAGCAATTAGGTACTTTCATAACTAATGCAGCAAACCCAGAAGTGCCAGGGCTATGAACTATCAAGCCCATAGGTGCTGGGGCTATCAACCGCCAAGTCTAGAGGGGCTGGGGCTATACACTGCCAAACCCAGAGGAGCCGGGACGCCCTGGCGAGCCCTGGCACAAATTAAGCACTGCTCTAGTCACTGAAGTAACTTTGAGAGGTGAGTTTGCTCACGAAAGTTGCGATGGAACAGAGTGTAAGAAAGCCTTTGAAGTACTCCCTTATTTTTATCAAGACTTTCCTACAACTGCATCCTATTGTTCATGTAATGTAACCCTTCATTTTAGAACTCTGGTTAATTTACATGTACAGATACTCAGTGGAGGTATGTTGGTCATCTCCTGCATTTTTTGAAAAGACATGACAAGAAGTCCAAGTGGGAGACAGTGCCTGACCTCTGCATGGGTGCACCAGGGAGAGAGGATACAAGGGGCTTCCCCCTCCTGTTGCACACCTACACAGGGGCTGTTCTCTATGGCAATCTGTGTGCTCAGTGCTGCCATTAGTGCTGGTCTTTCCATAGAGCAACTTCACGGGCATGACTGAACTTCCACTATAGTCAGTGCAGGTCATTACAGTGACTTCAGTGAGCTGTTGAGCGGGGAATACTCTCTTGGCATTCCTTGAACTTCCAGGCGGGACTGGCCTCTGTTCTTCGCTCAGTGCAGTATGTGCCTAAAAGGCAAAATATTATCCAAATTCTGCACTTCATTACACCCAATCCAACTTATTGACACCAGTAGGGTAGCAAGGTCTGTGGGTAGAATTTGGCTCACTAGTTGCTGGTAATCACCAGTAGGGCTGTTAGGGCATGTCTACACTTACTTCCGGAGTGATCGATCCAGCGGGGGTCAATTTATCACGTCTAGTGAAGACACAATAAATTGACCACCAAGCACTCACCCGTTGATGCTGGAGTGAGAAGTGTAGGCGGCATCGACGGGGGCGCTGCAGCAGTAGACCTACCACAGTGAAGACACCATGGTAAGTAGTTCTAAGTACATTGACTTAAGCTACACTATTTTTGTAGCTGAAGTTGTGTAACTTAGACTGACTTAGCTCACCGCCCCACCCCCAAGTGTAGACCAGGCCTTAGTTGTACATATTTTCACAAAGAAAGCCATAGACTTTTTAGTACGACTAGCAAAAGAAAAGCAAAAATGTTCACATTGCATTTTTGAAATCACACATGCTGAAGTACTGTAGCAACTACTGCTAAAAACATGCAAAATGCAACTTGTTTAATTTCAAATGTCAAGTTTTAATCCAAGAGCAAAACCATCTATCACCAGTAGAGCTGCAGGCAACCAACAAAATATTATGGTCAACCGGTTCAAAGGCAGCTGACAGAGAAAATAAAAAAGGACAGAGTTGATGATATCCAGTTATCATTAGGAGAAAATCATCAATTAAGTCAGTGAAATTTGTGTGTCAGATCTGGTCTTAAAACTCTTCTCCCATTGGAAAGCATTAACTTAACTTACCCCTTTCTGTTGCTTTTCTGCTACAACCCTTTTTACACTCTTTCAAACGTAAATTAACTTCATTTTATACATCTACTTAATGCCAAATTGATGCAAACATCTCTATTTTGCTATGACATCTATTTTATGACTCATTACACCCATTGTGTACCTCACACCACCTCTCCTGAATTTAGCCTAGAGAAATCCATGGGAGTTGCTCCACCTCCCGCCCTCATGCACACGCGCGCACACTAAAGCTCTCATAGTAGGAGTGACAGTAATGCTTGGAAAGCACTCCTCTCCTCCCCCAGCATAAAAGCACTAAACTAGTTGGCCTCTCCCACCTTTCTGAATGAGATATGTCCTCAAGTACCCAAGAATTCCTGCCACCAAGACCAGGGTGGCCAGACCAAGACAACTCTACTTTTAAGACTCTTGCAGCCTTTTCAATCACTCTTCAGAAAGGCCAAAAGTTTAAGACACTTTTTAGTCCCCTCCAACTGGATACTCACTTGGAGCCTGAAAGATGCACCTGATGTACATATCATTTGCACACTGTTTTTTAAATAAATCCCACACAGCCCTAATATATTGTTGTATTTGTATCTGCCTTGAAAGATGAATAAAATCAGCTTTTTTAAAAAGTTACTAGAAATATCACAACCTATGGCTGATTAGATTTTTGACTTCCCTCCAGTTACAGTTACATTACAAATAAGCATGATAAGTCACAGTTCTGTTTAAACCTAGGAGCTTAGTCATAGGCCACATTTTAGGGCTCTTTGGGTAGTGTTTAACAGCCTCCATACTATACATAATACTCTTTAAGCTAAATGAAAGTCAACTCAGGAAGCCATTTTGCAACTTGCTTGATAAATCCATGCTATCTTGAGCTGTTTTTTCCTTATTGGGAAACTCAAATGTTGGTGAGATAATAAGTAGCACTCTTCTCAGCATTATAGAAGAGGCAGCTTTGCTATTGGTCCCCCCATCTTTTGGATGAGAAGAAAAACCAAGGCCCTGACCCCCAAGATCGTATTGGCTTTTCTGTAGGTGGTCCAAACAAATGGTATCCTGGCTGAATTCCAGTTTGAGTAATTATAGTCTGCCGGCTTATCAAATTCCTCTGCAGTTCCCCAAAGTTCCTTTCCTTAACTTGTGTACTGTTAAAGAATTGTCACATTCTATTCAAGAGATGAGTGCATTTCTGTGGTGGATGAAGTGAGTCTTGAATATTTAAAGTTTTATAAGTATTTGGTGATCCTTTTTGTGAAAAAAACCCCACTATGCAACATAATATACTATTTGTTTTTATTATTATATTACACATATCTTTTTGCATATTATTCTGTGATAGAGGAAACTTTTTACGTGTATCATCAGTCTCTACCTAAAATTTAATTCATTTGATGAAATTTAAAATACTACCAATTGAGTAATGATATCTGTAAATAGTCACATGATTCCATTTTAAATCTTACTAGAGCCTTAATTATACTAATGCAACTAGAAAAATCAGTTATATAGCTAATAAAAAAATTAAGATACTGCATTTTGATTAAGAGCAAATGACAAATTAAAGAATTATCTCCCTAGATAAAATGTAGATTATCTCTCAAACTCTGATTAAGTTTGCAGTTTCCATATGCTTTGGGATGCCTTTAATAAGTTATTTGTTACTGATCATCTCATCAATATGTAGTTGCATTTCATTTATACTTTATGAAATCTTTGGCATGTTTTTCATTATACAGTGATTATAGGAGGTGGATAACATCACAGCATAAATACACGTTTATTTTAAGAAAACCAATAGTTCTCTAATTTTTCACATAATACACCACTTCTTGAGCAGCAGATCCTCTCATGGGCTAACTCTTTTTTCTACACTGATCCCACATCTTCCCTGCAGCAAATATAGTATTAATTGAAAATAATATTAGGTGAGTACTAAGGAGCCAGCATGGAAATAAACTCATCTTAATACAGTGAGTGAAGTTTATTTGTTAATATTCCCCAGTGTTGTATCTCTGCTGCTCATATTCTCTTCCTGGCATAGGGTATACTTTTATTAGTATAAACTCCCTTGTATATTATCAGAGCCCACTATTCTAATGTCTCCAGCTCACCATGCAGTTGCGTTATATCTTCCAAGGTGGTAGCAACCTCTGCAGTTTTGGTGTCATCCACAAATTTGATTAGTTTAATTTATACCAGAAGAAGAACTGATGAAGGAACATGAAACAGCTGGGCAATGTGTGTAGAAGTGGCCTTCCAGGATTTTGTTGTTTTCGTTTTGGTTTGGAGTTTTTAAATTCCATTTAGAACAGCCTCTAGATATTCTAACAGTGTCCTTGATGGGGCTACACCTGGTACGTAGCATCACCCACCCATGTGTGCTCTGCAAAACAGCAGTGGTCTGCAGACCAATGTTTGAGAACCGCTTATATAAACTAACCTTGAACAGAAAAACAAAACAAAACAACAAAAACCGAGGAGTTCTTGTGGCACCCTAGAGACTAACAAATTTATTTGGGCATAAGCATAAACCCAAATAAATCTGTTAGTCTCTAAGGTGCCACAAGTACGCCTCGTTTTTGTTTTGTTTTGTTTTGTTTTTTGCTGATACAGACTAACACGGCTACCACTCTGAAACCTGTAATCTTGAACAGGTTATAGGAGAGTGAAACCATAAACAAACAAAGAAGACCTGCCTTATCACATATTGTATTGCTGCCCATGGTGGCTTATTTTACCATCCATCTTCAATTTTCGCTTAGCTGGTATAACAACTACTTGGAAGTAAATGTTTTTCTGAGGATTTTATTAATCAAAATTAAGAAGACATACCAAGTATCCATATACTTGAATTCTCTGCACATCTGGATGAGAATGTAGTTTGCACAACTTGCCTCATTCCAAAAATACCTGGCTACAAACTAAAATTTGTTGGGGGGGTTAGCTGAACATATTTTTTGTCTGCCCATACTGGAAGAAAGACAGGAGGCAATGGACATGGTTTAATGAGGCCACTTAAAAATTTGGGAGTATCCAGCAATAAATGGTATAGTGCAAAAAGGAGGAGAATTGGCTCTCTGCTGTTCTAGATGTAGGAGCCTGAAACCCCCTTGCTCAACTACCTTAAAGGGATGCTTTCCTTGAAATCCTTTTCTAATGCATTTTATCCAATAACTGTATACCTTCCATACTGAGTACTGCACTGAACATCCTTTTCCATATTAAGTTTCAACATTATAACCTAACCCCCCATTTCACCATGCTGGGTCCCCAACCAGCTCTGGGAAAGGAAAAAGAAAGAAAACAATCCACCCTGCCTCTGCCCGCCAATCTGATGGTGAGGGAAAAATTCCTTCCCAGCTCCCCAAGTTCATGAATTGGTGCTGCCAACCTAAACCTTGTAAAGAGGGCCTTTCTGGGGCTACAAGGGTATTACCACCACCCCCTACACTCTTCCGATCAGCTAGAAGAGCAGTGCAGTGACCTTGTCCTGACCTGGCCCCAACTGCTTCCAGCCCTTCCTGTCCATTTCTGTAAACTTTCCCCCTTCTACCCAACTGCTGTAAGGGAGCCCTTAAAGGCAGTGGCCCTTTTCTTCCACCTAGCCAGAGAGAGACCCCTAACATAAAAGTTGCTGTGGGCGCCTTATCGTGTGTTTTCTCTATAGATGTTCAAAAACATCTTATAATACTAATACTGCATTTTATAACATAGAAATGTTTGCCTTGTTCATCAACAAAGATATATCCTTCCAACATAGAAATACAGGAACAAGGAATGGTTTTACCTGATAGAGTTGCTAAAAAAAATATGTATCTCAGAGAGCTTCCTTCTGAGGTCACATCTACTAACTTGATCTTCTCTGGTTTTGGTGGAACCACACATACTCAGGTAATTCATCCAAGAACACCCTGTAGTTTCATGAATGCAAAAGAAAGAAAGAAAGAACCAACTTTAGTCTGTAAAAGATTTTATTGCAGATTCCATACACACTTCCAGATTTTTTCTCTCTCCTCAAGTCCAGAAGAGAATTGTTGCAAGAAAGATACATGTATGAAGCAAGATCCCTTTCTCCATTTACTCTCTGGGAGTCTGGAGGTGGAGTATGAGACAATACAGGGTGACAGAGACTCATTACAACTCTGGGAAGACCAATACTAGAATACAGTGTACACTTTCGGTGGTCACATTTTTAAAAGGATGTTGAAAAATTGGAGAGATGCAGAAAAGAGCCACAAAAATGATTAGAGGGCTAGAGAAAATGCCTTTCAGTAAGAGATTTAAACAACTCAATGTGTTTATCAAAAAGAAGATTTTGTGGTGTCTTAATTCCAGTGTATAAGTACTTTCACTGGGAGAAAATACCGGGTAATTAACGTCTCTTTACTCTATCCAGGAAGGACATAACAAGAACCAGGGACTGGAAGCTCAATCCAGATACATTCAAACTGAGAAGAGCTACAACATGCTATGAGCTCATGATATGAACTCTTGCTCCATTCAGCCTTCCTTTTTAACTTGTAATGTGTTGTGGTACAACAGTGTAACTTTAATTCATGCCAGTGGTGATAGTGAGACTGGGGGCAGAGAGGACACAAAGCACCGAAGTGGATAGTAGCAATGCCAATGCTGTTCATCCTCATGCTCCCCTAAGACAATTGTCAACACTGTCCCACTCTTAACAGTAGAAGGTAGAACATGGCCAGACTTCCCATCAGCATCTCTGAGTCCACCAGTTGGCAAACCAAAGAGCGGTCATGAGTGCAGGCAGTTTTTTAAGAATGATTAATTTTTCCATTAAAGTATTTTGTAGCTTCAATTGGCAGAAGGTTAGCCGGGGTTTCATTTACAAATATGTAGGCACCCCATATCTAGCTGAATATCTGAATCAATCTTTTTAGAAGTACAATTTCAATACATGTAGGCCTTCTATCTGTGAGTAATACCCCAGTTCATGGATAATCAGAATAATTGTTTATACAAATGACTAGTTAGATACCTAATTGCAAATGTTGCTTGTGCAGATACGACTGCGTGACTGCTGTAATTGCACACAAACTATTCAGTGCAGTTTTGTACACATAATTCTTAAATAAGGGCTCCAGAGAGTAGGCATTCTGCCTTATGCAGGGGACACTCTCAGAGAAATTGGAGCCTTGAGCAGCAGAGTGTTGATAAGAAGTAGCAGTGTCTTTTCCATCTCTGTCCTTTAAGTACTACAGGAGTTCTTGGTGTATTTACTCTCTTTACTCTCTACTTCTGAGAAATGGTATCTTAATCTAAACCAGGTAAAATGCACACAGAGGCACACAGCACTCTAACCTTATAAATATGGGTAATAATAATGATAATTGCCCCTGCCTTTACATAGAGGAACCCTTCACCCCAGTTAATACAGTCATTCCATGGGCCATTGTAGTTTGGAAGGCAAAATAAATAACAGTACCAGAACCACTCCATCTAAGAACAGTCAGAAAGGATCAGGGATTAAGCCAACAACTCAGCCACTTCTCTGGAAGAACAGTGAGTGACTAAATTCCATCCTAAGAACTCTCATCTCTCTCTGGCCAGATTCCAAGCTGATTAAAATGGTGATGTTTGAGTTACAGCTGTACTTGTTTGTGAATGGTGAGGGCTTCCTGGAACTAATAGAAGCTCAGCTATCAAGTGTCCAGTCAGATGTTTTTCTCCATAAAGTTTGCTTCAGACAAATTCCAAATAATGCATTTTGCCTTGGGAGGTTCTGAGGGCAAGACAGTTCACTTCAACATAGAACAAATGTCAGACCAGTGAGTATTGTATCTAAACGAGAATCTAGTCAGGGGTCTGCTGTGTGGGAAGAAATTCTGCTAGGGCAGGATATCTCACTTTGAATGTGCAGTTGTAAGCCATCATATGCAGCACAAGTTGAGAGAGAAGGGATAATTGAGTAACTGGTCAGTTCATCTCCCTCCCCAGAGTTCATGGCACTGAACACTGAAGTTAGTGCAGTCCATACTGCAAATGCCCATTGCCTTGTGTGCTATCCTATCTGAATTTAGTTGTATAGGAACTTTAAAAAAAAAACAAATACTGAATAGGAAACTGACACTGGCTCCTAGAGCCTCCAGCCCTTGTTGGTTGTACATGGCACTTCACACCCCGAAAGAACTACAGGTTCAGAATAGTCTTCCCTGCTAACAGCTGAAGAAGCATGATGTGGTGAATTGTTGGAATCCAAAGAGACATCCCCATAAATACAGCAGAGCTACTCAATGATTGGACATACAGGCCCCAGTGGGCTGCAGAATCATTGCTGATGAAAAATGTGCCACATCTTGAGGCCTTTTGAGGGAGCTGCCTATTTGATGCGGAATGAGGATTCTAGCACTAGCCAGGTGCTCCTTTTCACCCTGATTTCTGCCTGCTGGAGAGAAGCTTTTCACTAGGCTAGATCATTAAGTGAAGGATGAGTTGCCTTAGCCTGGATATGAAGATTGCATAAATGAAGCATGTCATGTTCAGTGCTATATCCTGCCCACATTCTGCTATCCCCATTTCAAATGCACCATATCTGCTTCCTAACCTCTAAATGATAACCTCTGAAAACAAAAGAAAGGTGATTTATTGCATCCAAATGAGGATGGGCCTTCCAATCCAGAGTTAAAATAAGGTGCAGATTCATCCAGCTATATCCCCATTGAATCATAGATTGAATTGTTATTGTTATTAATTTGTAGTCTCAAGATCCCATTGTGCGAGGTGCTGTTCAAACACATAGATCCCTGCTCTGAAAGGTATACATTCTACTTTGAAGCCAGACACAGCAAGTGAGGATGACAAACAAAAGGAAGGAAGTGGGGTAGACAAGGGTAGGAAAGATAAGGTCACAGTGACATGGGAAGGTATTGCACAAATTGATGGTTACAAGTCAACTAAAATATTAAAAATAAATTAATAGAATCATAGAATATCATAGAATATCAGGGTTGGAAGGGATCTCAGGAGGTCATCTAGTCCAACCCCCTGCTCAAAGCAGGACCAAACCCCAACTAAATCATCCCAGGCAGGGCTTTGTTAAGCCTGACTTTAAAAGCTTCTAAGTAAGGAGATTCCACCACCTCCCTAGGTAATGTATTCCAGTGTTTCACCACCCTCCTAGTGAAAAAGTTTTTCCTAATATCCAACCTAAACCTCCCCCACTGCAACTTGAGACCATTACTCCTTGTTCTGTCATCTGCTACCACTGAGAACAGTCTAGATCCATCCTCTTTGGAACCCCCTTTCAGGTAGTTGAAAGCAGCTATCAAATCCCCCCTCATTCTTCTCTTCTGCAGACTAAACAATCCCAGTTCCCTCAGCCTCTCCTCATAAGTCATGTGTTCCAGTCCCCTAATCATTTTTGTTGCCCTCCACTGGACTCTTTCCAATTTTTCCACATGCTTCTTGTAATGTGGGGCCCAAAACTGGACACAGTACTCCAGATGAGGCCTCACCAATGTTGAATAGAGGGGAATGATCACGTCCCTCGATCTGCTGGCAATGCCCCTACTTATACATTCCAAAATGCCATTGGCCTTCTTGGCAACAAGGGTACACTTTTGACTCATATCCAGCTTCTTGTCCACTGTAATCCCTAGGTCCTTTTCTGCAGAACTGCTGCCGAGCCATTCGGTCCCTAGTCTGTAGCGGTGCATGGGATTCTTCCATCCTAAATGCAGGACTCTACACTTGTCCTTGTTGAACCTCATCAGGTTTCTTTTGGCTCAATCCTCTAATTTGTCTAGTTCCCTCTGTATCCTATCCCTACCCTCCATGTATCTACCTCTCCTCTCAGTTTAGTGTCATCTGCAAACTTGCTGAGGGTGCAATCCACACCATCCTCCAGATCATTTATGAAGATATTGAACAAAACTGGCCTGAGGACCGACCCTTGGGGCACTCCACTTGATACCGGCTGCCAACTAGACATGGAGCCATTGATCACTACCCGTTGAGCCTGACAATCTAGCCATCTTTCTATCCACCTTATAGTCCATTCATCCAGCCATACTTCTTTAATTTGCTGGCAAGAATACTGTGGGAGACTGTATCAAGAGCTTTGCTAAAGTCAAGGAACAACACGTCCACTGCTTTCCCCTCATCCACAGAGCCAGTTATCTCGTCATAGAAGGCAATTAGATTAGTCAGGCATGACTTGCCCTTGGTGAATCCATGCTGACTGTTCCTGATCACTTTCCTCTCCTCTAAGTGCTTCAGAATTGATTCCTTGAGGACCTGCTCCATGATTTTTCCAGGGACTGAGGTGAGGCTGACTGGCCTGTAGTTCCCAGGATCCTCCTCCTTCCCTTTTTTAAAGATGAGCAGTACATTAGTCTTTTTCCAGTCGTCAGGGACTTCCCCCGATCGCCATGAGTTTTCAAAGATAACGGCCAATGGCTCTGCAATCACATCTGCCAACTCCTTTAGCACTCTCGGATGCAGCGCATCCGGCCCCATGGACTTGTGCTTGTCCAGCTTTTCTAAATAGTCCCGAACCACTTCTTTCTCCACAGAGGGCTGGTCACCTCCTCCCCATGCTGTGCTGCCCAGTGCAGTAGTCTGGGAGCTGACCTTGTTCGTGAAGACAGAGGCAAAAAAAGCATTGAGTACATTAGCTTTTTCCACATCCTCTGTCACTAGGTTGCCTAGTCTGTCACTGGCCACTTGTAGCCAGAGCACCATCCATCTGCAATTCCCTCTCTAAATCCTGAAGGCTTTTTTAAAGAAAGGGGGTCAGAAGAGGCAACAGAGACTCATAAACAAGTGAGGGGGCACAATAGCCATAGTAGGGAATCACAGTCAGGCTCTAGAGGGAGTGGAGGAAATAGCCTAGCCACAAGTCAGCAGATAATGGGTTGCCACAGATGTTAGTTACAGAGCTTTCTGGCAAGCTTAGGGTTCTCAGTTGGCTTTATAATTATGCCTATTTTTGTCCCTTAATTATAATCTTTAACACTATGACTAACTCATGAGTCTTAAGCAATAAGGCCTACATCTGAGCCATTTGATTTCACCCAAGTTACAGGTATAGGCTGACAGGATTTACTTGAACAATCTGCCATTGATTTTCTTCTTATGTGAAGCAGAAATTCTGCCTAACTGAATGTTTTTAGACTGTTTCCTTTTAACCTTTTCAATAAGTAATCATTCTAGCTAAAGAGAGCTCTCGTACTCCAGATTTTCTTAACAGCCCACCAATTTTTAAATTCCACCTTAATATTTTCCTACAATTCTTTATTGGAAAGCCTCTTTACATTTTGAATTTGATTTCTTGATAGAGAATAAAATACTGTTGTTTCCATTAATTTTCCTTTAACGTTTCCATTAATATCTCCTTCTCTCTCTATATATATATATATCCAGCATTGCAATCAGACAAATGACTCACCTTTCTCCCTAGAAACATTATTAAATGGCATTATGAGGCATGGAACCATGACACAAATGGCCACATTGTTCTGAACCAAACACCCTGTAAAAAGAATGCCAAACACCCTGTAGATAAAAACAGGGGATCCTCAAGACTAGATGTTTAAACTCTTGCCAAGCCAGCCACGCCCCACTCCCAACATACCCTTAAAGTCAAAAAAGTTTATTTGATTTCTGATATATCTTTGAACATCATTTCCATTAACTTCCCAATAATCAAACAATGATTGCATCAAGATGCAGGCTGTTGATAAATCTGGAGGAGGAGCAGTACTATTTCCCCAGGTAGAGTGAGGGGAACCAGACAATGTCAGGATAAATTGAAAAGGGAAGTTAGGCCATCTACAGTGACATGATCATGAAAGGGCAGTCCAGTCTTTAACTTGCAGGGAGCAGTACCTAATCCTTGTTTATTAATGGGAGCCACAAGTTCAACTGGAGAGCTCCAGTTTGGGGCTGGACAGGGCAAGTGTATGGCAATGATACTAGTAAATAAGAATGTCCATCAGATAAATCATCCTGCATAAATCCCTGTCCCAAAAGTGAAGGAGTGGAAACTAGTGAACAGGGTCCCGTAAAAGTTTCAATAGCAGATATTGTTTGTATCTTTGCAGGGCCCCTTCACCAGGGGCAGGTTGGATTGTAAAGTCTGTGGTCTTGGTTCAGCTAGCAGTGGTAATGTAAGAACATACAGGTGACTCCCAAGCAGTATCCAGGGTGGGGACCATATGGCCAGTTGTTTTGGCTTGATATTGGTAATAAGCATCCCTACTGGGGTCGGTCTTACTGGCTATTGATCTCTATGAGGAACAGATATACTCAGTCCAGACCAGATATGAATCCTCACAGGGTCAGCCCCACTAAATCTCACAGGATCATCCCACCTTGGTCCATCTTCCTCCTTTTCCTCCCATCAAGTCCACATAGTTGCTCACTCATGATGAAATCCAGGCAGCTCACGAGTGGCTCATGCACATAGTTCCTCATGTGATAGAAGTAGTACTACGTGTGTATAAAACTCACAAAGATCTCTTCCCTCACCATCACAGAACTGAATAAAGTACTTCTAAAATAAATACCATTAGAACACTGAAATAAACAAAATAAGCTGCTGAATCATTAATATGAGACACCCCCAGTTCTTTGCAGGGCGTCTACACACTTTCACCAGTACACCTTTCCATGAACAGTTGAAGCTGCAATCAATTGTGTCTGCTGATCTTCATGGTGTAGGATGATCACTTCAGGATAGGGTGGTACTGCTTCCCTCTGGCATCCACACCTTTTGGAGCCTGTCTGCACTAGCAGTCCCAGTATCTCCTCTTCCACCAGAATCACAGTGGCACCACTGCTGGCCATGGCCTTTGACACAAGTGCCTCTGGTTGGAAAGGATGATAATTCTGGCACCTTTCCGGGTATAGGGATCCCAGTTCTTTCAGATGCTGCTGAAGAGCCAATTCTGGGCCTCCAGTTTCTTCTTTTGTCATACCATGCCCATCTACTGCTGGGTTATGTTTCTTGCTGGATGATGGCTTCAGACAGTACCCCCATCTCCACCACCATCTAGGACCATTTTGTCTTTATACCTAGAGTTTTCTGCTAGCAACTGTATAAGACTGTCACCACTAAGTCACCACTGTGCCCACCTGTGCCACCAACAGTCCCAAGTACAGTAACTAGTTGAGTCCAAACACCAAAGTTCCTTTGCATTTTTGAAAAATGTTTAAAATCTGGGAAAGGATTGATCTTTAAATATTCATGGTAAATAGGCCTAATGGCCTGTGATGGGATGTTAGATGGGGTGGGATCTGAGTTACCCAGGAAAGAATTTTCTCTAGTATCTGGCTGGTGAATCTTGCCCATATGCTCAGGGTTTAGCTGATCGCCATATTTGGGGTCGTGAAGGAATTTTCCTCCAGGGTAGATTGGAAGAGGCCCTGGAGGTTTTTCGCCTTCCTCTGTAGTATGGGGCACAGGTCACTTGCTGGAGGATTCTCGGCTCCTTGAAGTCTCTAAACCATGATTTGAGGACTTCAATAGCTCAGACATAGGTGAGAGGTTTTTTGCAGGAGTGGGTGGGTGAGATTCTGTGGTCTGTGTTGTGCAGGAGGTCGCACTAGATGATCATAATGGTCCTTTCTGACCTTAGTATCTATGAATCTATGTGCAGCTTGCTCACTAGGATAACTTGTATTCTTCTTTAGTCTCTGTCTCTTGTCTGAGATCTATACTTTTCTTATCTCACATAAGCTTATGTAGACAAGAATACAGAATTGGAAGGACAGAATATAAATTTTTGTGATTCTTGTAATAAGGCAAGCCATGTTTAAAAGGGAGATTGTGCATTCCTCAGTGGGGAAGAGAAGAGGTTTTTCTCTGGGATTTCATTTTCATTGGAAATTAATGGTATGTCCCTTTAAAGAGAGGGATTATGGGAGTTCTTCTGGCTATAAAAGCACCTGAATTTCACTAGCAGCTTCTCTCAGTTTTAGACTGAACAATGAGATTACTTTGCTGTTTTGTGAGAGAAAACTTGTTTTGCTTTAATTATCTGAGTTTGTTACTTGGGGATAGGATTTGCATTCATTCTTAAACATTTTTAATTGAATTATTTTGAAGCTTTCAAAAACTTTTTTGGAGTTAGGAACTTTCTGCAACCTGGGAAGAGCTAGTATCCCCTGCCTATGGTTTTTTACTGTTCTTGTTTAAGTTGGTAGAGACTTTCATTACTTAAATGAGAGCTCTACCCTACAATTTCAAACAATTTCTCTTAAATAAGTAAAATTATAAACAGCTGCAAAGAGATAGATGCACAGGGAACTTGAACCAAGAGCAAAACAATTTTCTACAGAATGTTACATTACTAGGTGTCTGTCATCAAGAGTCTTAATGTAACAACTTCTATCAACAGATTAAGTAGAACCAAGAACAAACAAAACCCAAACTGGCTTTTTGGGAAATAGGTCTTTTGTTAACCTAGTGTGACCGTCAGTCCAAGGTATTTTCTAACTTCAATGAGCACTGATTGCTTCAATGAGGAACCTAATCTTAGTCTTATCTTTTCTATCTGTATGGGCTGCTCCAGAGTTGAGGAGGAAGTTAGCTCCTGCTCTGCTAGATCTAGAGAGGGGCCTCTGCATACAATTTTGTGAAACTGAAAACTTATTATGTGGTGAGGAAGTGTCTTCCAAATGTTTAGCATACAACATGAGCATGCTTGATCCAGTAGTACTGCAGGGTGCACTGTGTATGTACCTGCTATCAGATCCTTTTACACTCCCACATGATATTTGATTAAACATAATTGTTTTAAAATAATTTTATAGGCCGTGGAGAACAAGGCATAGCCTCTATCAGGAATTCTTTACTTTGTTTGTGTCAACAAGCCCAACATCACAGCTAGGAAAGATGATCGTGTCTATTCTATCATGGTTATACTGGATCCATCTACTTTCCTTTTTATATACTGGTTAAGGTATAAAACAAATAAACAAAAAATGGTGGGGATCAAACCAAAAAGAAATATCTGATCATAAGGAATGTTGCATACATGAGCCATGAGAGAGAAGTGTAGTTAAAATCACTTCTGTTGGGAACAACAATAATGCTATATGTGAAGGTCTTTGTTGTACTTCTGCAGGGAGAAATATTTAGGTAGAAATTTTTCTTCGTGGCTATTGCCTCATTAGTTTTTATGTGCGTTTCTATGTCTCTAGGTAAGGAAACAATTTCTGTGGCCCAGATCTGACTTCAGGAGTATAATTCAGAACTACATTTAAATCAGTGGAATTAAACAGTCTCAGTAATTTTTTTTCTCTTCCCCACTGTACCTCCTAATTTTTAGCCAGCAGTTAAAACATATATGGGAGGATCCACAATGGTTAGGAAAGATATGGTATTTTATTAGTAGAGCCAAGTGAAAAATGAACAAGCCATGGGGCAGAAAGGAAGTCCATTTCAAGGAAAGAGAACTCCTATTTTAGTTCTGTAGAACCAATTGAAAAGTACTATATAGAGTCTAGGAGGAGGGATGAGTTCTGAGCCTATTTAAAGACAATTAAGGTTAAAAGAGCAATAAAGACCCTGATCCACAGTGGGTTAAAGAGTTCTCAGGGAAGTTTGTTCTGTGGTTTAAGGAGGGAGGCTTTTATTGCTCAGTGTTAAACATTTGAGTATGTGATTAAAGAAAAGTGGAAGCACCTGTGAGGGGCAGAAGGCTGGACAGACAGTCAGTATATAAAACAGAATAGAAAACACATGGTTCTTTGTTTCTCCAGTGAGTTACACTGTTACATACTAAAGGTTTTTTTTTGTTTTTTTGTTTTTAAAGAGGCAGATAATCAGGAGAGTAGAAGTATCTCTAAGAATCAGCTCTAGCTATCACTCCAACATACTGTTTAATATCTAGAGCCATTTGAGAATAGAGCTGGGTTTGAAGAGTATGGCACTGCATAAAGGCCCAGCAGTTTTGTTTCACCTAAGAGGCAAACAGTTACTAAATATTGAGCTCTTATTAGCCACTTTCTTTAACTTTTATTTGTTTAATTTTGCTCACATAGCACCTTTCAGCTGAGGATTTTCACAGTGCTTTACAATTAATGAAGACTCTGTGAGGCAGGTAAATAGTGCAGCAGAGCTTAAGTGACTTGCAGTAGGTCAGTGTCAGAGCTTGGAAATAGAAATTGGGTCTCCTGATTCCTAGTCCTGACCCATGTAACCACTAGACAATCCTCCCTCCCACCTGATCATGACAAAGACAATCACTGAGAAGAATTTCCATACATTTTCAAATGTCACTCTATTGAGGACTAATAGTATAGTTGCAAAATCCTCAGCGAACATCCAGGTGAGAACACCATCACCTCCAATCTGTGCAGAAGAAATATGTGCAATAAATACTCTTTTCCTACCCCTGACATCTGTAATTGTTTATTGAGGCAATTGTGGGTGTACAAAGTAAGTTAATGGTTGAGGACCTGCTTTTTTAGGAGTCCCATAACTCCATACAAACACCACACCTTCCTGGCTGGCTATATCTGCCCTCTCTAGCAGAAGTGGGAGGAAACAACACACCAGCAGACCCTAAAACCGATATCCAACAACATGAGCGGAAGGGAAGGCAAATCATGCCCTGATTTTCCCTTTTCCTGCAGCCTAGCACTTGACAAATCATAAGACCAGTCATGTCTACTGCAGCTTCTTTATCATATATGGCAAGCTTCCATTTCTAGTGGTTATCTGTTCTAAGTGACAAGCTGTCTTCCAGCATTCAATAGTTCGGACAAAGTAGCAGCTAGGAACTGAAGAGTCTCATTATCCCACTTAATTTGCAGGAAAGTTAAAATATTTTTCCATGACTGCCCCTCTACCTTGCCTCCCTCCTCTCTCTGGATCTCTGTTCCCCTTTTTAAAAGTAAGAGGCAGTTAAGCTTGGTACGCTCCTGCAGGAGGGGGGATGTAAAAATTTTCCAGGTAAGGCTCCTTTCTGCAGCATCAGCTGTTTGCCTTCATATGCCCCCAGGTGACTGCTATTCAGTTCAAGGGAAATTAATGAAAAATAGGATGCAATTTCCTGAGCTCAGGGCCCTCCTGTTAGATTTTCTATCAGTGCATGTGTTAGTCATTTAACCATGTGTCCTACTTGAACAAGTACAGAGAAGTGTTCCTCAAGAAGTTAAACTGTTTGGTTAGATGAAGATCTATAAAGAATAATAGAATGGCCATTAAGCACTGTAGGAAAGCTCAGATTTTTTTTTCACATCGGGGAATAAAGCAAAGACTTTTTTTTTATTCTTTCTCTGAGAAAGACATCAGACTGCTCTGGTGGTAGATGTGTTATCCAAAGACTAATGGAACTTTTATTTATTTTAGCATGTTCCCCAATGCCTCTGACTATATATTGCTCAGTAGATGAAAATAGAAGGGGTTGGTTAATGAGCATCAAACTTGTCTTTCAGATTTCGATATTTTGAATGGGGAGGGCTGTCAGTGTGCTAGCTGATCAGATTTTTAAACAAGATTCTGAAGCAGGCCTAATAGCTCACTTAGTCCAGTCAAGTCTATATACACTTGACAGTATAGTTACAGAGAGAAATATTCCGTTAAACCAGATCATGCCTTAAATCTTCTCATGTTTAATAACTGGAATAAGAGAAAACACATAAACCACAGAAAAGGCTTGGGATTGCTACGTGAGAATCTACACCTATAGGGCTGTGTGGTGTTAGCTCCTGCACTTCAAGTGACAATTTGAAGCAGTCGAATAAGATTATAGAGAACTCTGTCATCTAATCCCCATGTATAAAGAGCTGTGAATCTGATTTTAAAACTAGACAGATTAGGAAATCTCTAAACTGGAATCTGAATTTGGAATCTAAATCTCCATTTGAGTCCATATCTATGAAACTGCATTTGCTGTTGTCATAATTTTAAACAAGGAAGATTACAAAGACCAGTACATTACTGGTAGAAAATTAACTGTATGCCTTTCACTAGGACGAAGAAGTATTAAGAATCTGACTGGCATTTAGCCCAGTCATCCATTGATCTCAAGAAACAGAAAGAGAGTATCTATCATCTATTCCAAGTTATTGGGGGTAGGAGGTGGGGAAGAACAACCACTTATGCTTTTTCTTATCCTTGAAGAATGTTTTTGTGGGTTTTAATACAAAATAATCACAATATGTGAATACCAGCTTCACAGCTAAGGCTGATTCCATAGTTTGAAGAACCTTGAACCTAGTTTATATGATAGTTTTAATATCTTCTGAATGAATGAACAAGTTAGGATTTATTAATCTTGCTTCCCTAAATACAACACAATTGTTACATCCTTGTGTCCTTTCTAGTTAGAGGAACAATACTAAATTCTCAAGGCTGAGAACAAGTACTAACCTGCTATCTGAAAAGTTTTTATAACTGGTGGGAAATATCCTCTTTTCTCCAAGTCTTTTCCTTTTCTTTTTTTTCCCCTCAATTATATTGCCAAGTACTTAAAAACAAAAAACTCACCACCCCTTCAAATGCAAAGTGTGGGTGCCCCAGCTGCTATGTAACATGTAACTAACAAACACCTGTCCTGGGGAGGTAGTGTTCACACTGCGGACATCAGGGATGCTAGTGCATAGACAGTGCAATGGACTACAAAAGATCCTCATTGGGTTCTGCTGCCCTAAATTTGCAGCAGAACTGTGTGTTTGCCAAATACAGATATAGGGAGTAGGCACACTTCTTATTTCAAGGTTCTAAAGGGGTATTATAAAGTAGGAAGAGCAACCCACTATCACCTCATCACCAAAATGAAAAACACTATTATATATGCAGTTGTATATCCATTAATTCTCCTATCACTTTGGTGAATGTGTATTTAAGCAGTAGCACTTCCTGAGCACTGGTCTTAGAAATCATGCCTCTGCTGAGGTTAGCAGTTTGGACTCCAAAGGTATCATCAGTGTAACCGAGAATCAAATAGAGTGTTATTTAAAAAAGAAAGGGAGGGGGTACATATAATTCTGTGGCCCCTTGAAGCCAAATATTGCAGAAAGAAAATTGTTACACCTTGATTGTAATCAATAACAGTTCATTTTTTTAACAGAACAATAAATATGATAAATGTTTGAAAGAATTTTTCCATTGATTTAAACATTTAACTGAAAGTACTAACAGAACTTAGTGAAAGTTAAAAAAATAGAAACAGTTTTTTTTTAAAGTGTGTCTGTCTCCCATTCCTGCTCTCTCCTTTAGCCAGCAAGGAATGCTTTTCTCTATTGGCCTGCCATGCGCAGCCATGTACCTTGACAGTGAGTGTGTGTCTCTGTAGTGCCTCCACTGGGTGCGTCCTGTTTCTTTCACATTCATCCGCTTGCTTGCTGGTGTGGTCTCACATGAGTTGAGGAGTCGGTGCCACAGTCTGAATCAGTCTGTTGTTTTTAAAAGTTCTTAATCTTAGGAATGATTTAGGAAAGTGTCTTTGCATTCACTGCTATGGGAGAGAAGGCTATTGCTACGCTCAGAGGGATAGGGCAGTGACCAGGATATCAAAGATCACAACAGCCCCTGACATAAACTAAAGCAGTGGAAACATTTTTCATCATGAAGTCATGGGGAGATTTGCATACAAAGAGGTGTGAGAATCTGACCCTTTGACTGAACTCCTCTTCTAGTTGTAACAAGGCTAGACCTTGTGCTGCTCTGTTAGTGAATGGAAAATGATGGATAGGTGCTTTTAGTTGCTTTGCACTCTCTGGGCTTCATCGGGTATGAATCTCATCACATCAGGAATTGAGGGAGAAAAAACTTCTGCAGGGTTGGAATTAAGAAATGCTGAGGGAGGAAGAGACAAGTTCTCAGGGAGCTCAGTTTGAGGCAGGGAATTAGGAGTCTTTGCACCTTGGTTTGATAGTTCCTTAACTCCAAGAAATGGGTAGGCAGGAGCTCCTCCTTCCTTTTTCTCCACATGTGAAAAACTTCTGGGAACACTGTCTCCCGGCAAAGGGCTATGTCTGGGTGCACTTTTGAACACAAATTAGCCTGGCTGTTGTTGAATGGAACGTTTAGTGGGGAGGGGGAGGTCAGCTTGTTCTCTGGTCAAATTCTGGAGCAGAGGTCTCCTCTCCAGCATGCCCAGCTGTGTCAGTGAAGATTTCTGATTTTTACATTTTATCAGCAGATTACTATTGGTCTATTGGAATATTTTTCTTTATTTGTCA
Organism: Dermochelys coriacea; assembly: GCF_009764565.3. Lineage (NCBI taxonomy): Eukaryota > Metazoa > Chordata > Testudines > Dermochelyidae > Dermochelys > Dermochelys coriacea. The sequence goes on along the minus strand of NC_050074.1, from coordinate 28,393,336 downwards.
TTAAATGGCCTTTTCTGCAACATGCAATGTCCTAGACTTTGAATTTGTTTACAATAGAAGCAGGACAATTTGACTAGCTCAAACCTGCCATCAGCTTGTCATGTCTGGTTCATAGTCCCTACAAGTTGTTTCAAGATTGAGCCAGCCATTAGCATTGTAATGAACTCTGCAGGCCCAAGGTTTTCAGCTTGCTGTCAAAAAAAAGTGTAACAAAGTGTAGTGTGGCTCAGCTCCTTTTCTAGTTCACACTGTGTGTATGCTTTTTTTCTCTGACATAATAAAAACTCCTAAGAAATAAATGAGACCAAAAAAATCCCTTAATTGATTTGAATGAAATTTTGTACTGATTACATTACTCCCTTACCATTTTCTGACAGTATACTTCACGCTCAAATTTCCACAGATAAACAACAAATCTTTATATTGAAGTTGCACAAAATATGTTTGTGACAGTAGTTTGGGAGCTGCCGGACAGTTAGTCTTAACTATCTTTCTGTAATGATGGAAATTTGTATTGAGCCTAACACGAGTAATGGTGCTTGTAAAATAATGTTTAGTAGAGCGTAAATAATTTTAATTTATATCTAATACTTGGAGTTGGATTCATTCATTCATTCATTCCACTTTTGTCAGAGAAGATAATTATTACAGATAATATATATACACATCATACATATTTCAGTGTAAAGAGAAAAGGAGTACTTGTGGCACCTTAGAGACTAACAAATTTATTAGAGCATAAGCTTTCGTGAGCTACAGCTCACTTCATCGAAATGCATCCGATGAAGTGAGCTGTAGCTCACGAAAGCTTATGCTCTAATAAATTTGTTAGTCTCTAAGGTGCCACAAGTACTCCTTTTCTTTTTGCGAATACAGACTAACACGGCTGCTACTCTGAAACCTGTGATATTTCAGTGTGTGTATGCATGTATGTATATGTTTGTGGGTACGTAAGAAAATGTAATCTGTGTGTATCATACAACATATAACATATTGATATATTGATCTGACAAGGATTTAATCTCAGGGACATCTTTCAGATTTAACTAACTATGCTACTTTGTAGAAAAATTGTAGAGGCACTATCCAATACCATGGTAAATTAAGAAAAAGCCTTAGTGGGCAACAGCTGAAGGGTTAATACACTGCTCAGCTTCAGTTTAATTGGGCTGCCATGTTCATATTGTGTTCACGGTAAGACTTAGCTGGAGAGAGCCTGGATTTGACAGAGAGCACAGAGCCTTTGTGTAGTTACAGTGCAGTGCACTGAGCTGGAGGGTTTTAAATAAGATGGGTCCTGTGAAGACAAAGAGATCTGGGGAATCAAGACTAGACTACTATGTCTCTTATGTTAACTGCTATAGCGTAGGTCCATTCAGTTTTGTTGTTTTTGTTTTTTCGTGCATGATTTATATTCTTATTTGAATTGTTCTGGTATTGAATTTTGTTTAGTACTGACTTAGCTTAAGTATCAGTGTAGGTTTCCAAGTCTGTTTTTTTCCAAGTTTGTTTGGGGGTTTTTTTCATTTGCTTTGCTGTAAAACATGCAGGTTTGTGAAAATTCATGTCTGAGCTAAAAATAGATTATTCATTATTCTTAGTGTTTTGAGGATCTTCAGGTCTAGTAATTTACAATTAATATTTGTAATATATTTCAGATATATTTTTACTTAGGTAGAGATATATCCAAACCTCTAGCAGTCTATTAAAATCTGAGCTGCAAAACTTAAAGGCATTTTAATACTTTATAATGCCTCTATAAAATATATCTTCAAAGGGAGTGGGGAGTGTGTGTGTGTGTGTTATATTTTAAATGAATAAAAAATTTATGATAAGTGTTGAACTAGAGAGTTATGAATGCAATTTGAAAAATAGGCTTAAATTATGTCTTTTTAAAAATAACTAGATTGCATTATAGCTCACATATAAAGTTTACTAACTTTATAGAGTGAAGATTTTTATTTGTTTTTAGTTGAAAGAATATACGTTATTAGGGAATAAAAATAAAAATTGAACAATTTACACAAATTATTAAAAGCAGTGTATGTGTTATATAACAGTAAAAGTTGTTTAAAATGGGTAGAGTTTTCAAGAAATTTCATTGGCTCTGGATTTTTATAGATATATTGTCATCTTTATATACAATATATATTTAGATAGAATATGTAAAGCAATCGTTTAAAATGCATTAATAAGTATGTGATGTTGAACCTTCATTTATTTGTCTCTGAACTTGGGTAAAAAGAACTATGAGTAGAATTTGTTAAAAGAATCCTTTTTAATTTCAGCGACTCATTGATTTCAGTTTTATGATGCATAATGCTTAAGTTTTTTTCAAATATCTTTTTTAAGCCTGCCTTTGTTTCCTATTAATGACCAGCCCAAATTAATATATTTGTTAGTTATATGACAATTTTTTCAATTGAGGGGTTTCCTGAGGTTAGATCATTTCACCATTTAAAAGAACACATGCTGTTTCATCTTAGTATCTTTTCAAAGAGAGGGGTATCATTAGTTGTCTTTTGAGATGTTGTTTATCACACAGCATTGGTGTATTAATGACTTATGCTGTCTTGAAAAAATTGTAGGTGCTATTATGCCTCATAAAGCACAGCTGCACGGAATTATCATGTCAATTTGAAGTCATAATTTTGTGCACTACTGAAAAACCTATTGAAGAGACATCCTTGATTTTATTATGTGATTATGTCATTCATCACACAGTACATATGTCATATGCTAACAGACAAGCAGATCAATCCAGCAAGTTTTACTCATGCCCAGTGGGACTACTCATGTGAGGAAAAAGTTGCAGGATTCAATTTAGGGCAGAAATCATCTGAATAAAGTCCTTTATTTTTTTTGCAACTTTACAAGCATAACTGCTAAATAAAGGTGAGACAGTTATTGCCATTTGAAATACAATAACATGGATATCTACCTCCCCCAAAAATTCAGAACAACACATGCTGTCCTGTATCACAGAACACCATGAATAATTCAGTGATGCAATTTGATTGATTAATTATAACATTTTATCCCTAGAGAGACGTGGTGGCAAGTGTCTAAAACTCTGTTGCACATGTTTTATTATCACTTTTTAACAATTGTTTTGTCCTGTGATATATGCAACAACCAAAATATTAAACATATGTGTTGGAAGTGTATAGCTTACTAAAAGGCATCAGGTAACTGCAGCATAAATATTAGAACATTCCATAGAATGTTTTTTTTCTTTCAAGCTACAGAGATCTCTGCATCTCTGGTATAACAGTTTTGCATATAACCAATGTTAATATTTACACTGTATTTTGAAGATAAATTGACCAGTATGTCCAAAGAACTTTGTATTCTTAAATATCCTAACATTTTTAACTTAGAAAAATCATGTAGCTGATGTCACTTAGAGTGGTTTAAGTCAGGAAGATTTACAGATCGAATGAGATTACTTGGATGTCAAACTGATATAAATGAGAACAGAATCAACCCCAATCCTTTTGAAATCAGTTGTATGGTACTATGGTTTAAAATGGGTGTTTTGTAAAATACTACAGTACTTACATTAAAATTTATCGTCAATTGGAAAATCTGAAGATCAGATCCTGCCTTACATTAAGGCCAGTTTTGCTATTGGTGTGCCACAAAGTGATCTTAAAGCTTCCATAAAGGGGATTTCCCCTGACATTGGAGAACCCGCAGGTGGTGTAACCTAGCATGGGGGATGGAGACATATAAAGGGTTGGAAGGTGTGGGACCTGTCCAGCAATCTTTATTGGCAAGATGGCCTTTAGTGGAACATCACAGACTGCTGCAAGTTAGAGAAGCCTTTAGCCTCCTCCAAGATTGAAAGTAGTGGAAAAGGGACTTGGAGCCACTTTTCCCTCTTCCCCTGAGACTCTGATGAACTATGCTCAAGGGCAGTGGAGAACTGAGACCTGAATACCTTGATTGAACTTGCTGCTACAGGGCTAAAGTTATTGGAATATGTGGTGCTTCAAGTCTGTGGCCCAGCCTTGTCAGTCATAACATTTAATTATAATAGCACTTACAGTATTCAGAGTAGCAGCCGTGTTAGTCTGTATTCGCATAAAGAAAAGGAGTACTTGTGGCACCTTAGCGACTAACAAATTTATTAGAGCATAAGCTTTCGTGAGCTACAGCTCACTTCATCGGATGCATTTGGTGGAAAAAACAGAGGAGAGATTTATATACACACACACAGAGAACATGAAACAATGATTTCATTGAAACCATTGTTTCATGTTCTCTGTGTGTGTGTATATAATCTCTCCTCTGTTTTTTCCACCAAATGCATCCGATGAAGTGAGCTGTAGCTCACGAAAGCTTATGCTCTAATAAAATTGTTAGTCTCTAAGGTGCCACAAGTACTCCTTTTCTTTTTGCGAGCACTTACAGTAGTTCTTGTACAGCTCTTATGTAAGAAGAAAATGGGGAATTTTGTGCATGTGCAGAATTCATATCCCCCAGAGATTTCTTTGCTTCTTCACAGAAAAATGACTTTCTGACAGGGAAGCAATGGGAAGCTGCAAGAGCAGTCACACACCACTCCCTAGCAGCACAGATACTTCGTTCCATCCATGCTCTCTTCTACCCAGAGCAGCCGGTGGAGAGGTAAATCACCATGGAGCTGGGGACACCCCAGCTAGTGGCTCCTACTCTGAGCCAGGATCAGCTGCTAGTCCCCGCTAGTCTGGAGGCAGGAGAGGTGTGTGGGGAGGGGTCACTGTACAGGGAACTGCTCCCCCATCCATCCAATGCCTATGCATCCAGACCTCCCACACCCAGACACCCCTGCCAAGCCTCATCCAGTACATCCAGAACCCCCCTAGCCCTCCATACCAAAACCCCACCCCACTGAACCTCAACCCCTGCATCTGAACCTCCCCTGCACCCAGACCTCTTGCCTCCAGACTCCCACCCCTGCGCCCAGGCCACCCCACACTGAGCTCCCTGCACTCAAACCCTGATGCCTCCACTCCTTGCACCACCACACATCCAGACCTCCTCACCGACCTCCAAATAGCTGTTCCCAGACCCCCACCCCACCAAGTCCCACTCTCCCAGCACGCAGACCCCTCTGCTGAGACTCCCACTTCCAGACCCCTCTGCTGAGCCCCAACCACCTTCACTTGGAAGCCCCTGCAGAGTCCCATTGCTCCTGCACCTGGAACCCTCCCCCACAATAAACCTCTGTGCATCCAGATCCTCCCACACCTAGACCCCTCCCACTGAGCTGCCTGCACCCAGATTGTCACATACAGAATCCTCTCACCCCACACCTGGATCCCTCCACACTGAGCCCCTCCACCCTTGGATCCTGCCTGGTTGAGCCTGTCTGCTCCACACCTGGTGTTCCTGGCACAGAGGCAGGGCCCCACAATGTTTCTGGGGCAGGCTCAGACCTTGTGCTGTGTCAGGTTCGGATGCAGTCTCACTGCGAAGTCCTTGTCCCAAGGATGAGGGGACTGCAGGGTGATCTCCCACCTTTGTGCAGCCAGTGGTCTATGCTCCCCACCACTATGCTGGAGCCTCTGCGTTTATTTATTAACAAATAAAATTTGCAGAATTTTAAAATATTGTGTGCAGAATTTTCATTTTTTTGGCACAGAATGCCCCCAGGAGTAATTGTGTGAGCATCCCCCAGACTGGGAACCCACATACTCCAAAGGCACAGTCAAGGTTCCTTCCCCACCCTGAACTCTAGGGTACAGATGTGGGGACCTGCATGAAAGACCTCCCTAAGCTTATTCTTACCAGCTTAGGTTAAAAACTTCCTCAAGGTACAAACTTTGCCTTGTCCTTGAACCGTATGCTGCCACCACCAAGCGTGTTAAGAACAGGGAAAGAACTCACTTGAAGATGTCTTCCCTTCAAAAAATATCCCCCCAAGCCCTACACCCCATTTGCTGGGGAAGGCTTGATAAAAATCCTCACCAATTTGCATAGGTGAACACAGACCCAAATCCTTGGATCTTAAGAACAATGAAAAAGCAATCAAGTTCTTAAAAAAAGAATTTTAATTAAAGAAAAAGTAAAAGAATCACCTCTGTAAAATCAGGATGATAAATACCTTACAGGGTAATCAGATTCAAAACCTAGAGAATCCCTCTAGGCAAAACCTTATGTTACAAAAAGACGCAAAACCAGGAATATACATATAAAATAGCACAGCTATTTTTCTAGCCATTAAACAAAAGAAAATCTAACGCATTTCTAGCTAGATTGCTTACTAACTTTTTACAAAAAGAAAAGGAGTACTTGTGGCACCTTAGAGACTAACAAATTTATTTGAGCATCAGTTTTTGTGAGCTACAGCTCACTTCATCACATGCATCCGATGAAGTGAGCTGTAGCTCATGAAAGCTTATGCTCAAATAAATTTGTTAGTCTCTAAGGTGCCACAAGTATTCCTTTTCTTTTTGCGAATACAGACTAACACGGCTGCTACTCTGAAACCTGTCATAGATGTTTATGTGTCTGCTGCTGGCTTTAAACTAATAGACCTGGTTCTTTTAACTCAGGCAGAAGAAGCTTACCAGTTGTCCCGGGTTTGATCCCCCATTGCCAATGAGTGACTTGGGGCATCATACTAGATGTGTTTATAGGGAAATGATTATTGCTGGAGAAAAAGAAGGTCAAATGCAAATACTGGTTATTGGATCTTGACCAAGGATTAAGGAATTCAGGAAGGAAGTGGAAAATGTAATTGAAAATAACTGGGATTATAGGATACCATTATTATTTGCATGGATATTCCTTTTACTTGACTGCTGTACTTTTTGATAGTCATATATGTGCAGGGTCCTTCCAAAATTTGGCCCAGAGGACTTAAATCCTGTTCCTTTATCGCCAGGCCTGAAATACTGCATTTCCACTGCTGGTAGGTGTAGGTAAAACTCTGCACCTCAGTGGGCACTGTGATGCATAGCCCCATGGTGTCTTTACACAGTTTAGTATTGAGGAGGCAGAAATATAGTCAAGTTAGGGATATGAAAGGGAACAGTGAAGTCATACATAGCAGAGATCCATTGGCACCAAAGGGGGAAACATCTGTTGTTCCCACTCATACTAAATATTAAAACAACAGTACAAGTCATGGTCTGGCCATGTGGGTGTTTCCATCAAAGTTTATTGTTTGAGGAAGGAAGATTCTATCCTCTGTAACACCTGATTTAGTCCCTCTCTTAGTTTAGACATTATTTTACCTCCACATGTTTACCCATAGTTTTGCTCTTTTACTTAGCATATGCTTATAGTACCAGGAGTTGGCTAATAGTTTGTAAGGTTCTTTGAGGTGAAATAGGTTTTTAAGTAGAAGTTATTAGTATTGTAATTTATTTTTAAGTTGACATCTTGGTCCCGTCATTCTAAGTCCTGAATTTTTTACGTCCGAAAGAGGTAGCTAGGTTGATCTAAAATATAAGTGGAGGTCAGGCCTTAGCTCATCATATTACAAAAGGAATAAGGATTGCCAGTTCCTTTGGAAGTGAGGGAGCAGAAGAAAGTAGGTAGACTTATGTCAAAATCACTAAGTGAGGGAAAGGAGTCTGGTTTTCTTTTTCATTTCATCTCATTTGACGAGAAATACAGCTCACACTTCCATTTAAGTAATTAAATAGAACAAAATCTGTCTTCCGATTCTGATGATTTCTCACTGATCCAAGAAGAAAGGGTCAAATCATTCACAGTGCAAGCATTTGTACCGTTAAAATAAGTTACATTTTGATTTAATGTGCAGCACTCAACAAAATTTATATACTTTTGGTATATAAGCAATAGCATTTGATCATTTTTCCATCTTAAGGAATGTTGCATCCTCTAACACAACACCTATTTTTCTAAAGGAGTGACCCGCACTAAAGATAATAAACATACATAGTAATGAGGCTTGTGTACTGTGACAAAGTTCCTCCTTTACCTTGGTCTTGCACTTATTGGTGGATTTGCTTGCCTCGGAGATTCATGGCAGCCCTCAGTTTGGCCGTTTTTGTGAACCCACAGTCCAGGTCAACTCCTCCTGTGTCTGATCAGGAGTTGGGAGGTTTGGGGGGAACCCAGGCCCGCCCTCTACTCCGGGTTCCAGCCCAGGGCCCTGTGGAATGCAGCTCTCTAGAGTGCCTCCTGGAACAGATGTGCAACAGCTACAACTCCCTGGGCTACTTCCCCATGGCCTCCTTCGAACACCTTCTTTATCCTCACCATAGGACCTTCCTCCTGGTGTCTGATAATGCTTGCACTCCTCAGTTCTCCAGCAGTACACCTTCTCACTCTCAGCTCCTAGTGCTTCTTGCTCCCGGCTCTTCACACGCACACCACAAACTGAAGTGAGCTCCTTTTTAAACCCAGGTGCCCTGATTAGCCTGCCTTAATTGATTCTAGAAAGTTCCTGATTGTTCTGGAACCTTCCCTGTTACCTTACCCAGGGAAAAGGGATCTACTTAACCTGGGGATAATATATCTGCCTCCTATCACTCTCCTGTAGGCATCTGGCCCGACCCTGTCACAGTCCCTTTCACCATCTGTTCATCCATGGTATCAGAGGCCACCTCTCCACATTATGGTTTAACTTCTCTCTATTGAGCCTCTGGAAAATACAAAGAAGCTACATCCTTCAGTATTGCTATTTTTACAGCATTAATTATATGACTGCATTGATTATTATTACCTGAGTCTAGGATTCTATTCTGTTCCCTTAGTGCAAATTCATTTTAAACTCATTTCTGCAGAGTATTGAGGTATATTGAGGAGGTATACAAGGTAGGGTGGGGAATAGAAGCAAGAAGAAAGTGAAATGATGGGGTGAATCTTGACCTATCCTGTGTTGGCCATGTTAAATTTTATGGAAAATATTGTACCACTAAATAAAACGATTCACCACCAAAAAGAGCATTTCATAGAACAAAAAGAACAGTAAGATATAAATAGCAGTGATCAAAATGCAGCTCTGAGATACATAATAAAATTCTAAGTGATTCATGTACCAATACTGGTCTACATTTCTTTGACACTTGTAGGTCAAACACGTCTTCTTCCAGCTGTTCCAACTTTGAAAGACATGTACATTTATCCTTATTCTTTCCAGCTGTATTAAAACTGTATACAGTAGAACACAATGATATCTATTAAGGGCCTGGACAGATGAGTGAATTGCTGACTCTTCTATTTTGAAAATTGTTCATTAATTATTTATGGTACTTCACTGTATTGTTCGATATATGATGTGTATTCAAAAAGTTATGTCTTAGTGATACGAGATCTCATTAGAGCCCTTGGCTATTCAACTACCCCAAGAAGTTTTGAGACAGCACCATGGTTTTATGTGTATTATATTGTGTATTAACATGGACTGTGAAATAACTTTTAAGAAAAACTTGTTCATGGATGACATGGATCTCAAATGTGGCTGTACAGGAAGAAAATATAGTTGCTTTAATTTTTGTAGCCAACATAATTAGCCACATGCATTCTTTCAAAAGAGCAATTGAGAGGAACCTGAAATGGAATTTAGTAAAGTAATGGACTAAGCAGGAAAATCATCCATTTCTTCTGCAGTTTGATGGCATCTAGAAAGAAATTGAGATGAGGAAGCCACTGTTTCCTTTTCAACTTCAGATCCCAGCAATCAGAACTCTTAAGTCAGGTTCTTGGGACTGCCCTCTGGACAATAAATAATCTCATTTTATCTGCACAGACTGCATTTTGTTTGTTTTGGGTGGCCAGACAATGATATTTTTCCTTGCATATACCAGCAAAGCCTTGATTAGCACAATTTTACTGTATGTTTATTAGATGGGAAAAAGATCTCCTAAAAATCACGTTAAAAGGCCTGTCTGTACAAAGGCATTGCTTTCTTGGCATGGAGTGCGATGTCTGCTTATTGTGTGGCATGTAGGTCCGCTTTTTCATTGGTTTTTAACATATTTTTTATGAAAGAAGTTTTCCACTGCAAGATCTGGACACCATACTGGTTTAACTTCATCGGCATTTGCATCTGACCTTCCTTTCTCTTCCTCAGTCTCTTTCAGAGTCTCTAATCCTGTTACTGTTATTTCCCTGTGCTTCCTGAAGGGAAGGCAAGGCTGCAAACAACTTTTGGGGCATGTCATCCTTTGGAATGAAATGCTTTTCTTATTGAAATACCTTTTATTAAGAGCTTATTGATTTTTCATATGTATTGGCACTCTGCAGGAGTTTCTCTCCATTGACTTCAATGGGCTTTGGGTTGGGCCTCATACCAGGATAAAAAGGAAATATATTGGACTTGTTGGTGTTATGCTGGTGTAAGCATGGTGCTAATGACAGTGGACAAAGGCTATATAGGTTTAGTTCTGTAAAGTAGCACCTCGTAATTACATTTATAGCAAGATTTATAGACTTTACCTTGACAAATAGACTATCCTTTTAAAATAAGTTACATGCTTGTGATATATTTTCAAAAAGGAAACTATATTCCTAATGTATTATGATATTTTCATTGATTTAGGCAGGACTAAGAACTCTTCATGACATTGGCCCTGAAATTCGTCGAGCTATATCCTGTGACTTGCAAGATGATGAACCTGAGGAAAATAATCATGAGGAAGAGGAAGATATATATAAAGTAATTACTCAGAAAGTAGCCACATGGCAGAATGTTTATTATGTTTTTATATTTGTAGAACTCATCAGACCACTTGGACTGCATCTAACAGAATATTTTAAAAGATATTTTAACAAAAAACAATTTTAACAAAAGGACACATTCCATCCCTTTCAAAATTTAGCTGAAATATTTTTCCTATAGTTACCCCACTCAGGAAAAGTCATAAGAAAAGGCATGAGTCTTAAACTATGCTTAGAAAGTCAACAAAATCATGTTCTCTTAGGCCAATGGGGGAGCAAATTCCAGCATCAAAGGCCATGCACTACACACCTTACCACAGAAGTTCAAATCAAGGACTGGAAGTGAAAGTACCTCAACTAGTCTCAGCTTTTACAATGGTAGATAGAGAAAGGTGGATTCTTAGGTTGCCAGATTCCAGACTAAAACAGCATAGTTTAAAATCAGCACCTTGAATTGCACATAAAAGCCAGTTGGAAGACTTGGGCTAATAATCTGATGAAGTGAGCTGTAGCTCACGAAAGCTTATACTCAAATAAATTTGTTAGTCTCTAAGGTGCCACAAGTACTCCTTTTCTTTTTGGGATAATAAGTGTTAAATACTGACTACAGTGGCAGACACTTGTAATTAAGGGGGAATCTACTTTCTACATTAGATGCTCCTTCTGAGTTGTCTTCAGGGCACCCATGGAGAACATGCTACAGCTGTCTACTCTAGGAGGTACTAAAAGCAATAAAAGGGTGAGTTCCACATCCAAGAAACAAGGTCAAAGGTAGAGCTAGTCAAATAGTTAAAAAGCAGGTTTGTGAATGTTTCTTCAAAAAGGCATGCCAGGTTCTGTTTGTTATTATTTGTGGGGTCATGTTATTAATTTCTCATTAATATTTGGAAGGCTGTCTTTGTTTAAATATATGCAAATTCAAAAATGTTCACAAATTTTAGCACAAATGTTTATTCATGCAAAAATGCATTCAAGAAGTGTATTTATTAATTATTAGCCCATTTAAAAATGTTCAGACATCCTTTTTATTTTTTAAACAGAGGAACGGTGCCCTGTTTGGAAACCATATAAATCATGTTAGCAGTGATAGGAGAGATTCGTTTCAACAAATCAATACCACACACCGTCCCCTGCATGTCCAACGGCCTTCAATTCCATCTGCAAGTGATACTGAGAAAAATATGTACCACCACGCCTCAAATTCTGTATTACATAACCATCATAATCACAACTCAATAGGAAAGCACGTTCCAAACTCAACAAATGCCAATCTCAATAATGCCAATATGTCCAAAGTTGCTAATGGAAGGCACCCAAACATTGGAAATCATGAGCATAGGTCTGAAAATGGATACCATTCATACTCCAGAGCTGATCATGAGAGGCATAAAAGATCAAACAGTAAGAGGTAAACTTTATGATATGTTTGTGTTCAGTAAATAAACATCCTATAGCATGTGTAATAATTTAGAATGCTGTAGTGCTACTCCAAAACTCATACTGTGCTACTTATTACCTAATAAATCAAAAGCTATTTGTTTTAAGGATGGTGGTAGAGGTAGTGGTTACTTTCATTTTTTTTTTATTGTATTGACAAATGAAACTATGATTTAACATATAACTAATTTCTTACCCAATTAGAAAAATATATTTAACACAATAGCCCATGTAATCTAGGAGTGCATTGTCTCAAAGAGTTAAAATATTGTTTTTTTTTAAACAAATCCATTGGACAGTCACAGTATAGAAAGTGTGTAGTCACCATTAATAGTGAAGTTCTGAAAATTATTTAATTGTCTGATTAAAAAAAATTCTTTCCACATTTTTATGGCTTTCCTGGATAGAACACGCTATTATGAAACTTACATTAGGTAAGTGCATATTGTTTAAGACAAATGTTTAAATTATGAGACAACATAAAAGCTCTCAATGTTCTTACAGTGGAAAAACAATAATAAAGTAGCCAGAGTTAACCAGAAACAAACTTAGAATAACTAAAGTGTGGAATTAAAAGATATAAAATGACTACAAATTTGTGATAATTTTATGGGACTAATTTTGCTCCATGGCTGTATGGTAAGTGACTGACATGGGCTGATAAAGTTCAAGACTTTGAACTTGATTCTGCACTATTAGAATCAATGGTATGTTTGGCAATGACTTTAGTGGACACAGGAGCATGCCCAAAGGGTAGTTCCTGTTTAAAAAATGTCAAGTTTAATCCTACTTCACTTAGACTGGAGGAGATAAAAAGTATGCAATGTTAAAGGTATTATTGTAAGAATTACTTAATATTGGCTAGTGATATTTATGGGCAAGGAAAAGATAACCTATTTAGTGTTTGTCAGAGTTGCTTGCGTTATGAATGTTAGAGGTCAGATAGAGGGCACCTCCTGAAAAGTATTTCTTAATCTAGTAGTTTTTATGTTTAGAATTTGCACAGCTGTTTTCACACTTTGCTTCGGAAGACTTTACTGAGTGCTCTTATATTTTTGCCCACTGACAAATTTTAGGTATTTGAGAAACTTTTTCCTACATGTACTGTAGACTTCCATCTTGAAAGACTGATTTAAATGTGCTTGACTTTTCTAACTACTCAGAGTAACTACAGAAACATAGTAAATCTACCATACTTCTATTAACACTTTAAAAGAGAAAAGCAAAAACAGAATACCCATGTACCCATCTGTAGTTAAATGGAAGTTACTGTAAAGCATGAGTCCAGCTACGAGAGAACTTGTATGCCTGTCTTTATTTTTTTAAAAAAGCTATGCTAAAAGTGCAGGTTTAAATATAACCGTTATGGATAAAGTATAGTGAAATCCCAAACCACTGTACCAATTGTAGGTCAGACTCTGGTGATGGGCATCTACCAACTATTTGCCGTGAAGACCATGAAGTTCAGGATTACTGCAATGATGATCATTATATGGGAGAGCAGGAATATTTTAGTGGAGAAGAGTATTACGAAGAAGACTATATGTTGTCAGGAAGCAGGTGAGATTATTAGTCTTAACTACAAGAAATGTCAATAAATTATGTACGTACACCTAGCGTTACATTAAACACACTTTATACCTTAAAAATATCACTATTCCTTTCTTAGGGAAATAGAACAGTGAATGAGAATGCAAAATATACTTAAGCACATCTCATGTTGGGGTATGAAATGAGACCCCAGCAAATCCCTAATACATAATTCCAGAGTAGTGCAAAGGAAGTTAGTTAATTTGGACTGTGAGAAACTCTACAGTCCAAAATCAAAGAAGCCCCTACATTTACTGGGGAAAAATTGAATACTGCTTGAGATAAATGAAGATTTAAGGCCTGCCCCTGCTCCCAATGAAGTATATGACATAACTCCCGTTAACTTCAATGGCAGCTGGATCAGCCTTACTTGGGGAAGCTTTTAATGATGGTTCATTTGATTCCATAATCTCAGCAGAAGGAAGGATGATAATGAGACAGATAAACTATATGATGGACCCTATATAGTATGACATGACCAAATAAAGTACAGGCACAATCTCCCTTTATCAGTTCTAATCGCATCACCTTTTTCCATGTACCTGGTACAACCATTTGATACTGTGATACCTGCCCTGGCCTTTGGGCACCACTGCATTATAAATATTTAGTATTACACATTTGTTTCACCCAAGTCACGTCTTTCACAAGAATTTCATGGAGTGAATTTGCAGAATTGCTGAATTTATATTTATTACACATTCATAACCCTGAGTGAAATTCTAATTTATATTAATCTGAGTCCACACCCTTTTCCCTTGCCTTCCTGTCCCCTACTCTAATTCCTGAGGTCCAGTTTTCCCACCCAATTTCTCCTCATTTTTGGACTTGTTTGGATTTTCCCCAGCCAGAATTTCCATTTGAAACTCATTTCTTACAGTTTTAATATTTCTGTCCTGCAGCATTCTTAGAAAGCCTGTTCTAACAACTTTCTTTTTGATCCAATATCAACAATTCCTGTGACTTTCACATTCAACAGTTTAACTTCTTTTGTTGCTGTCACTTACCTGATTTATTCAAAAATTGTGTATCTATTCCATGTAGATCCAAGCTTTCCCACTTCAGCTTGGATTCATACAGTTCCCTGAACTGGGCGAGGGGCAGTCATTAGGTCATTAATATGCCCTTTCCTGACTTTCCTTGAATTTAGAACAATCTGTCTTTTCATGATCTGTTCATTTTACTGTGCTAACATTTCATGGAACAGGTCTCCTACTTTTTTGGCAACAGTCAACGTTCTCTGTTTTACAAACTGCTTGTAACCTTTTTTTCAAACATGTCAAATGTTTCATACATCCTGTTAGGAAATCCCTGTCTCATCATGAATTATACACAAATTTGTACTTACAGGACTAAAGGTAGATTGTTTCCACCGTCCTTACAAAGACTACTATCATCTCTCCTAAATTGCTATCTAGAAAGATTCCAGCTGTTCAACCAATTCCACAGCCTCATAAGTCTCCTCAGCCTCCATGTGTTGGTTTTAATTTGCAAGGGCAGATTCCCTGCTTCCATTCCCTGCTTGTCCTAGATGTACTTGTGCATATCCACATGTGCCAAACATAACCATCTTCTCTACTCTTAGTTCAAGTGGAGTCTCCACCTTCTTTTTTCTTTGTGCCCTACCTGCACTCCAAACAACTCAGATTGGCAGCTGGCCCCAAATTGAATCGGTCCATCCAAGTTAGCAACTAAGAACCCCCTCCACTTCCATTTTATTAGGTATCCACTCATTTTGGATATAATATTAATTAGAATTAAATAGGCCTTTGTAATACTCAAGCAGTAACAGTCTGAACTTTTTGCGCTGAGCCCTTCAAATTACCCAGAAATCATAAGGAAAGATATGGTGGGGGTGAGGAAAGAGTTTTGCTGTTTTTAACCAGAGGATATATTGAGGCCTTGAGTTATAATCTTCAGTAATAATAGTAACATTGATGTCAAGGATTATAACCACATGGTTTTTTACCAAGCATAATATTATTTAATTAAACCATGAAGGTTAATGTGTGACTTATTCTAAACAAACCAGCATATGGCAATTTTCTCATAATCGGTGCACAATCAGAAACCAATATGTTAATAATGAGTCACGTTTTTCCAGATGTTTTGTTTAGTTCTCATGCTGCGGCAAGAATCAGTATAAGAACAATGCGTGGAGTCCTTTGGCCTGGTAAATGAAAAGATTATTGATCAGTTTATTGAAACTGCCCTTATTAAAAGTATGTTTCTTTAATTCAGGCACACGTCTGACTATCACAACAGATATCACTGCAATGACTTAGATTTTGAGCGGCCAAAAGGCTACCATCACCCACATGGGTTTTTTGACGACGACGATTCACAGATCTGTTACAATTCAAAAAGATCTCCTAGGAGACGGTTGCTACCTCCAACACCTACATGTGAGTACAGTAAAAATGTCTAAGTGCCTCAGATTTTTATCAGTGAATACGTGGTCAGTTCTACATAGAAGCTTGGATGAAAAAGAGAATATTCCTGTGGACCTTGACATCGCTCTCACCATCACTCCTTGTGATTTTTTAGAGTAAACCGCTCTGATTAGTATATTTACCAACTTTGCAGACAACAGATGGAAATGTCTATCTTGAGGTGCAGCCCACAGCATCTACAGGTCCCAGCATATAACTGCATGTGTCTCTCATTCTCCCTTGCTTCCCTCATCCCTTCATCATTTCATTAACATGATGTGACTGTCCTGCATTTTCTCCAGCTAATATAGAAAACATTGCAAAGGAACGAAGTCCCTGGTCTCTGTTTACTTTATGAGGTCAGTGGAAAATGTTCAGGTAGGATGCAGCATACATAGAGGTTTGCCCTACATAGAGCTTGGATCAGGAAGTGTTTTTTGTGTGTGTGCACGCCCCTAAGGGAAACAAAGGGTTATTCATGTTCACAGGTTTATTATGTTGGTATAAAGGAAAGCGAACTATTGTCACTCTAGTGACTCACCCTCTGGCACTTTCCATGACTCTTTCAAACCAGACACACCACCTGCTAATACTATTACAGCTTTTATTTGATGGTTTTTTGTCAGATGAAAGCAACACAAGCTTTCCCATTTATTTTTAATTTGGAAAAGGTGTTTTCTCAGTTAAGGGCATCTGCACCTGTATCTCCCCTCAGTGGGTAAGTGCACCCATGCGCAAGCCTCCACCTCTCCAGTCGTTGCCTTTCTTGGGTGGAGAAACGTCTCGCTCCCTTCTCAGTGGGGTATCTCCATGATGATCAGTTCCCTGCCTTCACTATGTATTTCTCAGCAAAGGCAGTCTACCTAAACAGACCTGCTTGCTTTCTCTTCAGAGATGGATAACAGAGTGATTGCTAGAGATATAAGTTACCATGCAGCACTTCCTCTGCAGGTCTACAGAGAAAGCATATTAAGAACAATAAAATAACTTAATTGTATGCTAATAATCTTACCAGGCATCATTCCAACCTAAGCTTTTCTTTGTGATTACAAATTCATTGGTGCTTCAGCTCAGAACAAGCCATAGTCTTATAAGGCCTCAGTAGGCCATGTCCTTCTAATCCTTCCTTAAGGATTGGGGCCTTTCATGGACCAGGGGTCCTGCCCATCTGCTGGATCAGGAAGAAGGCCCTGATTTAGGTTAAATGCCAGGCTTTTATCCAAAAGTATTTTCTTTGTCTGTTGGTCTCTGCAGAATCCAGTTTTAACTGGTATATGTGCATCTTTCCAGGGAGGTGGCTTCAAAGGCTGAAAACAGAGGAAGTTCATTAGCATCCCCTCCCACTCCCACTAGAAAAGGTCCATACAATGTAACAACAACATAAACACAGTTGCATTTTTAATACAATGTACTACAAAGGTATTAGCTCTAATTCAGTAAGGTTTAACTTAACTCAGTAAAGGTTATCTTAATTTGATAAGTTTTGTTCAGAATATTACACAATATTATCTGTCTGTCGCAGGTGTTTTGTCAGTAACAATACAAGTACTTCATAATGCTTCTCTTTTTGTGGATATAACTGAGGCAGTCTCCATCCATATGGTTTTAGCAAACACCACAGATAAATGTAAACTAAACAGCAATAAGTCACCAGGACCAGATGGTATTTACCCAAGAGTTCTGAAGGAACTCAAATGTGAAATTGCAGAACTACTAACTGTAGTCTGTAATCTATCATTTAAATCAGCTTCTGTACCATATGTCTGGAGGATAGCTAATGTGACACCAATTTTTAAAAAGGGCTCCAGAGGTGACCCCGGCAATTACAAGCCTATAAGCCTGACTTCAGTACCGGGCAAACTGGTTGAAACTATAGTAAATAACAAAATTGTCAGACTCATAGATGAACATAATTTGTTGGGAAAGAGTCAACATGGTTTTTGTAAAGGGAAATCATGCCTCACCAATCTACTAGAATTTTTTGCGGGGGTCAACAAGCATGTGAACAAGGGGGATCCAGTGGATATAGTGTACTTAGATTTTCAGATAGCCTTTGACAAGGTCCCTCACCACAGGCTCTTAAGCAAAGTAAGCTGTCATGGGATAACAGGAAAGGTCCTCTTATGGATTGGTAACTGTTTAAAAGATAGGAAACAAAAGGTAGGAATAAATGGTCAGTTCTCAGAATGGAGAGATGTAAATAGTGGTGTCTCCAGGGGTCTGTTCTGGGCCCTGTTCTATTTAGCATATTCATAAATGATCTGGAAAAAGGGGTAAACAGTGAGGTGGCAAAATTTGCAGATGATACAAAACTACTCAAGATAGTTAAGTTCCAAGCAGACTGTGAAGAGCTACAAAAGAATCTCTAAAAACTGGGTGACTGGGCAACAAAATAGCAGATGAAATTTAGTGTTATGAATAGTGAAAGTAATGCACATTGGAAAACATAATCCCAACTATACATATAAAATGGTGTGGTTTAATTAGCTGTTCCCACTCAAGAAAGAGATCTTGGAGTCACTGTGGATAGTTCTCTGAAAACATCCACTCAATGTGCAGAGGCAGTCAAAAAAGCGAACAGAATGTTGGGAATCATTAAGAAAGGGATAGATAATAGGACAGAAAATATCATATTGCCTCTATATAAATCCATGGTATGCCCACATCTTGAATACGTGTGCAGATGTGGTCATCCCATCTCAAAAAAGATATACTGGAATTGGAAAAGGTTCAGAAAAGGGCAATAAAAATTATTAGGGGTATGGAACAGCTACCACATGAGGAGAGATTAAGACTGGGACTTTTCAGCTTGCAAAAGAGACAATTAAGGTGGGGTATGACAGAGGTTTATAAAATCATGACAGGTGTGGAGAAAGTAAATAAAGAAGTGGTATTTACTCCTCATAACACAAGAATTAGGAGTCATCAAATGAAATAAATTGGCAATAGATTTAAAACAAACAAAAGGAAGTATTTTTTACACTACTCACAGTCAACCTATGGAACTCCTTGCTGGAGCATGTTGTAAAGGCCAAAACTATAACAGGGTTCAAAAAAGAACTAGATAAGTTCATGGAGGATAGGTCCATCAATGGCTATTAGCCAGGATAGGTAGCGATGGTGTCCTTAGCCTCTGTTTGCCAGAAGCTGGGAATGGGCGACAGGATGGATCACTTGATGATTACCTGTTCTGTTAATTCCCTCTGGGGAAGCTGGCATTGATCACTGTTGGAAGACCAGATACTGGGCTAGATGAACCTTTGTTTCTGGCTCACTATGGCCGTTCTTATATTCTTACATAATTTCAGATTGAATACAGCTAAAATGGATTGATGGTGATTTCCCCCCAGTACTTTTGGGGGGTAGCATTGCCCTTTCAATGGGCTTTTTTTCAAATCCTATTAAAATATCTTGGTATTATTCGTCATCAAGATCTCTTATTTGAAATTCACACCAGATCCTCCATTTATTATCTCAGAAACATTACTAGAATTTAGTCTGTGTTTTTTCTCATGCGTGCAGAAATGGTCATTTCTACTTTAGTTTCTATGTTGAAGTAGTGTGATGTATTGCTACATAGACCAGACAATAAAACCCTCTGTAGACTTCAAGTTCCACAGAACGCTGCCAGCACGTTTCTGACATGTACTCCTATTTTTCAGTCACTTTGTCCACTGCTCAAATCTTTACTTTGGCTTCCAAATAATGTTTGTATTACATCCAACATTGCTCCTCTCATCCTCCAAATCCCAGTGTAGTCCTGATTTACATACCAGTCCAGCATAAATAGATTAGCAATGCCAGTCTTCTGGTGCATTCTAGAGCCAAACAAAGTACCTGGATCTTGATCTTTGAACTGTGAGATACTTCATGGGTATGAACCATTTTTTTCCTTGTTTGGTTTGAGAAGCAAATAGTAACTCTTTTTTAATGCTAGACATAAAACATATTTGATTTCTATTACTTATCTTCTTCAGTGGGGAAGGATCATTAGAGTATAAAATGCCCTGGGACTCATTATATAAGAAATGCCAAATAAGAGCAGTTTTTATTTGTAAAATGTGAAAATACATAAAGACCCCAAATCCGATTAAGATTCAGAAGTGTGTCAAGAATTAGTTTTTGTTTGGGAGGGAAATGTAATGGGGTCACTGCCACCCTCCCCAGGGTAAGGTCAGTGGCTCTTTTAAGAAAAAGTAGAAAACCGTAATGAAAAGCAACAAATACATAAGCAGTTTTTGCAATAAGTTCTCTAATAATGCTATCTATGCAGGATTCTCACTTCTGAGTTTCATTAGCTTTTGCCTTTTGGACCCTTGGTGGTGGTGGTAGTGAGATAAAGCACAAAATCCCTATAGGTCATCACACTGGAGAGTATAAATGTTGCTCTCCAGATGTTCCCACAATTTCCTTCAAATGAGTGAGAAGTGAAGCCACCAGAAAGTTACGAGCCTTCTGCTAAAGGCATCAAGGAAACACCAACTTAGAAAGGGGCTCCTCCTCTGTCCTTTGGGGAAGCAGGCTCCAATATAGCTTTTCACCAGTCCCTCTGATGACAAAGATACTGGAAAATCTCAGGCTCTTCCCTTCGGCCCATTTAAGGTGTTTGCCTCTACATGGTTCAGATGAGAGTGGAATATATATACCCTGTACATATAAGTGAGAGAGAAACCTTGAGCTAAAAAGTTCTCTATGGTCTCTTCTCTTCAGGAGCAGTGGAGTGGGAGGTTTCTCTATGATAACAGCCTGTCAGCCCCATTTAGCTTTTCCTCATAAAATGTTGGTGGGCTAAAGTCCTCCCCGTCACAAACAATATTAATCTGATAAGTCTTTAAAGAAGATTTACCAGTGAAAGACTGTTCCATCTTACGTTCTTTCCAGAAAGACACTTAGGCCTGGTTCTGATCTAAATTGCATCAAAGTAATGCAGGGGTAACTCCAGTGAAATAAATTAACTTAAAACAGTGCATTTTGGTACTTTAATACCCCAGCAGGGTTTAAAAGAAAGAAGATCCAACTAAGTCATTTCAATTAATGTTTGTGAAGGATACATTTATGTGTACATTCCAAAACTGCTACATTACATTGGAGAATTTCTATTAGCATCCAAATATGATCCAAGTTAATGTAACACACTGTGCCTTGGTTGAGTATTGCAGTTTGTTAGTAGATTCAGCTCTGGGAGCTCTGAGATTTGGGGCCATACAGCAAAGATCAGGCCGTAAGGTATCCTCAAAGGTATTTAGCCACCTATCTATCTTCGAAGTCAATATCTTTGAGGATCTGGATTTAAGTGCTTATTTCTTACTCAGTATCTTCAAATTTCTGTACTTTTCAAAGAGATGCAAAGAATGGTTTCCATGGACAGATTGCTACCTCACAGGTTTTTTACCAGGATTTTGGAAGTTGAAGTTGGACAAATTCAGACTGGAAATAAGAGTGTATATCATAAACAAATTAGGGTAATTAACTATTGGAATAGTTTATCAAGGGTCACAGCTGATTCTCCATCACTGGAAATTTTTAAATCAAGATTCAATGTTTCTAAAAGATCTGCTCTAGGAATAATTTTTGGGAAGTTCTATAGCCTGTGTTATACAGGAGGTCAGACTAAATGATTACAGTTGTCTTTTCTAGCCTTCGAATATGTTTTTCCTAATAACATGGAATGGCTTCTTACTAGGGCTGTCAAGGGACTAAAAAAATTATTCGTGATTAATTGCATGATTAAAACAATTAATCACGATTAATTGTGTGATTAATTGCATTGTTAAACAATAATAGAATACCATGTATTTAAATATTTTTGGATGTTTTCTACATTTTCAAATACATTGATTTCAATTACAACATAGAATACAAAGTGTACAGTGCTCACAAGTATTTACACTGTAAAAAACCCCAAAGAAATAGTATTTTTCAATTCACCTAATACAAGTACATGCTGATAATGGGTTCTGCTCGATAACGATCCAAAGCAGAGTGGACTGATGCACGTTCATTTTCATCATTTGAGTCAGATGCCACCAGCAGAAGGCTGATTTTCTTTTTTGGTGATTTGGGTTCTGTAATTTCTGTATCTAAGTGTTGCTCTTTTAAGTCTTTTGAAAGCATGGTCCACACCTCATCCCTCTCAGATTTTGGACCGCACTTCAGATTCTTACACCTTGGGTCAAGTGCTGTAGCTATTTTTAGAAATCTCACATTGGTACTTCCTTTGCGTTTTGTCAAATCTGCTGTGAAAGTGTTCTTAAAACGAACATGTGCTGGGTCATCATCCGAGACTGCTATGACATGAAGTATATGGCAGAATGCAGGTAAAACAGAACAGAGACATACAATTCTCCCCAAGGAGTTCAGTCACAAATGTAATTAACACATTCTTTTCTTAACGAGCATCATCAGCATGGAAGCATGTCCTCTGGAATGGTGGCAAAGAATGAAAGGGCATACGAATGTTTAGCATATCTGACACGTAAATACCTTGCAACGCCGGCTACGAAAGTGCCATGCGAATGCCTGTTCTCACTTTCAGGTGACATTGTAAACAAGAAGTGGACAGCATTATCTCCTGCAAATTTTAACCAAACTTGTTTGTCTGAGCGATTGGCTGAAGTAGGGTTGAGTGGACTTGTAGGCGCTACAGTTTTACATTGTTTTATTTTTGAATGCAGTTATTTTTTGTACATAATTCTACATTTGTAAGTTCAACTTTCATGATAAAGAGATTGCACTACAGTACTACTTGTGTTAGGTGAACTGAAAAATAGTATTTCTTTTGTTTTTTTTACAGTGCAAATACTTGTAATAAAAAAATATAAAGTGAGCGCTGTATTCTGTGTTGTAATTGAAATCAATATATTTGAAAATGTAGAAAACATCCAAAATATTTAATAAATTTCAATTGGTATTATATAGTTTAACAGTGCGATTAATCGCAATTAAACTTTTTAATCGCAATTAATTTTTTGAGTTAATTACGTGAGTTAACTGCAATTAATTGACAGTCCTACTTCTTATCTGTCTCAATATTAAAAACATGGTTAGTACAAAAAACTACTACTTTAATTTACTTTGATTTGTGTAATGTTTCCAAAATGACACATTACATTGACCTGCAAAGAGCCAAGGATTTGGTAGTTTCTCTTTGGCAGCATGGTTCTTCAGCATGATGTAGCCCGATCTATAGATTTTATATATATCTATATACAGAGAGAGAGAGAGAGATTACTTAAGAATCCCCAGATGCCACTTGGAGGGTCGACAGTTTTTTGTCCCAAGATCAGGACCAGTATTATTCAAATTATTATACAGTTGGGAACCCCAATGTGCACAGTTGCAGCACTCACACTATAGAAACTCCTCTATCTTTACAAATAGTTTATTAATACATTTAGCACAGTCTCAAACACCCCAGCTCAGTGAGGTAGATAGAGATACTACAAAATATACATCTGCACACTCATATACTCACACCATCCCTTGTAGAACAACCTGAAGTGTTAGCCATCATCTTCCTCATCACCATCACCTTACCCCTCATCACCAGTGGCCATCATTCTGGCACCTCCCAAGGACTACATCTCCTTCTTCGTACCACCCCTATGCTGGGATGTCACTTTTATAATGTGTTGTGCTGATGCCACTATGTTTGATGCATATTCAGTAGGGGATTTCCCTCTTTTTCTTATTTATATTTCCTCACCTTACTAATGTTGGAGTATCTTTTTTCTATAGGTTAGTATATCAATTATCTTAACTTATTATTATATATGTTAATTTGTTACCATGGCCCTTCTGTGGTTAAGTATCTGTGTATGTAGCTCGTGTACATGTTATATGTCAGTTCACTGCCATGACACTCATGTGGTTGGATCATGTACCTGTGACCAGAACTTCCCTTTAAACACTCTATTTTCAGCTTCCCAATACTTAGGGTTTCCATTGGCTGTTTATCTGTTCAAAGGTCATAGGTCTTATGCTAACTTGCTGAAGCTAGTGTCTTACAGGATACAGGCCTGTAGGTTCCTTGCAGTACTGCTGAATATAATGAAAACCACTGAATATAATAAAGGCAAGCTAGCCCACTGAGCTACAATGAGGAACTTAAAGCTTCAGTGAAGAAATAAATAGTTAATTGTTATTTTAACTATACACAAGAAGCTTACAATATACAGCTAAAGTCAAGCGCCTTTCCCAGTCTGTTCTAAAATGCTCACTTTGACCCCTTCCTGAATTTTAGCTTTATTAATAAATGCAACTTCCACCTCCTGTATATCCAGTTTGGGTATTGAGCTGCCTGCTTCAGTAAGTCAACAGAGCCCATTTAAATCTGTCCCAATACCTGCTAATAATCTGCAGGGTTGTATTAGGTTGACCCATACTGGAATTTGGAAATATTTGACATTGAAAATGATCATAATCATTTTACTAATGAAACATTGTTACATTATAGCAAATCGCCGCTCTTCCTTCAACTTTGAATGCCTCCGCAGACAAAGCAGTCAAGATGAGATACCTCTCTCTCCTACTTTTCACCACCGCACCGCTTTACCACTGCATTTAATGCAACAACAGGTAATTAAAAAAATCTTTATAAACTGATGTTTAGTTAGACCAATTTAGCTTAGATCTTGTACCTCCTGGCTTCATGACTGTTCGAAAACCCATCGGTAAGCTCTGTACTTTGCCTGTGTACCTTGACCTACTTCCAAACAGTTGTGTACCTCACCATCTTTGCTGCAGTTGCCAGAAATAAGGCCTCCTAAAGCTGAATCTTCAGAAATGACAATTTCAGATATTGTAGATGATTTGACACCAACCAACAGAAATAATATTGGGGATGCCATAAAAATATGATGTTCCCAGCCATTCTAAATGCCCACAGATTAAGGAATATTGTCAGGTACTGGGTCTTTTAGCCACTCTGTTAATAGTACTGCTGTTCCTCAGGCTTTTTAACATGAGTATATTGGAACAACTGCTGCAGGTATATGGTTATCCTATAGCTGATGCCCTTTCAAAGTCTTCCTCTGCAGCAATACTACCATCCATTTTACAAGCACTGCACTTTGCCATGTGCGGGTTTACTTTTAATCTTTTCTTTCAGAGAAGTTCAACTGGTCTTTTTTTTTCATGTAGTCTGAGATCTTGACAGCTGTTTCATTTTTTAAATATACAAGCTTAGTCCCTTCAGGCCTATCAAATAAGGGATCAAGAGTAGTTAAAAATGACAAAACTGTACTGATGCCTATACCCTTGAATATAGAGTAATAGGTAGTCACTGTAATGTATGACGAAGGTGGAATCTGTGTTTGGAATAATGAAAACATTTAAAAACGCTGGCAATACATACTAATAACCCTTCACCACAGCTCCCTTGTATACCGTATCCCATCTGCATAAATCAACTATCACTTACTGCTTTCACTTACTGGTGTTTACTTTCTCATATGCCATTTGGTTTAAACTACATACTATATTCTGTGATGTGTTGAACTTCATGATGTTCTATGACTTCTAGATCAAAGTTCAAATAGAATGAAATAGTTTGCTGTTATATCATGGGACATATTCTGATGGTCCACAGGGTTTGCTGCAGCCAGAGCAGCTCTTAGACTGAATTATATTATACCATCTGGGCAAGACCCAGGCAGCCAGAAAATACAAGGAGCTTAAAACCAATTTAAAGATTAAAACCAGCTTCTTCCTCACCTGTTGCTGCAGGAAGGGAGGAACAAAGATCAGGAATATAGTCTGTTTGCCTTACATGCTGAATATTAGGGCTGTCGATTAATTCCAGTGAACTCACGCGATTAACTCAAAAAAATTAATTGCAATTAAAAAAATTAATTGTGATTAATCACAGTTTTAATCACACGGTTAAACAATAGAATGCCAATTGAAATTTATAAAATATTTTGGATGTTTTTCTACATTTTCATATATATTGTATTATATGTTGTATATTTTTATTACAAATATTTGCACTGTAAAAATGATAAACAAAAGAAATAGTATTTTTCAATTCACCTCATACTAGTACTGTAGTGCAATCTCTGTCGTGAAAATGCAACTTACAAATTTGGATTTTTTTTGTTATATAACTGCACTCAAAAACAAAACAATGTAAAACTTCAGAGTCTACAAGTCCATTTAGTCCTACTTCTTTTTCAGCCAATCACTAAGAGACAAACAAGTTTGTTTACATTTACAGGAGATAATGCTGCCATCTTCTTGTTTACAATATCACCAGAAAGTGAGAACAGGCATTTGCCTGGCACTTTTGTAGCCAGCATTATAAAGGTATATATGTGCCAGATATGCTAATCAGAAATCTTAAAAGAGCAACACTCTAATGCTGAAATTACAGAACCTGAACCACCAAAAAAGAAAAACAACCTACTGCTGGTGGCATCTGACTCAGATGATGAAAATGACATGTGTTGGTCCACTCTGCTTTGAATTGTTATCAAGCAGATCCTGTCATAGAATCATAGAATCATAGAATATCAGGGTTGGAAGGGACCCCAGAAGGTCATCTAGTCCAACCCCCTGCTCAAAGCAGGACCAAGTCCCAGTTAAATCATCCCAGCCAGGGCCTTGTCAAGCCTGACCTTAAAAACCTCTAAGGAAGGAGATTCTACCACCTCCCTAGGTAACGCATTCCAGTGTTTCACCACCCTCTTAGTGAAAAAGTTTTTCCTAATATCCAATCTAAACCTCCCCCATTGCAACTTGAGACCATTACTCCTCGTTCTGTCATCTGCTACCATTGAGAACAGTCTAGAGCCATCCTCTTTGAAACCCCCTTTCAGGTAGTCATCAGCATGGACGCATGCCCTCTGGAATGGTGGTTGAAGCATGAAGGGACATACGAATCTTTAGTGCATCTGGCACATAAGTGTCTTGCGATGTCAGCTACAACAGTGCCATGTGAACAACAGTGCCATGCGACATCAGCTACAACAGTGCCATATTCTCACTTTC
Source organism: Dermochelys coriacea (assembly GCF_009764565.3). Taxonomy (NCBI): domain Eukaryota; kingdom Metazoa; phylum Chordata; order Testudines; family Dermochelyidae; genus Dermochelys; species Dermochelys coriacea. Next base: position 28,366,265 of record NC_050074.1, on the reverse strand, counting down.
AGGTGACATTGTAAACAAGAAGCAGGCAGCATTGTCTCCTGCAAACATAAACAAACTTGTTCATCTGAGTGATTGGCTGAACAAGAAGTAGCTCTGAGTGGATTTGCAGCCTCTAAAATTTTACATTGTTTTATTTTTGAATGCATTTTTTGTACATAGTTCTACATTTCAAGTTCACCTTTCATGATAAAGCGATTGCACCAGTACTTGTATTAGGTAAATTGAAAAATACTTTTTCTTTTGTTTTTTTTACAATGCAAATACTTGTAACCAAAAATAAATATAAAGTGAGCACTGTACACTTTTATTCTGTGTTGTAATTGAAATCAATATATTTGAAAATGTAGAAAACATCCAAAAATATTTAAATAAATGGTATTCTCTTAATGTTTAACAGTGTGATTAATTGCGATCAATATTTTTAATTGCTTGACATCCCTACTGAATATATTTTATTAAGCAAATATTCAGTCACAGTGTATCAAATAGGGTTTGGTCAAAAAAAGATCCTCTAGATAGATACTTGCCTATGTTGCCGATTAATTTATTTGAATTCCTCCCCGTCTTTTATATTGTCAAGTATCAAACATATAAAATGTCATGTCTCATAGCTGTCTAAATAATTAGATTGGATTTGAAATGAGGAATAAGCCTGACTACAGGATTGTTTGAGGTACGCTAACTCTTGTACTATTTTTACTTCCCTTTACCAGATCATGGCAGTTGCAGGTCTGGATTCCAGTAAAGCTCACAAACATTCACCAAGTCGTTCAACACGTTCCTGGGCCACCCCACCAGCTACCCCACCCAACCGGGACCGTACTCCATATTATACACCTCTAATCCAAGTTGACAGGGCTGAATCTACAGAGCAGATGAATGGTAGCCTACCGTCTTTGAACAGGAGCTCCTGGTATACAGATGACCCTGATATTTCCTACCGAACATTCACACCAGCCAATTTAACTGTACCTAATGACTTTAGGCATAAACATAGTGACAAACAGAGAAGTGCAGACAGTTTGGTAGAAGCGGTAAGTACTGAATAATCCCTGAAGTAGCCAAGTGTGTCTGTTCAGTTTTGTGTTAATTTTACTATATACCTGGCACAGACCACATTGGATTGTACTTAATCCACATATTTCACTAGAAATACTGTATTTCAAATTCAAATTCCCAAAAAGTCTTTAGGTAAGGTAGGGGAAAAGAAGGTATGCACCAGATCCTCAGCTCCAGTAAATCAAAGCTCCACTGAATCCCCACCCGAGGGCTTGGTCATAGCATGAGAGTCAGAGAGAGAACATGTTGACAACTTGATCCCAGGAACTAATGTATTAAAGTACAAAACAAAGAGGGGAATGAAGATTTGGAGCACTTCAAGAATATGACTTAAAACAAGGTTTCACTGTTGGCTAAATAATAAGAACTAGATCCTGCGCTGTCCTTCCATAATGGCTTATCGAAAAGGAATGGCAGAAGGTGCCTATCCTTCTGGTGCTTTTATGCAAGGTCCAAAGTCATCAAAGTCCTTGCATTAACTTGTTAACCTGAACACAAGGATTGTGCAAAGATATGGAAAGGGTGAGCTGATGGGAATGCCCATTGCACTCTGAAGAAATGGCAGTCATTTCTTTGCATGTAATCTCAAAAATATTATGAATTAGTAAGTGGTTTTTTGTTTATTTACAAAGCTTTGAAAACAAAGAATACTATGCAGGGTGCTGAGAATTATCATTATTATTACTCTCCCAATTGTAAAATGTTATTGAATATCCCTATCAGTCTAGCTAAGTAGGATGTGTCATGCTCAGGAATATAATTTTCAGTCTCCTCATCTCCAACATCAGTTCCCTCCCACAGCTGTGAACCAGATGTAACTTAATTGTCATCAACAGAAAACATTTTAGCTGAAGTTTTATTATACACTTGCTTGAAGTTTTATTGCCTAGTGTGGCTTTAAACAGAATTCTTCCTTAAATTTTATTATAGTAAATCAGTTTTTAGTGTATGATGTTTATCAAGGGCTTGATGCATTTTAAACCTCCTATAAAAGAACTGAATGTCATGCGTTGTCAGTGACATCCTTACTGTGTTGATAAAACCCTCTTTGGGGCTATTTGACTATTGTAAATGCAAGTTAATTACAAGTAAAATTTTGTTCTGGTTGCTCTAGTGACTTCAGCTCATAGATCTCTTGGGCTTTGCACCTAAGCTATCCAGGAGAAACGTGAAGCTCGCTGTGTATTTATTTATAACCTGCTCTTCATTCTAAACATTGAATCCACATTTATCCTATTTCTTTTTCAGGTACTTATATCTGAAGGCCTAGGGCGGTATGCAAAGGACCCTAAATTTGTTTCAGCTACTAAACATGAGATTGCTGATGCTTGTGACATGACTATTGATGAGATGGAAAGTGCAGCAAGTAACCTTCTCAATGGAAATATTAGCAATGGGACCAATGGGGATATGTTCCCCATTTTAAGCAGGCAAGATTATGAACTTCAAGACTTTGGTACTGGTTATAGTGATGAAGAACAAGACACTGGTAGATATGAAGAAGACTTAGCTGATGAAATGATATGCATTACAACCTTATAGTATTTAGCAAGAAACAAATAAATAATTTTTAATAACAGAAAAAGTGCCTCATAGTTCAAAGATGCTAGGCACTAGTTGGAATTAATAATTAATCAAGCTTTGTACAAGTGATGTCACACCTCAAGAAGCCATAATTTATTTATCAGTAAGTGTCTCCAGTTGTTGAAATGTGACCAATGCTGTAGTACGTCAAGTCCTTTACCACAGAATCTTCATTTCCTCAGTAGGAATAGAGTTATGTAAAACCAAGCCGATTCTGAAGATCCCGTTTCCAGAAGACTAGAGAAGAGTTCTGAGGTGTAATATCTTGCCTGTCTTTCAAACTTGTGCTACTGTCATTCACAGTGAAGCAGGAGTTTCTGAATGAAAAATGTGTGTAGGTCCAGCACAAAAATATGTGGGGAAGACTACTATGTGAGACAGGTGATGGCAATCAAAAGTGTCATTACCTCAGCATTCAATAGCATATCAAATGTTAACTGCATTCAGCATATCCATTCTAACATTGTTTTCAAACTTGCCTCCTGATTTATTTTTCTTAACGCTCTTCTAAAATATGTCAAACTCTACCTACCAGAAAAAGAACCTAAAAACATTTCTGTCATATGTAACATTAGTTTACATAGGAAAATATCATTCAGATAGTCTGTTTTATGACTATCATGTTAAGGGCAAAATATACTGGAATAATTGCATTCTTACTAATGCACTTGCAACCAGGTTAAAGTAGAATTAGTTAAAATAGTTTGTTAATTATATAGTAGAAATTACTGTAAATGAATTGTAATATACAATAATTTGTATTTGTAAAGAGATGTTCTATATTTTGTAATTATTGTACCGTAATTGAACTGCAGCAATATTTATGAAACCTAATTATTGTAATTCTCCGCAGAATTCTAGATATAAGTATTTTTACTTGGAATATATAGAGCTATAGGATAAATATTTAACTAGAGCCACCACTCAATGTAAATCTCTTTTTGGGGTAAGGTTTCAGGTTTAGAGAAACTTGACAATATTCAGATTTTATAAAATATTTTGAGTCAATAAGAATCTCTCTTTACATAAGGGATGCACAGATATCTATTTTCAGTCCTATATTCAGAAAGTTAAAAGAATGGAAATTATCTGCTAATTTTTTTGATTGACAATAAGCTGTGATCTTTTTATTATAAATATCCTAAATTATAGATAAATACTAAATTAATTGAAGAAATTGGCCAAGTCTTCATTGGTCTTGAGACATTTATAATTTTATCACAACTAAATTGACCAAGTAGCCGAATTCTGTATTCGGAATATGGGGGAGAAATTTTTTTGCAGGTGGATGAAAATGTCTAAATTCCAATCCTGTGTACTAATTATTCTGCTCATAATAAAAAACAAGATAAAAGGACTCTCCCTAGAACCAATCAGATTCCTGATATATAAAAATACTACGTTATTGCCTCTCCCCTTTTGCTGTTCTATGTGCAGATTATATACTTTAAAGGATTTATTTTTATGCAATTGAAAGAGGGATTAGGTTCTGTTCACGATGCAGTAAAACCCTGATACAAATACAATTTTGGGGGAAAATGTCAAAATCTTCTATTTTATTAACACTGAATAAATTTGACTTGCTCTGCAAAGTTACCTTATCAGGGTTTACCTGTACTTAACAAGATAGGTAGCAATTCAGTTCACATTTTTAAAATGTGAAATATAAAACATGTCAATAAACATTTTTGTACATAATGAGTTTGCTATGGATACCTTACAGACCTCTTCTTGAATCATTCTTTTGTCAAATGCCAGGATAAAACTTAAGGGTTTGTAAATTATTTCTTGACCTACATCATTTTGTATTAAAGCAAATGCAAAATGTTCTTCAGAATAAAACCGTGTAATAATTTTATTATACTTGGGGTTCCTTTGTCTAACACTTTCAACCAGTGTAATCTCCAAAAGTTAAACGCTTATTGCAGCATTCGGCGAAATGGTGGTCTTTCATTTGGAAAATGTATGCCTAAGGATTATGCTATTCTAGCCTAAACTTTTTATGAATCATTGATTTGAAGTATATAAAACATGCATTTAAAGCTGATAAGGCATTTTGTGTGTAAAAGGCCAGCAGTATCCGGCTCCAAGCAAAGAATTTTTTAAAAAGTAACCCATAACAAAAAGGAAAATTTTCCTAAAAGCCCCTACAGACTCTATCAGACTGACTCATGCACACGTCACCTCCTTCCAGAACATGCTTGGTTAGGTTGTTTGGCATTAGTCACTTCTAATCACATTTTTAGTTATACTTCCCTGGCTTACAAAAACAGAACACTTTGGAAGTCGAGAGAATAAAGTTTCTGTATCAGATGAGATCACTAAAATTACTGTAAAAAGAAAAGGAGTACTTGTGGCACCTTAGAGACTAACAAATTTATTAGAGCATAAGCTTTCGTGAGCTACAGCTCACTTCATCGGATGCATTTGGTGGAAAAAACAGAGGAGAGATTTATATACACACACACAGAGAACATGAAACAATGGGTTTATCATACACACTGTAAGGAGATTTCAGAGTAGCAGCCGTGTTAGTCTGTATTCTCAAAAAGAAAAGGAGTACTTGTGGCACCTTAGAGACTAACAAATTTATTAGAGCATAAGCTTTCGTGAGCTACAGCTCACTTCATCGGATGCATTTGGTGGAAAAAACAGAGTAGAGATTTATATACACACACACAGAGAACATGAAACAATGGGTTTATCATACACACTGTAAGGAGAGTGATCACTTAAGATAAGCCATCACCAACAGCAGGGGGGGGAAGGAGGAAAACCTTCCATGGTGACAAGCAGGTAGGCTAATTCCAGCAGTTAACAAGAATATCAGAGGAACAGTGGGGGGTGGGGTGGGAGGGAGAAATACCATGGGGAAATAGTTTTACTTTGTGTAATGACTCATCCATTCCCAGTCTCTATTCAAGCCTAAGTTAATTGTATCCAGTTTGCAAATTAATTCCAATTCAGCAGTCTCTGGTTGGAGTCTGTTTTTGAAGCTTTTTTGTTGAAGTATAGCCACTCTTAGGTCTGTGATCGAGTGACCAGAGAGATTGAAGTGTTCTCCAACTGGTTTTTGAATGTTATAATTCTTGACGTCTGATTTGTGTCCATTCATTCTTTTACGTAGAGACTGTCCAGTTTGGCCAATGTACATGGCAGAGGGGCATTGCTGGCACATGATGGCATATATCACATTGGTAGATGCGCAGGTGAAGGAGCCTCTGATAGTGTGGCTGATGTGATTAGGCCCTATGATGGTATCCCCTGAATAGATATGTGGACAGAGTTGGCAACGGGCTTTGTTGCAAGGATAGGTTCCTGGGTTAGTGGTTCTGTTGTGTGGTGTGTGGTTGCTGGTGAGTATTTGCTTCAGATTGGGGGGCTGTCTGTAAGCAAGGACTGGTCTATCTCCCAAGATCTGAGAGAGCGATGGCTCGTCCTTCAGGATAGGTTGTAGATCCTTGATGATGCGTTGGAGGGGTTTTAGTTGGGGGCTGAAGGTGATGGCTAGTGGCGTTCTGTTGTTTTCTTTGTTGGGCCTGTCCTGTAGTAGGTGACTTCTGGGTACTCTTCTGGCTCTGTCAATCTGTTTCTTCACTTCAGCAGGTGGGTATTGTAGTTGTAGGAATGCATGATAGAGATCTTGTAGGTGTTTGTCTCCACCGCATCATCAAGGATCTACAACCTATCCTGAAGGACGAGCCATCGCTCTCTCAGATCTTGGGAGATAGACCAGTCCTTGCTTACAGACAGCCCCCCAATCTGAAGCAAATACTCACCAGCAACCACACACCACACAACAGAACCACTAACCCAGGAACCTATCCTTGCAACAAAGCCCGTTGCCAACTCTGTCCACATATCTATTCAGGGGATACCATCATAGGGCCTAATCACATCAGCCACACTATCAGAGGCTCGTTCACCTGCGCATCTACCAATGTGATATATGCCATCATGTGCCAGCAATGCCCCTCTGCCATGTACATTGGCCAAACTGGACAGTCTCTACGTAAAAGAATGAATGGACACAAATCAGACGTCAAGAATTATAACATTCAAAAACCAGTTGGAGAACACTTCAATCTCTCTGGTCACTCGATCACAGACCTAAGAGTGGCTATACTTCAACAAAAAAGCTTCAAAAACAGACTCCAACGAGAGACTGCTGAATTGGAATTAATTTGCAAACTGGATACAATTAACTTAGGCTTGAATAGAGACTGGGAATGGATGAGTCATTACACAAAGTAAAACTATTTCCCCATGGTATTTCTCCCCCCCCCACCCCACCCCCCACTGTTCCTCTGATATTCTTGTTAACTGCTGGAATTAGCCTACCTGCTTGTCACCATGGAAGGTTTTCCTCCTTTCCCCCCCCTGCTGTGGGTGATGGCTTATCTTAAGTGATCACTCTCCTTACAGTGTGTATGATAAACCCATTGTTTCATGTTCTCTGTGTGTGTGTATATAAATCTCTCCTCTGTTTTTTCCACCAAATGCATCCGATGAAGTGAGCTGTAGCTCACGAAAGCTTATGCTCTAATAAATTTGTTAGTCTCTAAGGTGCCACAAGTACTCCTTTTCTTTTTGCGAATACAGACTAACACGGCTGCTACTCTGAAACCTAAAATTACTGTGGGTCAGATTCTTGGGGGGAGGGAGGGTGAGGGTAATAATAGTGAAGCTTCACAGATTTCATTGCACCCACCCTCTGAAAAGTCATCCCCATTAAGATTTCTGAAGTTGGATGCTGAAAATCACTAAAAAAAAAGAAAAGGAGTACTTGTGGCACCTTAGAGACTAACAAATTTATTTGAGCATAAGCTTTGAGCATCAGATGAAGTGAGCTGTAGCTCACGAAAGCTTATGCTCAAATAAATTTGTTAGTCTCTAAGGTGCCACAAGTACTCCTTTTCTTTTTTGCGAATACAGACTAACACGGCTGCTACTCTGAAACCTGAAAATCACTAGTCACCTTAGAAACTCAAACTAAATTTCTTCACTACAGTGATTCCTGCTGACATATTCCAAATTCTGTAGATACTGTACATGGCATTTTTATAACTATAAGGTCGCAGCCTTCTGACATAATCTCCCCAGGTGGAACCTCATGACTGCACAAAGTTACACTGTCTTCATTGGGATGCTACACACAAATCTTTTATATGATTAGTGTCTACCCTGAATATTCTGATTAGGCAGCCTCTTCTTAGGGCAGAGTTACTATTCTGGATGAAAATAGAGGTTTTTGAAAATCTGGCTACAATATACCACATATTCAATCTTTTAAAAAAACATCATGAGAATATAAGGATACATAAAACATCCTTTCTGCTCAGTTATGGCACTGTAAGAGTGAAACAGTCTCCCTCTATATGTCTCTATAGATTAAAATCTTGCTAATTCGATTAGATAACTCACCAATTTCTCTAATAAATATAGGAAATACTACAAATACTCGGATAACCTTAACTATTCATTTAAGCAAACTTGGCAGATTTTGGGCAGAGATCACTGTGTCTGTATATATAGGGCTCTAGACATTAATAAAACATATAGTTTCCAGTCATCAACACATAGTCAGCCCAAACACAGGCAAGTATGAACAATCTAGTATTTCATCTAGTATTTCAATAATATCTTCTGAGAGCCTGGAGGACAGAGGCCTATCATCCAAGAAAGTGGTTTGCGTCATCATAATCTGAGAATTTTTCATTTTAAGTTTTTGAAATAAGATGAGTAAATGCATTGCTGTTTCTGAAATGAAGATAAGTACAAGTAAATTAAGTCTTTTATAAATGTGTATTACAATCCAAACCATCAGGATTGCTGTGTTTGACAGCTGCATGCTTCAATTATAGTTACATCACTTGTTAGCAGCTCAGCTGAAACCAAACCTTTGCAAGCAGGCTTTAGACTATACAGCCTTTACATGAAAACTCAGGTTGTAGAAACAACTGATTGATTTTTTTTTCTCCCGAGACTAACAAAATACAGCTTTACAAATATTGCTAATTTTCTTGTTTTTGAAAGCAATTTCCACACCGAAGGAAACATGAAATAAGAATATTGATACAAAATGCTGTTTTTGACCAATTTTCATTTGTTTATTCAGAATATTTATGCGTGAATAATATGATCTGCCAGGGCCCTCAACCTGTGTATGAGACACTTATTGCCATGGAAATGATGGTAATGTCTCTAGAAAGATTCAACAGATGTCTTAGGTGGGACAACAAAAAGAATGAAGAGCACCTACCACAGCACAGAGTAACAGTGAAAATGCTGGTATGTTTAATGACATCAAAGTTCCCAGCTCAAGTAGTTTTTGGGTTGTAACTAACTGCTTTAGCACATGGAAGGCTCTTAAAGCAGGATTCATCTGCTTATTTGGGAGTGTCCATAAATTATGTAACACATTTTCTGGTGATTTTTCAAGACTCACCTACCTCTCCTTGTTACACGGAAACAAATACTGTCACACAAAATTAAGGCCCCCACCCAGGCAACCCTAACCTGCTACATAATTTATGGAAAGGCCCTTTAAAGGAAAATACGTAAGTAGATGGGGCTGACAAACGTTACTCAAATACACACCATAGCAAAGAAAGCATTTATCAGAGAGAAAGTCAGATCCAGATTCTCTGGATCAGCCAAGCTGTGCTCTCAGATTAAACAAGACATGGAGGAGTAAAGTGGCTTTAATACATCCCAGTGCTGGCACTGCTAGACACCAGCCCAGTCCCCAGAGCATGTTAAAGCATATTACACCAATAGCCCCCAGAAGCCATTACAGCAGCCTGGGATCAGTTGGAGCCGAGGCCCACCTAACCAGAAATACAGCAGCAGCAGCAGCCAGGGGGTAACACAGGAACCACTTATTGGGACTCTGCACCACCCTAAGGATTCCCGTAAGTAGGCAAAATTCTCAATGGCTGATTCACTGCCTTTATGGCTGCTTTGCACCAAAGGAACGCCACAAAGCAGTCCTGCATTCTGGAGCACTGAGGCCTAAATCAATAAAGCAGCTGGAATAGCATGACCATGAAACTACTGTAAGGATAAAGGAGTGAACAAATATTGCAATATGTACGTGTATTTTTGGGTGCAGGAAAAATGTATTTGAGGACTTGTTTTTAACTATGTGATTGAATATTATAGTAATATGTATGCATAAAAAGTACAAATGCAGCAGTGCATGCAAAATTAACTTTGCCATTTCCTGACCCTTTAAATGCTCTATTATGACACCACAGCATTCACTTAATGCAGTATGGGATGTGTGTATGGTTATAAGTTATACCACACTGTAGCTAGGGAATGTGCTGCAATAGTATAAACAACAATTCATATACCAAAAATGTGACCCTGGTATACTATACTATTAATCATCACATACAAGGACTTCCACCACTACACAGCCTTTCAAAACTGCTCCCCGCATCAGCTGCACACTGCTGTGGTAAGTGTGGCCGATACATATTATTATTTTTAATGGTGTGGTACCGCTTACTCTAAATGCCAGAAAGAGCCTCAATACTGTGCATTTTTTATTTGAAAATCTTGAATGCAATAGTACCAAGTAAAATATTACACAATAAAAGGCACAACGTATATAAGTCTCATCCGACACACAGCTGCCGGCCCCACAGGGTTGCATCAGATAGGCTGACTTATAAACACAGTAGATAGTCTAATACCTAATACATTGTTATTGCTCACCTCCTACCAACGATATGCCTCATACAGAAATGGTTTACCTATCTCATTATGGAAGTGTGTTCAGTGCTGTCATCTTCTCTTCAGTTTCTTTGTTCATTATTAATTATTCTAACACAGCATGTCTTTTCCTCAGTTAATTATAGGGCTCCACCAGTGCTTTGCAGCAGCACCAGGTAGGAATATCTGCCTAGAACATCTGCAGTTGTTCCTTTAGCCAACTTTTGAGTCAGCAGGATTTTTTTTTTTATAACCTGCTTAAATTGTGTAAAATTCCATTTTTTCTGGAGTAAATTATTCCGCTGTTCATTGAAAGGCTCAAGCAAGCTTTAAAGTTACATATTTACAGCTGCAAGACCTGTATTTACTGTACTTTCAATAATTGCCAATGTATGCTATTGTGAGCATTTTCTTTCTGCATTTAATAATCATCTTTGTCCTTTACATGTTGGTAACAGTCCCTGGCTTAAGAGAATACTATCTTTCACGATGTCTCAGCCATAGGAGTACTAGCTTTATTATTTGACATCTACTTGCTCAATAATTGAGTTATATTTATAGGATTTCTTTTCATTCACAGACTATTTAATAAATCCACATTCTTCTGCTATTCATTTTTTAGGTCTTTTTAAAAACTGGCACAGGAATCCTAGAAATGACCTCACCACACATTAAGCAGTAGAGGCCGTTGTCTGGCCTACAGGAAAAGATGTGTGGTCCCTTTAAAAGCTAGATAGCTAGAGAGCTGCAGCAGCTTCAGACCATATCAGTTTGAGGACATTAACCCATTTCTCCCTCTCCCTGAGGTGAGTGGAAGAAAGGGAAGACTATTTAGATCCATGCTGGTGCTATAAAAGCCCTCTTTTATTTGGGACAGGTGGCGCAACATCCCCGCACTCACCCTTGCAAGATAGCAGCTAAACACCAGGGTTTGTCATGATACACTGTGGGCATTAATTGCTCCTTTCTCGGGGGGGCTGGGAAGGAACTTTTTCCTTCATCTCCAGATTGGTCAGGGTGAGGGGTTTTTTTTGTTTTTGTTTTGCCTTCCGCACAGTGTGTTGGGGGCTCAGTTGTACCAAGTGAAAATGGGGGTTAGCCTATGATGATGCAGCTCAGTATGGGGCAGATGTCCAGTGCAGGTACTCCATAGGTAAAGTCCATGGTGCTCCTTGGTAAAGGATTTAAAAGAGGTATTGTATAAAGGAGTGGAAATGGGTGGAATAGGGGGTTTCAGGATTCTTATGACAGATATGGCAGGGAGCCAACTCTCCCCCCAGCCCTCATTCAAGAGGGAGGGGGTCATGAGGTCCCAGGTGCAGATTGGCTGTGGACCAGGAGGAGTAAAGGGGAAGAGCTGAGAGCAACTCCCCCTCACCCCCAGCATATGTAAATGATTATAGAATTACCTGATGAAGTGAGCTGTAGCTCACAAATTATATGAGCTCAAATAAATTGGTTAGTCTCTAAGGTGCCACAACTACTACTTTTCTTTTTGCAGATACAGAATAACATGACTGCTATTCTGAAACCTGTAGATTTACCTGTACTTTTATCTACCGGTACTCCCTGATGTTTGGGAATGAAGTTGATGTTCTCTGTGTGCATATATAAATCTCCCCACTGTATTTTCCACTGAATGCATCCGATGAAGTGAGCTGTAGCTCACGAAAGCTTATGCTCAAATAAATTTGTTACTCTCTAAATTGCCACAAGTACTCCTTTTCTTTTCTTTTTTTTTTTTTAAACCCACCTCCAGTGTCTCCACTCCTCCTTCCGGCATATTCATACAACAGACAGTTTCTATAATGGGAACTTAATTATGAATGCTAAACGTTTTAGCCTTATTCTGCGAACTAATATTAATTGTATTCTGCAGACATTCTAACCTGAATCTACATGATGCTTTTTTTAGTTTTGACACGTTCCCATTTCTAAATAGCTTATTTTATGAAAACAGACGATGGAGAAATCTGCTACAAAAATTTGTTAAACCATGACGCTGATTAAGATGGTTATGCAAGTTAAAACAGCATAATAGCAAAAACTTTCACAGGAGTTTAATTATCATTATGACAGATTATGCAAGGATTATGCACATTTCCTTGTTTACATTAAACATCATGCAGTTTTAAAAAGAATCAAAGTATAAGACAGGATTTAAATGCCTTTTTTAAAAAAATGTACAAGCTATAGGCCCTTACCCAAGCAAAAATTCCCATTCAAATTTGTAGGAGTAAGGAGTGCAGGTGCAGGCTAGAATAAAAATTTTTTTCCCTCCCTCCTCTGCTATTAGTGGTGGGGAAAAGAAGGATTGTGAGTTCCATCCTGTTTCTACTCCATTCACTATTCCATTCTATGGGGATTTCCATACTACCTTCCAAGAACACATCACAATGCAGGGGCCTGTTCCTCCTGTGATCTTTAATGATATCTGGAAAGCTATTAGAACACACTTAAGAAAGGGCCATTGATGGATATCTGTAAAGGATTTTTCTCAGCAAACATCCAGAAAAAAGTCTGGGCGTTAGGCAAGTATTAACAAAGTAGTAGAGCCAAGATGTATTTATTCTTTCTTAAAGTAAATGAGCCAAGATGTTCAAGTTAACTGAACAGGGGCAGACAAGCATCTATCTGATGTGGTAAAAGATCTCTCTAGACAGCAGGTAATTTAAAAAAAATAAATAAACCAGTGCTTACACTTTAGTAACAATCCAGACCTTAGAGTCTGTTTCATCATTTACAGCTGTGCAGTCACCTTTCATGGCCCCCTTAAACATACAGTAGTGAAACAAGGTAAGTTTCCATATTGCATTACGCAAGCAAAACAAATTAAGTTATTAACTGAATTTTATTAAGTTAAATACAAAGAACATGGAGAGTTTATCATTATAGAAATTTTAAATAATCAGCTGTTTGTTTTTATAGAAGCTATTAACACAATCTGTATATCAAATATGGATATCTTTTTAACTTGACTACACCATTACTGAATACTATATGTATGCATTTAAGTTTAAAACTCAACTCAACCTTAACAATGGAGCTGTGATCAGTACCTCCATAATACATTATCCATTTTACTATAAATTATTACACAATCATCAATAAATGAAGTTGACATTTATTGGTCCCTCAGTGCCGCCGAAGACCCGGAGCGACTGAAGGAACCGGTTCTTCAGATTTTGGAAACTCATCACTGGTTTTAATTGTCTTACTGTTCTATGCAAAGCAGCAAACATCCACTTCTACCATCCCACGCTCAGCCATACATGTCCTGAACTCCTTGATTGCTCACATGATTGCCTCTTCTTTTTGTATGGCAGAACTGACCCTCTTCAGCATAAACTTCAAACTACATTACAAAAACTGGTCATCACCCAAATGCTTGACTAAAATGACCAGTTACTGCAAATAACTTGATTTTTTTTTAAATTACTGTTACAACCTTCTCAATATCAGAGAGGTAGTGAATTAATACCTACCTGTAATTTTTTGTAGCAATACATTTATTCTCTTGGCAAAGTCCAATGTAAGATTTCCACATGGGCAAAAACTCACCTGGAAAATAAGCGTGGGCATTTTGTTCATTGCTGAGTTTCCAAGGTTTGAGGTTTATATACAGGAACATTTTTCTCAATGAGTGATGGGAACCCCTTGATCATATCAGCAGCTTTTTCTGCTATCATAATGGTTGGGGCATTCAAATTCCCACTGACTACACTGGGCATTATTGAGGCATCCACAACTCTCAGGTTTTCAACCCCAATTACTTTGGTCTGAGGATCAACCACAGCAGTGGTATCAGACGGCTGCCCCATTTTACAGGTACAAGAAGGATGATAAGCACTATCAGCCTTCTGTCTTATGAAAGCATCTATTTCTTTGTCAGACTGTATATGACTTCCGGGCTGAATTTCAGGACCACAGAATTTTTCAAAAGCTTTCTGAGCAAAAATTTCTCTGGATAACTTGACACACTGACGAAATTCCCACACATCTGTTTCTGTACAGAGAGGAAACAAAGAGACTGTAAATACACACACTGGTTAGAAATACTTCCCTGTGCATAATTCAAACAAAAACAAACAGCAGCATCATAGTGCTAATACAGGACAGTGTGCTATACCAAGAAAAGGAAAAGGCAGCAAAATTAAAGGGGAAGGAGACTTATATACAATTTAAAGACTCTCAACTTGATACTGAAAGAAAAAACAATGGGAACTTTTTTCCAAGATACATTCACCAGGGGCAAAATTGTCACTTGTCCTACACATTTGTACAGGAGAGTAGGATGAATAAAAATGATACACAGGAATAAGGAGGGTATGGGCTATGTGATCACCAGCTGAGTGGGGGAGGCAAGCAAGGTGTGTGGTGGTCTTTACTCCCCCTCTTGCACAGGTGGGTGTGGGGTGAACAGGAAGGGGCAGGGAACAGGCAGGAACTGTCTTTTTGCTCAGAGTTTGTACATCACCTAGCAAAATAGAATTCTGGTCATTAACTGGGGCTCCTCTGAGCTATCGCAACATAAATAGTAATAATAATACCAATGTGCCAGCCAGCACAGTTGAGCCGGTGTCAAGTGGGGAGTAATTTCCTACTGATATGGGCAGGTAGTTAGATCACTTCTCCTGGGAGAAAGGGGGAAGGAATTGAATGAGACCAACTCAATATAGATACCAGGCATTTACCCGTTGACAAGTAGTTTGGTTCAATCACAGGATGGTCCCTTGGATCTGTACTTTTCAGCTTTAGCCAGCCCACACTTGTACTCCTCATGGGTCCAACATGAACCTGCAATAGCCCCAACATACTGCATGACAAAATTCCATCTAGACAGACTTCAGAATCCAATGCAATTTTTAAAAACATGGAGTCTTCTTACAGATTACTCAAACAAAATATAAAAAAGGGAGAATGAAAAGGCCACAATATGAACATTTTTTCTTATGTTTTTTGGTTATATGCACAGCACAGGAAATAAACTATTTATAATACAAGAACAAGCAAATATTATTTCAGTTTAGCAGTAGCTGACAGTTCAGATGACCAAATTACTATCATCATGAAGTAAAAACCAGCCAAAGAAAACAGATGTACTGTATATAGTGACAGTTTCACAGTATGAACTACAGACTTTTGAATCTACATTACATATTGAGACAACAAAAAGACAAAGTACAAAGGAGTTAAAGGGAAAACAAAATATTATAATATAGAACTTGATTATGTACTGTTGATGACAATGACACAGAATCAGGTTCATAACCCCTAATAAACTTATTGCGTATTTTTCCAAAGATAAAGAGTAAAATTATTCTGGCACCAGCAACAAATACAATTTGTAAATATTTTTGCAAGGTAGGCAATTAAGTCACATATTTTACACAATACTGAACAATCTGTAACTTGATCACTATACTAGTATTAACGTTTCCAATAAACTGTAAATCTCCTTGCTAATTCAGGACATTGCTAATTTGTGTCCTTAAGCCACTGACCTGGTAAGCTTCCAGCCTGGAAGCAACACGTCCATGATCAATCACCTGAGAAGGAAGAAAATGGAACTGAATATCTGGATGAGGAACATCTGGCCGACTTCTAATAAATCCACCAGATTCTAAGTGGGCAGTAGCTCCATCTCCTAGAGATTGAAAAAGAAAGAAAGAAAAATTCTAAAATATTCAAAAGGCAAGAAAAATGTGTATTTTTAAAATTCTTGTTTCAGCACCATTTCTCCATGCCCCATATACCTTTCCACTTGTGCAATGCACACAATTATGTCAATCAAAGACAGTGAAACTGCGAGGGGTGCAAATCCATATGCAATTAACTTATAACTTGTGCAATGTATATTATTTTCATCATGTTTATCACTAAATAAATGTAAAATGTGTTTGACTTTAAAAAAATCCCAAGGTGTCTCCAGCTTCCTAATTCTTTTCATTTACTTTGGGCTAGAATGGGGTATTAGTTTGCTTAATATGAAGGGTAGTGCACTGTTGCAATGCTTCTGAAGCAGCTTAGGTGCGAGATTGTCACTGGGAGTGTCCGCTGGTTGAGGGAGGGAATAAGCTGTGGCAGCTAGTGCAGTGCATGCTCCCAGATGCACAAGGTGCTTAGAGCAGGCAGAGCAAAGGCTCTGCCCACTCCCTGCCCCCTGACACCACCTGCAGACCCTACTTCCCCTCCACACTGCTGTACAGCATGCCTTTAAACCTCTGTGTCACCCCACTAGATGAGTCACAATCCATCCTTTTAAAAATAGTTACTTGCAATAATAAAAAGTCGTATGTATGCAATAGCACATGACATATTGGGCCAAATGCTTTGCTGCGATACCACGCTAAGACAGTGAAACTGCATGGGGGGTAGTTTAGGACTGAAATTGGCTTATTTGTTTTACTTGCTAAGAAAAATCTTTACAAATTCTCCTTGAAAATGTAATTTAGGGTCTGGGCTACTATAAGACAGGAGAATGCATTATTTCTGGACAATACAAGTACAAGTAAGTTTTAAGAATTCTGGACAATGCAATGAGATAACTACCTTTTATGGAGTTACACCAAGGATGAATTTAGTTCAGTGTATTTGTTTTCTAGACAGTGTCTTAATACATCATTTTCTGACTTCACTTTTTACAGTAGCTTTTCTCAGTGACCCATAGATTTAAGTATGGAACATATTGCAAAATAGAAGTTAGGCACAAATGCAAACATTTAGCAACATGCAAACATTCCCTGCCTGAATTTAAGGGTAGGGAACAAAATGCTACAAAAAAAGTGCATCTCAACCTCATTTGTTACAATAAACATTACATTTGTTAAAATAAATTTTAATTTGGAAAAAACAAAGCAAATTAAAGCTAAGGAAACTGCACAGTCTCCCCCCATTTGAACTCATTTTTTAAAATCTCCAGTTTCTGCAGAATTGGTAATAATAAAGCTTCATCGGGAAAGACACTCTGGGATTCTGACATATATAGTTCAGCTAAAAGCTAAATTTGGTAATCCTATAGAACTGAACAGTGGGACAGTTTCACATTTTTTTCATACCTGTAAATTTCCAAAGCCATTCTAAACCAATCTTTGCCATGTTAATAAGCTTTTGTGCTTTGTAGAGAGTAATAGGTTTGGTGCACTTCTGCTGTATGTACACTTCTAAATGATCTTGAAGATTCTGGCCTACCCCTGATACAAACAAACGAACAAAAACAAAAACCCCAAGAAATTATATACAGGCAAAATGTAAATGTTTATATACAAGCAGGTACATTTTCCTCTATAAACTACCCTGAATGGAAACTGAAATAACCTCTTACAAAGGCAGTGGTGTCAAACACCATGGTCCAGCCCATTTAGGCAAGTAGCAGACACCACTGATTTCCTCAAGTTAATGTACCCTATCTACACACACTCACATCATTTTATTATGTCTACTTTAAGATGAGATACAACGTGGAGCTGTCAAGTGGTGCCATTACCACAGAAAAGGGCATAAACAATTATAGCATCAACACGTTAAAATGACCACTTTGAAATATGTGCATTTGTTTCTGTTAGTTTAATGGCTATGTGTTATTTCAAGACATAAAACTGAATTTCTTTGTGACCTCCATGCATTACAAGACTCATGTAAAGGGTAAAACAAAGTCTAATAATTTGTAGAGGTATCACTGAAATGTACTAACGCTGGTGACATTTCTAGTCAACATCATCATCATCTTGTTCATCATTATATTCTCTGTTGAGTGTGTGGGGGCTACCATAGTCTTCATTGCCTTGGCAGGTACACCGTTCCGTACGGAGAAGATTGTTCTAACTACAGACACAGTTGATTCTTCTGTGATCCCTACTGATACATGCTCAAATAAAGTCTCCATTGGCCCTTGAAGAATCCAGGAAGTAGTTCATCCTCCACATTTTTCCATCCATGTTGCAATGGTGATCCAGTATCTGGTTTACCTATCTGCAAAGACATGCAAATCTTTGTTTGCCTAGTTGCTCTTTTGACATGATCTTCAAAACTGCCCTGACATGATGGTAATTTGGCCAGTGACTTGTCCTTTTTGATGGCTAGATTGAGATACAAGAAATACAAGGCCTTGAGGGTATCCTTTTCTTTCTTGCTCTGGTCATACAGCAGTGCTACCAACTTCCTTGCTGCAGAAATTACAACTTGTCCATTACTCTATCCTAATTTAGCAAGATCTCTGAACCTTTGTTTTGACATTAAACACAGATTTTTTCCCCCTCAATATCAAACAGGAATGACACTAGATCAGATCCTGTTAATGCGTATACAGCAGGAAGTATGTTGCAGAAGTCAGGAGTGAGTGCATCATAAACTGCACACACAGGTATGAAGCAACACTTGTCAGTTGTGTTGGTAATGTTCCCTATTTCAATCCACATTATCTATATGTTCCACTTTTGGAAAGTAGTGAACTGCAAGTACCAAAACATCTATATCAAATAACCTATTCCTATAGTTCCTTTGACACCAAGAGACCCAAAAGCTATATTGGCACATACAGCTTCCTCTTGAGGACTATACAAGTCTTGGGCTTCTTCAGCACCTTCACTTCTGCTGATGATTATGGATTTTCCTACTTAGGCCTCAGCAAGAAGGAGTATTTGTGTTGGGTGTGCTCCTACACCCTCAAGTTCACTTTGAACCATATATTCACAGAGGAATTTTACAAATGAATGCTTGTTGGATGCCACGTTTAGAAACTTCTTCCATGGAGTCACAGACATCCACCAATCACCTGCTATTTCTTGCATCCAATGTTAGATCCTGTCTGGCACTATTTTTCTGCAGTTTTCACAGTTACTGTTGTCATTATCTGTCAAAGACTTTGATTACAGAATTAGCTTTGTCAAATCCTTTTAGGACATGCCTCAAGTACTCAGCAGCCAATTCACTGAAAGTGTGGAATTTGTCTCCAGCCATTACTTGTATGACCAGCCACGGCATCTCTGATGTACTCTGTGGTTTCTTTGTCACATGCTCTTAGCTCATGGATCCTTTCAGCTTGAGCTTCCAGATGATGTCCTAATTCAGCTTTGTCTGTTCTTCTCATTGTTCCACAGCATGGAAGAGGAACATAGGCACAGGTCCTACTTGGTGACTAAGAACAGTTGCCATTGAAACAGCATCTTTGCATCTTGCTAAGGACAGGGCTCTTCAGAAAACAATTTCTGGTCTGATAGCTGTTGTGATAATCCCTCCCTGGGCAGGCTTAAATTTAGTCTTCTTGTCAGCAAATGTTTGGTGCCAGATTTCTTGACTGGGCTGAAGATGTTACCTGTCCAATCAGAATCAAGTGCACCTCTCACATATCTCTCCATTTGTTCTTCACCAATATCTGCTATTTTCAGTAGAGACTCTTGTACATCTAATGTTACATGGTGTCCATTACATATGGTGATAAGCACCTCTGGATCAACTCAGGGTCAAATGGGTTTGTCATATTGCTGATTACATGGTTGGTAAGAGCTGTAAAATGCTTTTCATTCCTCTTCAGTGCAAAGGCAAGGACTTGTTTGTGAACTTAACCTTCACTACTTCTTGTTAGGCCACTTCTTTCTCTCAGAGTTTTTGCATATTCACTCAGGACATGTCATGTGAGTGTCTATCTGACAAGGGCTGGCTTCTTTCATGTCAGTACTACAATCCCACTACTGCCCTTTGAGTCTTTGAGGACATTTTTCCCTGTTTCCGTGTCACTCCAAATTCCACTGAAAAAAACAGAAGTATGACATACTGCAAATTCCCCCCAGATTCAAAGGCAGTGTATACTACTTCAGGGAAATTTTAATATATCAAAAATGTAGACTGAAATCCATCCGGCACAGTTGGCTCTGTTTGCAGTAAAGAAGCATGGAAGCATGACCTGCTATGTCATGTAAAGTTTCCAATCACACACTCACTCTGCATGGACATTTAGATGTAGTGTCTACATAACCTGGAGAAAATGATCCTAGACCTTGAATGTAGGAGACTGGGCATACCTGCAAATCTGAAAGTCCTTCAGTAGCAACAGCACATACTGAATTACAGCACAAACAAGCTCTTTAATGACGTTGTAAGGACTATTGAGTCTTCAGACTCAGACACCTTTTGAGTGTGAGCCAACATTTGCCAGACAAATGCTGGAACTACATGAGTACCTCCTTCCTGCTCACACAATTTAACAAGAGAATAAAGTTTTGGAGCACTCAGGGCCTCTAATGCTAGAGCCAAGCCATAGGGGTATGTCTATACCCTATGCAATTAAACACCCACTGCTGGCCCACGTCAGCTGACTGGGCTCGGGCTAAGGGGCTGTTTAATTGTGGTGTAGACATTCTGGCTCAGGCTGGAGCCCGAGCTCTGGGACCTGACAAAGGGGAGGGTGTCTGAGCTTGGCTCCAGCTTGATCCTGAATGTCTACACTACAATTAAACAGCCCTTTAGACTGAGTCCGCTGATGAAGGCCAGCAGCAGGTTTTTTATTGCAGTGTAGACATACCTATAGAGCATAGCTGAATTGCTTAGCAGCAAGCATTTGATCTGCATTACAAGCAGCATACATATCAGTATCAACAAGAAGGTCTAGCAATCCTGCGTCTCCCCAAAATTTCATAACACATGCAATAAAAACAGCACAGGGTGTGAAAAACATCCAGGTTAATAACATTGGTACCAAGTTCATTTGGAGAGTCCATTTCACTTGTTGAGCGACAGCACACAGCTGCTGATCCATGATCTGAACAAAAGGCTCCTGTCCTACAGTTGCTGACATTTCAGCATAGTAGTATAGACTGTGGCCATGTCAGCTGGTCTGGCATCCATAATAGTTGAATATGCAACTGCTGGGTAGGTTCTCTTTGTTGCAAGCTTGTGGTTGAAACCAGCCCAAAATGGAATCACCTGAATTAGAACAATATTATGACTCAAGTGTGCCCTTGTTGCCAAGAAGGCTAAAGACATTTTGAGCTGTTTAAGTAGGAGCATTGCCGGCAGATCAAGGGATGTGATCATTCCCCTCTATTCAGCATTGGTGAGGCCTCATCTGGAGTACTGTGTTCAGTTTTGGGCCCCACACGACAGGAAGGATGTAGACAAATTGGAAAGAGTCCAGCGGAGGGCAAGAAAAATTATTAGGGGGCTGGAGCACATGACGTATGAGGAGAGACTGAGGGAACTGGGATTATTTAGTCTGCAGAAGAGAAGAATGAGGGGGGATTTGATAGCTGCTTTCAACTACCTGAAAGGGGGTTCTAAAGAGGATGGATTTAGACTGTTCTCAGTGGTACCAGATGATAGAACAAGGAGTAATGGTCTCAAGTTGCTGTGGGGGAGGTTTAGGTTGGATATTAGGAAAAACTTTTTCACTAGTAGGGTGGTGAATCACTGGAATGGGTTACCTAGGGAGGTGATAGAATCCCCTTCCTTAGAGGTTTTTAAGGTCAGGCTTGACAAAGCCCTGGCTGGGATGATTTAGTTGGGGATTAGGTCCTGCTTTGAGCAGGGGTTGGACTAGATAACCTCCTGAAGTCCCTTCCAACCCTGGATATTCTATGATTCTATGATTAGCGTTATTTAGTATTGGTAGGACATCACAAGATAAAGTTTTAAAAGACACCAGGAGAGAATTCAGACAGTGTTCATTGTAGGTGACAGGCGTTTATTTTCTCAGGTACTTGTTCATAGTAAATCAGTTCTGGACTGTGATGAAGCAGAGAAACTACCCACCAGCACGACAGGGTTTAAAGAGAGCCGTTGGGCCCAGCTAGCCCAGCCCCATTATATCTACAGCCAATGCCAGGCCTGGAGGAAGGAGAAAAGGCGAGAGTCTGGCTCAATTCAGTGCAAAGAGGTAGGAGTCTGGGATTATGGCAGGGCACCGCCCAAGGTCCATAAAAGGGTGCTACTGAAGGCAAGCCATCCCAGTGAATTGGACTACAGGGGCCATGCTCCAAACTGAAGGGATAGTGGTAGGAAGTAGCCAAGAGCAGTGGATTTAGACCCCCGACTGGGAGGGCCCCTATTCAGGGTTGTCATTTGGTAGCTTTGATCAAAAAAACACAATTAAGGTATTGAAGTTAATTTATACAGTACAAAATGTCATCATATTCATGTTACAGTGTTTCTGGAACAGTGCAAAAAATGACACTTTCTCATTGTGGGTATCATTGTTTCACCTCACCTACAAGTTTACGGCACCAGTTGGAAGCACCATATCATACTTTATCTAAACATACATAAAATAAGCTTTCAAAGTACATATGACGTGGGTATGTGTAGGGTGGGCACATTACATTCCAAAAACATGGCCCTTTTTGGAGAATTGCCACATGCTTAATTTAAGGTATTTATTCAGGCCATATGCCAGTATTGCAGAATGCAAGGAAAAACTCCCCCACATTATTCCTCATGGTGTGTTGACTCTTAGACCTAACAATGATCATTTGAATAAGATTTTCAAATAATTTAGATATGCAATTGTTTGTTTAATTTTCTTGAGCACACATAGGTAAATGGAGCATGCAAGTAGCCCTATAAACAAATAGCAGAAATAGTTCTGGTTCTAACAGTGGTAGGTATAATTTCTAAATGCAATGATAACTTTTAGCTAGAAAAGTTCAGTTAATACATAAGGACCCTCCATCTTTATGTTAAACTCTAATTACTATCAGTAGGCAATATGCTGTGGATCAAAGAGAATGTATAGCTCTAATTTAAAAATTATCAGTGATACATACGGCTTCTTTGCTTTAAAATAAGTTATCTACTGCCATAGTTCAGAAAGGAATGAATATTGGACACCATTACATGGAGAGGTGCAATGTATAAAAGAGTTTTTTCTAACTTCCATTAAAGTCAATGGGAGTCTTTCCATTGACTGTAATGGTAGTTGGTTTGGGTCCATAGAGCCTGATCTAAAGGCCACTGAAGTTAATGGGAGTCATTCCAATGACTTCAATGGGCTCTGGATCAGACCATTAGGGAGGTGAAAGATAAAACCAATAAAAAGATTACCAGGAAGGTGACACACAACAGGGATCCCTAATTTTTTGAGGTCATCTGCATTTCCAACCCCAGACAACATAAGCAGCTGTGGGGAATTTATGGCACCTCCACTTAAAATCACTTCCTTACTGGCAAGAGCCTGAAAATTAAAAATAAATTTTAAAGAAGATTATTATAGGTTTGATTTTAGACCACAACCAATATTTCCAAGAGCTTTTTTTTTAAAAAAAGATACTCTATTTCTTTAGAATCATACCAGCATCCATCTTTATTATTCCAAATGTTTTGCTCACCTTGGTATAAGTTTCTGTGGACAGAAATAACTAAGATGTCACATTGGAACACAATGTGAACTGAACAAAATTTTGTAATCTATTAAGACTGTAGGGTACACAAGCATTACATTGATCAAATAGCATGATTGGCCGTACACTTGCACACTTCTTTCCAGAACAGAGATCTACAGTAACTTCAAGCAAGGAAACAGCCAGAGCCTCTTCCATTTTCACTAGTGATTAATAAATTAAAAATCCTGAAAAAGACTTTACACTCTGAGGTATTCTGTAATACGTTAGCTCAACAAAGTCTCTCTTCAAGCATTGTCACATCCTCAGTCCAGCTGAGGCTAATTTTTGGTTTCACAGCCCTTGTGGTCTCATGGATTCCCCACTTCCATTGCCCCACATAGCTATGTGCTATAGCAGGGAGCCCTTATAAGTATGTATACATACATTATTTTGTATGACAGTTTTTTCATTAAGCAGCCTAAAGAATGTGCATCTCTCAGCTGGTTACTACTTATGCTGCTAACCAATAGCTGAGGACCTCAGAGGTTGACCTATTTATCTCATCAGTACCTAGTGAGTAGACATTCATTATCTAACATCTTCATCATCTCCTCTCTGACTCTTTCCACCCATAAGCTTCATAGATGATATTCATTTGTTTTCTCTTGCTCTCAGTTGTCAGATCAGCACTGCAGATTTAGGGAAAAATCCTGCCCTGTCTCATGAGGGGTTGGAGAAAAGTGTGCAGGCTGCTCTTCCTCTCCTCATCCCCATCACATCCAGTCAGCAGCTAGACAGAACTCCATCTATCGCTCTCTTCATTGTTAGACAGGGGAGCAATGAATGTGTCCAACAGGAAACCATGTCTCCAAGGGGACTGATCTCCAGGCAAGGTTAGAAACTCTGTCTTTGGCAACAGGGGCTTTGGGGGAGCTCAGTCTGTTTAAATGACCATTATGGTTTGCTACAGAGCACATTTCTCCCCTGCACCCCTGAAATCATCCTGCCTTATATTAACAAAATGGCTCAGGAACTCTCCACATGTCTAGCACTTTCCATTATAAGGTTCAGAATAGCAAGAGCAGAATTTTGCCCTCAGATATTTGAAATCTTAAGGTCAGAGAAAGTGCTATCAACATTGGGGAAATAAATTCAAACTTTTGCATAGTGGGAAGGTTAGGAAAGAAATATTCAAGAAACTTAAAAGACTAGATTACATGAAATACACGTAAAGGGACAAATAGGAGTATATTCACATAGGGAAGTAGAAACAAAGGCCATTTAAATCTGATACAAATCCTAAAGTTACTACTACTGCCTGTTTGAGCTATAGAATGTTGTAAAATTAACAATATACTGGTGCTCAATGTCCTGTAATACATCTCATCTAGCATCACTGAGCATACATTGAGCAATCGGCAAGTGTTGCATCTTTGAACATACTTTCATAACTTGCAAAGCAAACGCCATGGAAGAGCTCAAGAAGATAGCTCTTGTATTGCTCATCTGCAAACACTAGAATTTAAGCCCAGTGTTTACTTTTGTAGAATTTAAGACTCTACAGTGTGTCTCCACTTTAATTTTAGCTGTGGTATTTTAGGCATGGTTCTGTAGTCTTCTAAAAATGACCAACTTGATTTTTCCTTCATGTATACAGGGAATACCAGTATGCGAACTACCATTTACTTTTACTATTCCTATTTTCTTTCTGACTGATAGAACAGAACAAAACTTACAAAAAGTTTGATTTTTATTAATTGTTTTCACACTACTCATCTGATGTTACTGCTGGCACACCCAGTGGTGACATTTTGCTCCCCCTTTGTATTTTTCTGCCCTGGACAATTGTCTAGTATGGTAGAACTAATACACAAAACATTCAGGTTTATAGAATTGGTTCATAAAACAACAACTATGCAAAATCTCTACAGTACATTGCATAATGTACACAAAAATGGTTCCAGAGAATCATCAGAGAATCACTGTGTAATGAAGTACGTGTTCACATTTTTGTTTCCTAATGAAAATGTGGCATGTTTCAAATCACACTATTTCCAAATGTGTACTCTTATCTCTGCTCTAGGTTATGGGTTTATACCCAGTGCAACCCTGCTGCATAGACATTCATAGCTTGTAATTCATGTTGTATATAGTCATGTAGTGCATTTAAAGGTGACCTCAGAGGAAAAACAATCAAGTTGGTCCCTTATATATGTACACACACATATATAATTTATGATACATAAAAAAAAGCCTGAAAGAATTCCCCAACCTCCTTAAATATTCTTTTTTGCTAGATTTTTTTTATCTAAAAAATACCAGGACTACCAAGGCCATTTTATTTGTTTTTTCTGAAGGACTTCTGAAATGACTGGGAGCTTTCTTAAGGCTGTATCCAATGTCCATTAAAATCTGTGGGGATCTTTCGGATTTTAATGTGTTTTGGATCAGGCCCTAAATCTTCACTTAAAAGGGAAGACTGAGGAAACTTCAACAATCAAATAGTTTTCCGTTTGATTTCAATAATTGTTAACTAAACAAATATAACACAGAATTTAAAACAGTCTATAAAAATAATTTTTCTTCTCAATCAGGCTTCCTTGCATAGTTTCTATGATGTTATAAAACTATTAGTTCTCCTGTCATCCTTAGAATCTTCCCAGAAAAAAACAAGGGAGACAAGGCTTGAATTTCTAATATTAAAAAAGTGGGGGGGGGCGAGAAGAAACTGTGATATCTTTTTTATGTATTATAAAGCAAGAAAGGGTCTTTTTACTCTTGCAAGCTTTTACTTTTAATGAAATCAAGCTGAAAGTTAAATTTTGAAACTGTCATACAGATCCCAGTTTAGTTTTTCCAAATGCATGCATTTTTTTTAGAGCCCTTGCACTTGAATTAGAAATGGCAGAAAATAAAAACCAGTCACTGTGGTAGAATGACAGAGGAATCAGAGCGCTCTTTTTCCAGGAACATATAAGAAAATATATTGAACAAGACTTTTGTAGCTGAAGTTTTTAAAAGCACATTTGGCCCCATACATTAAAATATATAATAACTGGGCAGAGAGAGAGAAAAAACAATGTCTTGCACTTACTTAGATGGTGAACTGAGGCAGAGAGATTAAGTGATTTATTCAAGGTCACACAGGAAATTAGTGGCAGAGATGAGAATAGCTTCTGGGTCTCCTGATACCCATCATGTGGTCAACTAGCTCACCAAATCATATCAATATTTATACACAGTACACATGATGTTCCTGTATCTAGTACTTTATTTTTAGGGCCAAAACTAATAAAAGTACACTCGTCCTGTGCCATCGTTCTCAGCCAAACACCTTCTCTATAATAATGAAAGATTATACATGTTCATGTAAGTAAATTGCTCAGTAAAGTGACAGGTGCTGTTTCTGCCCAACTTCTCCTCTCAGATGCATATGGGGCTCCCATTAAAGTCAATGAGAATTCTGCAACTTTTGCCCTGCATTATTAATGGAAAGTATCATTCTAATTGGCTTAGAAAAGAACAGACATGTTCTGTGCTTTAGCAGATCAAAGAATAGTTCATTTATACTATCTTTTAACATTTAGCAGGTGTTCAGTCACCCAACACCCTCTGCATATTGATTCCTGTGGGTATAATGTACTTCAGATGATCAGGATGCTGGGGGAGCACGCAGGGACAATAAGGCCATTCTGGGAAAGCTGGATGAATTCGTTGCATTGGTCTTCACAGTTGAGGATGTGGGGTGATTCCCGGGCCTGAGCATTTGGGTGCGGCTCTGGGGAGCTGTCCCAGATTAAGATGTCATTGGAGAGGGCTTTAGAACAGGTTGATAGACTGAACAGTGGTGGGTCACCAGTGCCAGATGGTATTCACCTGGGAGTTCCGGGGGAACTCGGGTGTGACATTGCAGGACTACTCACTGTGGACTGTCGCCTATCATTTGGATCGGCTTCTGTGCCAGGTGGCTGGAGGATAGCTAGTGTGATGCCGATTTTTGAAAGAGGTGACCCTGGCAGTTGCAGGCCGGTGGGCCTGACTTCAGTGCCGGGCAAGCTGGTTGAAGCTATGGTGAAGAGCAGGATTGTCGTGGTTTGTTGGAGAATAATCAACATGGTTTTTGTGGGGGGAAATCATGCCTCACCAATCTATTAGAATTCTTTGAGGGGGGTCAACAGGCATGAAGACAAGGGGAATCCAGTGGATATAGTGTATTTGGATTTTCAGAGAACCTTTGACAAGGTCCCTTGGGCAAAGTGGGCAGTCATGGGATGGAAGGGAGGGTTCTCTCATGGACTGGTGACTGGTTGGAGGATGGGAAGCGAGGGGTAGGAATGGATGGTCGTTTTCAGGATGGAGAGAGGTAAATAGTGGTGTCCTCCAGGGGTCTGTACTGGGCCCAGTCCTGTTTAATATATTCATAAATGATCTGGAAGCGGGAGTGGGCGGTGGAGTGGCAGAGTTTGCAGATGATGCAGAACTACTCAAGGTGGTTGAGTCTGGAGCAAACTGTGAAGTGCTATGGGGGATCTCTCAAAACTGGGTGACTGGGAAACAAAGTGGCAGATGAATTTTGGTGTTGATAGGCATGAGGTAATGTACATTGGAGAACGTGGTTCCAGCTGTACATATAGAATGATGGGATCTGGGATGGCTGTTACCACTCAAGAAAGAGATCTTGGAGTCATTGTGGATAATTCTCTGAAAACATCCACTCAATGCACAGTGGCAGTCAAAAAAGCAAACAGAATGTTGGGAATCATTAAGAAAGGGATAGATAATAAGACAGAAAATATTATATTGCCTCTATATAAATCCATGATATGCCCACATCTTGAATACTGCATGCAGATGTGGTTGCCCAGTCTCAAGAAGATATATTGGAATTGGAAAAGGTTCAGAAAAGGGCAACAAAAATGATTAAGCGTATGGAAAGGCTTCCGTATTACAAGAGATTAAGAAGATTGGGTCTTTTCAGCTTGGAAGAGAGATGATTAAGGAGGGATATGATAGAGGTCTATAAAATCATGATTGTAAAGTGTTATTTACTCCTTCTTATAACACAAGAACTAGGGGCCACCAAATGAAATTAATAGGCAATAGATTTAAAACAAACAAAGGAAGTATTTTTTCACACAATGCACGGCCAACCTGCGCAACTCCTTGCTAGAGGATGTTGCGAAGGCCAAGACCATAACAGGGTTCAAAAAAGAACTAGATAAATTCATGAAGGATAGCTATTAGCCAGGATAGGCAGCGATGGTGTCCCTAGCCTCTGTTTGCCAGAAGCTGGGAATGGGCAACAGGGAATGGATCACTTGATGATTACCTGTTCTGTTCATTCCCTGTGGGGAACCTGGCATTGGCCACTGTCGGAAGACAGGATACTGGGCTAGACGGACCTTTGGTCTGATCCAGCATGGCCGTTCTTATATTCAATGAACTCAAACTGTCAAGATTTATGCTCTCCTCTCCTTTGGTGTATTATTATTCCAACATTTCACCCTTGTTATTAGAACTTTAAAATAATATCTGAATCCACCTTAGGCAGTTACCTAGTTACATATGTAATAATCAAGAGTAATATTCAAAAGGGAAGGGTAAGGGCTTGTCTACCTGGTGGAGTAATGCGATCTACAGGGGAGTGATTTCTAAAATGCACTAATGCGCTGTGTATTAATTAGTCTGTGTAGACCTTGCTGGTGTGCTTTAACATAGTGCTATCTGAAACACTACTACATTAAAGTGCACTAAGGAACCTTTAGTATGCACCAGCAGGGTCTATCCAGACCAAATAATGCACAGTACATTAGTCCACTTTAGAAATCATACCTCCTAGAGCACATTACCTCACAATGTAGATAAGCCCTCACTGAGTACTTCTTTTCTTATGAAAAGTACTGAATTGAGAGCCCCAGAAACTGAAGTCCTCTATTTAACCATAGAAAAGCTAAGAAGTAATGGCAGTTACTCATTGTTTTGCTAATATTCCTCGATCCTGACCTAATATCAAAGGCCATTTTATTCCTGACTCCCATTCCATTCTTGGCTTATGTGCTGAGATTACCAGCGCATGTCCCCCCGGTCGTGATGATTTCTGTGATGTGGAAGCTGGAGTGAAATCACAAACCCATTTCATATAGGCCACCAAACAGCCATAAAACAGTTAGGATATGTCTATTCTGCAGCTGGGAATGTGCCTTATAGTAGTTACTCATTACTAGACTTAACTGGATTCACAATGGCAACAAAGAATAACTCTATGTTCCATTATCTATCCCCTAAGCTATTCAGACTCCATAGGAGATACTAATTTTAACAGATTTTCCTAAATTGTTTTTCCAGCACATTAGTAATTCAGTACAATAGCCAACACACTGTAACTGTGCATGACTACAGAGTGGGTTCCAATTTCAAACCTCAAGCATAGCCTTTTCCTTTCTACATTCCATCATTCCCTCTTTCAGCATAGAGAATATCCTGATGTCTGAAATGATAAAAAGGAAATATATTTTCTAACATAACTATCTAACAAAGAATCATATTCTTGAAACTGATTAGTGTTTTTGAGCTACAGTATTACATTTGAAAAGTGGAATTTTTGTACGGAAAGGATGTGTCAGTCTTAGTTTCTATTTGTTGTTAAATAAGGCTTAATTTTCTTTGACCCCATTCTTTCAGGATGGGAAATAAAAATTCTTACCTTTTTCCTTTGCCCATTCTTGACATACTCAACCCCTATGGCTTTTGTTCCTTGAAACAAAATTTTCGTTACAAGCGTTCTATCTTCTGTGGACAAGTTTGGGCGTGTTATGGCAGGGTGAAGGTAAGCACTAGCTGTGCTCCATCTTTGACCTACAAAATATATGTTTTCATTTAACATCTACAAGCATCAAAATAGTCCATGTGCCTTCATTTTCAAGGTATTTTCTTGTCTTTCTTCCTATATAGAAATTAGAGTGAGGTGCCATATTTGCCGTTCAGAAGAAAGAACTTTAAATTTAAGGACTAAAGGAATGAATGCAAACAGCTGATAGCAGCATTATGAAATCCTCTCTCCTTTCTAAGGGAAGAAATGTTTTGAAGTCAATGAAAATATTCCCATTGAATTCAATGGAAAATAGACTGACCCTTAAATACCATTTATAGGTTAGATACATACACTCCCAAAGTAACTCTTTAAGGTTTACCTCTGTGTATAGTCATATCCATCCAGCCAAATCCTTCTTGTTGGTAACCATTCATATCATCTGTGAAAGAATAGCCAGCCTGCTGGGCTGCATCCAGGAATGCAAGATGAAGAGGATGGTTTGTCTTTCCTCTTGACACATGCAATGGTCCATTCCCACCTCTGTACAGGTTAGGACCCAGCTCATGAGTCTGTGCCTTCTTAAAATAAGGCAAGCAAAATTCATAGTCCCATCCCATAGCACCTTCTCTATGCCATCGATTGTAGTCTTCTGCATGCCCCCGAATGTACACCATAGCATTGAGAGATGAGGAGCCACCCCACACTCTACCTCTGGGCCAGTACATAATTCGATTATCCATGTGCTTTTGTGGTGTTGTGTGGTAATACCAATTATATTTTTCATCACAAAGATTATAGGTTAATGCAGCAGGCATATGAATCTTCCACATTAATCTTTTACTACCTAGAAGGGTGTCTTTAGGGCCTGCTTCCAAAAGTAAAACAGTACTAAGGGGGTCTTCAGTCAATCGGCTGCCTAATACACACCCTGCCGATCCAGCTCCAACTATGATGTAACTGTAAGAATCTGCATTTCCAGAACTAAGTTTAGAGAATGTACGTGAAGTTTTTAATTGTTCCCCACTGTAGGCTAATAAGCTTTTGAGTAGGGGTGGTTTAAATGGAAATCCTGTTACTTTGTGCATTTGACTGATAGAAGGACCATAGCATTTTTTAACTCCTTTGATTAAATGAGACATCCTTTCTTATATGTGTCCTCTCTTTTTAAGAACTTCTTGTCCCATACAATGCAGCGTCAAATATCTTGACCTAGAACACAAAAAAGATCTTAATTAAAAATGTATTATGATGCATCTGGTTCAATCATAAAGGACTGCAACATGTGGCCTAAAATTTTGAAGCATCATTTTAAAGTAAAGCTGGCATCCACATTAATTATATGGCTATCCAAATAGATAACTGAAGTGCCAGTATGACAATAAACATTTATTTTATTGCAACATGCTGTTTTGTTATTCTTTATATGCAAGCAGTTTAATGCCAGTTGATTAGCATAGTTTTTTGCATTATATGCAGTCCACCTAAATGTGTTAGTTTATTCAAAATGACTTATCTGTTTTTATTAACATTTTTAAGAGGTAGCTAAGCATAACTACTCCCAGTTTGCCTAAGGGGGAACTGAGGCACAGAAAAGTGATTTGCTAAAGGTCACACAGCTAGGCAATAGCTGACCCTAAGAATGGAATCCATGTGTCTTGATTCCCACCCTAGTGCCCAGTCCATGTAGATATATATGGATATAGTATAGCCCTTGTATTTAATAGGGGTCTGAAAACCATAGGAAGACAGGCCTGCTCTTGCAGATGTTACAAGACAGGGTGGAATAGCTACAGAGAACAGGGGGTTTGGCAAGAAACAGCAGGCCACAATCTCCTTCGTTCACACCAGTTTTAGATCAATGTAATTCCATTACTCCCGGTATTACTAATTCCAATTGTTCAAAAGTTGTGAGAATAATAAAATTGTAGATGTTCTTTCCTCCATCATCTGGGAATTTAAGAAAAACACTAAATATTGTGAGACTCATGATAAAGAGTGTGAGTCAGCAAACCTGTACATCAGATTTACACCAATGTAAAGGAGAAGAATCATGCCTATTATAGCTGCTGTTAGGTCAGCCATGGGTCTTGTGCTATGTATAATTTACAGGTATAACCGTGAAACCTGTTTTCAATTACCAAAGATACTGACAATCCATAGCTTTTTGAGATAGATTTTCTAATAGAGTTGGATTGGAACCGTGTGCAGTATATTTGAGGAGACTTTGTGTCAGTCTCTTATGTCAGGAGGTTTGTAACAGAATGCTTACATGTAATTACAGATATGGCCAGTAAATGTTACAGGAGTAAATCCCTGGAGAATGGAAGATTCTGAGAGTTGTAGTCTCCAGGCAGGATACATGAGGGAGATAGGTCAGCTAATCAAACATGTGACTGCTTGCTGGAGACTTTTAAAAGAATGCATGTGAGTAACTTTGAGAAAGAGGAGAATTGGGGGTAAGCTTGTTGAAGCAGGTGGCCTGGAGTAGCTGCAAGGGGCTATAAAGGGGGAAAAGGGTATGTTTTGTCCCAGCCTAGCTTGTAGAAAGTGGAACAGGCCTCTGCTATCTAGTGTTTTGTATTACTCTGATCTCTTTTGCATCTTCTGTTTATTAATAAAACTGGCCTTGAGGAAAGAGGCATGAAACTGAAATTAAAAGTTTGGGCTTTATTTTGACTACCCTGGCTGGTGAATCTCCTCTCCATCTCTAGTTTATATATGTAATTAGGGTAGTCTCTAACACAGGTTATTTCAAAACAGCGAATGCTACTTCCTGGGGAAGCAAGAACCAGATGCAATCTTCCAGAACCATTTAGTTGTAGATGATCACTCATGATTCCTCAGCAACAGTACAAAAGGTGGAGATTGAAGTCTAACCCTAACCAGGGAGAGAATCCAATTCAACACCTCAAAGCCTGTGGAGCGTCTGGTTTCGGAGAATATAGTGCCCACCTAAAAGGGCTAAACAAATACCCCCTGAGAAACTAACTGCAGCTGATAACACACTCATCCAAGAGCAGGTTATACAAGAATAGTAAGGGGTCAAATCATTTCCATACAATGAAGTTTCACTGTTATTCAGAACTCTAATATAAGCTATATGCCCCATTAGCTGTGGGGATTTTTTGTAGTAGGATTAAACCTGTTTGAAATAATTGCTCAAGGAACCAATACATATTTGTTACTAAGAGGGGGAACAGAGGTGTACCTCTTTTCTCAGGGATGCTTTTGGGCACAGACCTTTAGGGAAACCAGCTGAATACAGAGAGTGATCTCTGGTACAGGTTTCACTGTTAGTTTAACAGAGTTTAAATTCTAACTTACATTTCATGTTTTTTTTTTTGCTTTCTGTATTGACACTAGACCGGTTTTATTTTAGATATTGCAACTTCAAGTTTCTTAAATAAGGGTTAATCACTGTTGGAAATCCCTGATGAGAGAAAGTGAACTATGACACCAGAAAAGTCAAGTTAGAAGTGAGATAGCAGCTTACAGATGGAGACCAAGGCATTCAAATGAATCTGAGTGCCAGTGTGGGCATGGGAAAGTCCCATGATTCTTAATCTAAATCCATTGTACACAGTTCTCATTGCTTTTATCTTGTTAATCCCTCAAATAGAATGCCATACAAATTCCTAGTTCAGTTTGTGCATGTTTGGGGGGGGGGGGGAGGGAATGACCCAAATCTCCTTATACCTATATTGGACTATATTGGAGAGGCATATTGAGATCTTTATTATTGTTGAAAATAAATTCCTTTCTATTTTGTTAGGGTCAGAAGAAGGTTCTCAGTGGTAATTATGTACAGTTCACCCACTTTCCCTAAGGATTTGTTAGAACATAGATACGACTCATCTCGAAAGTATCATGGTTTAGTTTTCTTGGATGTTTATCTTCACTTTTGCAATACTTCCATTACTAGTAATATCTAGTGGTTAACCCTCTGCAAGAGGTATGACTTGCCTTTCTTTTTCCATTCCAACCTAAAGGTGAGATATTAAACACAGCTAAGCGAATGTCTACGGAAACATTTTAGATAATTTTCTCAGCAATTTTGCTAGTAGATAAACTTAATTTGTTTAAGGACATATAGCAGGATCCTTTCATTTAAAGTGTTCCTCCAGTATTTAAAAATCGGTGTTCAAACCTACCCCCCCCCCGACGAGGGCCCATAAGCAAGTGACTCATGCCGTAGAGAACCCTTTTAATATAAAGTAAACATGGGGTCCAGACTCCCACCAAGCTGGCGAAAATCGGCCTAGTTGCAGCGGCTTTTGGGGAGCCTCTACCTTCAGCCAGCACAAACGACAAGACGGTCCGGTAAAACGTGTCGCTCTCACACGAACGCCTGGAGGTTTCAGGGAGCTGCAGCAGAGACATCACGGCCCCTTTGCAGAAGGGCAGGAGAGGCCTAACGCAGTGGGGGGGGGGGAACCCCGCATGTAGGCCAGTGAAGGAGCGGGCAGAGCATGGCCACACCGCTGCCACGAGGCAGGCTGAACCCCATGAAGCGCCTCTGCCGGCGCTGCTCGGCTAAAGGCGGGAGGGGGAAGTAGGGAATGAAGCTGAGGGAAGTTTCCTGCCCCCGCCCGGAGCCTTTGCAGCACCTGGCGCGAACCGAGCTCGCGGCGGAGGCTCGGCCCGGGCGGGGGGGGAGGGGAAGGGAGGGGGGGGAGGCGAAGGCACTCCGGGGCTCCCCCCCCCCCCAGCTACCGTCACGCCTTCCCTGCCCCACTCTCGCCCCCACCCGGCACACGACTCTCCCTCCTCAGGCCCCAGCCGCACTCACGGGGCAGCGAGCCCGGCTCCTCAGCGCCATCGGCCTCGACTCCGAAGCCTTCTAGCGCCGCGCCGAACTTTGGACGGCGGGACTCTGCTGACGGGCCCTTGGACCATCCAAAGGGCCGCCAGAGCCGAGGGGGGCGGGCTCGTGCCCCGAGCCCCCTCCCCTTCCCCTGTTACGGGCTGGGGCAGGGCTGGCCCTGCTGCCGGCGGCTGGAGGGGCTTACGCGAGCTGCGGCGCACTTCGGGCTCCCGTCACAGCTGAGCCCGGGGACTGTCTCTCTCCTGAGCAGCGAGTCTGCGAGGCCGGCCTGCACCTGCACGGGGCGTGGGGAGCTGTGCAAACACTGACTTTGCCTTGCCAAAACCGAACAGTCTTGTCAGCGCGGCGCTTTACCTCTGGGTAACTTTACAGCCGGTAAAAGCCACCGCTTTTCTGATTACTGCCCCCCCCCTCCCCCCACATCTCCCTGTTTACACACCGAAGAGCGTCCCGCAGTGTAATCCCAGATTTGTCTCTTGCCCTTGCCAGCCTGCGGCTGCTGTTTCGCTTTTCTGGCTGCAAAACGGCACAGAAATGCTGAATCGTAGAGTTTAAGGTAGGCAAAACTTTATGCACGTCAGTCTGTGGTACTCACAAGGATCATTGTGGTGTCTCAGTGCCTCAAATCTTTAATATGTTTAGCCTCAACAGTCCTGTGAGGTAGGGAAATGCCATTATCCCCTTTTTACAGATAACCTCTCTGTGTCCCTAAATCAGTGGTTTGGGGGTACACAGAGGCTTCCATCGGGTACATCAGCTCATCTAGATATTTGCCTAGTTTTACAACCGGCTACATAAAAAGCCCTAGTGAAATCAGTGCAAACTAAAATTTCCTACAGTGACTTGTGTATACTGATCTGTACACTGAATATTCTATTCCAATTGATTTATTTCATAATTATATGGTAAAAATGAGAAAGCAATATTTCAGTAATAGTGTGCTGTGACACTTTTGTATTTTATGTCTGATTTTGTAAGCAAGTAGGAAGTTAAATGAGGTGAAACTTAAGATACACAGGACAAATCAGACTCCTGAAAGGGGTACAGTACTCTAAAAAGGTTGAGAAATGCTGCCCTAAGTGACTTGCCCCTGGTCATCCAGCTAGTGTGTGGCAGAGCAGGGACTTGATGCTCACAAGTCCTAGGTTAGTGCTCTAATCATTGAATCATCCATCTTCTCCACAACAAAGACATAGTACAATACAGCATATAGCACAATGGGGCCTTTAGATGCTACTGTAATACAGATAAATCATTTGAGTAAATCCCTCACCTCTATTATTTTTGGCACATGCTTCACCCTAGTACCAACTACGCTAGGGAAATGTTTAAAAAATGCCTTTCCATTACTAACACTGGTTTATCACCATTATTGTTAGCAACATTCGGAGCCCTAAAGCATCTGTACACTGGTGTTTTCTATTCAGTTTCGGTTTTCAGAGGGGTAGCCATGTTAATCTGTATCAGTAAAAACAACGAGGAGTCCTTGTGGCACTAACAAATTTATTTGGGCATAAGCTTTCGTGGGATATAAGTGGAGTGGGTTATATCCCACGAAAGCTTATGCCCAGATAAATTTGTTAGTCTCTAAGGTGCCACAAGGACTCCTCATTGTTTATTCAGTTTCAATTTTTCTGTTCAGCTAAATAAAACAAGATAGACCCATAGTGTAGACCTACTTTAAGGCATCCTAACCTGTTTTTACTCAAAAGTAGGGATGTTGGAAATTTGCAGAGAAATAATTATTAAAATGGTGGATGTCAGCTATTTTCTTTTAATGGAAAGTTTTCAGCAGTTTCTACCCTGTGAGTGATGGATGAAATAAATTAAAGAAATCTTCAGAAAAAATATTTGCAGTAATATCAACTAAGCTGGGATGGGGAATGTTGGAAGCTTCATTGCATGGAGCATTCAGAAGTGGTCTGGAAAGGACAATAGGAAAATGTACTTGGAAATTTCCCATTGAGTTCACTGCTGGGCAGGGGAGAGAATTCTGTAATTGTACCAGTATTTTGCTGTTCACTGTGGGGTACACCTCACATACTATGTGTTATTGTTTATTTAAATGTTTTACATGTTCTGCTTTGAGTTTATGGTTACTGGGCCAATACATATTTGCAAATTCAGCTAGGATTTACATCTCAAATCTTTAGATATCACAAACTTCAAAAGACAGAACCTGTTTGTACAGACATAAGAATATATTACATTTGACAATAAAAATGTTATAACTATATCTAATTTATTTTTCCTTTAGCTTTAACATCTATTCTAAATTGACTATAGTATATAATATTTAAACCAGTACCTCTCATTGCAGAATAGGCATTGTGTCCACAGCTGCATTATGTTCTCTTCTGTTCTTGAAATGTAACAATACTCTGAGATGCATCCGATGAAGTGAGCTGTAGCTCACGAAAGCTTATGCTCTAATAAATTTGTTAGTCTCTAAGGTGCCACAAGTACTCCTTTTCTTTTTGAGAATACTCTGAGATACGTTTATAGACATCTGAAAAGATAATTTCAGTGACAATACTAAAGTTAGTATTCCAGTTTATCTGTAAAGTGTCATTATCTTTGGTACTGTATATTAAAAAAGAAGAGTCATAAATCCATCATATTTTATATGAGTAAATATTGAAAAAAGGATGTGATTAAGACTTAGTTGATTTACGGCTTCTTCAGTAGCTTAATTTATTCTGTAATATAAAGTCATATTTGTGTCTAATGGTTCATGCTTATTACCATAAATATTGAACATGTCAGCCTTATTGCTGCAAAATAAATAACGCTCAAAAGACATGTAGGGAGATAATGTTTGTGTTTTTGTGTATTTACATATGTATTAGTAGGGTTGACAATGTAATCAACAGTCCCTGTCTACGCTGTATTCTGATAATTCAGATGTCAAAAGAAGATCCTATAGTTGAAATGAATTGTAAACTGGGATATCTCGGGATTCATCTCTCTTTGAAATGTACTGTGAATGGTGGAAGAACAAGCAAATGGCCTTATGCTAATTTGCATAGCTAAGTACCGGTGATGGACCTCCTTCAAAGTCATCCTAATTACCTTTTGTTCCTGGAGGAAATCCCAACTTGTCAAACGT
Source organism: Dermochelys coriacea (assembly GCF_009764565.3). Classification (NCBI taxonomy): domain Eukaryota; kingdom Metazoa; phylum Chordata; order Testudines; family Dermochelyidae; genus Dermochelys; species Dermochelys coriacea. The sequence goes on along the minus strand of NC_050074.1, from coordinate 28,327,845 downwards.
GAAATTGTATAAAAGATCCTTGGGTCCTGGTTCTGTCATCTCAGATCTGTTTTGACTTCATCAGGGGAAATTTGAGTCACAAGACTGAGGTCCCAGTTATGCTGGTACGCCCTGAATATGAGCTTTGGACATTGGACTATGACCTATGAACTGAATTCTAAAGGAACTCTTTACAACTGCAAAGCTCACCATCTCGTCAATCAATCTGAACCCCAATGAATTGAACTCATGTCTGTATGTGTAATGATCTTTTAACCATACTATCTTTTGTTTTTTAATAAATTTTAGTTTAGTTAGTAAGAATTGGCTGTAGCGTGTATTTGGGTAAGATCTGAAACATTCATTAGCTTGGGAGGTAATGTGTCCTATCCTTTGGGATTGGTAGAACCTGCTCTTTTATGTGATGAAATAAAGATTTGCAGAAATTTTCATCATGTTTGATGTGGGTACCTGGATGGAAGCTTAAGGCTGGATCACTTTAAGGGGAACTGTGTTGTTTGGACTTCTGAGTAACCAGTAAAGTAATAAAGAAGCTGTTTTATGTTGGCTTGGTGAATCTAAGTATTGGAATATTCACCAGCTTTATGGGGATTGTCTACCCCATTCTTTGCAGTTCACCCTAATTGAGTGACCTCAGCTGGCTCCCCACTGGGACCCAGGTCACACTGAGTCGGTACATTGGGGATAATAAAAAATTCCCTATAGGGTTGTTATGAGAATAAATCCATTAATCTTTGTGAGGTGCTCAGATACCACTGTGATTGGCATATAAATACCAAGATAAATAAAGTAAAAACACCATGGCATTTTCCATAAAAATACTGGTTTGCCCCAGTGTCCTTGGTAAAAATGGACATCACTTACTGTTGTTTAGTGTACTGGATGTTGTTGTTTGTCACATGCCAAACCTCAAAGGTGGCTGCATTTCTCTGCTGTTGTATGTAACGTACATAATTGATGAAAGATTTTACGTTCCTTTATGATGAAAGGTGCACCTAAGTGTAAAATATTATAAGACTATAGACATTTAGAAACAGACTCTTAAATAAGATCTAAAGTTATATTTTAGTATATTAAATGTATAAATTAAGGCTAAATTCTGCTTTCCAACATCCATGTGCAACCTTATAGATTTCTGTGAATAACTGAGAGCAGATTTTGGGCCTTAAAGTTTTTCTTAAATACTTGTGAGAACATCTGCATGTAAAAACAGGTGTGCCTGCCAAACTCTGTTATTTTCAAAGTATATATTAAAGCAAACATCAGAATGGTGACATTTGCAATAGTACAACTGCTGCCCTGCTATCTTTAGACACGGCTCTGGGAGAGAGTGGAATGAGGGAGGAGGGAAGGCCTGAGTGCTGAGGAGGGGCCAGTATAATAGTTTGGGTGTTGATATTTCTTAGCAGCTCGGTTGGATGAGTGCTGCTATTACTTCCCTGGCAAAGTATTGGTTTTCAGCTCAGATGGTTATATGTCTGAAGTTTTGGTTGTTCTTTATGATAATGATACACCAGAAGATAGACTTCCTGGAGCTACCACAGTATTAGGTGGCAAAATCCACCTGAACATGGAGTTTGAGGAAGTGAAACTCTATAATTTGTCTTCAGAATAGATATCAGGGTTGGAAGGGACCTCAGGAGGTCATCTAGTCCAACCCCCTGCTCAAAGCAGGACCAATCCCCAACTAAATCATCCCAGCCAAGTCTTTGTCAAGCCTGACCTTAAAAACTCCTAAGTAAGGAGATTCCACCACCTCCCTAGGTAACGCATTCCAGTGTTTCACCACTCTCCTAGTGAAAAAGTTTTTCCTAATATCCAACCTAAACCTCCCCCACTGCAACTTGAGACCATTACTCCTTGTTCTGTCATCTGCAACGACTGAGAACAGTCTAGATCCATCCTCTTTGGAACCCCTTTTCAGGTAGTTGAAAGCAGCTGTCAAATCCCCCCCTCATTCTTCTCTTCTGCAGACTAAACAATCCCAGTTCCCTGAGCCTCTCCTCATAAGTCATATGTTCTAGTCCCCTAATCATTTTTGTTGCCCTCTGCTGGATGTTTTCCAATTTTTCCACATCCTTCTTGTAGTGTGGGGCCCAAAACTGGACACAGTACTCCAGATGAGGCCTCACCAATGTCAAATAGAGGGGAACGATCATGTCCCTCGATCTGCTGGCAATGCCAATACTTATACATCCCAAAATACCATTGGCCTTCTTGGCAACAAGGGCACACTGTTGACTCCTATCCAGCTTCTCGTCCACTGTAACCCGTAGGTCCTTTTCTGCAGAACTGCTGCCGAGCCATTCGGTCCCTAGTCTGTAGCGGTGCATGGGATTCTTCCGTCCTAAGTGCAGGACTCTGCACTTGTCCTTGTTGAACCTCATCGGATTTCTTTTGGCCCAATCCTCTAAAAAATTTGTCTAGTTCCCTCTGTATCCTATCCCTACCCTCCAGTGTATCTACCTCTCCTCCCAGTTTAGTGTCATCTGCAAACTTGCTGAGGGTGCAATACACACCATCCTCCAGATCATTTATGAAGATATTAAACAAAACCGGCCCGAGGACCGACCCTTGGGGCACTCCACTTGATACCGGCTTCCAGCTAGACATGAAGCCATTGATCGCTACCCGTTGAGCCCGACAAACTAGCCAGCTTTCTATCCACCTTATAGTCCATTCATCCAGCCCATACTTCTTTAACTTGCTGGCAAGAATACTGTGGGAGACCGTGTCAAAAGCTTTGCTAAAGTCAAGGAACAACATGTCCACTGCTTTCCCCTCATCCATAGAGCCAGTTATCTTGTCATAGAAGGCAATTAGATTAGTCAGGCATGACTTGCCCTTGGTGAATCCATGCTGACTGTTCCTGATTACTTTCCTCTCCTCTAACTGCTTCAGAATTGATTCCTTGAGGACCTGCTCCATGATTTTTCCAGGGACTGAGGTGAGGCTGACTGGCCTGTAGTTCCCAGGATCCTCCTTCTTTCCTTTTTTAAAGATGGGCACTACATTAGCCTTTTTCCAGTCGTCAGGGACTTCCCCCGATCGCCATGAGTTTTCAAAGATAATGGCCAATGGCTCTGCAATCACATCCGCCAACTCCTTTAGCACTCTCGGATGCAGCGCATCCGGCCCCATGGACTTGTGCTCGTCCAGCTTTTCTAAATAGTCCCAAACCACTTCTTTCTCCACAGAGGGCTGGTCACCTCCTCCCCATGCTGTGCTGCCCAGTGCAGTAGTCTGGGAGCTGACCTTGTTCGTGAAGATAGAGGCAAAAAAAGCATTGAGTACATTAGCTTTTTCCACATCCTCTGTCACTAAGTTGCCTCCCTCATTCAATAAGGGGCCCACACTTTCCTTGACTTTCTTCTTGTTGCTAACATACCTGAAGAAACCCTTCTTGTTACTCTTAACATCTCTTGCTAGCTGCAACTCTAGGTGTGATATGGCCTTCCTGATTTCACTCCTGCATGCCTGAGCAATATTTTTATACTCTTCCCTGGTCATTTGTCGAATCTTCTACTTCTTGTAAGCTTCTTTTTTGTGTTTAAGATCAGCAAGGATTTCAATGTGAAGCCAAGCTGGTTGCCTGCCATATTTACTATTCTTTCTACACATCGGGATGGTTTGTCCCTGTAACCTCAATAAGGATTCTTTAAAATACAGCCTGCTCTCCTGGATTCCTTTCCCCCTCATGTTATTCTCCCAGGGGATCCTGCCCATCAGTTCCCCGAGGGAGTCAAAGTCTGCTTTTCTGAAGTCCAGGGTCCATATTCTGCTTCTCTCCTTTCTTCCCTGTGTCAGGATCCTGAACTCGACCATCTCATGGTCACTGCCTCCCAGGTTCCCATCCACTTTTGCTTCCCCTACTAATTCTTCCCGGTTTGTGAGCAGCAGGTCAAGAAGAGCTCTGCCCCTAGTTGGTTCCTCCAGCACTTGCACCAGGAAATTGTCCCCTACACTTTCCAAAAACTTCCTGGATTGTCTGTGCACTGCTGTATTGCTCTCCCAGTCCATATCAGGGTGATTGAAGTCTCCCATGAGAACCAGGGCCTGTAATCTAGTAACTTCTGTGAGTTGCTGGAAGAAAGCCTCATCCACCTCATCCCCCTGGTCTGGTGATCTATAGCAGACTCTCACCACGACATCATCCTTGTTGCTCACACTTCTAAACTTAATCCAGAGACTCTCAGGTTTTTCTGCAGTTTCATACTGGAGCTCTGAGCAGTCATACTGCTCCCTTACATACAGTGCAACTCCCCCACCTTTTCTGCCCTGCCTGTCCTTCCTGAACAGTTATATCCATCCATGACAGTACTCCAGTCATGTGAGTTATCTCACCAAGTCTCTCTTATTCCAATCACATCATAATTCCTTGACTGTGCCAGGACTTCCATTTCTCCCTGCTTCTTTCCCAGGCTTCTTGCATTTGTGTATCGGCACTTGAGATAACTCGCTGTTCATCCCTCTTTCTTGGTATGAGGCAGGAGCCCTCCCCTCTCGCACGCTCCTGCTCATGCTTCCTCCCGGTATCCCTCTTCCCCACTTACCTCAGGGCTTTGGCCTCCTTCCCCCGGTGAACCTAGTTTAAAGCCCTCCTCTCTAGCTTAGCCAGCCTGTTTCCAAAGATGCTGTTCCCTCTCTTTGTTAGGTGGAGCCCGTCTCTGCCTAACACTCCTCCTTCTTGGAACACAATCCCATGGTCAAAGAATCCAAAGCCTTCTCTCCGACACCACCTGTGTAGCCATTCATTGACTTCCACAATTTGACAGTCTCTACCCAGGCCTTTTCCTTCCATGGGGAGGATGGACGAGAAGACCACTTGCAGCTCAAACTCCTTTATCCTTCTTCCCAGAGCCACGTAGTCTGCAGTGATCTGATCAAGCTCATTCTTGGCAGTTTTCAGATAGCAGCCGTGTTAGTCTGTATTCGCAAAAAGAAAAGGAGTACTTGTGGCACCTTAGAGACTAACAAATTTATTAGAGCATAAGCTTTCATGAGCTACAGCTCACTTCATCGCATGCATTTGGTGGAAAAAACAGAGGAGAGATTTATATATACACACACACACAGAGAACATGAAACAATGGGTTTATCATACACACTGTAAGGAGAGTGATCACTTAAGATAAGCCATCACCAGCAGCAGGGGGGGGGAAAGGAGGAAAACCTTTCATGGTGACAAGCAAGGTAGGCTAATTCCAGCAGTTAACAAGAATATCAGAGGAACAGTGGGTGGTGGGGTGGGAGGGAGAAATACCATGGGGAAATAATTTTACTTTGTGTAATGACTCATCCATTCCCAGTCTCTATTCAAGCCTAAGTTAATTGTATCCAGTTTGCAAATTAATTCCAATTCAGCAGTCTCTCGTTGGAGTCTGTTTTTGAAGCTTTTTTGTTGAAGGATAGCCACTCTTAGGTCTGTGATCGAGTGACCAGAGAGATTGAAGTGTTCTCCAACTGGTTTTTGAATGTTATAATTCTTGACGTCTGATTTGTGTCCATTCATTCTTTTACGTAGAGACTGTCCAGTTTGGCCAATGTACATGGCAGAGGGGCATTGCTGGCACATGATAGCATATATCACATTGGTAGATGCGCAGGTGAATGAGCCTCTGATAGTGTGGCTGATGTGATTAGGCCCTATGATGGTATCCCCTGAATAGCTATGTGGACAGAGTTGGCAACGGGCTTTGTTGCAAGGATAGGTTCCTGGGTTAGTGGTTCTGTTGTGTGGTGTGTGGTTGCTGGTGAGTATTTGCTTCAGATTGGGGGGCTGTCTGTAAGCAAGGACTGGCCTGTCTCCCAAGATCTGTGAGAGTGATGGGTCGTCCTTCAGGATAGGTTGTAGATCCTTGATGATGCGTTGGAGAGGTTTTAGTTGGGGGCTGAAGGTGATGGCTAGTGGCGTTCTGTTATTTTCTTTGTTGGGCCTGTCCTGTAGTAGGTGACTTCTGGGTACTCTTCTGGCTCTGTCAATCTGTTTCTTCACTTCAGCAGGTGGGTATTGTAGTTGTAGGAATGCATGATAGAGATCTTTAGGTGGCAGTATCATTCGTGCCCACGTGGAGAAGCAGGAAGGAATAAGGATCCGAGGGCTTGATGAGTCTTGGCAGTCTCTCTGTCACATCGTGAATCCTAGTTCCTGGCAAGCAGCAGACTTCTCGGTTTTCCCTCTCCACTCCCCTGCAGCCTAGTCCGCATGACCTAGTAGTCATAAATGTTAGCAGATTTTGTATCATGGTGGTTGGGTGATCTGCTGTCACGTAAAAGATATGAACACTGTTTATTTCTCAGCAGTGGAGATAGGGGGGCTGGTTTTTCTCATACATGGGTTTTATAATGGTATAACTGAGTTGACTTCAGTGGAGTTACCCCGATTTTACTCCCATGTGAAAAGAAAATCAGGATCTGAATGTATTATATAAACTAATTCCTCACTTTAGTCACTGATGAAGATGAGGGAAAACCCTAAGGGGAGGCCTAGTTTTAAGCAATGCCGGAAAAATGATTTTTAAAATGTGCTCTAAAAATGTCAAGTGTATTGTAAAAGAAATACATTCCTGATCACTGTGAGGTTGATAGTCTTCAGTTCTACAGTAATTGAAAATAACAGCTATGACTGGTGATGGTGAGAATGTAAAGGTGACCATTTATAGTAAGAGCAGGGAATAAGCCACTGATGATTCAGTCAGATGTTTCTGTTCGGTTGAAACTAATGAGAAATGGATGGAACGTTCCTTGTTTGACACAGACCAAGATGAATATTCTTTCTGTTCAGTGATACTTTATTTTTAATGGAATGTTATAGGTGATTAGTTTCTTTTGGTTGATGAACTGCTTTTATGGTTTTGAAAAAAAAATACCAAGTATTTCCTTTAGAAATACAGACTCCTGCTGTGTATGTGCATTAATGTTTTCCATTAACATTTTGTAAGAAAGTTCAGGGCCAAAACTTGTGACCCCATTGACTTCAATATAGCTATGTCAATTTATGCCACCTGAGGATCTGCCTCTCAGAGTACACTTGGTTCTAATTTTCCATTACAACAAATGAATAATAGCTATTGATGTCAGTGAGAGTTGTTTATGTATAGCCCTTGCAGAACAGACCCTATTATCCTGATTCTGCAGGACATCATGAGTTGGTGAGTTGAACAATACGAAACTTATCTCATAAGCACTGACATATTCTGGCAACACAAGGATAAGTAGACTGAATTATTAATAGTTGATTGCCATGATTATGGAGCAAAAGCATAATGGACTGTAATGTCACAATAGGCTGACTCATGTTAGACTGATATTTAGCAGTTTTGAAATTCCACACATACTATTTGTATCGTACACAATCAGGTCTGAAAGGCATATTCTAAAAATTTACTACATAGTGTAAGTTTAGGTTCATTCTTTTTTGATTAAAAATATCAAGTACAACAAGAAAAGACATTACAGAGGTATTATACAGGTAAAATAAATAAAAATAAAATGCAAATGCCAGGGCTTTTCCCAAAGGTTTTTTTAAAGCTTTTTTTTGTTTGTCTTTTTACATTAGAATTTTTTTTACTTTGTGTGCCCTATTTTTGCTGGAGGCATGGACAGATACATGAAGATTAGCAAGAGGATGACATGCAAAAGACAAGATTAAAATTTGAACAATTGTTAGGGGAAGGAAATGTCAGGCTGACTGTTATACTATTTAACTTAAAGTCCTGAAAAAGACTTGGAAGAAAAGCTCTGATAAAGATTCTAACACCTTTGTCCCTTCAGTTGAGGTCAGCAAATAGGTCAACTAGGGGGAAGAAAGATAAGACTTGATCTTTCTGATATTACTAACAAAAAAAAAAACAAGCAGGAAAAGAAACTTTACAAAAAATTTTATTATATGTCGTAAAGGAGCAAATAAAATTTCAAACTTTGCAGGTCACCTTTAACAATAATATATTTAATCTGCATAGCACAGTCAAGTCTAGCAGACTCTCCACAAGTGAGGGTCCCTCGTGGATTTATAGAAGTAGCATACATTCTTACAAAGGATTAATACTTACTCGCAATATTATCATATAGTTTATCCCTCAAAAAAGCTTCTCTTGTTTTGCATTGAAAAGGCAGTCATATTTAGGACTACTTCTACAACTCTTAAAATGCTTGCAGAATGTAACAAGCTCACTTAACCAGGACTTTTAGTTTTTGTAGTGGAACTTCTCCTGAAACCCGGGGGAACAAACTCTCTTCTTGGCAGGGTTTCCATTTCATTCACACAGCCTTTTTCACTTACTAGTAGAAAACTTATTTTCCAGCATCTGTCTGTAGCATACTCTAAGTCTCACTCTCCCTTCCCCCACCCTCCCACATTCACACAAAAGAGTCTTTTATAAACTTCCCATGCAAAAGAAGAAGAAAAGAATGCTAATTCTTATTGGACCACAGTGCCTTCCCGAGCTAATATTGGGTCACATTGCAGAGGGACTTCTTGCTAAACTTTCACAAACATAGGAGTAACTATAAATAAGCCAAATATACAGATAAAACATTCTAACACTGACCATAATATCCAGTATTAAATAAGTGCCTATTTCTTCTAGTCCAGTTTCTCTTGGATACTTACTTACCTCAACTGGAGGGAAGAAGTCTGAGCAAAAAATCTGCTGAGTTATCATGTAATTCACACTGTACTCTTTTGCTGGAGCGAGTTGCTGGCTGCCAGCAAGTGTGTCTTTTAGCTATGGGTAATCATAGGCCTCTCTGAAGTTGAGGGGCATGGTAGCCACATTTCATTCACGCTAAATGAGGGAGTTATTAAATGGCCCAAAGTGATACCTGAAACAATGGAAGCCACTGCCCATAAATCCATGGTATGCCCACATCTTGAATACTGAATGCAGATGTGGTCGCCCAGTCTCAAAGAAGATATATTGGAATTGGAAAAGTTTCAGAAAAGGGCAACAAAAATGATTAAGGGTATGGAACAGATTCCATATGACAAGAGATTAAGAAGACTGGGACTTTTCAGCTTGGAAGAGAGGTGACTAAGGGGCACATGAAAAAGGTCTATAAAATCATGACAGGTGTGGAGAAAATAAACAGGGAAGTGTTATTTACTCATTATCATAACACACAAACTAGGGGTCACCAAATAAAATTAATAGGCAGCAGGTTTAAAATAAACAAAAGGAAGTATTTTTTCATACAACGCACAGTCAATCTGTGGAACTCCTTGCCAGAGGATGTTGTGAAGGCCAAGTCTATAACAAGGTTCAAAAAAGAACTAGATAAATTCATGGAGAATAGGTCCCTCAATGGCTATTAGCCAGGATGGGATGCAATGGTGTCCCTAGCCTCTGTTTGCCAGAAATTGGGAATGGGTGACAGGAGTTCAGACTGTGTCGCATAACATTGTCCAGGGCCCACTTATTTATTTCAACAGCGGGCTACTGGCTCTCCACCTGGCTGATGATGATGCCATTAAATGGCTGGGCACATTGTGCATACACAAATGACTGTTCAGAGAAACAGAACTTTGTGTAAATTCTTTGTAAAACAGGACTGCACCAAAGAAATACTTGATTGGTGTAATCAATTTATCCTGCTAACAGAAACAGCCCAGCATGGGCCTGAATATTAGCTAACTGCTCAAACCCCAGGGGCAACAATGCTATTGACTTGAGACCATTATGGCCTATTCAAAAGATGATTACTCAGAGTTATTAAAAAGCATGTTTTGTACTGATTTTTTTCTTTTGTGTATTTAAACATATTATTAAGCAGTCTACCCTCAAATGTATAACCTACCTTAACATTCCTTTAAGTTAGGAACCTAGGACATAGGAATTGCCTTACCAAATCAGATCAGTAATCAAGTAGGCCAGTATCCTGGCTCTGACAATGGTTGCTGTTTGATTCAAAAGAAGGTGAAGGAAGGTGTATCGGAATAACCTGTTCCGTTTCTTCAGAAGCTCTGTCAGCTAGTGAATGCACAGAAACAATAAATTTTCTACCCATTTCATTATTTTATTCTATCCAATGTAAATGTGGATATTTTCCATATAAATATTTAATTCTTTTTTGAATCCTACTGAGTTACTGGCCACAATGGTATCTTGTGTTAAAAGTAAATCTTTGATCAGTGTTAAATTTCTTGGCTTTCAAATTGTTGAAAAATGTTCTAAAGATATTTGTTTTTAAATTACTGTTGCTACGTAATTTAGAAAGAACAGTCCAAAAAGCCAACTAGCTAATGTTTTCGTTCCATCTATAAATAGATCATTGAAGCCACTTACAGCAATATAGCTACTCCTAAAGTGTGTGTAGAGTGGTACTCAGTCCTAGCATGATTACCAAAATCTATAGACCTGAGATGATAAAGTTGACACACAATATTTGTCTATAAATCAGAATTGTATGTTTGTATACCACATGCCCAGACCTGTATGTTTCTGAAATTATGCTGAACAGTTTGTCCTTGTCTATACTTGCAATTAAACCAAGTTTGGCACTTTTTTTCTTTTGGGATTATTTTTTTCTCAGCATGTTCTTTTACCTTAAGAATGTCAAGTCTGATCTTCCCTGATTTGATGGAGGACCTTCTAAATGTTTTAGAAACTTTACTGTGGGCTCTAAAACCAAACTGAAGAGGTGGGCAGAGAAGAGGTTAAACCTTTAACAAAGGCATTCTTGCTCCAAAATGTTTGTTGCTTATTATAGTTAAATATGGGTTAACAAAAACAAACAAAAACTATAGCTTTCAAGCAGCCAGACTTAAAAATCCTCCCCACTCAAATGGTCAGTTTCAGTCCCTTGGTTCCTGTGATGACACTATTGTGCTAGTTCTCCAGATGTTAGTGCCCATCACACAGACAGGACCTGACTTTCTAACATTAAAAACAAGGAGGGGAAAAATTATTTTCTTTATGCCTCACAAAAAAGCAACACTGAGTACCAGACCATTCTTTCCCTGTAACACCAGGGATGGATTCAGTCCAAGGACTTGATCACTGTTTGTTGCTGACCACTCCACTTCACTGCTGTCCATGGTGAGCAACTCTAAAATCCAGAAAACGAGGCATGCAAAGAGTTAAAGCTGAAAATACAGCGAGATATTCTGTTTTATTAATTACATGACTTCAGTTCTTGTATAGGCTTCCCCAGAATGGGAAGGTTCTTGCAGTTTAGCTAGGCACAGCAGAAAGATTCCAGGAGGGGGATGTCAGGTTTTACTCTGAGTCTTGTTTTTGCTACTCTTTGTGTGTTATAAAAGTGACTTCTCTAAGTTACAGTGAGTGTATTTCTTCTTCTGTTTATGCATTGGCTTTGAGCCAAAGCTCTTTAGGGGTTGACTTGTATTGCGGTGTTTTCAGACTCGCTGACAGGTCAAATCTGGCGGAGTGGGAGGGGAAAGGCTTTGAGTAATACATTGGCTGTGAGGGAGGTGGAGGGGCCTCTACACCCTTGATACCGAGCTTAGGCTTTCTGTGATTTGTAGTGAGTAAGGTCCCAGGAAGAGCAGAGGGGAATCTCAGCCTAGGTGCATTGCTTCTGCAAGTGGAGATGACTCTAGCAGCCAGTGTCCTGCTGAGCTTGGTGCTGAATAGCTGTGGTTCCTGGGGACAAGGCTGGCAGGTAAGATACAAGGAGGGAGGATAACCCACCCCTCTTCCGCTTCTACCCATTCCCATCAAATGGAGTTGAAGAGCTTTTTACTCCAATCTGTGCAAAAGGTGGCTGATTCTTTGTGCACTAGAAAGGGATGGCTGTCACAGAGTCGGTGGTGACAGCTGTGTAACCGTCCTCCCTGTTTGAGTGGGACACTGCTTTAAATCTGCGGAGTCTGCTCCCAGCCCCTATTAGTCAGTATATTTGTTTCCCTAAATTAATGGGGGGTAGGGGAGGAGTTGTCACTTGCCTTCCCAAGAATGCCTGTTGATAGTCAGGTTTCAGAGTGGTAGCAGTATTAGTCCGTATCAGCAAAAAAAAAAAAAATCCCCGAGGAATATTTGTGGCACCTTAGAGACTAACAAATTTTTTTGGGCATAAGCTTTTATGGCATAAGCCCATGAAAGCTTATGTCCAAATAAATTTGTTAGTCTCTAAGGTGACACAAGTACTCCTCGGTTTTGTTTTTGTTTTTTTGTTGATAGTTATAAGGAAGGCAGAGGAGGCAGAATTATCAAAAAGAGGGTATAATATGTGTATGACAGGCAGGAGAGCAGCCTATGCTCCTGCTCAGTAACTTCTGACTGTCAAGTCGTTCCCCCCAAAAAACCAGTATCCTATCTCCAAAAATGGCCAGCATCAGACATTTCAGTCAGGTGAAAGAAACCTAGCAGTAGGCAGATGTTGGATAATATACCTACTATGAAGGTCTCATCCTAACCCACAGCCTCACAGAGATTGGTTTAAACTCCAAAGCATGGGGATTTATATCCCTTCCAATACTTTTTTTTAAAATAGCTGCTCCTATTGCACCAAAATCCCTAGACATCCAAGCACAACAGTACCTCAAAAACGTGGCTCCAGATAATTTTAGGCCTCACCATCCCCTAAATTCTACTAGATAAATAGGTGGCAGGTTCTTTGGTTCTGGCTGGCTTTATGTGAGTTGGTTGTGTTTTCATTCGGACTCTGATACTCTATTGCACAGTGCTTAGATGCCATTCAACCCCATGTTAAAAGGTGTCAATGTGAGGTGAAAACATTTTGCTAGCAGGCAACATTTCACAGTCTTAGGATCTTCTCTTATGGGTCCGTGCTGTTAAACTGGAAGATAGTTGGTCATGTCCAAGTATCATTAGTCACAAAATGTCATTGTGCACTACAACTTTGCTATGAAAAGGACATGTAAAATGCAGAATGAAAAAGAAAAAAGTAAGATGGCTATGTCGCTTTTACATCAGTCCATCCTCACTCTGCAAACTAGCAAACACAAAGCAGCATATTTATAGAGTTAGAATCTTGAAATGATTGAAACAACAACTTAAAGGTGCACTCCTGTCACTTTCTGAGAGAAATACATACAGTGTGTATGGTAACCCCCATTGTTTCATGTTCTCTATGTATATAAATCTCCCCACTGTATTTTCCACTGAATGCATCCGTTGAAGTGAGCTGTAGCTCATGAAAGCTTATGCTCAAATAAATTTGTTAGTCTCTAAGGTGCCACAAGTACTCCTTTTCTTTTTGCGAATACAGACTAACACGGCAGCTACTTTGAAACCATACATTAAATAGTATGTCATGAATTTTTAAAAATTAATCTTTAAATATCTTATATGGGATTTTTCTTCTCCTCTGTTGATGTTTGAGTCTTTGCAGCAAGGAGAAGTTGACCAGCCTTCAAGGGAAACTGTTAAACTGATTATACATCTGGCAGGATATTTTTATTTAAAGTAAAGCAACCTGTGTTTTAAAAAGAGCAATTTTATTCTCTAATTTATTTCAGTTTTAGAAATTTTAGACAGTGCTTGTAACTATAGTATGTACATAATTTTCAGGGAGAAGTATGATTTTGTTTCAAGTTAATGCTGTCTCTTCAAAGCTGGGATTTTAATATGTTAAAAGTACAGGGAATTTCTATCTTTAGAGTAGATCTGTCTGCTTTTATTTTGTTTTATTTTAATGCTGTTTTCTTTCTTACAGTCGATTAACTGTGGCTTTGAAACTGGTATGTATAAATAAAATGGATCTCTTTACACTGTTAAAAGAGGTACCTAATTAAATATAGCTAATCTGTGATTATTCAGCTTTAGGCAGCGAGTAATATGGGCGTGGTGCCCCTGCACCATAAATATTCATAAAGGTGGGCCCGGCTCCACCAATGTTTGGGACCCAGGCCCCGTGCTTTGGGGGGCCCCGAGCCATGGCTTGGCAACAAGGGGCACTTTCACCCCGGGGACAGCCCCCCCCCGTCCCTGTGTGCTGCGGAGAGTCGCTGAGCCGGTTCCCAGCTCAGGCAGAGACAGGCACACACAGCTGTAGGGACAGACAGATGGGGGTGGCGGAGGAGCAGTGATGGGCACTCCTAGGCTGGCATTAAGTACTGAGGTGGCTTCCTGGGGGGGCTATAGCAAACCCCACCCCCCGCCGCAGACCATACGCAGGCTGCAGCTGCCTCCGTCCATCACTCCCCCCCACCCCATAGAGACCCACACAACCCTTTGCCCCCACCGGCCCTTGTGCCCCCATCACCCCCTCTCCAGAGAGCCCCCCCTTTGTGCCTCCAGAGTCAGATCCCCTCCCCCCTGCCTCCCCTGCTCACTACAGTCTTCCCTTCTCAAGCCCACTGGCTGGGAGGCTCCCAACCTGGCCACCACGGCTAATGGGAGTTGGACCTGAGGCAGCCTGCCTGACCATGTCTCCTCAGCAGGGGAAGGGGGAGCCACAGGTGAGCAAGCCCCAGTCATCATCATCACAGGCACAGCAATTCTCTGGGTATTTAATTTCACAGAAGCAAGTAATTCAATCTAATCGTCCTTTCCAGACAGTTTGTGGCTTTTCATGTAAGGAAACTTACAATTTCTTTACAAAGAAGTCCATTTATAGTTTTTCACTTGAGAAGTATATTTTCTGGTGGTTCATAAGCTCATTTATTTTGTTAACTCAGTTTCATAGGCAATTTTCAAAGTCATTTATTGTACCTGGTTTTTCCATTGGCCCAAAAACACATTGAAGATGTGCAGATTTTTATTTCTGTGGACAAACCACCCTATGTAGAAACATAAATGTTGTTGGAGCTGGAAAACCTCTGGAAGGGTAAGGGTCCCTTCAGGAAATCGTCCTCAAGTCATTCATTCTTCTGGGCATTCTATTCTATTGTTCCCTCCTACAGTGATCGTGATCAGTGTTTTCATCCACAGGGGAGAGGCCCAAGATTGGGTCAATCCTGCAACGACTCTGCTTCTACCCTTGTTTTCTGTCTGCTCCCTTTACCAGCCCCTTTGGTCTCCCTGGGATTCCCCCTACCATTACTTTCTCTGGAGCTTCTCATGCAGTAAAGTCTATCATTACAGGTTCTTATCTCTGTAATGTATTTAATTTTGATGTATTTATTGTTAATGCACGATGGGAGTCCTCCTTCAGCCCTCTGTATAAATTGATCCCCTTCTTTCCATATGTTTTGCCCATAGGGTTTTCTGCAACCCTAGGGCAGCCAGTAATAACCCCTGTGCCTTTGCAATGGGGTGAGGGAAGGGGACCATGGGTTCCTTATTTATGTGATTTGCAAGAAGTGTTATCGTTACTCAGGGTACCAAATGTGTTTAAATGATATAAGTGCCTTGTAAAATCCCACAGCAAGTTCATTTTCATTTCTCATGTAATAATCTCATATTCAATATACATACATTTTTCATTAATTATGTGAGTTTAATTATTAATTATTATTATTTATTATTTATTATTAGCTAGGTTACTGGGTTTTTTTCAGTGTGGAAAATTCTGTGCTTTTTAGGGGTTGAATGACATAATAACCCCCACCCCAAAAAAATCACTAAGTCCGGTAATTTTGTCAAGTGTCCGTCATGCAAAACAGAGGTGTCTACCCCTGCCCCATGCTTCATGGAGGTGCAGGATCCAGGCAGCCTGGTGGGCTAGCAGGGGACCTGGTGTCCCCCTGAAGCACGGGGCCCCCCAAAGTGTGGGGCCCGGGGCAATTGCTCCAGTCCGTCCTATGGACGGGATGGCTCTGCTTGGGCACCACCAAAAATTATACAAATGTGGCACCCCTACGACATGCTGCCTGATAAGGTGAGCCTTGCTCCTACCACTTTGCTATTAGCGTTGGCTTTTCTTTTTTTTTAAAGCTTTCTCTCGCTGATAAGAGACACCGTTTCCAATGCAATCCGATGAAGTGAGCTGTAGCTCACGAAAGCTTATGCTCTAATAAATTTGTTAGTCTCTAAGGTGCAACAAGTACTCCTGTTCTTTTTGCGAATACAGACTAACACGGCTGCTACTCTGAAACCTGATCTCTTACAGGAGACACTGAGTACAGCTACATTGTCCCACCTCACAATACTGTCTCAGGAGCAGTACTAGTTTAGAGCCTGGAGATATCTCATTTGTGTTGGTAGCATTGGGAGGACATCCCCCCCCTCCATTTTTTTAGATATTGCTCTATTTCTTGGTAAAAAAACACCCTGGTTTACATTAAATGTGGTTAAATGTGCTTATTAATACAGGAAAGACACTGCAAATGTCATCAATGTACATGATTTCCAAACTTATGCTCAGACTGACTTTATAAGATATATCTGATTTGAAGTTTCACAGCACATGAAAAGAATGTATCATTTAGTTACATAAGAACAAACAATCAGAGTTTTTGAAATAAACTGTTAGTGTCAGAAACAGAATCTGTTGGGTGCATGGGAGAGGAGTGGTTTTCCTAATGATAAATTCTTGTTTCTGAGACACAAAAAGTGATTATTTTCATAAGTAGGTGAAAAATACCAGTAGAATTCACAGACTGATTGACAGATATGGAATGTGTTTAAATACTAGGTAGCTGCTCTACTTTTAACTCATGTCTACTCATCTTTGCAAGGTCCTGCCCATGAGTTGAGAAAGTGGCACAATCTAACACCGGCAGATCTTCATAATCTCAGTGCCCAGTTAATTGAAACAGAAGTGGAGACACACTTCAGGTCATATCTTATAAATATCAGCTGGAGCCTCAGCATGGATGGTAGGTGTGACATGCAAGTACATAAGACTATACAATATAAAATTTCCTTTTGAATTTAGTGCTTGTGAAGCATGTTGTATTAACAGCCCTGAACACCAATATCCTCCAAGCACACAACAAGAATAGTGGCAATGAAAGCTTCTTTATGCTGCCCTGCCATCTTGCCTCAGTCTTGAATGGAAGGAACCACTTTTAAGAGCAAGTCTGTCTGCATGACCCATTTGACACTTGGCTTCTCCATAGAAATTGCTAATCATGGTGTAGTTATTGACGACTGTGCTGGTGAGTTTTCTCATGTGGAACACTTGTCAAATGGGAAGTGGATTGAGACCTTCAACCATCAATTACAGGTTTCAGAGTAGCAGCCATGCTAGTCTGTGTCCACAAAAAGAAAAGGAGGACTTGTGGCACCTTAGAGACGAATAAATGTATTTGAGCATAAGCTTTCGTGAGCTACAGCTCACTTCATCGGATGCATTCAGTGGAAAATACAGTGGCGAGATTTATATACACAGAGAACATGAAACAATGGATATTACCATCCACACTGTAACGAGAGTAATCAGGTAAGGTGAGCTATTACCAGCAGGAGAGCGGGGGTGGGGGGGAACCTTTTGTAGTGATAATCAAGGTAGGCCATTTCCAGCAGTTGACAAGAACATCTGAGGAACAGCGGGGGGGGGTAATAAACATGGAGAAATAGTTTTACTTTGTGTAATGACCCATCCACTACCAGTCTTTATTCAAGGCTAAGTAAATTGTATCCAGTTTGCAAATTAATTCCAATTCAGCAGTCTCTCGTTGGAGTCTGTTTTTGAAGTTTTTTTGTTGAAGAATTGCCACTTTTAGGTCTGTAATCGAGTGACCAAAGAGATTGAAGTGTTTTCCAACTGGTTTTTGAATGTTATAATTCTTGACGTCTGATTTGTGTCCATTTATTCTTTTACGTAGAGACTGTCCAGTTTGGCCAATGTACATGGCAGAGGGGCATTGCTGGCACATGATAGCATATATCACATTGGTAGATGTGCAGGTGAACGAGCCTCTGATAGTGTGGCTGATGTGATTAGGCCCTATGATGGTGTCCCCGAATAGATATGTGGACACAGTTGGCAATGGGCTTTGTTGCAAGGATAGGTTCCTGGGTTAGTGGTTCTGTTGTGTGGTGTGTAGTTGCTGGTGAGTATTTGCTTCAGGTTGGCGGGCTTTCTGTAAGCAAGGACTGGCCTGTCTCCCAAGATCTGTGAGAGTGATGGGTCGTCCTTCAGGATAGGTTGTAGATCCTTGATGATACGTTGGAGAGGTTTTAGTTGGGGGCTGAAGGTGATGGCTAGTGGCGTTCTGTTCTTTTCTTTGTTGGGCCTGTCCTGTAGTAGGTAATTTCTGGGTACTCTTCTGGCTCTGTCAATCTGTTTCTTCACTTCAGCAGGTGGGTATTGTAGTTGTAGGAATGCTTGATAGAGACCTTGTAGGTGTTTGTCTGAGAGGTTGGAGCAAATGCGGTTGTATCGTAGAGTTTGGCTGTAGACAATGGATCGTGTGGTGTGGTCTGGATGAAAGCTGGAGGTACATAGGTAGGAATAGTGGTCAGTAGGTTTCCGGTATAGGGTGATGTTTATGTGACCATCGCTTATTAGCACCGTAGTGTCCAGGAAGTGGATCTCTTGTGTGGACTGGTCCAGGCTGAGGTTGATAGTGGGATGGAAATTGTTGAAACCATGGTGGAATTCCTCAAGGGTTTCTTTTCCATGAGTCCAGATGATGAAGATGTCATCAATGTAGCGCAAGTAGAGTAGGGGCATTAGGGGACGAGAGCTGAGGAAGCGTTGTTCTAAGTCAGCCATAAAAATGTTGGCATACTCTGGGGCTATGCAGGTACCCATAGCAGTGCCGCTGATTTGAAGGTATACATTGTCCCCAAATGTGAAATAGTTATGGCTGAAGACAAAGTCACGAAGTTCAGCCACCAGGTTAGCCATGACATTATCGGGGATAGTGTTCCTGACGGCTTGTAGTCCATCTTTGTGTGGAATATTGGTGTAGAGGCTTCTACATCCATAGTGGCCAGGATGGTGTTTTCAGGAAGATCACCAATGGATTTTAGTTTCCTCAGAAAGTCAGTGGTGTCTTGAAGATAGCTAAAGGCGTACTTGTGGCACCTTAGAGACTAACAAATTTATTAGAGCATAAGCTTTCGTGAGTTACAGCTCATTTCATCGGATGCATTTGGTGGAAAATACAGGGGGGAGATTGATATACACACACAGAGAACATGAAACAATGGGTTTTATCATACACACTGTAAGGAGAAAAAAGAAAAGGAGTACTTGTGGCACCTTAGAGACTAACAAATTTATTAGAGCATAAGCTTTTGTGAGCTGTAGCTCACGAAAGCTTATGCTCTAATAAATTTGTTAGTCTCTAAGGTGCCACAGGTACTCCTTTTCCTTTTGCGAATACAGACTAACAGGGCTGCTACTCTGAAAACTGTAAGGAGAGTGATCACTTAAGATAAGCCATCACCAGCAGCGGGGGGGGGGGGAGGGGGAGGGAGGGAAGGAGGAAAACCTATCATGGTGACAAGCAAGGTAGGCTATTTCCAGCAGTTAACAAGAATTTTTCTCCCCCCCCCACCCTACCCCCCACTGTTCCTCAGATATTCAAATGCATCCGATGAAGTGAGCTGTAGCTCACGAAAGCTTATGCTCTAATAAATTTGTTAGTCTCTAAGGTGCCACAAGTACTCCTTTTCTTTTTTAGTTAATCTCTTGCAGGCATGCTTTCTAGCCAACAAACCACAACCTTAAAAGTCATTGTTTGTTCCTTTTTCTATTCCTCTCTACCTCCAACTCTCCCCATCCCCCACATATGATTTTTTCCTTTGTTAACAGTAGTAACTGAATCATGTGGTCAGGGGGTCCAGAGGATTGTGCAGTTTGCTCTAACAGAGCGATTCTCAAACTGTGGGTTGGAACCCCAAAGTGGGTCGCAACCCCATTTTAATGGGGTTGCCAGAGTCAGCGTTAGACTTGCTGGGGTCCCAGGGCTGAAGCCAAAGCCCAAGGGCTTCAGCTGGGGTGGCAGGGCTCATGCTCCACCCCGACTCTGCCCCGTCTGGAGTCATGTAGTAATTTTTGTTGTCAGAAGAAGGCCGTGGTGCAATGAAGTTTGAAAACCACTGCTCTAACACTTAATCATCGTTGCTGTGATCTTTGTCATGGCAATTCCTAGCACATACATGTGCATGCAAATCAAAGGATAGTCATGATAGTACAAATGTAATGGAAATACAGTTTTAGAAATCAGACATTGCTTTGTACTCAAAAAAATCTCAATATTTTAAGCATTTTTCGTTTTTAGTACAAACCACTAGAACACTTCATATGCTAAGTGTCAATGTAGGAGTTGATGTGCCACTATTAAAGATTGTTTTTTTTAAGCTCAACTGGCTGCAGGCTTCATTTTAAGCCCCCTCTCCCCCCACCTCTCTTTTTTGTAACCTTGTAGAGGGAAAATCTCATGAATGAGCTTCGGGGCTGGAGGTGAAGTATTCACTGATTTCACAGTGCTGTATGCATCACTGAGGTGAAAGTAGCTGGTATATTCCAGCAGCAAACTTTTAACTGAGTTTGTAACTTGTTAGTGACATAGTTGGCTCTAATCATACACACATAACATAGTTAATAAACAGTTAGTAAGCACAGCAGCTAATCATATGCCAGCCTACCATAATGGCTTATGCTGGTTTATAGTTGTTTTTCTTTAACCAGTTCATAACATTGTTTCTTTGCTGTATATGGAGAACCCACCTAATAATACATGTGTATGGCCATTTTTCCTTCCTCACAGCTTTTTGGTAGAAGGACATCGCAGAGCATATTACCTCATATATTGCTACTGATGCTCTAACCTTGCTATGGCACTCTGGGATAGCTGCCTAGATTTTCCCAGAGTGCACTGCTACACATAAAAGTTAGTGTTGTCGTTATAGATGTACTGTATACATATGATTGAGCTGTGAAAAGAGATATGCTATGGCCTTAACTTAGTCAAGTTTGTTTTAACTTGGTCAGATGAGTCTGGCATGAACTAGTTATTACAAAAACATGGTGATAGCTAAGACCATGGTTTATAAAGTAAATAGAGCCAAAGGGTTAAGAGTATCATGACAACCTTAAAATATCATTGCTTTCATTAGTTTATGCAAGGATCTATTGTATCACTATAGTTTTCTCTGTTTAATACTGCACACGGTTTATTTTATTTCTTTATGTATGAGCAGCAAAGATCTATGCAAATATTTATATCTATGAATACCATTTTTTCTTCTTTACTTCCAGCCAGCATCAAAGAACTCACAGCCACAAAGATCTGTGTGATGAGTAAAGGAACTAGAGAACATTTTGAGTGTGTTCGGTGCAATTACACAGAGAAGTTTCAAAGTCAAACCATGCTTGGGAATAGAAGAGTAAGAACATTTTTAAAAAAGTGATTATTTTGTCATTTGTTGTTGTTAGGGAGGAGAGAGTAGGGAGGTGTAATTTAAAAATTAAGACCAGATCATTCCTCTGTGCCACAAGTAATGTATAGAGGGCTGGTAAAGAATGAGTTGTGAATTGGACTCCTTCAGAAAATCTAGTAAAACAGGTTTAGCTGTACAAACCTGCATTTTTTCAGATCCTGGCAGAGAGTAAAGCTGTGTGGAAGACCTAGCTGCGCCTTTTCCCATGGCAGCATGTCTCCCCAATAAGTTCTGCTCCCACGCTGTCTCTGTGTTTTGGAGCTCACAGTACAGAGGGGCAGCCAATATGAGATAATACAGGCTGGTTCAGTATTATCTTCCTTTTCACAATCAGAGGATAGTGGATGGTATCCTGGATGGCAGCTCTCCTCCCAAACTGCCCTTTCCAATCTTGTGGAACCCCAAGCCCATGATACACCTGTGGTGAATTTCTAAAAGACTGAGGAACTAGGACAGCTTGATGTGGAGCCATTGCTCTTTCTTTCTGCACTTCTACCTCCCCAACTATGCCTGATCTGGCTCCTGTGAATGCATGAAAATGACAGGGATGATTAGCTTTGTGGTATCTTTCAAATGTTAGTTGTTGTTTTTTAATTATTATTAAGATGAAGAGAAACCATGGGTTTTCAAAGCTGGATTTGGATATGTTATTCTGAATACAGTTCCTTCCAAGTATATAGGATTGGAAACGAAATTTGTTCTTCTACAAGGCATAAACTGATATTGGAAAAGTTACTGAATGATTTTTGATATCAGGATCTTAAGAACCAAACAAGTTTCACAGCAGTGTGTATTTCAGACATTCTATGTACCTTAAAATTATATATTTCACTGTTTCAATGTACATCTCTCTCAGTATTTAATGATTTGAGAGGAAAATTCTCTTCTCAGTTATACCAGCACAACTCACAGAGTTCACTGAAGTTGCCAAGCATAACTGAAAGAAGAATTTGGCCCTCAAAACTGCTGTTTTAATTGTTTTGTTTTAGTGGCAGTTCCACCACATTGGATTCCCTGTAGAGCCAGAAATGTCTTATTCTATCAGTGCTTACAACCTTCCCCCAGCAAATATATATGAGGATTCTCCATCAAAATCCATCATGTTAACTTCACCAGGTAATTTACCAGTCTCTATTTAACCTGGTTCATATGAAAATCTCATTTATGATACTAAATAATTTCCAGACTTTATTGTATAAGATGTTTTGAAAAGCTAGGAATCAACAAAAACAAATGTATTTTATATTTAAACAGACTGCAAAATAAACATGTAAATGCAGAGATAATTAATTCAGTGTTGATAACATATCCTTAGTTACTTTTTCCTTCCAAGTTCTCCTTTCTCTTCCCTACTTTCTTTCTCTCTAATTTCTAGTAACAGGTAAAGTCAGATTTTTAAAGCAGAAAACTGTTGGCTTTGTAGATTTTTTTTGTTTTTTTTTTATGTCGTCACACCTGTGGCTAACTTTATTCTCACTTTTAGTTCTTAATAAACTAATCAAGAATATTAAGCTTTCTCTAAAATTATAAGGCAGCTTGGTAATAGGCTAAGTGTTCAAAAAGTGGGGCCAGATGGCTCAGGTGATTCTGAGTTACCAATCCTTGTTTGGTGACTCTGTGAAATAAGTATTTGAGGTCTGTCCAGTTCCTAGTGAACAAGGTTTCCATACCACAACAAGCACGATCACAAGTGATACTACAACTGGCATCCATCTTGGCACTCAGGGGGCTATATGGATATCCACGCTACCTTCACATCTAGATTTGGACTTCCCCTCCACCAGGGTTAAGGTGCTGCTGTGCTGTACTTGTTCTGTAGACAGATATTGTCCTCTTCCAGGGCTGTCAATTTCGCATCTTTAAAAAGCACTATGTTCACTTTGTTTTTAAATCACTGTAAGCAGGCATGACCTTGTCTTGTCTTTTCTTGTTTAGATTTTTGACTGCTGGGAATTAGATAATTAAAAAGCAGAGGAAGCAGTTCAAGGGCCTTTTTTTTAATTGTGGTAATATCATAGAATCATAGAATATTAGAGTTGGAAGAGACCTCAGGAGGTCATCAAGTCCAACCCCCTGCTCAAAGCAGACCAACCCCAACTAAATCATCCCAGCCAGGGCTTTGTCAAGCCAGGCCTTAAAAACCTCTAAGGATGGAGATTCCACCACCTCCAAAGGTAACCCATCCAGTGCTTCCCACCCTCCTAGTGAAATGGTTTTTCCTAATATCCAACCTAGACCTCCAGCACTGCAATTTGAGACCATTGCTTCTTGTTGTCATCTGACACCACTGAGAACAGCTTAGCGCCATCCTCTTTGGCACCCCTCTTCAGGTAGTTGAAGGCTGCTATCAAATCCCCCTTCACTCTTCTCTTCTGCAGACTAAATAATCCCAGTTCCCTCAGCCTCTCCTCATAAATCATGTGTCCCAGCCCCCTAACCATTTTCATTGTCCTCTGCTGGACTCTCCAATTTGTTCACATCCCTTCTGTAGTGGGGGGACCAACCATCTTAGTGGGGGTAGATGCATGTATTACATGTGAAGAGGCTTCTAATGTTATCAGAAAGACCAAGTTTTTTTTGTTTGGGTTCATAAATTGCCACCAGAAGATTTTATCTGAAGAGAATCATGTGTCTGTAGTGTGGTTACCTGCATACATGAGCAGAGCTGCCCACATTTTTGTGCCTGAGACGGGAGAAGGATGTGACACTTCCAAAATGGGAGAACTAAATGAGGAGATGAGAATGCTGCTTGTGGAGTTCATTTCATAGGAGCTGCCTAGGAATGCAAATAACTCTAATTGTGATTTCTACAGTTTGTTGATGAGAAATAACTTCATATGTGCATTCGATAGGCTTCAATGAAAATATATAGCTGCAAAGAGATAATATATTTGCTAAAATATATAAAATCCATTTAAATCCACAGGTTGTAAAGATAATGTAATGAAATACAGCAAAAGTTGCATAGAAATAGGTAAGTGCAATAGATGTATCTTTGGATTTATTTTCACAAATGTAGCAATATGGACAACCTTGATATTTATTTTCTACCTTATAAAGCCTTTAAAATACTGAAAAGGGGGGATGAACACCTTGGGGCCAATTTCAGTGCCAGGATATACATGCAGTCAATGAGAAGAAAGAAAACTGCTCATAACTCTTCACAAGATTATATTTATCCAACCTTGAATAGGCCCATAAGGGACTATCTGCCCTTTGAGACTAATTAAATAAAAAAATCCCATGTAAATGTGCAAATATTGAAATCCAACTATCTTATCCCCTGTAGTTTTGACAAAAAGCCCTCCTTGTATCCTTTTGGACATTCTTTGTAATAAAGAATATAATAGCATTATGCTGATATCTGGTGTCTTGTGTGTGATATCAGATCTGACCACGTCCCAACCGCAATCCCAGCTATGAAGGATGGAGTGAATGCTGCCACTGTTAAATAGGAAGCAGAGACCTAAATCTGAATCTTGCTTCTGGTACCAAATTTGAATTCCCCTGAAATTAGAAGTTTGAGAATCCTGCACATTCCTAAAGTAGCAGTAGGCACAGTCTAAATTAGAGGATATTTCCATACTTCCTAATCTAATATATTGTGGGATTGAGAGACTAATTTGGTATGTGTTTGTAAGATGGTAGAGTTAGTCCAGTTACCATTGGACAGGTCCCAGATTGCAAAAGGCACCTGTGATGAGGCAAAGGAATTCCATACAGGATCTGGTAGGGAGGAGGCTAAAAAGCCTTTGTGAATTTGTTTGAGTCTTAAATATGCGGGACATGCTTGCCACTTTCAGTTTAAAATATCAGTGCCTGAACTCAGCAGCAACATAGCTACTTTGACCAACCACTCTTCTGACTAGCCACTCTGAGACACACACATCTCTCTCCCCAGAGGGGAACTTCAGCAGAGAGGCCAACAAGTGAATGGGTGTGGAATTTAGCCTGTTTTCTCACTTCTAGAGGTTGTCTCCGCTGGTCAGAATTAGGGCACTGTGGGGCAATTGTTTTCCCACTGCCCAGGCTGTCAAACAGGCAGCCAGTCTCTTGGGCTGTCAGTCTGGCACCTTTTATGAGCACTACATTCAAATGGGAACAACTTTCAGCGCATAGACAGTTATTAAGAATTTTAAACTGTATTCTTTACAACCCACAGGAAGTCTGTGGAATCCAAATATAACTGCATGCAAAACAGAGGCAGAAGTGGAAGTGAATTTTACAACAAGTAGCCTTGGGACCAAATATACCATACTTCTCTATGAGTGTGAGAAATGTGATGTACCTATTGAAAGGGATTTGATGACAAAGGTATTTTTCTTGTACATATAACAGCTAACATTAAAACATACACATGCTTTTTTAGATACCTAAAAATGGTAAATCCAGTTTCTTTTATTTTTCTTCTCCTTTATCACAATCTACATTACAACACATTTTACCAAGTTAGCGGGGGGCATGCCTTTTTCAGACAAATTAGAAGAACTGGCCAGCAGTTCATGAGAAGTCTGTGTGCTGGGTTCTAGGAGAATGACAGCCTATTTTAGGAAGAGCTGTGCTCCAATGATTATGGTCCTTTTCTCCAAGAATGCAGCAAGTTTTCCTTTGTGCTTCAGGTGGTAAGAGAACTGGGTAAAATTCCAGAGCCTGAGTATTTGAGTTCTGCTAATTTGGAAGGCCTAGTCAATAATCTGCAGCACACACTGTCCACTGGCTCTGTGGATATGGGGAAAACAGTGGACATGATATATCTTGACTTTAGCAAAGCTTTTGATATGGTCTCCCACAGTATTCTTGCCAGTAAGTTAAAGAAGTATGGATTGGATGAATGGATGACAAGGTGGATAGAAAGCTGGCTAGATTGTCAGGCTCAACGGGTAGTGATCAACAGATTGATGTCTAATTGGCAGCCACTATCAAGTGGAGTGCCCCAGGGGTCGGTCCTGGGGCCAGTTTTGTTCAACATTTTTATTAATAATCTGGATGATGGGATGGATTGCACCCTCAGCAAATTTGCAGATGACACTAAGCTGTGGGGAGATGTAGATACACTGGAGGGTAGGGTAGGGATAGGGTTCAGAGTGACTTAGACAAATTGGAGGCTTGGGCCAAAAGAAATCTGATGAGGTTCAACAAGGACAGGTGCAGAGTCCTGCACTTAGGAACGAAGAATCCCATGCACCGCTACAGGCTGGGGACCGACTGGCTAAGCGGCAGTTCTGCAGAAAAGGACCTGAGGATTACAGTGGATGAGAAGCTGGATAGGAGTCAGCAGTGTGCCCTTGTTGCCAAGAAGGCTAACGGCATATTGGGCTGCATTAGTAGAAGCATTGCCAGCAGATCGAGGGAAGTGACTATTTCCCTCTATTTGGCACTGGTGAAGCCACATCTGGAGTATTGCATCCAGTTTTGGGCCACCCACTACAGAAAGGATGTGGACAAATTGGAGAGAGTCCAGCAGAGGGCAACAAAAATGATGAGGGGGCTGGGGCACATGATTTATAAGGAGAGGCTGAGGAAACTGGAATTATTTAGTCTACAGAAGAGAAGAGTGAGGGGGGATTTGATAGCAGCCTTCAACTACCTGAAGGGGGGTTTCAAAGAGGATGGAGCTAGGCTGTTCTCAGTAGTGGCAGATGGCAGAAGAAGTAGCTATGGTTTCAAATTGCAGTGCTAGAGTCTAGATTGGATATTAGGAAAAACTATTTCACTAGGAGGGTGGTGAAGCACTGGAATGGTTACCTAGGGAAGTGGTGGAATCTCCATCCTTAGAGGTTTTTAAGGCCTGGCTTGACAAAGCCCTGGCTGGGATGATTTAGTTTGGGTTGGTCCTGCTTTGAGCAGGGGGTTGGGCTAGATGACCTCCTGAGGTCTCTTCTAACCCTAATCTTCTATGGTTCTACAATTCAAACATTTTGCTCCCCATGGTGCTACCTCATGGTTTACCCATTTATCTTTCAGATTTTAAAAATGCTTCGATTTGTAACATTTTCAAATTGGGAGTGTTCTACAGGGAAGGTGGAATAATAGACTGTAAAATGGTAATAAGTACTAGTTTAAATAAGCTTTACCTAAACTCAAACTTATTCTTAATGAAAGTTACATGCTGAGATATTCTGAAATTTTTTCTTACATAGCAAAGAGATCAGATTTAAAAATGATATAATCATCACTTAAAACAACATTTGTATATTATATTTAATAGTGTCAATAAATCTGATCAATATTTTAAATATATTTTCCCTTATTATGTATTATTTTTAAATTATTCCTTTGTGTAACACATTTGCTTCAACTTTTTTTTCTTGTTGGTTTCTATCTGCATTTAGATCAATGAAACCAGAACTTCTGTTAGAATACCAGTGAGTGATCAAAGCAACAATATTTCTGTACAGGTAAAGTTCAATTTTGATTGAATTTGCAATGGAAAAAGTAGCTTCTTTAAAATGAATGAATTGTATGCAAATACTACATTGTTTCTGACTAATGTCTAGTAAACCTGTGTGCAATACCATGTAACTCTTGATTTCAAGTTCACCTTTGTACTGCATTAAATGAACATCATGGACATGGATTACTGGACATAAGTTTTGTTTCTACTAACAGTGATTAAATAAACTGCACAGTATAAATCTCCTGGGCTACAATGCTTAAGACAAACATGTTTAATATATTTACACTGAGGTCTTGGTATTACTGGGGTGTTTTTCAGATCCACACTCATAGAACTGTTTTCAGATTCTTGCCTTTTGGGGATATATGTGCGAAGATCTAGATGTGGGAACAACTAAGACAAACAGATGAATCTATAATCCTGTAGTTTCTATTTCCTTAAAATTGCTTCACTGCACAGAGCAGTTAAGCAGGGAAATGTATTATCTGGAGTTTATATTTATTCTTAAAAAATCTACAAGTGACTGTATTCTAAATTGGTCCATTTAAGGTTGGGATCATGTATTCTTGTTCTGTATACGCAACGGTCTGGTTCATAATAAACTGTAGGATAAGAAGCTGTACCATAGAAATCAATAGGCGTTTTCTCATTAATTTCAGTGCGTGCCCAAAATGTGGTTGCATATAAACTATTGGTACAAATTGAGGTTTTTATATGACGGTATAGCAGCCTATTTTCAATTATATACCTTACTCTGACCTCAACTCCAATAAGTCTCAGATGCATTTCCCAGTTATAGAACCACCAGAGAATATAGAAAAGTCTTGACTCTTACTAAGTACAGCTTCATAAAGAGCATATATTAATACTATATTTTGCCTTTAGTCTGAGAAGACACATGTACTGGTCTCTTTATTCCTGTTATCAATGTGCATCATTTAAATGGACACAGGCAGTTTGAGCCCCAAATCTAGGTTTTATTGAAATTACTAAAATGAAAAGAAGTGGTTCAATGGAATTCTTTCTAAAACTATTTAATTTTAACAAATGTATTGTTTAAATATTCCCAATTAGTGTTTGCAACCTAGGCATTACAGTAGTATGGTCATGCACAAGATAAACCAGCAGAATAAACAGTGAAAAGGAAATTACTCTTTCGTTTTAGTCATATAAGTTATTAGTAAGGAAAGTACTTTTTAAGTTTATATATTGTCACATGATAAAGTCTCTTTAAGAAACTCAGTAGTCAGAATAGGACACCAAAGGGCCAAACAGGATAAAAGAAACAGGAAGGAATAAAGCTGTCACTAAGTATTTATTTGTCTGCATATTAGAATTTTTCTTTTTTTCTTTAGATAATTCCTTATTTTGCTAAATGTGAATATGATTGTCGAAGGCACAAAGGAACCCTAACAATGTGTGTTCAAAACCACAGTAATGGTTAGTTGAATATTTATCAGTATTCAAAATAGATGAAGTAGGAATTATAGCTTGTTCTGTCTCTTACTATGTCCACTGACCTACCATTGTGTGTCTCTTACGCTTTCAAGTCTAGAGCAGTTACTCTTTGTAAAGAAAAATTTGAATTTCAGAGACTTCTTTAACGATCCTTCCCTAGGGACTGCAGCTTGACGTGGTAGAAAGGCTTCTGTGTTCCAATGCCCCTCAGAGCTGTGGTGGCAGCAGTTTTAACTTCTGGAAGGGCCACCTAAACTGGACAGGTCAAAGGGTAGTAGATCAGATGGACAGCAATCCACTGGTCCACAAGGTTGGGGGGGTTGAGCAATAGGCCAATAACCTATCCTTGATTTAAAAAAAAAAAAGTTAAGTTATTGAAACACAGATTCGCCATTTTGCCAAACAGCATGATAGCCCAGGATGCGAAAGTCTTGTTTGTACCCTAAGCAACATCTGGCAACATGGGAAGGATTAACATTAAGGCTAAGTAGATGATGAGCACTCTAGGATCATATACTGTACCTCTGGCAGTCCCTTTGAAGTCCTTGGTCTACTTTGTCTTTCATTATTCTTCCTCTTACAGCACTCCTTCCAAAATATTTGTTTTCGTGCTAAATACATTCCATATTTAAACTATAATAATTAAAGCCAGTTAACACTATCAGTGCTGAAAAAATAGCAGAGGGAGGTCAGAATGACGCATGGGATGTCAGCCTGCTGGGAGGAGGAAGTATTTGCCAGTCTCTGGCAGGGACATGGAAGGAAACTTAAGGGAGTAGGATGGGAAGAAGATGGCACCTGCTTCAGTGTAGAGAACAGGGTTTCTCAAGTTCCTCAGCAAGTGTTAACATTTCTGCATAACCTTTGTGGGGAAGTCATATTTTAGTGCATTTCTCTTTCATGTATAAAGCCTGGAAATGCTTAGTTCAATTGTTAAGTAACCAAAAGCCTTTTTTCCTTTTAAGTCAATTATTCAAAAGGCTCCTCCCTGAAGACTTATGGTTCTCTCTCTTTTAGGGACCATCACAATTGATTCATCTGGAAGATATGTGTGTTTCATCCTTGCTGCTTTATTTGTAATTGTGTGTGTGATTGCTGCTGTAGTATTTTTCAGGAACTGTGGTAAGACCTTTACTTACTCTTTTGAAAAAGCTGTACTTTAAGGTTCTTTAATCTTTGCCTCAGCTTCCTTTTAGTGAGACAGTTCATATTAAAGGTGTTGCAGTGCATTTATATATCATATCTTTTAAATATCACAACAAGCAAGCATTACTATACTCTAATTTATAAAACTCTTAGCCCGCCCTTCACTTATATGTCAATTTCAGGGTAAATGTTCGATCCTATAACTATTTATATTAAAAACAAAACCAACAACAACAACAGTAGTTTAAAAATTACCTAAAATACAAATTGTGCCCAATTCTAGGGCTCACTAGATCATTACTTGTTTTGTATGCATGTCTCTAGAGGAGATAAAAGAATGGCAAGGTGGGAAGAGAAGACTTATGTTTTAGGTGCAAACCAGAAGTAGAAAAGTCTCAGATGACATCATTTATAAGAAGCAGTGCCTCAAGCAAAGCCCATATAGAACTAAGATAAACTTAGAGAAGCCACCATACTGGATCACACCAGTGACTTCTCCAGTTCGGTATCTCATCTATGACAACGCCTAATACCAGATGCTTGAGAGGAAAGTGCAAGAGACTTCACTTATGAAATAACTTGCACATAAGAGAACTTTCTTCCGAAACCCGCAAGATTAGTGGCTAGCTTGGTTTATGCCATGAAACACAAGGGTTTATACCTCTGATTTTCTGTAGATATTCTCATCATCAACATAAGTTTTTAATGCTACTAGGGGGCTCTCTCTTGCCTCAGTGGTAATGTGTGTCAATGAATTAAACAGGTTATAATTCAGTGGGTTAAAAAAGTATTTCATTTTGCCAGTTTTACATGTCATCTTTCAGTTTCATTGACTGTCATATATCACAACAGAAGCCTGAGGTTTTTGTTTGAGTAGCAGCCGTGTTAGTCTGTATCTGCAAAAAGAACAGGAGTACTTGTGGCACCATGTTAGTCTCTAAGGTGCCACAAGTACTCAACAAGTTGCCACAGGTACTCCTGTTCTTTTTGAGGTTTTTGTGGAGCTGTCCCAAGGATGCCCAAGTCTTTTTCCTTCCATCTCTTGGTGGTAGTTAATCCAATACCCCACAATGCCTATTAAAATTTTTTCATTTCAGTGGGCATGACCTTGTAATTGTCAGCATGGCCTTTCAGCAGCTATTGTGCTGCCCATTCTCCTAGCTTTTTTAGATCACTTTGATACTCATGACAGCTTTTGCCAGTCTTGACTAACCTAAATAAATGTCATCTGCAAATTTTGCCCACCACCCTCCCGATCATTTTCCACTTGAATAATAAATATAGTAAACACCAGTTCTATTAGGGAATATGGATATTCCCCAACTCTTTGCTACGTTTAAAACTGATAATTTATTCCTGCTCTTTGTTTTGATTTTTAACCAGTTTCTTTACTTCTTACCTACCTCCACCTACTTTTCTTAATTGCCTCTGGTGAGGGACTTTATTAGAGGCTCTTAGGAAGTCCAAATAAATTATATCAACTGGATGCTTTCCTTAATCCACTGTTTTTTTTACATGAAGAATTCTACTAATGTGCCATGATTTTTCTGTACAGAAGCCAGGACTGTCTTATATACTATCACATTAATCTAGGTATTTTACAACCCTAAATATTTCAACCAGTTAGTCACATTTAAGTAAAGGTCACTAGTCTGGAATTCTAAGGATAAGTCTTGAAGCTTTTTTTTTAAAAAGGCACATTTTACTACCCTCCAGTCTTCTGATATAGGTACCTAGTGCCTATTTTTGTTAGCCCCATGATTCCTCATTCAGAACTATTTGCTTATCAGGTCCTGGTAATTTTTTTGCTGCTCATCTCAGTTTGCTGAGCACCTTCTAACCCCTTAGTTTTAGACAACATCTCATCTTTATTATCTGAAAAGAGTAGGTATCGCCCCAACTTCCTCTGTGGTGAAGAATGAAGCAAAGAAACCATTTAACGTCTCTGCAATGGCCTTGTTCTCCTCAAATGCTCCCTCTTAGCTCTCTGGTAGTTCAGCAATCCCACCCATTTTCATGTAATCTTCCTGCTTCAGCTATACTGAGAGTTTCTTTAGCTAATTTCCTGCTTAGATCTCCTAGTTTCCATCCCACACTTTACCTATTAGAATTATGCTTCTAAAATACAGAGAAACAAAACTGGGGGTATAGTCCTTACTAAACTGATCATCTTTGGTCTTAGCTAGAGATTATACCACTTGACAAATACCTAGACTAGCTCTTGGATACTCACTGTATAGGCAGCATGCACTTTATTTCAGCACACTATGTTTTATTACACTTCCTCTCACTTTTGCTTTAAAAGTCATGGCAATAAATTGCCAGGGAGAAGTTTAAACCACATCCTCAACATGAGAAACTAAATTAGCCATAAAAATAATTCTGTACCATTGAGTTCGGAAAATAACATTGCAGTTTTCAGAGTGAGGACACAGTTTTACATTAAATGGCACAAAACTGTTTATAGCACTGTTACAGAAAGGTGACTGAGACACAATGGAACCTGTACTGTCTTGCACTAGTAAAAACTGTTTTGTCAATCTATTTTCAGCATTGGTTCATGGGAACACATTGACTTATTTGCCAACCAGTGTCAGCTGTTTCCTAGTAGACAGGGTTTGGAGTCAAAATGAGGGTTGATTTAGTGATTGACTTGCATAATGTAATCTTTTTAAAAAAGAACCTTCTGGCATAAATCTTTTTTTACAAGTACATAACTCCTCCATAGCTCGTTTAGGAAGTCATTCAAATGTTGATTTTATTTGCTGCTAAGGATGTTTAAATTCAATACAGTATATATATATATATTTTTTTTATTAACAGATACAAAGAAAATGCTTTTCCATCATGCAGAGCTACAGCAACCTGTTAAAGTACTGGTTATATATCCAAAAGAAGTGTGTTTTCAGCATACTGTCCTGGCTTTTGCTGAATTTCTGCACAAGCACTGTCAAAGTGATGTCATTATCGATATGTGGCAGAAAAGGAGAATTGCTGAACAAGGCCCAGTACAATGGCTTGCTATTCAGAAAGAAACTGCAGATAAGATAATTTTCCTCAGTTCAAGCTATATCATTACTGAGTGTGATACTGTTTGCTACAAAAGCACAGACAGCCACAAAGATAACTCTGAGTGTATGTTCACTCTTGCATTTAACCTCTTCTGCAGCGATATGAAAAATATGTCTTCTCTGCACAAGTACATGGTGGTTTCTTTCAATGAAATAAATTCAAAAGACACTCTCCCAAGTCCTCTGAACACCTGTCCAAAATATTGTCTTATGAAGGACATTGACATCTTTCGTAGAGATCTTTCTAGTTCACAGAGGCAGGCCCATAGCACAAATACAAAATTAGTGCGTGGCTGGAGACCTAGCATCAAATATATACAAACTGAGAAATACAATAGACAAAGTCTCAGCAGCAGAAGAATATGATTTTGTAAGGCACTTGATGGATTTAAAATGAGTTTGCTTGGGTGAAATTAATTCTGGATAAAACATGCTTTACTTTCAGCCTCTTAATTGCAGGATCAGGGCAAAAATCAGTTAAGAGAAACTGAAGCTATAAAAGTCTGCATCGGAGAGGTAGCTATCCATTCACCAGTGTATTGTAAACTCCTTTATATAAATTAGGAAGAAATATTTAAAGCTAGTCATTTAATTGTAAAGCTAGTTTTTAAAATTAAGGAAAAGAGTATAGAATGAAAAGCTAGGTACGGTGAGTTTGACATGGAATCATCATTACTATATTGTATTTGGAAAACAAAAACTTTTTAAAAATTAATGGTCCTATAGACTTTGGGGAATGATTTGGTTTTATGTTTAAAACACATTCTAAAAAAGGAGAAAAATAGGTAAATTAGAACATGAAGGGAAAATATCTTGAATCACTTTCTGACGAGAGGAGAAAAATTACCATTTTCTGTGTTTCATAAGATAGGTTTTTTCCCTTAATCTACGTACTGGATTTAATTTGACTAAAACTTCATGTCCTCCTCTGGACTGTTAATGCTATAAAAGATTATTATACTCCTCTGCGATAAATTTGTGTCTGAATAAGTTTTGTAGTGTAAATAAAGGACTTAATACATTTATGTAATGGTTATAGCAGTTCTCTTCCTGGAGGTCCTGACGCTCAACTGCTAAGGAACTTAAGTGTATTTAAGAAGCAACACTTGTTTCCCCACCCTGACTGCAAGAAGGAAACAACTGGATAGGCCATTAATACCCATGTTTGGTTCATGAAATCATCTGCCACATGTACAAGTCAAGCCCCACTGATAACCATGTGGAATTATGAAACGTTTATTGTACGGAACCCATTTGAAGTCTATCAAATCAAATACGATCTCTGTAAATATGTACATTTTCTGTAATACGGTTCATCTACTGCATTTTAAAAAATTAAATAAATTGTTTTATACAGTTAGATTTGTAGACCCTTTTTGTTACAGCAAAACTAGCAACAATATTTAACTTGGACAGACAAAGATACCAGACTGGGTATTCATTGGTTATGCTTCCAGTATCTTGGGACGAAAAAAAGTCAGACACAGACTGTCTTCAGCTACCTGCAACAAATGTACAGGAATGGCACACTGATATAGCTCACTGCTTTTATCTTAAGATTACACCATGTTTTAACATTAATGCATTTTCCAAGAGAACTTTCAGTGACAGGAAAATTAGCTCTTAAAAAGAACACATTTTCTTTTGTTTTTAAAAAAAAAGTAGATGCCTCTTTGGTAGTCACTAAAATGCTAGAAGTATCCCTATGACATTTATATTTATAGTCTAGAGTAGATTGCTATAACAGACAGGGTGGGATAAGCCACAACGGACTAAGCGCTAGCAGTGCAGGAATGTCTGGGCATACTCCCCCATAATGCTGAATGTTGCCATCAAATAGTTGTGGGGTCGGATTAACAGTAGCAGGGTAGTACCACTGTGGGTGAGCTGGAGATTTCAAAATTGTCACTTCAGATAACATTTGATAACTTTTTACAGTTCGTGTACGGCTTTTTTGCCTATTTATGCAGTGGATAGTAATGAGAAGGATTTCAGTTTCATGATCTTCATCCTTCTGTGTGAATAAGGGCTACCTATCAAAGGTGAGCTCCTGCTGCCTGTACTGTGATAGCACTGAACATTGGTGTGCTGGCTCTGATGCAGTGTTTTGGGGATATTTTAAGGGGGTAGGAGCCAATAACTGTGTCGATGATTTCCTGACAGTGAAAACATGTAAGAAAATAGGTGAAATACAGTTCAATTGTTATAGAGAAATGGTCTTTTTCTCTTTGAAGTTAGCACTGATTCTGGAAGAACACACACCACTAGGAAGAGTAGCTGTAAGCTGCTACTCATTTTAGTAATTACTAATCATTTAACAGGGATGATGATATGTGTATCTTGTATTTATTTTGTTCCATTTTTTTCATTAAAATTATCCAATTAAAGTATTTGTAACCACCAGAAGTTTGTATATTTATATGGACAAAAACTCTACATGGATTCTTTTCTAAACAACAAAAGAAGTGTGAGACGTAACATTTCATTAAATAAAATTCATGAAGATCATACAGAAGGAAAAAGCTTTAAGATACTTACTTTGTTCCTCAACAGTACTTAATTTCACTTAATTTCACCAGAACAACGTTCTGGTCTTAATCGTTTAAAATGTTTAAGAAGAGGAGTTATATCCATTACATTTTAAATCAGTCCTACTAAGAGGCACTGCAATTTTCCTTTAAAAGCTTCCAGATCTAGACTTACTGCTTCTAAAGTTAAGACCAAATCATTCAGTATAATGTTACTTATTTACAAATGCATGTCTGTCTGTATGCCACTTTAGTATTTTATACACTAAGTTTGACTTGTGACATAACTATTTATAATTTATTTGGATAAAGCAGGAGCACCCATATGCACAGAAATCTGTATGTAAAAAGCCAAACACTTGGGATTTTTAAGGTGCCTATGCATTTTAGGCACTTACTTCCCTTTTGACTCAATAAGATTTTGGCACATATTTCAGGCTGTTCTGAAAAACCTCAGCCAAAAACTAGCATATTTAAAAAAAAAAAAAATTTCAAACCGCAAGCAGGGGAAATGAGCTTTCTTTGGACAACAGGACAATTTTGAAAAGTAATATTCAGTTAATTGAGGTTCCACTATAATCTCATTAGATTACCACACAAATGCAGCTCTCTCACGTAACATCCGGACACCAAAGCGTTGCCATTCTCGCTGATATATCCATAGCTCCTGGGTTGTATCCAGGCAGGCCAAAACTGCACCTCCTTTCCATGCAATCAACCGTGGATCCATATCCTAAAATTAAGAACAAGGATTGCATAAAAATTACGGATGTTGATTTTCAGAGGTACTAAATACTGGCAGCTCCCCTTTAATGTAATGGAAGTTCACTCAGCACCTTTGAAAAAATCAGGCCAAAAATTTCCCCAAATGTTTTTGTGTGATAAACCTAAATATTTTCACCATATTTAATTTATTAAGGAACTTGGAAGTCACTGATTTTACAGTGTGTCAATAAGGAAAATCAACCCTCGCTAGTAAAACTAATGAAAAAGGGAATACTTACAGTTTGTTTTAGAAATTTAGCTGATTAATGCCAATTATTATTTACACACAATACTATGCATCCTCTTATATTTCTTACTCTTCCTTCTTTGCTAATGTTAACTCACGTTACTGACAAGCAGACAGGATTAGTTATCTTTTACCATATTCCTCATGGCCACTCCAAGTCCCTTTTCCTAAAACTAACTTAACCAACAGCTAGTAAAGTTTCTTATTCTGAAAGAAGCAATTAGCACTAATCTATCAATTGTAAGGCTACTATAACTAGCCATTCTACCTCCAGATATACATATCTGTAGTGGTAGCTCATAGTATAGTGATCTGAAAAACAATCTGATCTCAGGTATCCCATAAGGCATGTAACTAAACTGTGATAGCTCGGAAATAACAGATTTTTAAACCTTTAGATTCCAAATAGTCTATGAATAGTTCATTAATTCAGCTTCATTAACATCATACCTTAGGTCTTGTAATGACTTCTACATTTTCAACAACTCTTCTGAAAGAAGGAGGCATTTTGTTGAGAATTCGGTGCTGAAGAAATTCCTGAGCTTTATGAAACATCAGACCTCCTCCCACTACTAGGATAGAACTATACATCTTCTTTTTGGTATCATCAGATGCTGGAATGATACGATAGATAGATATAGATATATAAATATAAAAATGAAGTGCTAATATTACCTAAACTTGGATTATGAAGAACTGCATAAAAGTCAAAGTAGTTAGGATTAGCGAAAGTTATTGTAGAAGCAGACGTTTCTCAGTTACTAACAACATGAAGATATTTAACAAAAATGAGCTTTCATAAAGCTCTGGAAATGAGAGACAGTACAGCAATTTATTTTCTAGACGACAAAGCTAAAGGAGAGAATTCTAGTTTCTGTAAGGTAATGAAAGATGTTGGAATTTGGTATGAATCTGGACCAAGTGATTGGGCTCTAATGACAGTATTATGCAAATATAGTTCTTACCACAGCAGTCAATACTATGAAGAATGGCTTTGTCAAGGCCTAGTGCTTTGCCTTCAAACTGGGATATAGCGGTTTTCCTGGACATGTGTGCTGCTAGGGGTTCCTCAGATTCATTTCCAGCTATTATACAATCACTCTGAGAGGATCCCAGTTCCACTTCTTGTGGATACATCCTCTCTGAATTGTCTGAGGACTGGCCACGCAAGTCTCCCTCAAATCCACCAGGCTTGGACATGGACTTCCTATCAGCTGTAGCTTTCGCAGACTTAAAAACAAAATAATAAATTGGTAAGTTAATTTTATTAATTAAAAAAATTCATTTCAAATCCTTGCAGGTTGCTTTGGCATGGAACAGCATTCTAATGACAAATAATATAGCACTAATTTTTCTTTTGCTTCTCTTTAGCTTGCTGAAAAGAACAGTTGAATGTTGCATTTCCACCCCATACAAATATTATTCTAAACCACAACTTTTAAAAAAAATCTTTTTCGAAGTCCATCAAACATTTCAAATGGGTATCATAGCATAAAGTCATAACGTAGTTTCCACAAATACAGAAGTTTTATCTACTGGCTTGTCTACACATAGTTAAAAGAGTATAACCCCTTAGCGTGGATACAGTTATACTTGTATAAGAGGTGCTTATATCAGTTTAATTTAGACCTGGTCTACACTAGAAAACTAGGTCACTATGTGACATAGTTAAACAGACCTAAGGCCCCATGTAGACAGTGCCTGGTCGATGGATGAATTCTCCTCTCGACCTCGCTACCGCCTCTCAGGAAGGTGGATTACCTACACTGACAGGAGAACCCCTCCCGTTAGCGTAGATAGCGTCTATACTGCAGTGCTGCTGCTATGCCGCTGTAGCGTTTCAAAGTGTAGACAAGCCATTATTCTCACATATTCTAAACCCATATAGTTTTAACAGTACAAAAACTCTGTAGATTTGCCTTAAATTGATACAAAATCCTATACATTTGCCTGTTACAAATCAGTTAATTTTTTTTAGCCCGTAGTTTTATAGTAGTTAAAGGATTTGTGTACATTTTAAATTATTCCCATTACTTAATATTTATGAAGTGCTCGAAGTGCGGTATAATTATTTAAAATTATTTATAATTCAATGTAAACAGGTTTTTTTAATAAGTCTTTGTGAAAAAGAAATGCTAATTATGAGAGATTTCATTTACTACAAAAACATGTGCTGAATGTCTCCACTACTCAGGCCAAGAGTGACATTTAGCACATAATTACAAAATTAACCTTCTACAATTATTACAAAGCATGCTAAAGATGCTGCCTTTCAGATGAGATGAGGCAGAGATCCTGACTAGGTATAGTTGGTGAAAACTCCATGGCAATTTCCACAAAACTGTGTTAGCTTCAGTGTTCTGGGCAAATTCTAAGATGGGCAATTACATTTTGGCTTATGTAAGCTGCCTCTGTTGTTTCTAGTGGACAAGTTATTCTTCAGTTCCCTAAAACCTGTTCTTTAATGCTTTGGACACAGAACAGCTGCCATTTCTCAACTTAAGAGATGGCTGCTTTTCAATGGTGGGTGAAACACACATAGGTAAAGTAATTATGTTTATTCCCCCCTCCAATCCCCTCCCAAACTGTTCCTCAGATGTTCTTGTCAACAGCTGGAAATGGCCCACCTTGATTATCACTACAAAAGGTTTTCCCCCCCCCAGCTCTCCTGCTGGTAATAGCTCACCTTACCTGATCACTCTTGTTACAGTGTGTATGGTAACACCCATTGTTTCATGTTTTCTATGTATATAAATCTCCCCACTCTATTTTCCACTGAATGCATTCCATGAAGTGAGCTGTAGCTCACGAAAGCTTATGCTGAAATAAATTTGTTAGTCTCTAAGGTGCCACAAGTACTCCTTTTCTTTTTCCTAGGTAAATGGTAGTTTTCTGTGAAAACTAAACATTAACACACCTGCTCTTGTTTACTTTGGGTAGCTAATAGATAATGTTCATCATGAGGATCCTCTGGGTCACCTTGTGACCTGTGTTGCAAAGATGTCATTTTCTGCCCAACAATTCCAAAAGTTGCTGGATAAAACAGAGCCATCGGAGCCTGGGTAGTAAAAGATGAAAAAGTTTAATACAATCTTCTGTTTAAACAAATATTTTTGAAGTTCAATGTTTGTCCATTAACAAATATTCTTTTTAAAATAAAGCCTAATAATTTTTTACTGAATTTACAATGTAAAAAGCGTCTCATGCCTCAGAATCAACAGATTACTACTTTGTTTCAAATAGCCTCTTAACAGGGAGAAGTAACTGAGTTTTCTTTAAAAAACGAAGTTGTAAACCATTAAAAAAAACCAACCAGGTACACCCGCATATTATATATATGTTAAATGGTATCAGACTGTCAACTAGTGTTCATCAGCATTGCAGGTGTATTACAAAAAGTCATAGTAGTGAGAGATGAAAAAAAACGTTCAGCATTCATCATCAAGTATAGGATGTAGGACCACAGATAGGAGGCATGTCAGATACTTAATTGGTGTTAGCCATAAGACAGAGAGGTAATGAGATGGTCACCAGTGATGTATTAGAGATGCTCCTATCTACAGCAAATTGATTTTAACAGCTTTTAACAAAGTGCCCATAAGCACTTTTAAAGCATACAACCTCTGTAGGGTACATCCACTAAAATGTGACATAGCAAGAGGCAGTTTAGTAAGGCATTCCATGGAGTACTGGGCAATGGGGCATATGCTGTGGGAGGGTAGTGACAGATATGCATCCTCCGTACATTATTGCCAGAAGTTGAATATGGGCGTCAGGGGACAGAACTCTTGGTGATTACCTGTTCTGTTCATTCCCTCTGGGGCACCTGGCATTGGCCACTGTCAGAAGACAGGATGCTAGGTTAGATAGACCATTGGTCTGACCCAGTATGGCCATTCTTAAAGTTGTGGCAAGGCACCTCTTTTGTCTTGCCAGACTTAGTGTTTCCCCCTCTTGTGATGGTGGGCCTGGGGTAATAAGCCCCACTCAGCCAAGGGTTGTCTTCCCCCTTCTATGCTCCCTTGATCATATTTTCAGGATAGGACTGAGAGTCGG
Source organism: Dermochelys coriacea (assembly GCF_009764565.3). Taxonomy (NCBI): domain Eukaryota; kingdom Metazoa; phylum Chordata; order Testudines; family Dermochelyidae; genus Dermochelys; species Dermochelys coriacea. The sequence continues at coordinate 28,286,971 of NC_050074.1, read as the reverse complement.
CCTAAGGGGTGATCCTCCACCAAACGAAAGGAAACAGGTCTCCTGAACAAAGACCCCAGAGGGGTACCTTTCGCTGCCCCTCTCGCTGGGGCAAGGTATCATCTGGTTGGTTGCCCTGGGGTGTCAGTCCTTCCCCAAGCAGGCATTCAAGTTTGGCTATTTCCCCTATGGGAAGGGGCACAGCCTCTAACCCTGGAACAGCCTATTCCCCTGCTGCCGCTGGCTGTGTGTGTCCTCCTTTGCTCTCCCGAGAGGAGGGGTTTTTAAAGCTTCAGACCATGTTTAAGTGGATTCAGGTGTCCCTAATTTGACCTGAGGTCAAACCCCTTCTCAGTTTATAGGAAAAAGGGCCTTTAACATTCTAGGGCTAATATAATCGACCTTTAAGTACCCTCTTGCAGCCATCCGGCCTGACTTCATCACAAGGTTTTATTGTTGTGCACACACATTTTGAATTTACCTGTAGTTTTTCATCCCCTAAACGGAACTGGTATAATAAGGCTGGAGAGTCTGGATGACGAATCTGAAACTCATGGTCTTGCAATCCAGAAATATCCTATTTTTAATGGAATATAGCAAAAAGGTAATCAATTCTGTAGAGTCTAAGATCCCTATCTCAAAGCTTTTTACTTGTATTCATCAAGACAAACAACTAATGAAACTCACTTATGAATCTGAATTTTGTTTGTATTTCCTGTTTTCCAAAGCCTTTGTCCTGCAACAGGATCTGCTAATGCACCCTTTTCTGCATGCAGATTCCCACTGAAGTCAACATGGCTGTCTTGGGTAATGGAATCCATGGTAGCAGATCCTGTTGTAGGACTGGGGCCTAAAATGGGAACTATGTGACTCAACAACCCAGAGGATTAACTGAACCACATGGAAGGAGCTTAGCAAGAAGCTTGCTGGAGGGGGGGGGGAGACCTCAATACTGATGCAAAAATTATATTAATAACAGTTTAACTTATTTTTAATTAGGACATTACAAACTTGTTTTCACCTTTACTAAAAATTAAGACATAGCTTCAAGTATGTCATAGCCAGGATGTTTGGAAACATAATAACGAATATGTTTAGTTAGTTATGTTACAAAATATTAAAGCTAATCAAAGAAATTCCAAAAGATTTCTGCTTCCATCTCTCAAGGACAAGCAAATATCAAAATGACAAACCATGTCAGGCATGCATGTTTTAAGTACAGGCCAAAGTGTGAAAAAAGAATGTAATGTGTGTTATCAGAGCCATAAATCTAAATTGTAAAGTGGCTATACCAACACCTTCTTTTCAAAGGAAAATCTCTGCTTGTGTTTTTGAACTCCAGGAAAAACATGTGGAGTTGGAAGTGTTTTAAACTTTTGTTGATTTCTTAAATGTTGAAATGGCAAACACCTTTAGAGATGTATGTGCACAAATATTTTGTATCTAAATGCAAGAGTTCATGTACTAACTGCCTGGTATCATGATTATAAGACAATGAAATGTTTTATGCACAAATATAGCAAGGTCATTTGATGCTACAACTGGATACTAACATTAGAAGCCTTTTAAGTATACTTTATACCAGAGGTCCCCAACGAGGTGCCCGCGGGCACAATGGCACTTGCCAGTGCAATGGCGCCCGCCAGGGAAGTTGTGTGCGCCTGCAGGATACCATGCCACCGAAATGCCGCTGTTAAGCGCGGCCACCTGAGAACTGCCTGCCGAAATGCCACCGAGAATGCTGCCATTTCTCAGCGGCATTTCAGTGGCGAGGCTTCTTTCCGCTGCCGCTTCTTGGCGGCGGGGTGTTTGGCGCCCGCCACAGTCTGTTGGGAACAGGAATGTGCTATTCCCACAGAAAGGTTGGGGACCAATGCTTTATACTAATGTGGAATTAACTAATTAATTACTAATAATGCACAAGCAAATCCTCATCCAACTCAGGAAGACAAAATAATCATTGTTCCAAAAACTGTCATGTAGAATCAACAACTTAAGCTTAAGACTTTTTCCCCACCTGGTCTAAATGACAAAATGTCTCTTTTAAGTGCTGAAGGAGAAGGCAGTCCATTTTATTAGCTAACTGACAATCCCTGTAAGGAAACCCAGCTCGCTGCATAAGCCAGTAAAAACACCTTGATACATCAGACCCACCATATGCAAGGCACAACCTAAAACAAAGAGAAAGTAACAGGTGAACATTAATTTATTCATCTAGCCCAGAGCTAACATCATGTATCAGCCTAAAAGTGAACATGTACGATATTGTGCTCATGACTTCCACATAGTTTACATGGCACGTAGGGCCAGCTCCTGCTCTCTTTACAGGAGCAAAAAAACTCTCCGATATGAATCATATAGTAGAATGGGATGCTCCTGTTGTGAAAGTCATAAGTATTAAACCAAAAAACAATTATCTACATTAATACAGTGTTGCCCTTATGTATATCTACTCATAAATCCTTCTTACTTTAAAAACAAGTACTGTAAGATAAAACATCCCCATCCCACCCTCATTAGTGGTTTTGTAGTAATTTTGCTCATAAAGAAAAAGTTACCGGGTGTTACGGTGTGAAACGCCATCCTCTACACAGCAAACACTTGTCTTCTGATCCCCTACATCTACTATACACGCACTACCTAAGCCACTTCCAAAAGTAGCACAGACAGACTCCTGATGGACCACTATACCTAAAAATATGAGAGGAAGATTAAGTCTGGTTTTAAACCAAGCTCCAGACATTTAAAGTAAATGCTTAGTTTTTGTGTAGTAGATTTTTAAAATATATAACACTGAGATCCTGTATTGAAAGTTTAAATTGTGCAAAAATAGCCACATTTGCCAGGAAAAGTTTTCACCTTCCCATTGGTGAAGAGATCTTTTAAGCCTTTAGGAAAGATAAATTAAGGGTGAAGTGGAAGTCTACATTGAAACTTTCCTTGCTTTTATGGGTTTAAGAAAAAATCTGGACCTAACATTAACCTTAATTTTGTAGTGGGTATTAAAGGGCTTCAATTACCAGTCGCAGGCTGTGACACTTTGAGGTTCAACCCGGACCAACAGGGGGTCATGTCGCCAACTGGCCTGCAACTCTGAATGCCTTAAATGCTATGCTGCTGTGGTTCACATCCCTGACACCAACAGCCAGCCTACAAGCATGCAGGTCACACCTTGGCTTCCACTGCCCAATTACTTTTTGCAGGGTGAGCCCAACATTCCCCCAGCCCCAAATTTCCTCAAAACTGTCTGCCCTGTGGTGTCCACCTCTCCTGGAACTGTCACAGAAGTTAAGTTTTCTGCTCCTTTAAAAAGAAAGTAAACAGCAGCTCATTACTTTAACTGGGGTTTGAGAAACTTATTTCAATCAAAGCACTGCACTGGTTTATAAAACATTTGCTAACAAATTCATAGGTTTAAGTTACATCAAATAGAAGGAATAAGGATAGAAATGGTTACAAATGAACAAAAGTAGAAATATGCTTCTAAAACAAACTTAATTTCAGTAAGTTACAATCTTTGCCTAAGCAGTTTTCTCACCTACACTCAGATTCCAGAAAGAAAAGGAGTACTTGTGGCACCTTAGAGACTAACAAATTTATTTGAGCATAAGCTTTCGTGAGCTACAGCTCACTTCATTGGATGCATCATCAGCTGTAGCTCACGAAAGCTTATGCTCAAATAAATTTGTTAAGTCTCTAAGGTGTCACAAGTACTCCTTTTCTTTTTGCGAATACAGACTAACACGGCTGCTACTCTGAAACCTGTCAGATTCCAGAGACTTCAGCCCTCTTATCTGAAAGACCAAAGTTCTATGATTTCACTAACTCTAGCCCCTTCACTCCCTCAAGTGATAGATGCTAAAGTGGCTTTCTGTCCTTGCTTATATTTTCAAAAATTCAATGACCTTGCTTCAGGAGGCAAGAAGCCATGCTGGGGACTCAGCTTGCTGTGTCCACCAGGGAACTGTTAACTTCTGCAGTCTTCTCCTCTCATTGTGAGAGTTAAAAGGCTATCTAACTCACTTGCTAATTTGACGGCTATGTTTATCTTGTATGTAAATGTACCTTCCTTGTCCCTTCCCGAGGATCAGGCTGGTCAGACTAACAAATACACATTCCTTTGTTTAAGACTAACAAGATTTATGCATTGCTTGCCAAACACATTTTAAGAACATAATTCTACAGTGTATTTATAACTCTGACAACCAGCATGTGACCAGTTTGCATACCCCTCACATGAGGGGGGAGGGATAGCTCAGCAGTTTGAACGCTGGCCAGCTAAACCCAGGGTTGTGAGTTCAATCCTTGAGGGGGCCATTTAGGAATCTGGGGCAAAAATTGGGGCTTGGTCCTGCTTTGAGCAGCGGGTTGGACTAGATGACCTCCTGAGGTTCATTCCAACCCTGATATTCTATGACACCTTTTAGACACAAAATATGACAACAGTGAGTTGGTATATACGGAGTATGTCAGGCTTGACAAGAGTTGCTGACACAAAGTAAAAAGAAAAGGAGTACTTGTGGCACCTTAGAGACTAACAAATTTATTTGAGCGTAAGCTTTCGTGAGCTACAGCTCACTTCATCGGATGCATTCAGTGGAAAATACAGTGGGGAGATTTATATACACACACAGAGAACATGAAACAATGGGTTTTATCATACACACTGTAAGGAGACTAACTAAATTTGTTAGTCTCTAAGGTGCCACAAGTACTCCTTTTCTTTTTTGCGAATATAGACTAACACGGCTGCTACTCTGAAAACTGTAAAGAGAGTGATCACTTAAGATGAGCTATTACCGGCGGGGGGAGGGAGGGAAGGGAGGAAGAAAACCTTGAGTGGTGATAATCAAGGTGGGCCATTTCCAGCAGTTGACAAGAATGTCTGAGGAACAGCGGGGGGTGGGGACAGAGGGGGGGAATAACATGGGGAAATAATTTTACTTTGTGTAATGACCCATCCACTCCCAGTCTCTATTCAAGCCTAAATTAATTGTATCCAGTTTGCACATTAATTCCAATTCAGCAGTCTCTTGTTGGAGTCCGTTTCTGAAGTTTTTTTTGTTGAAGAATAGCCACTCTTAGGTCTGTAATCAAGTGACCAGAGAGATTGAAGTGTTCTCCGACTGGTTTTTGAATGTTATAATTCTTGACGTCTGATTTGTGTCCATTTATTCGTTTACGTAGAGACTGAATAAATCTCCCCCCTGTATTTTCCACTGAATGCATCCGATGAAGTGAACTGTAGCTCACGAAAGCTTATGCTCAAATAAATTTGTTAGTCTCTACGGTGCACAAGTACTCCTTTTCTTTTTGCGAATACAGACTAACACAGCTGCTACTCTGAAACCTGACACAAAGTAGTGAGCCACTAATGGGCCTCTTTGTCACACAGGGAAGACATTTTTCTTGCATTTTTGGTTTTAATCCGATCACTTCCTTTTTAAGTTTTGAGTAAGTTCTTTAAATGGATAGACAAGGTTTGATACCATGCTTCTGTGCATCCCCTTCAACCCACTTTCAACCGTCACAAATGCATTCTTCATGTTTACATCCCAGCCATACACTTTCACTTGAAGAGTACTAAACAAAGACTCCATTCAAATCCCCTTCTTCTGAACTCTGAAGGAAGAGAATTGCTCATTTTAGGCACATAGTTTGTAGAACAATATACAAGGACTAATTTTAAATGTAGGTCTTTTAAATAGACATGGAGTTTAGTAGTTACATTCAGTAATTAGTTCAGCTTAACACTGAATTAATGTTTAGGAAATGGCGCCCTCAAGTGGAGCTGATAATATTTTAACTTCTATAAATTTCCAGTATTTCATACTCATGCACCCTCATGTACACTGTGTAATCCATCAGACTTAGCCAAACAAAAACCAAAAAGGGAGGCTTTATTTTTTTTAAAAAAAACTTTGTCATCAAACAGGCTTAGAGGAACAGGAGGAAAGTTTAGAAGAATTGAATACATGTCTTTCTCAGCCTCTTGTATGTTGTTACTTTTTCCTGTATGCATAGCAATGTAGACATAAGCCTTTATTGTCAAAGAACGAACATTTTTTCTTTCCACATACCATTAAACATGTAGTATTCTCCTCATTATGGTATGCACCCCTACCAGTAAGACCTTCCAACCAAAAGCTACAGGTATGAGTTATAAAACACCTGTAAAATGAGGAAGGGACCTAATTGGCTATTTCATCTTAAAAAGCAGTAGCAAATCAATTTCATTCATATACATGTATTAAGACGCTCTGTCTTTTGCAGGTTGTTTTCCTTCCATCTATTTAAATCCCTTCCTTTTATCTTATGAATTTTCTTTATCGGATACAGAAAAGGCTAAGCAAGTTCATACTACTGGTGTCTAGCAATGAGGAGGAAACTCTTTGTTGCTGTGAGAATGCTCAGGAATAACAAACAATAAAGGATATTAAACATAAAAGCCTCTCAAGGGTAGATATGCTCTAATGGCTTGCAATTAACCTCATTTTATCATTTAGTATGTAAACTATTGTAAAACTTATTTGTTTCCACTTTCTAAGCCTCTCTTTTGAGCTTTCAAATCTATTTAAGAGCTAACACAGAAGTGGACTTTCTGGCTCTTGCAAGGACTGTTTGATAAGTTTAAACTTTAGCACTCTGTTCATACAGCAAGTTACACTGCCAGTGCTATGGTGACTCTCTAAACAAAACACAATACGACACAAAGTGAGTCTTGGACTTTCAAAAAAAAAAAATAGTTACATTACATGGAAAGTGTTAGCTTTATGAACTGGAAGGGAATTACATTTCCTTATTTCCTATAAAAAGAAGGGACTTTCAAACTAGGGGAAAAAAACATTGAACAGCAAACAATTCAACAGTTCAAAAATCAATGTACTTTATAAATATTTAAAAAAAAAATCTTCTCCTGCTTCGAGTGCAAATATTTAGATCATCCAGATACTACTTTTGTACGATCCATCAGTGAAAAGGAGAATAACACCTTGCATTTATATAGACCCTTTTTTTCAAACCTTGAAGGATCTCAACATTCTTTACACAGACACTTAACCCATCACTAAAATGCAACAGTAATAAGAAGGCAATGAGGCTTCAGACATCAGTCTGTTACCATGCAAGATACAGATGATGCCCGGGTTATGCAAGACCCGACTTATGCAAATTTGCACTTACGGAAAAAGTTCCATAAGCGAGAAATAAGATTTTCGAGTTCTGGAAATTTTTGCGTAACGTACAGGTATACGTTTCCAACTTACGCAAAATTCAAGTTATGCAAGGCTTTCCGGAATGGAACGATTGTGTAAGTCGGGGGGGGTGTCTGTATCCCATTTCAAGAGCTGCTTTATGATTTACTTTGTGTAGGCTGGTCAGGAGCAAGCCTCACCTGAAGTGATAAGTTTGGTCTTTTAGCAAGTAAATGAAGAGCATGAGTAACTTGCCATAATGCTGCTTACCAGTTAGCCCTGCCAAAAAGAGACAAGAGTTGCAATAGTGACTGGCAAGGGGTGCCAGTCTCAGAATAGAAAGTGGGTCTGGCTCAGAAATCAGATGCCTTTAAAAAAAAAATCTTTAAGCTATACAAATGAATATTAAATGCTCACTTATTCACTTTTACCTGAAAAGCCCATCTTCATTAGGATCATATGTACCACTTCTTTCACGTGTTGTTTATTATAGATGTCTGGTATTAGTAAAATGCATCTGTAATACTGAAGACAAAAGCAAATTACGGGCAGCTTTCAAATCAATGTAGAGTTCAAAACAATTCCTTTATATATGCTAGAATGCTAGATGCCCCATGGTATGCTACTGAAAAAATACAGATGTAACGGCACTGAGAAGAAGCAGAATGACTGGAGAGAGAGTGGTTATGTAAAAAAACATTTATTTTCATCATTTAAAAATTCAGTTCAATGTGGTATCAAATGTCTGTATTTACAGGAGCTTAAGAAATGTTTAAAAACATTTCATGCAATAGACATGGCAGACACAAGAAAAGCCACCTGCTCAATAAGAAAAATTAAGCAGGTTTAGCTGGGCGTGCTGTTGGTGGCCTATGATATGCAGGTCAGAGTAGATGATCTGGTGTTTCCTTCTGGCCTTTGACTCTGATTCTAGACCTCAGTCCCTTAAGAAAACTCTAATCAACCTATGAAGACAGAACAATGAAGTGAAATATTTTATGAATTTGAATGTTCAAAGATGATCCAACTTACTTTTAAAGTTTCAGTACCAAATGCTGCCCTCAGATAAGTGCACACAACTCCAAGTAAAATCCATGGGAGCAATGCATGCTGGGGGACATAATTTACCGAAAGGTTGAGAGGCAACACTGTCTGTGACAAGAGTAAGATAGGTGGCTCTTTAGTTGACACCCCCTGGAACCCTCCAGACAATGCAAGAGATGGAGCTAAAATAAAAGGCTTCAGATGTGGGTGTAGTACAAACTTACTCAGCTGAACTGAAAGTCACCATGAGCTCACCTTTAAGTCTTTCAGTGGTATTTCCAAATATTTTTGTATTACGTGCGACCAGATAACTTCAAGATCTGCTAGTACTGCAGTCAGGGAGCCGCCAGGCCCTGGGTGAAGGTTTAACTGTCCTCTTCGGATAGGCCAATGAATATTATAACAATCTAAAGGATTAACATATAGCGCCTGAAGAGAAAAGAGAAAGAAAGATTAATAATGAATGATAACAATTGTTCTGTTCATTAGCAGATACAACAGATTGCACACACACAGTGCACAATGTGGCCCTGATCCAGGATTGGGGCCCCTGTACACTACTGCAATGCTTTTAAAAGTAACTTCTTCTCAAATGGAAAGGCCTTTCCAACTACAGCGATGGGAGCATGATTGGACAATCCAATGCAGAATAGGAAAAAAAAAATGGGTAAGTAGTTAAAGATCTGAAACTAGAAATCTGAATACACATAACAATAGAAATAACCCCATGGAGTGGTTGGTAACAAATTTCAAGTATTAAACCAGACAAGAGAGAAAAAAAGTGCTTAAAAAAACCCCAAACACTCTGAAGCACTGAAGTAATCAATGAACAAACTATGCGGCATATGGTGCCTTGTGCTGATCCAGTCACCGATTTCTTGACTTTTCTGCACACTATACACAATGGGACAGTTTAATCTAGTCAATGAATAAATGCTAATTTACACACTAGCTGAAGATCTGACTTATTGCTTTTATTAACAGCTAACTAAAAAGCTTCTTGTGTTAATCATTGATGTTTTATTTGTATGAGGGAAAAACAATGGAGGAAAAGGATTCTTAAAAGAACCTATACTTTACTCTAATAAATAAGCACTTTTTCCATGTTAGGGAATTTTCATGTCATGCTAAATGACACTAAATGGTCATGTAGCCTCTTTGGGAGGATTCCACCCCCCCACCCCCCAGCTAGAGATTTCATCATTATCTACTGCTTGAATATTTAGGATAACTTGCTGTTTGATACATATTATATCAAATTGTGAATTTAAGGACAATACCAGCACCTTGTTTCAAGGGGATAGTGAACTCCTACCTCTTCTCCTACTAGATACTCAGGATGATGGGATGTATTTGTCCATTTGTTCCCAGAGCTGTGATCTAGAACAGCCGGCCGCATCTGTCTATTGTATGATCGAGACTGTAATGTAAATTAAGTCATGCATTATTAGAAAATATTTTGCCAATCATCTTTTATGCATAAGTGGAAAAATATACTGAAGGCCCATTTTGAGAATGCACTTTCCTCCTCTGTATGGCCAAGGAACATCTGTTGCTTACTGTTGCATGAACTGTTCTCCTTTTACCCTTTAGAAGATATCAAATTGAACTACTGTATAACAGAACAATTTAACAAACTATTCTGAATGAGTTACCTGATCAGGTGACACTGGTATACGCCTTGCACCATTTGACATCTTTTTGGACCATATTGCTTGGTCCACCATTTTAAGGCCATTTTGTCTTTGCTCAGTACTTTCAGGTTTCTAAACAAAAAACAAACACATACAGCATAAAAAACTCTCTTTCAAAATACAGGTAAAGTATACAACTCTGTATAATGAATACTAAAGCTGACAGTCAGTAAAATATGTGAGATCCCTACAGTGATTAAATGACAAGAGATGATGAGAATGCAAGTATGGTGAATTTACACTGACTTTTGGAAAACACACATTTGTTTCACTAGCCTAAACACACAACTTGAGTCAATTAGAGTCTTTCCATTAACTTTAATGGATATTGGACTGGGTCCGATTCCAGTGAGCTCGATGACATTGTCTATTAAATTCCACAAATATAAAATGATAGGTGTAACATGTTCAAATACTACTCTGTTCAGAAAATAAATTTTAAAAATATTTAAGATGCTAATTTGGTGAATTAATTTACATTAAAGACTCAAATTATAAATATTACTGTGTACATTTAAATTATTTAAACTACATTTGCTTGTTCAATCATATTCTTAGAAAAGATTATACAGCGTAATGTATTAAATAAATTACAAACTTCATTTTGAATGAATATGCTGCAAATGAAATCATCAGATTTTAACTTTATTCCACTCCAATCACCATTCCCAAAATATGAATTAAAGTGTGATGGGAGCAAATAAGAAGATCTGTTAAAGAGCTTGTAACGTGTGCATATGATCATTTAATGTGCTCAGAACAAGTAGAGGTACTCAAACAGTATAAACTGTGCAATTCTGTTAACTTTAGTGGAATGGCACCTGCTTATACCAACAGTATATAAGTGGTCAAGTCAACAGTACTTGACCACCAGTAATAACAAGTTCACCTAAATGCCTATTAATATATTTTCTTTGTTGTTTAGTCACAATTTTAACGGAATGGTCTTTTCTTTCATTCTTTTGATATTAGTTTTAAACAACCATATTTTGGTGTTTCTTTGGAAAAGTATGTTAGAATTTAACGACAGGGAAAATACGAAACCCACAATTCACAACCAAAAGTAAAATGAAAAAACCTGAAATAGTCAATTTTAGCTGGCCTTAAATTGTTACAATTTCTAAAATTTAACATGGCACTTACATTGAGTCCATCTCTGAGGAGCCAACTATCTTTGTACACAGGCTGTCCTTGATGTTTCTGTCTTCTTGCAATGATATGGGGAGTACTAACAGGAAGTGTGTCAGTGGCTCTCCCAATTCTCAGAGTTGTTGATCCAGGATGTATCACAACAATGAAGTTACTTTGTATTTGCTGGAAACGTTGAAATACACAGTAGTATATTACATGCGCGTCTGTAAGTGTAGTCCACTTCTGCCTATAATTGCCTAATATCTTCCTGAGTTTACAGTCATTTCTCCCTGAAATGCCACCCTCTACAAACGAAGTGCTACTAAATGTACTTTATAAAGTAGTGCTTTTTACCCCAAAGGATTTCAAAGTGCTATATATACATACAAAACCATTGAAATGCAAGTCTGGGGTGGAAAAAGACAGCCAGCTGGGATACTGACAAAATGCTTCACACTAGGAAAATTTTGTCTCCGGATGCCAAAGAGTGTGTAATGCAGGCAGATGCTAAATTTTTAGAGTAGCAGCCATGTTAGTCTGTATTCGCAAAAAGAAAAGGAGTACTTGTGGCACCTTAGAAACCTGTCATTATGCAAGGCACTGAATTTAGCCGAATGGAGTAGAAATCTATTTTTTATAAATTTGTTAGTCTCTAAGGTGCCACAAGTACTCCTTTTCTTTTTGCTAAACTTTTAATATCTCAAAACCCCTCCACAACTGATGCTTATAACTTATGTTTGCTCCAGATTTAACACGGATAAGATCAACAATGCCAATTGCACAGTTCTGAGGATGTCTCCAGCACATATTTTGAAGTACCCCATGTACCGTAGAAAGAGAGATGCCCGCCACGATCCCACATGCGGGGAAAGTCTTTGTGAAGGGGAAAACAATCCACTAGCACAGTTCACCAGAGAGGGCAACAAGGAATCTCTTTGGATTCCTAGGGCAGCCCTTTCCCTTCCGTCTCAGGGGTCTTCCCTGCGGAGCGTGCGAGTGCAGCTGCCAAGGGGAAGGAGGCACAAAGAGCCAGCCCAAGGTGGAGCACCTGTTCAGCGGGGAAGGGGCAATGCGAGGAGGAAGAAGAGAGCCGCTCGTGCAGAAAGCGGGGGGCGCGCTGGGGGCAGCAAAGGGATAGCAGCGAGAAGCGGAGAGGAGAAAGGAACAGCCTGCCGGGGAGAGACAGAGGTGACCAGACAGCTGAGTGACGTGCAGTGCTGTGGGGCGGGCGGGGGGGGGGGGGCTGGAGGAAACCCCGAGGGGAGATGGGACTTGCACCCCGAAAGAAGAGGGGGCTGGCAGACGAGCGGGCTGGGGGGACCCGCGCTGGGCCGGGCGGTCTAACCTGCCCGCCGGCACTCACCTCCTGCAGGGACTCGGGCACGGCGGCGGGGACGATGGGCCGCTTGGCTCCGCGCTGCTCCCGCTCTTTGTCCCGCTCTTTGTCTTTCCCGTTCTCCGCTTCGCCTTTCTCGGCCTGGGTCATGGCCGCCTGCGCGGGTCCCCGTCACCTCCCCGCCGGCCGAGCGACACCGAACGCGGAGGCCCGCGCGGGCCCCGCCTGCAGACAGGCCGAGCGGCAGCGCGCCCGGCGAGTCTCTGCGCCCGCTCCGGGAGGGAGGGGCGGCGAGCAGGCGCCGCGCAGCGCCCCGCGTACAGCCCCTCCCCGCGTTCCCAGGGCAAAGTCAGGCCTGGCCCATTGCTCTAGCGGCGGCTTAGGCCTCCCCTTCCCAAAGCACACGCGCCACGGAGGGGCGGTACAGTCCCAAGGCGCCCACGCCCTCCAACAAAGGCTCCGGTCCCTCCTGCAGCCCCAGGGGCCAGCGGTCGCCGTCCCCCCCTTTACTGAGTTGTCACCATAACAGCAATGACTATTCCCACCTTCATCCCCCCTTCGCCCCAATTTATATTTTTGCAAGGGTTGAATATGTTGGAAGGGCGGATACTGTCACATTCCCATTGACCACCTTGTCATCGCTGGGCCTCTCTGTAAGCAGACTATGCAATGCGACTATAGCTCGAAGGACAGGACAGTACTCTACGGGCAAGGGGTGGGGGGAATGGTGTTTATCTGCAACCAGCGGTAAAGCTGGTTTGTATGTGTCAAAGAAGTTAGAAAATGATATCATTCCCTCTCCTGGGGAACATTTGCTCAAAATTTGAAATCGCACAGGCAAACCCTCAGCTCTTAACTGTTCAAGGTCTAATCCCTTCAGAAGTCAAGAATACTCCACACTATTTATTTAGGAAAACATGCAAGTCAGATTTGATGAGAAAAAAGTCATCAAGCTAATGTAGAAAGCTACCTTTCTTAGAAACTGCATACAGAATTCAGAGAGGGTTTGTTTGTTTGTTTTTTAATATTATGCTTATTTCCCCCCAAAGCATAGTTATTGTGTGCACATTATGTAATATTAAAACATTAACTACCTCCATGCTGTGCATCTCTCTACCTGTTTTCCATGGTGGGAAGGAAGCTACTTTTATGGACCACTAACAGGATTTTTTTTTTTAAAAGGATAATCTCCATCTAACCACCAGATAGGTTGGGAAATAGGTTTTTCTTGTTACAAGAGATGGGGTTTAAAAAGAAATCTAGAAAGAAAGTCCAATACAGACAGCAACTTTGCTTTAAATGCTTATAAGTCATAGTTCTGAACTACAGGAAGAGCTGGTTTTGCCATCTGGTGACTATGGCATAATCAAATAAACAATGAATTTATACTACTCTAAAGTATAGCTTCAGTTGTTACAATAATTAACTGCCTCAGATGCTTAGAAAAAAGTTAAAATAAAACAATCACACAATAATACATAAGGCATCTGATCCTGATTTGGCCAGTTACTTACATGTGTTCCTAACTTTGAGCCCATAAGCAGTTCCTTTGAAGTCAACAGGAACACTCACATGTTGAATCAGGGACTAAACAACAAGATGATCAGAATCTTCAGTCTGAGAATATAGGTGAAAGCGGTAAACAAAATTTACACATAACTTGGGAGAAGTTCTTTTTCCTCCTCCTCTATGATGAAAACACATGGCAATAAATCTGTATTTATTCTTTAGCCTGTTTTTACTGTGAAGAAAAAAATTTTCACATGTTTGAACAGCACCAAGTACAACTGACAACTCTAAAGATGAGAAGGGCAAGACTTCGGGTTTGTCTTGCCAAGACTTCCCTGGAGCATCGTGTCACAACCCGGCTCCTCCCTACCGGTGATCAATCTAGCTGGCCACTAGGTTGATCCGGACTGGTAACTATAACATCAACTGGCGGGACTGTGCATATGTGTGACTAAAAAGCATATGCTAATTGTTGCATCTTCAATAAATGCGGTGTGTTGCCTTCTCCCCTATAAAAAAAAAATCTCGTGTGCTTTGTGTAAGCATAACATTTTTGGTGGAGAATTGCGGAAGGGGGAAGAATATGCACTGTAATTGTTAACAATACTACTAAGAAGGCATACCATACACTTAAAGATGATCAATCATTCAGGTGTGCACACCCCCGCTCATAAAGATACCAAGCAGTAAAGAGGGAACCATTTATGGTTAATATTGTATTCACTGTTGGTATTTTATGAATTAAAATATTTTATGATTAAAAAGGTATACACACCCTCGGTCATAGCTGGGTTGAGAAACAGAAGAAAGGTTTAGCGTTCCTCTCTCCACCCTGGACTGCTGGGGGAAAATAATTAAAGGTGGGTATATCCCCAATTGTAGCAGGATTGGGCAACAGGGGGAGGATTAAAGTCCTCTCTCTGACCCATCTGTCGGGGAAAACTATACAGATAAGACAGACAGACAGACACACACACAGAATCTAGGTATATACACCCCCGGTTGTCTCCAGCATGGTTAAGCCTGAACTGCTACTAGGAGAAATTATTGTCAAAATTGCACATCAGCAATCTGTGGAGGCAGAGCTATGAAAAGTCCACTACCAAAACTGCCCATGGGATCTTTCTGATTACCTCACATTATGGGTCAGTGGGCCGGGGGGGGGGGGGGAAGACTATTAACACACAACAGCGTACAGAGTGGGACTCTCGCAAATGGGTATGCCTCTCCCTGCCTCCCACCACAAAACCATGCAGTAAGGATATGTTGTTAGGCACATGCATTTGGGATACATTTTTTAGTTTAACCCATATTTTATATATGGAACAATGTGTATGTATTGCATCCTGGAGAACAATATTTTCAAAAAATGCATTTTATATACCAATAACCACACTTATTACCTCCCTAAACTAAAGAAAGCTCAAAGTACCGTGATCGCCCCCTTAGTTAATTTTTCCACATCTCCCTTGGTTTGGATTGGCAGGAATTAGCTGATCATTTGCTTCTAGAAGCAAAAGTAACTCCATTTTTACAAGAAACCCAAAAGGATGTGGAAAAACAAATTATCCAAACACATGCAAATGAAGTTATACCAGTAATTAAAATCACTAATTCTAAAAAAGAACTCACTGCATATCATCAGTATGATGTTTTTACAGGCTGGTCACCCCCTTCCAAAGGCATATTGTCAATTATGCTTCATCCATTGTTAATTGTATTGGTACTATCCTGTTCTTACCTAATTGGAATGTTGTGTAGGTGTTGCTGGATTAAAAAAAAAAAATGTTCATTAAGTTGCAACCACAAGCTCAAATTGCCTCCCAATACATTGCTATGAAACAATTATATAAAATATGACCCACTCAAGAATTGTTCTTGAGGGCTCAAAAGCGGGATTATGTTGTACCATAGGTATTGTGCTATATAATTGGTTATGTTTTGTTTGTTTATGTTTATATACAGTGTATGTTTTATAGTAAGAATTAAGGTAATAAAATAAATAGAATAGTGGCAACAAAAATGATTAGGGGACTGAAACACATGATTTATGAGGAGAGGCTGAAGGAGCTGGGATTGTTTTGTCTGCAGAAGAGAAGAATGAGGGGGGATTTGATAGCTGCTTTCAGCTACCTAAAAGGGGGTTCCAAAGAGGATGGATCTAGACTGTTCTCAGGGGTACCAGCTGATAGAACAAGAAATAATGGTTTCAAGTTGCAGTGGGGGAGAATTAGGTTGGATATTAGGAAACATTATTTCACTAGGAGGGTGGTGAAGCACGGGAATGCATTACCTAGGGAGGTGGTGGAATCTCCTTCCTTTGAGGTTTTTAAGGTCAGGCTTGACAAAGCCCTGGCTGGGATGATTTAGTTGGGGATTGGTCCTGCTTTGAGCAGGGGGTTGGACTAGATGATCTCCCGAGGTCTCTTCCAATCCTGATATTCTATGATACTAGTATTAGCCATTTTCTTTTTATTCATGCCTTGCAAGTAACAGACAGAATCTTGTCTGTGTCTATGTTAATTAGATTAGAGAAATTTTGAAGGCCTAGGCACCAATATAGAAAAAGATAGTTGCAAGGTTTAGTAAGGCCTAATTTACAGTGCCTTTTTTGTTCAACATAAAACACTCTGTTACCTTTTGAAGGTCTCTGTAAAGAACGGTTTTGTGTGTAAATAAAAAAATGTATGTGTTAAAAAATAAGTGTAAAAGGCCATAGCTAAACCAGATGTACAAGGAAGAAACCAGAAACAGACACAAGGGTACCAGGAGACTGCAACACACTCCTATTAAAATGTCAGAGGAGGGCAAATTGACGACTCTAAAGATGAGAGAGGCACCTATCAATGGGGACAAAATAGCTGTGATAAAAATAAAAACAATTAAAAAAACCACCAAAAAACAAGCACTCGTCAAACAGTTAATTACAGCATAATGGAGCAAAACTCATTAGTCCCAATGAAGGAAAAAAATCACTATCTAATCAGGTTGCCTTGCCATAAAACTTTGGGTTCGTACTGCCAAGACTTCCCCGGAGCATCGCGTCATGACTAACGGAACCCGGCTCCTCTCTACTGGTGATCAACCTAGCTGGCAACTATAACATCAACTGGCAGGACAGTGTGCATAGTGTGTGTGTGTGTGTATATATATCTGTAACTAAAAAGCATATGCTAATTGTTGTATCTTCAATAAATGTGGAGTGTTGCCCTCTCCCCTATAAAATAAAATCTTGTGTGCTTTGTATAAGCATAACAAATGGAGCTCCTGCCTGAGTAGCATTTTAAAATGGGAGTATGCCAAAACGCACTACAGAACTTTTGGTGCAAGTAGCAGGGTCCACACAGCCAGTTAGTGCCCTGTATATTCACATCCTGGCTGCTAACTAGCCCTATAGACAAGCCCTCAGTTGAAGTCTAGAAGTTGTTTAGCCCATCACAGACACAGATCTTAAAAGATAAATATGCTGCATATCCAGTTACTAGGCATGAACAGGTGATCTTTTTGATGTGTGAAAAGGAAACAGTATATAACATTGCATGACAAAAGGTCTCAAAAATAGTATAAGGTTGAAAAGGTAACATTGTTAGACTACATAATGACCACTGCAGAAATATAGGAAATGGAAAGGAAAATGCTGTCAGTTCCTGTTAAGATACAATATTAGATATGAAATGTGTCAAGAAATACCCCTTCTTAAAGTTAGTCCCTTGTGTGATCTTCTATACCAAATGCTAAAAAGTGTCATGTGAATGACTTTTCTTTGGTCATGAACATACTTGCTCTATTATCAATATAATTATTTTAATGGTTCTTATTAACCAAGGATAAAGAGAGTCAATGTTTTGCAAAGCCAAATATATTTGCTTATTACTTTGCCACTACAATAAAATATTCACAAACTATACAAAAAGGCTTTGAGACAGACAGTAAAACATGTGCATTTAATAACACTGCACTTCAGTTACACTGGATCCCGGAAGAAGGAATTCCCAGCACAACTTCATTATCTGCTTAATTGCAGAGCAGTTTCCATTAGGCATACACATTCACAACATTCCCACTCGTTTGGTCCATCATCTAATGCTTCTTCCCTTTAGTCTTGCAAATGTGTAAGTCCAGTTGCCTGTCCTAAGAAGCAGGCATTTACCTACAAATAAATGGTAAAATAAGTTTTGTTTGCCCTACTATTTTACATTTATATTACATAAAGCACCCATTTTAAACAAAGGGAATAGCAATTCATAGATCTAAAGGCTAAGTACAGCATGTGACATTCTGTACCTTGTGAGAGTGCCCTGTAATCCCCATTTTCCTCATTTCTATAGAATTGTGATCTTACATATAAAGTGGGCCATGTGAGGTATCAGGGGAAAGGTTATAATCTGCTGAGTCATTTTTCTAATCATATATATGTATATCATTAATGCATATGTAGTTATGAGAATTGCATTGTATGGTTGTTACTAAAACATGCTGTGAGTTGGGGAATCAGCCAGATATTAGCTCCCCAGAGACAACAGCAAGGAAAGTAATCAATGCCCAGGCGGGATGTCAAACAACCCATTCCAGCAAGGGAGTTACAATTCAATGACTCACCTGCATAAGGCCACATCAGGGGAATTGCTCAACCTTGCTTGGGGACTCAGGGCTTGTCTACACTGGCACTTTACAGCGCTGCAACTTTCTCGCTTAGGGGTGTGAAAAAACACCCCGTGAGCACTGCAAGTTTCAGTGCTGTAAAATGCCAGTGTAGACAGTGCTCCAGCGCTAGTAGCTATTCTCCTTGTGAAGGTGTTTTTTTTTGTTTTTGGGTTTTTTTTTTGTTTTTTAAATAGCGCTGGGAGAGCTCTCTCCCAGCACTATGCCACGACTACACAGTCACGGTAAAGTGCTGCCGTGGCCAGTGCTTTAACATTGCTAGTGAAGACATGCCCTTAGCAAAGCCCACCAGAAATGCCTGGACTTGTGTTCTCCAAGCACATCGACTAAGGGTATAAAACAGAACACAGTGGCCACACGTTTGGCTTTCTCCTACCCCCACCTATGCTGCAAGCAACAAGGACACTGAGAAGACTCGAGTCCAAGAGAAGAGAGCAGCCCAGGTTTCAAGGGTGAAATCTGTGTACTATGAACTGCAATATCCAGTGGGGTGAGAAAAACTGCTTAATCTAGATGTTGTCCAGTCTAATAGGGTTGAGAGATTAGACTGCATGCTTATATTTTCTTTTCTTTTGGTAACTAACTCTGACTTTTTGCCTATCACTTAAAATCTATTTGTTTATCATCTTTAACAGTGAGTTTGTATGAAGCGTGTGGCAAAACTGCTCAGGTTTGCAAAGGCTGGTGCATATCCACTTTCTATTGATGAAGTAATGAACCAATTAATATATTTGCACAGTGCTGGGAGCTGGGGAGATTTGGCTGGTGCCTTTTTCTGTGTGATCATGACTGGCTCTGGGAGCATTCATGCAATCTAGCTGGGTGTGGAGCTCCACATGCTGTTGTGCTGAGTGATGAAAGCACCTGTAGGAGTTTGCTGCTTGTCACTAGCAAAGCATTGTGAAAGACAGCGCAGGCTGGGAAATTCAAGTGGCACAGCGGTCCTACAGTCCCAGGTTGCACCTCGGGAATCCCGTCACACAGTGGTGGCTATATTTTTAAAAAAAAAATCTCTACAGCATTTTTGAGGTATGCCAAAAATGTTCAAGTTGTCTACATCTGAGCATATCACACATTATTAATATAGTTCATGATGCTGTGGTACAAGAGAACTGTTGTTCACTTCTTCTCTAATTGAAACAAAAAGAAATCCAAAAATTATATTTACCAAATGAAAAGACAAAACTGAATAAACTTTATGTATCAAGAGGTCTAAAAAATGGAAATGCAGTTGTAAGAGACTAACATTTACTGTTTCTAGAACCAGAACTGTTTGCCATATTTACTTTTTAAACCAGGAATTACCGGACATTTGGTTCATGTGCATCTATCTTATCACTAAGAAAAAAAATTAAGATGATGTTCATTCATATTAAAAAATTGGCCATTAATAAATTCAACATAAATTGGAAAAATAAAGCCATTCAAAATATTACAGCTTAACTAGAAAAAAAAAAAACACATCGTGTTGTATGTTAAATGGAAAAGAAACTTCTCACTCTTTAAAAGTAATTACTTTTGAAAAAGTCTTCTATTAACCACATACCGATTTGCTAATTACCAAATAAAAGCAGCACTACCCACAGGTCTTTACTTTTACGTAACATTCTACCATGGCTTTTTACATTTGTGGGTTTTTTTGTTGGGGTTTTTTTTTTTTTTTAACATTTTATTTCTTGAGAAGTTTCATTGTCCAATTGTTTTAAAATACCATAATATAACTGTGTAAATACAGGATTAGATCAGACATACAACAGCAAGATTAAATTTGATTTGTAATGTTTGTAACAGTCATATTGAATTAAGGTATCATTTTTAGCTATAGGATCATACAACTGTAGGTGGTTTGGGGTAAAATTATATTAAGCCTTTAAAGTACTTTTTCTAACTATTTTTGTTATGCTATATTATAATTATGTGTACAAACTTACATGGTAATGTAATTATAATAAAAAATTATTACAGGGTACATAGACCATGCAGGGCTTTTATTCATATTAGGGAACAGGGTTTTAACTACCCAGCCAGAATATATCTTTTAAACAAGACTGTCACATTGGGTGGCCACTGTGGACCATGCAAACTGTTAAAAACATTTTAGCTGGAAACTGATTAAATTAAGTTTATGCATGCCTTCCTAAAAGGCTGAGGTTTGACAGAATAGGTACTGCACAGGCAGCAGGAGCAGAAGCGTCCCTCAATGACCTACCACTGTGCTTCAGCCCTGCTATGGGCAGACAACTTTTCGTGGTGAGAGGAGAGTTTAGTCTCTATTGCCCAATCAATCCTCTATCCCTTTGCTGAGACAGTCTATAAAGTTGGTAATCAGTGCTAACTGTTGTGGTGGTGACGTGAAGTGGATGCTTGTCTAAGGGGATACAGATGAAATGCGTTTGATCTCTCATAGACCACCAGATATCCATTAGAGAGTGGGAAGCTTCACTCCCTTGTTGATCCTCATGGGACTGAAATCATGAATCAAAAAGGTGTAAAGCTCTATTTTAGATTTCTAATCGCACCCAGCAAAACTAATTATATTATGCATCTCTTTCTTGTTGCCTTCAGAAAGATATATCAAAAATCTGTTTAAGGAATTCTTGTGGAAGTTCACCATTTCTGAACCAGAAATATAAGAAGAAGTCTATAAATATACCCCTTTTTGTGCTATCATGTAGTTTTCTGATTCCCTTGACTTTTCTTTCATTTATTTTTTAACAACTTTTGCAAGAGCAGGGTAAAAATTACCAATTATTCTTCTATCATTATGAATTCTACCTGTAAGTTTAATTACTATTAAGACTTCCATTGCTTTTGAAGTAAGTCCTAAGCATGATATAACAAGCCATAAGTTACCTTCCTCATCCTCCTCCAGCCATGGGTGGTGGACTGGGACCTCCACCACCATGATTTATCCGACCCATTCTACGACGAGGATTTCCTGGAGGCCTAATTAGAGAGTGGGAAAACATCAGTAAATATTATCCATCACTATGCAACCATGACAATGGTCTCCATCAGTGCAAATACACTGTTCCTAAGTTTCCATTACAACAGCTTTCCCCTTTTTTGTACTGCAAGTGTCTGACTGCTAAAAACAAATAGCCAAATTGACTCCTTCCATGTGAAAAGCTGCAGGAGGAAGCTTTTGACAAGAAAATCTCCATAAGGATTCCCTCGTGAAGACTGCTCCAAACTACTCCTTCCCCTCAGAAGTTTCCCTCAAATTGGCAGATATCAGGGGATGCACAAGAGGCTAGGACCATCCATGAAGAGATCCTGACTCCTATCCTATGACAGAGACTGCTTATTGGTCCAGACTCTTCACAGTCTGGAAAAAAAAAAAAAAAAAAAAAAACCACATACATAGGAAGGTATGTATCTTAGTATTTATGGTCACCTAAGCCCTCCATTCCATGTGGAAGTGAGAAGTTATCTATGTGTAGTCTAACCCATGAATATATTATAAGGGAAAGTTTTCAGCCAAATAAAGCCAAGAAAAATGTAATACCTTCCATTACATACATTTGGAAAATGCTGTTAAATATGGAGTTAGCCTAAAATTCAAGAATACAAATCCTATGCAACAAATAAAGTAAAAGAGAATGATGTTCTTGTATTATATAAAGTTACATATGTCTTAAATTTCTTGGTATGACTTCTCAATTTGTTCTTAGTTAAAGTAAAGCACCATGACTAATCAGTTTATGCTAAAACATTCTCCTAACATGTAAAAAATAATAATCTAAACATAGGAAGTTGAAGAAAAACAATACCCTCTTCCATCATCATATCTTGAGTTTGAGGAAGATGTGCAGCCTCTCCTTCTCAAATCTGGCTGAACAATGCTCTGGAAGCTAAATATAAAGGAAACAAGAGTGATATGAGTTGAATGCTAGAAATTAAACAGTTTTCCAGCAATGCCGGAATATATGGCAAAACACTGGATGTAAAAGCAATAACTGGTGTTCAATAATGGAAGTACTGTACATTAGCAACAGAAAGGATACTTGGATTATACTATTTTTCAAGTTACTTGTTACTTCTGAATAAGAGGAGATCAGAAATTCTATTTCTAACTACTAGTTAATGGGTGAAAAATTGAGTAAAGAGTTTAAATAATTCCAAATTGATTTAAGATTAAAATAAACCTAAGTTGAATACTAAGCATTATACAACATGTTCTGTATGTACTTGTGTACATTCTAGCTTCTCTAACTGCAAGGTGTGCATAAACGTCACACCCGGAATTTAAACAGTGAAAAGCATAAGTGAAGTCTGCAGAAGTGTCATTCAGTCTTCTAATTTACCTGGAGTTGAGACAAAATCTAAACTTGATTTGCGCATGCATGAAGTAAATTGTGATTACCACTCTGCCGTTATTTTTATGCCAGCTAGAAGCTACTGACCTAGGCATTGCTACCCCAACGTTTGTTGATACACTTATTTGATGGAGTACTAGAAACAATTCCACCAAAACATATACCCTTCAATAACTATTTAGAGAATTAGAAGTAATCATGACTAAAATGATCAATATTTAACTGACAGCAGTTATGATATATTAAAATCCATCTGTAACAAGTTAGTATTAGTTTTCTCCCAGCTTTTTAGATTCATACAGAATATTTTTTAAAGCCAGCCAATCTGATGCATGAAATGGAACAGAAGAAAGACCTAATGTGCTCAGGGAACTACTGTGGACATTTGCAACAAAGTAGTAGCTCTACAATATTGCTTTGCAAAATATGTATATTTGTGTGTGTGTTTCTCCATGGCAAATTAATACTTACTTCATTTAGTAACTTGACAATACTTAAACATTATATGAATACTTACAATAAAACCACAAAATCTGCTATTCCCCAGAAGAAATCTGTTATAAATGACAAACTCCAAGGAGCCCGACTCTGGGTATCCAACACTTGTCCTATAACAAAGGATACAGTAAATAAATTAAAATGCCATTCAGTGACACAAATAAGTTCCATTGTATGGTACGTTAAATGAAAAAAAATATATTATTCATCAGCTACTAATGATATTTAAAAATATTACCAACAAATATCACAAACAGTGAATCAGCAGATGTCGGAGAGAAAATACATTTTACAAATATTGCCACTGGCAAGTTTTTTTCCTGTAGTTACATTACACCTTTGTAGAAATAAAACTGCACAAGCTGATTCACTTATATAAAATGAAACACCACCATCAAAATTTGCACTGCATACATGGTAAATTAACAATGAAGAACAATTCTGTGTTTGTTTCATATGTGGCAATATTTTTACTTAGAAAACCACTATCAGCTATCAAAATATATTTGCCCAAGTTTCTATTATTTTCCTGGTCTGAGTTAGAGATAAGCCTGAGCTACACAATTTAGTTCCAGTTCTTAGCTTCCTCAAGATTGGTGGGGTTTAGATATCATGTGCAAACCTGGCCCCATCAAAGTAAATAGCAAAACTCTTACTTACTTCAATCAGACCAGCATTTCACCCCTGGAGTTTTGGTCCAGGCCAGTCTTTAGTCTAGACTAATGACTAACTGGCTACAAATGTACTACACAGGGGCTAATATGGGGTGGGCAAACTACGGCCTGGGGGCAACATCCGGCCCTCCAGCCGATTTAAACTGGCCATCAAGCTCCTGCTGGGGAGCGGGGTCTGGGGCTTGCCCTACTCCCATACTCCAGCCAGGGAGCGGGGTCTGAGGCCACGCTGCATGTGCATGTTGAGGCTCCCGGAAGCAGCAGCATGTCCCCACTCTGGCTCCTATGCTTAGGGGCAGCCAGGGGGCTGCGCATGCTACCCCCACCCCAACCGCCACCCTCGCAGCTCCCATTGGTTGGGAACTGCGGCTAATTGGAGCTGCAGGGGCGGTGCCTGCAGACAGGGCAGCGCACAGAGTCGCCTGGCCACACCTTTGCGTAGGAGCCAGGACACACCATTGATTCCAGGAACTGCTCGAGGTAAGCGCCGTCCAGAGCCTGCACCCCGACCCCCTCCCACGCCCCAACCCTAAGCCCCCTCCTGCACCCTGAACTCCTCATTTCTGGTCCCACCCCAGAGCCCTAACCCCCAAACTCAGCCCTGATCCCCCTCCCGCTCTCTGAACCCCTTAGTCTCAGCTTGGAGCTCCCTTCTGCATCTGAAATCCCTCACCCAGAGCCCACGCCTCCAGCCGGAGCTTCCCCCCCCGCTCCAGCCCAGAGCCTCCTCCAGCCCCATGATGTCTTCATTTTTGGCCCCACCCCAGAGCCCACACCCCCAGCCAGAGCCCTCACCCCCTCCTACACCCCAACCCCAGTTCTGTGAGCATTCATGGCACACCATAGAGTTTTCATACCAAGACATGGCCCTGGCCAAAAGTTTGCCCACCCCTGGGCTAATACCAAATCTATTCCTTGACAGGCTCATAAAGTCTAACAAAAAGAGGTTTACCTCTTTGTAAACATTAACCCTTATAGAACAAAGGCTAACCGCAAGTTAGAAACGAAGGGTTGAGGGCTAAGTTGAAAAGTTTCTAATACTTGTTAGTGACTTTGCCACGTGACATGAGCAAGATAAATGTTTCTTATTGTCTCTAGATTTTGGGAGATTCAGAGGTCTATCAAATTAAGATGGCTCCGGATAGGAAATACAGAATAGTAGTGCCAGACAAGTTTGTGAGAATCAGATAAAGCAGGTTCTTGCCTATGGCCTCTGCTTCATGATTACGTGCGCCTACTTAAATAATGACAGGTTTCAGAGTAGCAGCCGTGTTAGTCTGTATTCGCAAAAAGAAAAGGCGTACTTGTGGCACCTTAGAGGCTAACCAATTTATTAGAGCATAAGCTTTCGTGAGCTGTAGCTCACGAAAGCTTATGCTCTAATAAATTGGTTAGTCTCTAAGGTGCCACAAGTACGCCTTTTCTTTTTACTTAAATAATGACACAGTAAGGAAGACAGGTTTCAGAGTAGCAGCCGTATTAGCCTGTACTCCTTTTCTTTTTACAGTAAGGAAGAGACATCCAGGGCTTTGGAGCTGTGCGCCGGCTCCGCTCCAGCTCCAGGCAAAACCCTGCAGCGCCACTGCTCCGCGCTCCAGCTCCGGGCTCCGCTCCAAAGCCCTGGCCATGGGCAGGCAACACAGGTACATTTCTGTCTAAACAGAGAGGAAAGGTTGAGGTTTCACAGCCCATCCCGTTACATTCAAGGGCAGGGAGATTTGTCAGACGGGGGCGCAGCCGGGCACCAAACCTGAGGCGACTTGTGCGGCTGCTGCCCGCGCTTCCGGCCGCCCGCCAGCGAAGCCCCACTTCGATCCCCGGACACCTGGGCCCTCGTGCTCGCCTGCCGGTCCCCGCGAGGGCGAGCCAGGCTCCGCCAGGCAGCCGCCCAGGCCCCTCTGACAGCGCCACGCTGGACGCAGCCGCGGCGCCGGGGCTGTCCAGACCCGGAGGTGAGGAGGAGGGCGGCGGGGGGGGGGGGGGCAAAGCTGCGGGCGGCTCCCGCTCCCCCCGGAGCGACCCCCGGCTTGCCCGCGCCCGCGCCTCACCGTTCGAAATGTAAACCATGGCCGCCGCTCCGCGCCCCGCGGTCGTGTCACAAGCGGCTCCTTCCGGGCAGGACCGCTTCCTGGGCGGCTACAGCGCATGCGCAGTAACTCTCCCCGAAGGCGCTGCCCTTTCTGGCCCTGACCCCTTCCAAAATAAACAAATAAATAAGGGGGCGGGGGCGATTAAAGGGGGCGGGTGGGTACAATGGGCTCGGGCAGAGGAGGGGAAAGAGTCAAGAGAAGCAGGGAGGGGAAGGGGGAAACCCCAGGGCAGGGCAGGGCAGAAGGGATGAAAGTTTCCGCAAAAAGGGGTGAGCGCTCTGCGGTGGTTGCCCAGATCGGGGAGCGGAGACGGGTGTTCCTCTGTGGACGGCCCACCTCAGCATCCCCTCCCCAGGGCTGTGAAAGGAACAGGGTGGTCCAATACCTAGCCAAGGCATCTCCTCTTCATCTGCAAGGATGTACGGAGCGGCCAAAGGAGCCTAGATTCAGTGAAATCATTTACAAACACACTGTCCTAAACATTTGCATAATTATCATACATGTTTCTGGAGTTTAAAAGAATCCCTTGTCCGGGTGTGTTGGTGTAACTTGTCTGTGTATAGCCTCATAGCAGCTCGTATCTGCTGTTGAATGATGCTCCATTACCTATACTCCAGACTACATTATTTTCACTCCTAACGTATTTATTTTAACAACTGTATTTTTATTACTCTTATTATCCTTAGAACATGATCATTTACTTTGGCTAACAATGCATATGGATGTCATTGTGTTACCTAATTTATGGTTTGAATTGGATAGTAAAAACTGATGCTGCCAGCTAAACAATCACACCACAGTGTTTTTATTATAACACTTTCTATCTTTATATGATTTTGCAGTTTACACTTTTCATTTAAACTTTATATTTTCTTTCTTCTATAGCATAAGTTTATTTTTTGTCATCACATGACTTCCATATTATCTAATTCCTTGGGCTGTTGTCATGACCTTTTTCATTCCCATTGATCCAGCAGTGATGACTGCTTTTCCTCACCTTTATTTTTCCTCTCTCTCTCCAGCAGGTTAGTACTTTTTCACATGTCACCACTTGTGTGTACAACTTAATCCCCAAATATTCACTAAAGGCACTGTAAGAGAGTGGCTTGCCCTGTGGGCTGGAGAGCATGAGGCTAAGCCAACTTGATTACACAATGATTCCACCTGAGCAGAGTCAGGCACATTCCCCACAAAGGGCAGAAGATGGATGTGGTAGTGTGAATGAGAGCTAGACATAAGTAAGGATAAAGCTCATCTGAGGAAATGAGATGGAGAGTGAGAGAAGCAAGCAGAAAGCTCAGATAGTAAGAAGTTCTTTAGGCTAGGAGGTCAGGGAAAGATCCTACCCAAACAAGGAAGAGACTGGGAAAAACTCTGGAGGTAGAAAAGCCTGGGAGAGACATGGGTTAAGCAAAGACCCACATGAAAACTTAAGAGGCTAGGTAGGAAGTGGTAGGGACAATTGCAGCCTGGGTAAAAGAACAGACCTAGCTGTTTAGTACAGGGCCCTGGGCTGGAGTGCAGAGTAGATAGTGGAACTGCTCCTAGCCCTAAGAAAGGGGGTATACAAGCTCACCCCAAGGGTTATTGCCCCTAATAAGGGGTTTGTGGGCTGAGCTGACAACTGGCCGAGAGAGAGTCCCAGAGAGAGGTAAAGGATTTTTGTTTGTCTTTAAGAACACTTTTGGGGACTTCTAGTTTCGAGATCCCAGAAGGGGTGGATTTAAGAGGGTGACTCTGTTGGTGGATTAAGTTTCTGGAAGAGGAAGAGTTACCATGGGCAGTGAAATAAATGCTATGCCAGCCTGGACATGAGTGGGCGCCTAGTGGTGGGTGGACTTCGTTACAGACACTATATTATCTTACTTGAATTTTTTTCCCCAATGGTGAACTTTGGTTCGTGTCAGAGTAGCAGCCATGTTAATCTGTATTCGCAAAAAGAAAAGGAGTACTTGTGGCACCTTAGAGACTAACAAATTTATTTGAGCATAAACTTTCGTGAGCTACAGCTCACTTCATCGGCTCACTTCATGCTCAAATAAATTTGTTAGTCTCTAAGGTGCCACAAGTAGTCCTTTTCTTTTTGCTTGGTGTGTAACTGTATAAAGTTAAGCACTTGAGTTTTGGTTTTTATTTGTTCTTTTTTTTTTCCTGGATAAAGACCTTACTTTACAAGCTGATTCTGAAACCAGTGTTACTTCTACCAAGGAATTCCTGTACTTTTAATGTTACTACATACCTACTGCAAGCAATGTGCATTTGGTTTTCCAGTTAACATGTAACTTGGTTTTCCCTTTATTGAAAAAAATTCTTTTTTAAAATGAATTACCTGATCCTGCAAACTCTTAAGCATATGCTGCTTCACTTTTCAGAGTAGCAGCCGTGTTAGTCTGTATTCGCAAAAAGAAAAGGAGTACTTGTGGCACCTTAGAGACTAACAAATTTATTAGAGCATAAGCTTTCGTGAGCTACAGCTCACTTCATCGGATGCATTGTAAGCTTGAAAAAATATTATAGTAATGTATATTTAAAGATTATAGTCTGCAATGTTTCAAGGAACTCACAATAGAACTGGATAATTAGTTATGATTAAAAATGAAAGTATTTATATATTACAGTGACATAGCTATATCTTTACACTAATATCTCATATTAATGCATAGAATAAGTGTAAATGGACCCCTTGTGTGCTAAGGAAACCTAAAACAAGCTTCTTGAGGATTTGGATGTCTTTTATACTTTGCATATAGTTTCAGCATGAAGGCATTTTAGATACTTTTGATTTAACAGAACTGTTAAATAACAGGAATAAAATCAGCAAGTAACTGTGCATGAGTATGTTAATAGTCAATAATGACCTCCCAAGGACTTCTCATTTTCTAAGACTTAGGCCCATGTTTAGCAACATGCTTAATCACATGCCCAAGACAGAGGTATGTAATAGGGTATGAAGTTGTATGTAATACAGGGCATTACAAATCCCATAACATCACATATGTCTCTGACATGTAGTATGTGTGCCATAATATGCAAGTGTATCTATGACATAGTTTATAGAGAGTGACAAGGTGGGTGAGGTAATATCTTCTATTGGATCAACTTTTGTTAGTGGAAGAGACAAGCCTTGAGCTTATACAGAGCTCTTCTGGGAGTTGGGAAGATACTCAGCATCACAGCTAAATACAGGGGGAAACCAATGATTGACCATAAGAAGTGTTAACAGTGACCATTCATCGTGAACTCCTTGTGCTCAGTCTGTTCCATCCTGTATTTAGCTATGACTCTGAGGCCTGATCTATGCTACACAGTTAGGTTGAGGCAAGGCAGTTTACATCAACTTAGCTGTGTGTGTGTGTGTGTGTGTGTGTGTGTGTGTGTGTCTACACTTAAATTTGGGTTTTCATCCCTGTAAGCACTGACATAGTCGCATCATCTCCCTGAGTGGTGTAGAGCCATGGTTGTTAGTGGTGAGCTAGAGCCGGTTCCCACCGGTTCAATAGAACCGGTTGTTAAATTTAGAAGCCATTTTAGAACCGGTTGTTCCGCGAGGGACAACCGGTTCTAAAAGGGCTTCTAAATTTAACTGGCCAAAAGTGGTGCCTTAGGCACCAACTCCATGGGTGCTCCAGGGCTGGAGCACCCAAGGGGAAAATTTGGTGAGTGCAGAGCACCCACCAGCAGCTCTCCACCCCACCCCAGCCCTGGCCACAGCTCGTCTCCGCCTCCTCCTCTGAATGCGCGGCCCTGCTCTGCTTCTCCGCCTCCCCTCCCAGACTTCCCACGAATCAGTTGTTTGCACGGGAAGCCGAGGTGGGCTGAGAAGCAGGTGGCAGCTTCGCACTTAGGCCCAGGGAGGCGAGGTGAGCTTGGGAGAGGGTGAGAGGGGTGCAAGGAGGGCTGCCCGCACTGCAGCAGGTAAACCGGGGGGGGGGGGGGGCGCGTGCATGCAGGGGAATAGCTCCTCGCCCCAGCTCACCTCCGCCACCCTCAGCCTGAGTGTGAAGCCGCCACCTGCTTCTCAGCCCTCCCAGGCTTCCCGCTGAACAGCTGATTCGCGGGAAGCTGGGGGGGGCAGAGAAGCAGAGCGGGGCGGTGCGTTCAGAGGCGGAGCGGAGGTGAGCTGGGGCTGGGCGTGGGGCAGGGAGCTGCCGGTGGGTGCTCTGCACCCACCAAATTTTCCCCGTGGGTGCTCCAGCCCTGGAGCACCCAGGGAGTCGGCGCCTAAGGGCACCACTTTTGATGTGATCAGTGGGGGGAGCGGCCGCTACCCCTACTCCCTGACTAGCTACGCTCCCCCGCCCTGAGGAGCCAGAGGGACCTGCCAGATGCTTCCTGGGAGCTGCCCCAGGTAAGCACCTCCAGGATGCCCCACCTCACCCCCCGGAAGGTCCCTCTGTCTTTTGGGGTGGGGTGGGCACCCACTATGGTGGCCCACGAGACTCTCCTGCCCGGTTCTGGGGGCAGTCAGGGGAGGGGGGTGGATGGGGCAAGGGTCCTGGGGGGGCGTCAAGGAACACAGGGGGGTTGGATGGGGCAGGAGTCCCGGGGGGTGGGGGTGGGCAATGACCCCCTCGTGGGGTGAGGAGGGAACCAGTTGTTAAAATTTTGGCATCTCATCACTGTTGGTGTATTTAGATTGACACGGGTGTAAGTGCAGACACTGCATTACTTACGTTGACCCTAATGGTCCTCCAGCAGCTGTCCCACACTGACCACTTTAGTTACCATTATGAACTCCACTGCCTAGGGGGTCACAGATTGGAAGCACCCCCACCTCCCCCCCGACTCCCAATTAAAGCCCTGTGAATGTTTGGATTTCCTTTTGCTGATTGTCTGGCTTTGGCAGCGCACCTGGAAGCTCTTCATAGTTGTGTACAACTGTCCAGCTGACCATGCCAGCTACACACTTCTGACGTGCTCTTGCCTGGAATAGACCACAGATATTGGATTTCCTGGGCCTATGGAGAGAAGATGCTGTGAGGCACAGCTCTAAACCAGCCGTGAAATGTCCAAGTCTATGAACAGATTGCTCAGGGGATGCAGGAGAAGAGGTATGACCGGGACCAGCAGCAAAGTGCCATGTGAAAGCCAAGGAACTGAGGCAGTCATAACAAATGGCCAGAGAAGTGAACAACTGATCTGGTGCCAACTGCTGAGCCTCAGACCTGCCACTTCTATGAACAGCTGCATGCCATATTTGGTGGACACACCCAACACGGTAGATACCTCCAAGGAGCCTGAGTCACAGGCCCCTGCCATGAACGGTGAAAAGAAGGAGTTGATGGAGGAGGAGGCGGCAGTGTATGGGGGACAGGCAACCAGGAATCCAGCTGTGCAGCAAGCCAGGATCTGTTTTTTGACTCCACTGCAGTCCTGTCATTCAAGCACTGGTGAGCCCGATGCAGGGGAGGGAACCTCAGGTAAGTGTGTGGATAAACTTTCAATTACAGGGATGGCAGGACACATCTTTCATTAATTTACTTCTGCAGAAGAGGCGGTGGTACAACTGAGCAGTAGAGCTGGTATCTCCTTTTCATTCCCCTGGAGAGTTAAATCGCGAATGCTATGCAGAACAGTTTAGGCCCACAGGGATGTCCCTTGAAATCCATGAGAGATCTTGATGAAACTTCCATGGAGGTATTCTGCAATCCTCTGCTAAAGGTTTCCAGGGAGGGCTGCCTTATTTCTTCCTTTGTGGTAGGACTTTCCCACATCCCTCAATGATAACTTCAGCAGGAACCATTGCAATACACAAGCTAGCAGCATATGGGCCTGGATGGCTTTGAGGTGCCAGCAGCAGATATGCTCTCTCTGCCTTTATTACCCTCAGAAGCGAGATTAGCTGAAATCAGAACTGCCTATGGAAAATAGTGCCAATATTCAATGCCATTGCCATATACCACTAGAATCATGTTTAACCTCTCTGCCAAGTAGAGTTGGCAGCAACAAGGGCTAGGTTCAAGATTTAGGGATTCCTCTTAACAATACGAAACAGACCTGGCTTGAGCCTCCACCTAGTAATCTGGGAAAACTTAACACCATTCATGGATGTGTCTAAGAGACCACATTTCCCCATTCACAAGTACTAAGTCTGTAATTTTTTTAAGAGAAATTTCAATAAAAGGGAAATTGGGAAAACACCATAACCACATTCAAAAGGATGCGACTATAAACAAATCCAACCCACAGTGTGCTGAGCAGTGTCCTTTGCCTCAGTTTCTCACTTTGCAGTGAGAGAGTCTGATGAATGTCCCTTTAACACATCACTCCCCTCTCTCTCTGCTGCACTTCACTCACCATTGGCTGTCCTTGGTTAGCAAAGACTCAGAGGTTTGTTGCAGGGGTTCACTGTGATGGGTTTTCACCCCCAGGGTGCAGTCTAGCTGCTGTGGGAAGTGCTGTGCCCCTCTAACCACCCAGCTGGGCTGGCCCTGCCCACACTGCTTTGCTGATGATTTAGCTTCTCCAGGCCCTGTTCCCAGCCAACACAACAACAGGTGGCATGCCACATCCAAATTGAGTTACCCGAGTACTGTACCAAAGGCACTCCAGGACATACAGCCATTTTCCCAGCTTCCTGCCTTTCACCCTTGCTGATGTATAAACCCAGAATTTTACTGTCTTACACTGCACAGGGATCTGTACAAGGTAAGCTCATTAATTAAGTTCACATTCCCCTCCAGGTGGGAAGGATATGCAACAAGCCAGTGTTAACCAAGCTGAGATTTTTCTCCAGATACTTCACTCAAAGCACGCTGGTTTAGATAAAGCAAAAAACTAGTTTATTAACTAAAGATAAATTGATTAAAAGTAATAGCAAACATATCAAAGCAGATTACTTAGCAAATAAACAAAATGCAAACTAAGTCTAATATACTAGATAAATTGGATATGAATTAGCAGTTTCTCACCCTGACTGATGATACAAGCAGTCCACCAAGTTTCCATACACAGGCAAGAAAACCCTGGATGGGCCATAGTGAGGAATGCTTTTCTCAGGGCAGACTGCACGGAATAGGGCAGCCAATCCCCTTTAGCCTAGGACCAGCACTTCCCCCAGTTTAGTCTTTGTTCCTCAGGTGTTTCCAGGAGTTCTCTTGTGTGGGGGAGGAGGCCTGAGATGATGTCACACCCCACCTTATATAGCTGTATGATATGGCAGGAACCCTTTACTTCAAATTCCAGCCCAGTTTATGGAAAAGTACAGGTACCAAAATGGAGTTCAATATCATGCTCTTGTTGAGTCATAGCAGCCGTTACTTACAGGCTGGCTGAAACGTTTACAGGAAAGCTAAGCTCGTCCATTGTCTTTGCTGATAGACCATCAGCACTGTTTAGCTTCTTCATTGTTATACCTGAAAAGGCTTGCTGTGGGTGTTTTCTAGAGTAAGCACATTTGGAATACAGATACATAGTCAATATTCATAACTTCAGGTACAAAAATGATACATGCATACAAATAGGATAATCATATTCAGCAAATCATAACTTTTCCATAGACACCTGATAAGACATAACCATACCACTAAGAATATAGGGTGCAGTGTCACATTCACCTTCTACACCAGGGAGGGGTGTGTGTCAATCAGTGCCTCTACAACTGGCTGCTTTTCTCTGCTGCTGGTGGTCAGTTGCTGCCACTTTTGGATGCTCACTGCTGCATCTGTGATCCCATGTTCTGAGGTTCCACCACTTAGAAATTCAGAAATCTCTAGATTTCAGCTCTTAGTGACTTCACAGGGTAGCAGGGAATCTCACTGCCAGTACAGCTTCTGCATTCTTTCACTTTACCACTGTTCCTAGACCAGAACTAAGGCATAACCTTAGACCTGCTTCTCAGTCAACTCTAGTAATTGCTGAACAGAAACAATGACTCTCAATTGACTCTAATAAGCTCTGTCTTTAAATACTGAAGAGGGGAA
Organism: Dermochelys coriacea; assembly: GCF_009764565.3. NCBI lineage: Eukaryota > Metazoa > Chordata > Testudines > Dermochelyidae > Dermochelys > Dermochelys coriacea. The sequence goes on along the minus strand of NC_050074.1, from coordinate 28,252,920 downwards.
GGTTAAAGGGCATCTAGGACTCTTTAGGCAGAGTCCACGTTACCGCAATGAAACACCTGTCCCCGACCACTCTCATCTCCACTGGAATTTGGCATCCCTACTCTTTGCTTAGCGAGGTTCATTTTTGGGTGACACCCTGTGACTGGGTGCCTGGATGGGCCATAGTGATGAATGCTAGTCTCAGGGCAGACTGCATGGAATAGGGCAGCCAATCCCCAAAACTGGTTGAATCTATAATTAGATTCACCAAGCCAGTAACAAAACCCCTTCTGTACCACAGTGGTTACCAAGAAGCCAAATACAGTCCCCTTTAAGTATTCCAGCCCTTGACTTCCTTCCAGACAGCCAAATCTAATATAGTGAGGGGTTACTGAAAGCCTGATTTACCGTGTGTGACTGGTCATGATCCCTGGGTCAACAGGAGTTTCAGATCTTATCCAATACCAATAAACATGTTGCTGCCAATCCTTTAGTAAATAAAAGTGAAGGTTTTAATAATAAAAGGAAATGTATTGCAAAAGGTTGAGAGATAAATATACATACAATGTGTACAGTCCTTAGATCTTGGCAAGTGAGCGTAACAAGTGGCAACATCGTCTCTATCAGGGTATTAAAGTCCATGACAGAAGCTGGCTCCTGCCACTTGAAAAGAAAAGAGCCCATAGGAAGCATGCAGCTCCCAAACCAAGATACATACATTTGCAATAACTACCAAAGATCATGAAAATCTCGGATTAGACTAGTCAGTCACATGAGACATTGCAAACCATCTACAGCATAGGCTGCAATTCCCACTGTCTCTCGCAGATGAAAGGATGCCAACCCCCTTCGGTCAATTTCTTACGTGAGATGAGGTAGCTGATTTGTGACAGTCTTTCTGGAATCAATTTAAAAGGTTATAGTCTAATAGGTAGTTCAGGTGGAGAGTCTGTTTTAATTCTTCCATGAGAATTCCAGGGTAATCCAGAGTGAACATGGAGACCTCAGTCTTATGGCTTAGACCTTCCCTTTTAAAGTTTAAGCAGACCTGAGATGTCAGGATCAGGCCTGGGGCTTTCCTTTATATTCTCTAGCAAGCTGATAAGTCTCTTGACACAGCAGGGCCTTGCCTATGGAAGAATATTCAGTGCAGATTGTTGCTTTAAAGCTAATCTTCTATTTTCTGTGCATACACAGGTAAACTAGTTGTATTCACTCACATAAGGCAATTAGCCATTCAAATTATCAAGACAGTTCACAGGTGGCTTACTATATGGAATTACAAGTTTTGAGAAGAGATTAGGACAACATTATTACACCACAAATCCCATCTAAATTATAATACAGTAGAAACTCAGTATGAACACCAGAGTTATAAACTGACCAGTCAACCGCACACCTCATTTGAAACCAGAAGTACACATTCGGGTAGCTGCAGAGACCAAAAAAAAAGCAAGTACAGTACTGTGTTCTGGTTCAATGTAAACCACCAAAAAAAAAAAAAAAAAAAAAAAGTTTAAAAAAAGATTTGGCAAGATAAGGAAATGGTTTGTGCTTGTTTCTTTTAAATTAAGATGGTTAAAGCAGCATTTTTCTTCTGCCTAGTAAAGTTTCAAAGCTGTATTAAGTCAAGGTTCAGTTGTGAACTTTTGAAAGAACATCCATAATGTTTTGTGCAGAGTTACAAACAGCCTACTTCCCCAAAGTGTTCATAACTGAGGTTCTACTGTATCCCCCTTTGATCTCCAAGTCAACAGAATACAGTAATGAAGAATTATAAGACAGGAACAGGATTTGTGATCTACAAGCTAATTAGATCACATTGTTAGATTTCCAGTAGGATGCAGGTAAGCATAGACATATTTAGAAGCTGTATTCTCTAACAATACAGGCAAACAGGTTAAAGATTGTAGTCTACTTAACACAGCTTTGATAACAATCTACATGGAAGACCCTGTTTACCGTTTCAATACCCTTTTGATATGTCCTTAAAGGGTTGCTTGCAGGTTGCCTAGCTTGCTGATTGTTTAATCTTTGCTGGCTCAGCATTATACCCTCTCAGTCAGGGCAGGCTAAGTTCTGCTGCCCTTCACTCATACAATAAAGATTACATTTCATTACCCCTGCACTCAATATTGGTGATTTGTAACCAACACCAGACACGAATGATCACTTTGACAAAGCAGCTCCATCTGCTGTCCACCTAGACAGTGTATGGATGTCTGTGCAAACAGTTTCTGAAGTCTTATTCCCCCAGCTCACCACTAGATGTCAGGGAAGAGCTCATTCAGATCTTGCTTACACATGCAATCAAGCAATTCCTCCTTCATTTTCCCCAGCTCCTCACAGGCCATACTCACCATAGCTGGTGCAGTGACTGGTACCATGCACAAGCTATCCCAAGCTAAAGTAAGATATAGAACTTAAAACTTCAGGGAAGTAAGGGGAGTGAGGTCAGCATCTTAAGTTTCGCTTTCTGTGGTGCATATGCTGACAATGGTACCTCTGTTTTATTGTCAGCTGCTGCCACTGTGACCTTAAGAGTCTCTTCTTCCCCCTTTCCCCCCCCCACCTCCCCCACACACAGAACGTCTGAGCCAGATGAGGAGGAGACAGAATAGGGCTTGGGATGATATGATCTTGCAAGCCTGTGCTGCAATGGACAATGAGCACCCAGCCTGGAGGATGAATAAGTAGAGGAGAGAGTCCCAGCAGGAAAAGAGAGAGATTCCCCAGGATGTAATGGGGCTTCTCAGGCAGTAAACACAGATGCTGGGGACTTTGGTGGACCTGTAGGTTAGCCCAGGACTGCCGAATCTACCTCTGCAGCCCACTGAGAACTCAATATCTGGACCTTCCTATGCCCCTCTCAATGTTCCGCATGGCCTCTGGGTTGCAGCACTGCCCCAACCACTCCGCACTGGGGGGATATTAAAGAAAATCATAGCTTCACATACAGACCTGTGAAAGCCCTACTTGGGGTATGTTAAGCTGAAATGGATATGAATGTTCTTTTCCCTTAAGTTTGGTTCTCTTTCATTAAACACATAATAAATTATTTGTTTTAAAACTGCACTTGCTTTTCCGACTTTGTTCTAGGTAATAGAATTTTATTCTGTAACAAAATTAACCTATTAGTTCATAACACATGCGGCTGAATGCTCCCTTCTGAAAGCAACCAATCACTTGTTACTGCACGGTATCACACAACTCAGAGGTTCAAAACATTAATAGGTGCATTAGAAATGTTATATTCCTAGTAGGGCTGTCAGTTAATCGCAGCTAAAGCCTGTGATTAACTGAAACCAAAATAACGCATTAATTTGTTCAACGGGTTAATCTCATACCTGTGGGCCAGGCGGGAGGCATTGGCAGCAGGGGTCTGAAGCTGCCCCAGCCCGTATCTTCCCAGTTGATTGGGGAGGGGGGGGAAGAAGGGGTGGGCTAGAGCCCCATGAGAGCCCAGAGCCCCCATCCCTGACCTTATATTTGACAATATAGAAAACCCCAAAACTATTTAAGTAAATGGTATTTTAATATTGTTTAACAGTGCGACTAAAATTATGATTAATCGTGATTAATTTTGTTAATCTCTAGACAGCCCTAATTCCTACATGGACAGTCATTGCTTCATAATTCCCACCCAGCCACAAGAGAGCTGGGTCAGGTAAAGCACACTCGAACAACACATGAGACTCTGGCTCACTGTTAAAATGGGTTTTCAAAGCCTTCGTCATCTGAATAGCTCCCCATTGAGTTCTTCTAATAGCCCTTGTATCTGGCTGTTCAAATTCAGCAGACAACTGCTCCATCTCTGCCATCCACCCCAGTGGAAACTCCCCCCCGCCCTTACTTCACTTACATTATGCAGGACACAGCAGGCAGCTGCAACTGTGGGGATATTTTTCTCCTTGAGATCCAGTCTTTTGAAGGGCCACTGGCAGTGTTTACTCACATGACCAAAAGCACATTCAACTACCATTCTGCAGCTGGTGAGCAGACAGTTGAATCATTCCTTGGTGTCATCAAGTTGGTAGGTGTATGGCTTCCTGAGCAAGGGGTAGGCTGGGCCCTCAAGGGTCACAATGGACACTTCAACATTCCCAATGGTAATCTGCTTGTCGGGAAGGAAAGTCCCAGCTTGTAGCGTTCTGATCAGTCCTGTGTTCCTAAAGATGTGAACATCATGCACTTCCCTTAATGGCCCAACTGATATCTGTGAAGTGTCCCCTGGTGCTTCACAATGCTTGCATAACCATAGAAAAGTAGCCCTTTCTGTTGAGGCACTCAGTGGCAACGTGGTCTGGGGCCAAAATAGGGATGTGTGTGGTGGATCTATTGCTGCAAATCTGTCCACTATGTTCTGCACAGTGCCCGGAATCAAAGTGCAGTGTACAGGGGCGGCTCTACCACTTTTGCCGCCCCAAGCAGTCACCGCCGAACTGCCGCTGCCGCGTGAGTGGCAGAGCTGCCGCTGAATTGCCGCCAGGCCCGGAAGAGCGGTGGAGCTGCTGCGCAAAAGCCGCTGCGGCAGGAAAAGCGGCGGAGCTGCCACCAAATTGCCGCCGCGGGACACAGACTGCCGCCCCATTCTCAATGCCGCCCCAAACACCTGCTTGGAAAGCTGGTGCCTGGAGTTGGCCCTGGCAGTGTTGCAGGAAGCAATCAGTGGCCCTTCTGGTGAATCTCCTGACTCCAAATTGATTCCCAACTGACTGGTAGGAATCTGGCATTGCAAGTTCTCAGAGTGAGATTGCCATTTGCTTCTCCACTGTCAGTGCACCTCTCATTTCGGTGTCCCCGCACTGGAGGGCTGGGTGATCTCAATGCACAATCCAGGAACTTGGCCATGTGCATTAGAAAGTTCTGTAGCCACCTGCCCATCATCCCAAACCTGCATTATGATGTGATCCCACCAGTCAGTGCTTGTTTCTCAGGGCCAGAAGTGACACTCCATCTGCAGCTGCTTTGAGAATGACAGTAACAGGCTTAAGTGGGTTCTTATGTCCCACAGCAATCTGTCCTCCAAGGAATCAGGATGTTCCCTTCTCATTCAATGGTTCTTGTAGCTCTGCAAATACTCAAGGATTGTGTTCTCTGTGCTTGCAATGTTCATGAAAATAGTGCAGATTTGTCAGAGAGTGGTGGACAGCAAGGAGGGCTATGCAGGTTTGGGGGATTTTGGGGGGAAGGGGAAAGACCCAAATTATGGGACAGAGACCGTTACAAACTGGGAAATTGCCTCCCATGCTCCCAATCACCCCGTGTGACTCTTTTCAGCCCCATTGTGCAGTGCCAAAACTTCCTAAAGACAGTTTGCTGGCTGGTGAGGAGTTGCACAATGGGAAACCTATCCATGGTGCACTGCACTCTGCATTGATAGAAGCACTCCTGGTGAGTACACACACTGCTGACGCAAGGAACCAAGTATGTACTCCCACAAGTGAAATACTAACTGCGGTGGCTGTATGCCGACTGTCTTCAGTCAGCATAAGTAGATATGGCCTGAGTACCTTTCCTAGTCCCAGGCCAGAAGAAGACGTCTGTGTAAGCTCAAAGCTTGTCTCTTCTACCAACAGAGGTTAGTCCAATAAAAGGAATAATCTCACCCGCCTTGTCTCTCTCATAATCTGGGCCTAACATGGCTACAACATTGCAAACGTACTTTTATATATGAACATGAGCCCATTGTAACACGTATTCCAAAAAGAAATGAACCATTAGTAATCAGTGAGAGCAATGGTGAGAGAAGCTATAAGCATATTTATGAAGTGAAATATTTTACGGTTCTTGTAAATATCAGGTCTTCTTCCAAGAAATCAGAAAACCCACAGTAGGAAAAAAAAATATTTGCAATACAAGAGACAACTGGATGTTCACAACTGTAGGCAACTCATTTTAAAAAGTATTCAATGTCAAATTTTGATTAAGTGTATATATAATTAGTAGTCAGAATTATCACCTGGCCCAGCTATTGACAAAGTTTGGTGGGGTAGGAAATTTGGATGGGAAGTGGTTTCTGATACTTACAGCACCCATTGTTTCTGTTTCCCCTGGCACCCTATCTCTCTGCCTTGTATAGCTGCTCCCATCCTCCCTCACAAAGGAAAGCAGACACTGGAGAGATGCCATTGGCAGAGCACTGCCAGTATATGTTGTGTCACCAAGATGATGTAATTCCTGTGACCCCCCAACCCTATGGATTTTTTTTTTAAATCCGTTTCCTTTTCCTTGATGAGGGAATATGCAGAGATCCAAAGTTGGAGGACACCTGGTGTAGTGACATGAGATAGTGGGAAGTTCCTTTGAAAGCAGGCACATGAGGAAAGGTTTGGCTTGGCAGCCATTTTGGCTGGGGGTAGATAAGGCCTGAAGTGGCTCAGTTGGCATTTTGAAATTCATCAGATGTACTGTGGTCATCTTGGCTGTAGGCTAATGGGAGATTTGTGATGCCAGTGAGAGCTGAGCAGGCAATAGATCAGTTCTGTGGTAACTTACAGAGGGCCCTAGAGACTGAGGCTTTTTCCTGGTGGCTTTGTCATTTTTATATCTATATAAAAATAACGTAAAGTCCCAAGCCATAGTGAGACTTTTCCTTCTTTCTCTGCCTTACAAATCCTTGTACAGAATGAATCGTTCAGTTCCCTATAAGATGATAACTTGGACATCAGCACATGGCACCCGTGTCTAGGTGGTGAATTGATTTACTCTAACTTTAGCTTCTTTAAAAGTTACTAAGTAACTAAGCACATCTATTTCTGGGATTTTACATGCATCATAAAATGGACCTTCTACCAAGGTTTAATAATGACTGAAAATTACACATGGTAATTCTGCATTGCTATCAGGGCCTCACTAATAGGATATCATACATAACAAGTTGAAACTACACAACTTTCCAATTAAGGATTCTTCAATATGGTCTACACTGGAGCAACTCTGCCATGTCTTGAAGAGGAACTGGAAGCCACTGTGGATATTTAATCATCAGACACAACTCCTTTTTATAGAGCTGTAGATTTCTCCCTTATAGAAGAGATGGCATGAGAGTCACAGGACTGAAATGAAAACATACCAAGTTCAGTCTGGGTCTTGAACACACTCAAAGGAAAAATTGTTAGAATAAGTGTCAATATATGCCTCTTATGAACACATATTGTACTTTTGTATGTAGCATTTGGAGAAGGCCTTCTATCTCTGTGAGAATAATCAATATAATAGAGGTTGGAATTTTTGCTAGCTGATCTTGTTAACTTTTTTTTTTTTTAAAAATTAAGTAAGCCTCAGTTTTAGGCAGTTCAGTGAAGTCACATGGCTGTTTCTCTAGAGCCCAGTACTGGAATATTCTCACATGCACTGTATAGTCTAGGATATTTGAGAAGATTTTAGTCTTTTGACCAAAAAAAACTATTCTGTTAAGACAACAGCTCTGGTCATTGCCTAGAATTAGGATGAAAGTGCTTTTTGCTCTGATTGATTTATTTTCTCATGTTTTCTGAGTGGCAGAGAGGCCCTGTGTCAAAATCTGTCACTGATTCTTATGTTTCAGAGTAGCAGCCGTGTTAGTCTGTATTCGCAAAAAGAAAAGGAGTACTTGTGGCATCTTAGAGACTAACAAATTTATTAGAGCATAAGCTTTCGTGAGCTACAGCTCACTTCATCGGATGCATTTGGTGGAAAAAACAGAGGAGAGATTTATATACACACACACAGAGAACATGAAACAATGGGTTTATCATACACACTGTAAGGAGAGTGATCACTTAAGATAAGCCATCACCAGCAGCAGGGGGGGAAAGGAGGAAAACCTTTCATGGTGACAAGCAAGGTAGGCTAATTCCAGCAGTTAACAAGAATATCAGAGGAACAGTGGGGGGTGGGGTGGGAGGGAGAAATACCATGGGGAAATAGTTTTACTTTGTGTAATGACTCATCCATTCCCAGTCTCTATTCAAGCCTAAGTTAATTGTATCCAGTTTGCAAATTAATTCCAATTCAGCAGTCTCTCGTTGGAGTCTGTTTTTGAAGCTTTTTTGTTGAAGGATAGCCACTCTTAGGTCTGTGATCGAGTGACCAGAGAGATTGAAGTGTTCTCCAACTGGTTTTTGAATGTTATAATTCTTGACGTCTGATTTGTGTCCATTCATTCTTTTACGTAGAGACTGTCCAGTTTGGCCAATGTACATGGCAGAGGGGCATTGCTGGCACATGATGGCATATATCACATTGGTAGATGCGCAGGTGAACGAGCCTCTGATAGTGTGGCTGATGTGATTAGGCCCTATGATGGTATCCCCTGAATAGATATGTGGACAGAGTTGGCAACGGGCTTTGTTGCAAGGATAGGTTCCTGGGTTAGTGGTTCTGTTGTGTGGTGTGTGGTTGCTGGTGAGTATTTGCTTCAGATTGGGGGGCTGTCTGTAAGCAAGGACTGGTCTGTCTCCCAAGATCTGTGAGAGTGATGGCTCGTCCTTCAGGATAGGTGGTAGATCCTTGATGATGCGTTGGAGAGGTTTTAGTTGGGGGCTGAAGGTGATGGCTAGTGGCATTCTGTTGTTTTCTTTGTTGGGCCTGTCCTGTAGTAGGTGACTTCAGGGTACTCTTCTGGCTCTGTCAATCTGTTTCTTCACTTCAGCAGGTGGGTATTGTAGTTGTAGGAATGCATGATAGAGATCTTGTAGGTGTTTGTCTCTGTCTGAGGGGTTGGAGCAAATGCGGTTATATCGTAGCGCTTGGCTGTAGACAATAGATCGAGTGGTATGATCTGGATGAAAGCTAGAGGCATGTAGGTAGGAATAGCGGTCAGTAGGTTTCCGATATAGGGTGGTGTTTATGTGACCATCGCTTATTAGCACCGTAGTGTCCAGGAAGTGGATCTCTTGTGTGGACTGGTCCAGGCTGAGGTTGATGGTGGGATGGAAATTGTTGAAATCATGGTGGAATTCCTCAAGAGCTTCTTTTCCATGGGTCCAGATGATAAAGATGTCATCAATGTAGCGCAAGTAGAGTAGGGGCATTAGGGGACGAGAGCTGAGGAAGCGTTGTTCTAAGTCAGCCATAAAAATGTTGGCATACTGTGGGGCCATGCGGGTACCCATCGCAGTGCCGCTGATTTGAAGGTATACATTGTCACCAAATGTGAAATAGTTATGGGTCAGGACAAAGTCACAAAGTTCTGCCACCAGGTTAGCCGTGACAGTATCGGGGATACTGTTCCTGACGGCTTGTAGTCCATCTTTGTGTGGAATGTTGATGTAGAGGGCTTCTACATCCATAGTGGCTAGGATGGTGTTTTTAGGAAGATCACCAATGGACTGTAGTTTCCTCAGGAAATCGGTGGTGTCTCGAAGATAGCTGGGAGTGCTGGTAACGAAGGGCCTGAGGAGGGAGTCTACATAGCCAGACAATCCTGCTGTCAGGGTGCCAATGCCTGAGATGATGGGGCGTCCAGGATTTCCAGGTTTATGGATCTTGGGTAGCAGATAGAATACCCCAGGTCGGGGCTCCAGGGGTGTGTCTGTGCGGATTTGTTCTTGTGCTTTTTCAGGGAGTTTCTTGAGCAAATGCTGTAGTTTCTTTTGGTAACTCTCAGTGGGATCAGAGGGTAATGGCTTGTAGAAAGTGGTGTTGGAGAGCTGCCTAGTAGCCTCTTGTTCATACTCCGACCTATTCATGATGACGACAGCACCTCCTTTGTCAGCCTTTTTGATTATGATGTCAGAGTTGTTTCTGAGGCTGTGGATGGCACTGTGTTCTGCATGGCTGAGGTTATGGGGTAAGCGATGCTGCTTTTCCTCTGATATTCTTGTTAACTGCTGGAATTAGCCTACCTTGCTTGTCACCATGAAAGGTTTTCCTCCTTTCCCCCCCTGCTGCTGGTGATGGCTTATCTTAAGTGATCACTCTCCTTACAGTGTGTATGATAAACCCATTGTTTCATGTTCTCTGTGTGTGTGTATATAAATCTCTCCTCTGTTTTTTCCACCAAATGCATCCGATGAAGTGAGCTGTAGCTCACGAAAGCTTATGCTCTAATAAATTTGTTAGTCTCTAAGGTGCCACAAGTACTCCTTTTCTTTTTACTGATTCTTATGTCTTTTAAGACCATTTATTAATGTCTAGACTGTGGCCTAAATGCAGGATGGCACACAGAATAGGGACTCTACACTACTAAATTATTAGCAGTATCAATACCAATTTAATATGCAATATAATCTGGGGAGGGAGGTGCAAGGGGACGATATCATCTGCTTACAGGGGATAGACTCCTATATCTAAGAAGTCTTTTTCAATTTTTAACCATTATGATCCTATATTGACAGAATAGCTTTAGATTTGTTTTTTTTATTTCTGTTGGTATGAAGAATTTCTTGTATGAAATGAAATATCCCTCTGGGAAGAAAGGGCTAGATTCACAAAAAGAGTTGGGTTTTGTGACGCTGAGCATCTCAATGCCTAACCTAGGTGCTTAGATCACAGAAACAGCACTGTAATTCACAAAGCCTGAGTTAGATGCCTGGGCTCTCTGTACGATGAATTGGGTAATGTCACAGGCACCTCTCTCCTCCAAGGTACAATCTGAACTGTTGAACAGCTGTCCCCCCTCAATTCTCCAATTTGGGGTGTCTTGTACACTGCTTCACTGTGAGAGCAACAACTTCTAGCCTGCTCCCACACAGATTCAAGCATGTAAATCACCCCCAGCTATACTGTATGAGTTCTACAGCTAGCCACCCACCCACCCATGAATTATATTACAGAGTAACACCAGCAAATTCCCAGTCCCAGAGAAATGTGAGTCTTGTACTGCCGTGTACCCTTCTGGACAATACAAGTTCATAGAAAGTCCGCCATTTCATTAACAGGAAATGATGTGCACAAATCTTGTTATCCCAAATGAAGTTCCTAAACACATTAGATTAGATAAAACAATAGAACAAGTTTATTAACTACAGAAAGATTAAGTGATTACAAGTATGAGGCATAAGTCATAATTGGTTACAAAGAAATAAAAGGTAAATGTAAACTAATATCTAACTTAACAAGCTAAGTGAACTTAAAACAAAATGCAAATCATGTGGTGAGAGACAGTCTTAGTGGTTGGATGCCTTTCAGCCAGGGACCTCTCTCCCAGTCCAATGTTTCTTCCTTGTCCTGCAGGCATTGTGGATGTTGTGGGCAGAGAGAAAGGGAGGAGGGATGATTTAAGTCCTCCGTTCTCACTTCCTATAGCTATTTTCCTCTTTGAAAATCAGCTCCAGCTGAGGTTTAGGAGACAGTCTATTTGCACCGGAATCTCCAGCTGTTCCATTGCCAAGATGTAAATTTCTTGCTCACACCCTTTTTCCTGTCAAAGAATGGACGCTTAACCAGATGATAGTCCTGGCTGAGATGTTGGCTAGCCTTTTCTCTCTGGGGAGCTAGTTTGAAGCTGTTTCCCCAGACTTGGAACATGCCTTATACAGTAGAATTTTATAATTTTTACATAAAACATCGCCACACATTTTACCAGGGCAATCATCAGCAAATTGAGTTTTAAATGATACTTCATAAGGTACACTTTGTATGAAATTTATTATGGCCTTGTAAAAGTAGTGAACATAGGGAACTGCAATTCACAAAAGCCAGCATACAAGATGGGGAGCTACCAAACTAGCCAATGGGAGATGCCAACCCTCTCCTGGAAATAGGTCCCTAAGTCCAGGCTCCAGGGATCTCTGGTAGCAATTCACAGCTCGGGAACCCCTCTCTTGAAGTCAGGCAACTTAAGTGCCTAAGGTGTTTCTTATGAGAATGAGTTAGGGGTCCTCCCTCACTCTACACAAAATGGCTGGGGGGGGGAGGTGCCACCTGACTTACAGCTTTTAACTCAATGTTGGAGTATTCATATGGGAGATCTGTGTTCAGTTTCCCCACCCACACACACACTATTTTTTTTTCCTCCAGAGGGGGAGAAAAGAGTTGAACAGGGAGGTCTCCCATGTCTCAGGAGTGTGCTTTAACCCTGAGCAATAAGAGGCTCTGATGTAGGGCTTCCTCAGTGTCTCCTGCTTAGAAACTGTTCCACTGTATATAAGTACTTTAGTCACAGGAGCAAGTGAACTGTACCTTGGCTCTCCCACCTCCCAAGTCAGTGCCCGAACATGCAGGCTACACAGTCATTCTCTTTCTCTATTTATTTATACATAGTGGAGAAGCTTCAAGAAGCCAGACTGAGGGAGTCCCACATGTGAATATTCCATAGCTCAGTGGTTAGAGCACTCTTGAGAAGAGTGAGGCCCCTGTTCACAGCCTTTCTCCCCTGCAGGCACAAGGGGAATTGAAGCTGAGTCTCTCACATTCCAGGTGAATGCTCTAACCACTAAGCTAAAAGTTATGAGGTAAGTGGCACCACTTCTGCCCAGATTTTTGATGGGACCCCCTCCAGTAGCTGGCCTCCTCATCCATCCAGATTTTTGAATGGGACCCAATCTGGTAGATGTCCTCTGAGCATACCTACTAGATAAGCATTCACCTGCCTATTTCCCCCCAGCTTGTGACTCACTCAGGGATGTAGATGGGAGTAAGCATCCCGATGCCTAGAGTGAGGCAGCAATGCATATGCCCAACAGAAGAAACTTTGCCTATGGAACTCTTTTACTCTGAAAAATTAGGTGCCGAGTGAGTTTAGGACCCTACAGGGTTGGGTGGGAGCTTTGTGAATCAGTGGAGTCTAGAGCTAGGGCTTAGGTGCCTCAACCCAAACTTAGGTACCTTTGTGAATCCACCCTAATTGATTTTTGGGGGCTTATTGTATATTTTTATAAGGATAATGGACTTCTACCTTTAGTAGCGGAAGTTCCTAGTAAATTAGGAATCCAAATAATTCCAGTGTAATACATTTTTTGTAACTCCTATGTGCAGTGTAAAATAGTTTCTGGTGTTTAAACTGCATTTTCTCTTTATCCAGAGAAACAATTAGAAATAGCATGGTCTCTAGTGAGACAATATCTGAAGAAAGTAGAGAGATGTCCATGCTTCAGGTAGTTTAAAAATTGTACTTATGGTACTTTGAACAGCCACCACGTGGCAGCATAAGTATGGAAACAATACAGTATGATACAATCTACTTACCCTGCAAGCTTACTGCCAACAGGACAACTGTAGTGGGTTTTTGGGTTTTTTTTGGTTTTGTTTTGTTTTTCGATCGATTGTTTATGAAAATCCTTTGACTTTACTGTGTCACTGTTTGTACTTCCTGGTATTTTTGTCTTGTTGTGCAATTAAAAAAAAATCTTAAACTGACAAGGCTTGGTGAACCTAATATTGTTTTAGTTTCAGAAGGCTGGATAGACCATAGCGTACTTGGGTGACTATTGTGTGTTGGAGAAAAAACTGTGGAATAACTGGCATATTTTGCATATGAGCTGAGGGTATAGAGAGAGGGGAATAGCTGCTGGTGTTGGCAGTAGCTACCGGTGAGGTGCTCTGCTCTGATTCAATGATGAGAACAGACGGCTCGGGCAGGTTCCCTCTATGTGCTGCCCCAGCTCTGCACAGATAGCTGACACAGCAGACCCCAAGAGAACCCCCAAAGACCACAGACTCTAGCAAGGTACAAAGGCAGCCGGCTAGGTTTATTGTCAAATGAAGCACAGTAATAGTTTCCTATAGACTCTATAGGACATACTACAAATATGTGTCCCCTGGTAACGGACACAGTTCAGTCAGTGGCGGGACACTCCACTGCCCCCTAGGCTGGACAAAGATATGCGCTCCGGGACCTATTTTTATATAGTTGGAGGACAGATTACTCATCCCTACTGACGTATCGAGGTACAGCCCCTTGACTCATTAGGGTGCTGTCTCCCCCTTTGATGTGTTGGTTCAAACAAACAGATCTGTCCATCATGCTGTCCTTTTGACCCCATCTTTGGGATGCACCTGGCTGTTCCTTGTTGTTTCTGTGAAGTGTCCTTGTATCTAGGATGTCCAGGTTCCTCTTATTACTACTTATATCATTAGTGCGTGCTTTCTAGGAGCCCTTTTCTTGCCAAGTTCTGCAATTCGGGCCTGCCTCTGGCTCACAGCCCAGCGTTGCTAAGCAATGCCTGGAAGTACTTTGGTTCAGGCTTTAGGCCTCAGACCAGGCCTCTGATACAAGGGTTTATGTTTCAGGGTCTCTTACTACAGCTGGCTCTAGAAATGCCTTCTCAGTTGACATCTTGTACACTCTGAAATTTTTGAGTTGCAGATATCCCAACTGCTCCCCAAATAGTTATCTGCCAGTCTATGGAAAATACTTGTGGTTTAACTTTGTCATTGGTGCAGCTGGTGATCCTGCAATACAGGAAAAAAATGGAGGGGGAGAGTCCAACCAGAATATAGGCTGTCACAACCTATATTGAAGAAAAACAAGAGGCAACATTTGAAAAAAGTGGTCTCCAATATTAACTTATGCATATGAATACCTGTGCTCAAAAATATTGTATTTGATGCTCAAAATTACTTAACTTTTTAAGAAAAGCCAACATTTATAGAAATCAAAAGGAATAGTCAGACATCAGAAGAACTGTGATTGTAAAGAAAAGTTGAAGGATGTGATGTGGATGTTTCTCTTGTGCCCTAATGCGCTGCCAACAAATCAGAACTGTGCACCAGCTGCAGATGACAATGTGATTGGAAAGGATTTAATGATACTTCAACTATGGAGTTAGTCTAATCTTCACAGGTGCATCTGCTTAGGTTCTGGCTATTAAATATAGTGAAAATTAAGCAGGTATCAGTACCTAAAGACTGTGAAAAGGTAAACATACTGAAGGAGAATAGGTGGCAAGATGAAGGTATCTAAATTGATCTAACCTTTAAAAGGTTGGCAAGGTCTCTCCCTCTTGCAATGAATGTGTTCACTAAGGGGCTTACTAGAAAGATTGTGTATGCAGCTATCTATTAAAAGGCCACAAAGTGTTTTGTGTGGGCCAGGCTTTCCTCTATAGGGGATAAGCTGGTTGTGTGTAATTGGAGGGAGGAGGGAAAAAACCACCTACTCCATATTGAGGAGCTGTAAAACTGCTTGGTGGGGGAAACAGAGTATCTTCTATAAATCCTGGGAAGGGGCCAGGGGTAGATGGTAGAGTAAATCTGAATCTGGTGTATGAGAGGAGCAGCTGGAAGCAGGAGTATTGCAACAGTGTGCTATATTTTGTCATTTATCTTTGTTTTGCTGCCTGAATTGAGTGCAACTCAGAACATAGTCAATGAAAGGACTTTCGTTGACTTCAGTGGGCTTTAGATCAGGCTCGGTGTGAGCAGTGCATTCTGGGATAGCTGAGACAGGTATATAAGGCAATATAGGGCAGGAGGTTTGATTTCAATAGGAGACAGATATGAGAATGCCGGTTCTGAGGCATGTATGGAAGAATAAAATTTAAGGGTTGCTTTAAATTTCAACATTATCTTCTATTTTCTCATTTTGACTAAGCTTATTCTTATTTTTGTCATTAAATCTGGCTGCAGTTCGATTGCTGTCCTGTATGCTTCCATAAATGGTTTAGTGCAGATGCTTGTGAGCCTCACCCTGCCCAATGTGGAACTGTCTCTTCAGTTGTGATACCCTGGAGGCTCATGGAGTCTCTGCGGGTCGGGTGAGATGTCATTCCTCTGTCAAACAGAAATATTTATAATTTTAAGTTTAGTCTTTCAATATAGGAAACACTCCACTAAGGAACAATAGCAAATTCTTCTTAAAACTCTATCCCCAATACTACATTATTTGAAACTCAGCTGTTTCTTCATTAAAATGTAGCTAACTCTGTTATAGACAGTGCTGGGTTCCCTCATGTACTCTAGGGATAGCTATAACAGGATTAATGTGAATTTGAGGATTAGCCACTGCTGCCATAGCAAAGGCTGAAAGAGGAAGCCAGCAGTGCAAAAAAGCCATAATCATTTCTAGGACCATCTGGGCTTCAGCTTTAGTTTTTGAAGATTCTTTAGCTACTCCTAGCTTAGCAGCCTAGTTCAAAAATAGCATACAGGGTATCTGTTAAAAACCAATGCATCAAGTCAATTGCATTTCACTTTTGGTGAGCAAAACAACGATGAGACAACTGGTTCATTCTGATGAGTTTATTTAAAAACTTATGAATAAATTGGTACTGTCTCCTGAAAAGTCATTATTTTGATCAAATTAGTTAATGTAGCTGAAACACAACTGTTGCATGTGACTTAGATTTTTTTGAAGAGGGATAATTCTGATTATAATCAACTTTATGTAAGAATTTGAAATCATGATATTTGCATGATAATCTATAACATTCATAATTGTGCAGGGGAAAAATGTAACTTGTATATGCACAGATGGCATATCTGTCCATGCAAACTGTACATGCACACTTTTCCACAAGAAATTGCATGCATGCATTCAGTTGCGGGGTGGGAGCGGGGGAATCTGGTTTTAGATGCCTGGATATAGCTACCAGTTATAGGCACTTCACAAGCAAGTAAATGCAATGGATGACTCCCAGGGAAGTCACTTAACTTTTCTGGTGGGATTTGCAAAAACTTTTGCTTAGCTTTGTTCTTGTTGAAATTCATGGGTGCTTTATCATTGATTTCAGTAGGAAAAGGGTTATTTCAACATCAGTTGCTTATGGTAATCCCACTCTCTGTTATCCCAAGATTTTTGCATAGAGACTTGCTTTTCTTAGTTTACTATGTAACTACAAAGTATTGAAATCAATCAATGGCAGAAGTAGGAATGAGAACTAAGGGTTAGAGCCACAAAAGGATTTAGGTGCCTAACTGCCACTTTAGGTGCATAAATCCAACACATAAAAGCAGCTGAGATCCTGGATGAATAATCTCACCACCAGGCTATTGAACAAATCTCACTCTGTCCTAATGGATATTCATTGAAGAAGCACTAAGTCATTATGAGTGACTGAGGTGCCACTATGAATGACATGCTACCCTAGTGGTTAGGGTACTCACTTATGAACTTGCATCTTCCACGTCATGTCCCTGCGTCAATGACTATTTAATTTACAAAAGATGGAATACCTACAACAGCAGAAATTGAGAGAGATCTACACCAGACTCTCTCATAGCCCAGTAGTTTTAGCATGCTTCTGAGAAATAGGACACCTGTATTTAAATTCATTCTCTAATTCAGGAAGAATGGGGAATTAAACCTGGGCCTCTCACCTCTTACATGAGTACTCTAACCACTGAGATAAAAGTTAGAGGGAAGGCTACATCTCCTCTACCCCCCTGCCATTTTGTGAATCTAAGCCTTTAAAAAGAATAAAAAATCCACTTGGGGCCAAATGAAATACTTTCAATTTGATGAATTTTTTTGGGGGGGAGGATTTTTGAGTTGCTTGATTCAAAATGATTAGTTGTTCAGAGGCATTTTTGTGAAAGGCAAGAGAACAAAAACAAAACAAAACAAAACAAAACAAAAAACAGTTATCCAACCTGCTCTAACTGTGAGCAGCAGCATGAGCGTAAAAGCAAATAGCACCACTGTTAATTTCCTCCTCGAACTCAGGTGGGTCGGAAGGGGCAGAATGCAACGAGGATGAGGGAAGCCTTGTCTCTACCCCGTAGGGTAGGTTTGCTACATGCTGTGTGCGCTGCTGTGCCAGGTATAGACCTGGCACCATTAACACCATCCCTGGAGCACTGGGGTTACTGGAAGGGTGATTGTGACTGTCTTGGTCTGTTACAGGTGCAGCCCCAAAATACTCTGCCTGTTTCTTTCTCAGGGTAGATTATTATCTAATGATCTAACTGCAGGTTTGTACACTTCAGTGCAAACAGTTCAGCCCCCAAAAGTCTGGGGGATGTAAAATCTTGCCAGAAGGTGACTGGTGTAATTTTAGGAAAAAATATTCACCAGTTTTTCCCAGCTGTAATTAGGTCTCTGGGTGCTCAGATGCCAAGATGGTGAGCATGCTAGAGCAATACTTGCATAAAGATAGACCCATTATACTAAATCAAAACTTGTGAATTAAAAATACAAGACCAAATTCTCAGCTGGCATAAATCAGCATAACTCCTCTGAACTTAATGAAGCAATACTAGTTTAGAGCTGCAGAGAATCTAGCTTTTTTTTTTCCTCTTTGAGATACTAAACTATTTTGAAGCTAACTTTTATGAATCCAGTATGTTAAGAGAAATGGAATGTTGTTACGCAGCATAGAGTCCACACTTGATTTCCCGTGACTATCTAGATACTTTTCCTTCCGCTTTGGAATTCCAATTAAAAGATCATGTAGGAAACATTAACTGGGTCGCTGTCGTACCAGTCTGCAGCGCAGGACTTAATGCCTTCTAGCATTAAAGTGGAGGTGTAGTCCAAACATCTGGGACACCACCAGTCCTACCAGAGCAACCTTTGTGGTGAAAGTAAGTGTTCCCCTGGGCTTGGACACTGCTGTGACATGATCCACAGCTATCACTGCAATGTACAAAGCTGTAATACCTGCAACAGTATTTCTGTCACAGAATCACATTTTCATAGTTTAAAAAACCCCAAATAATAAAAATCCTCAAACAAGTTAATAATAAAATAAAAATCTCAATGTCTAAACCAGAACACTTAACCACCTACTATATTGTTTTGTACAGTATTTTCTTAAATACAGTAAGTAACCTGCAAATAGTTACCTTTCTAGATTCTAGCTTTCTGCAAACATCCTACTCTCATGCAGGTTTGGGTATCCGCCAAGCTGTTTCTGAGAAGAAACTTTCACAAAGATATGTATATAGTGATGCAGGCTCCAATAAAGAATACTTTTTCTCTACTCAGTAGAAGGAATGTTTTAATTTCTTATTGCCCTGAGAGCATTAATTCTCTTCTGCACACAGAAAGGGATAGACTTTTTTGCTTACTACTACATCTCATCTAACATACTAGAAGTGAAATTCAACCTTGTGCAAAGACTCAGAACACGGCCTATACATCACGTTAATCCTGTCTGAACTGTCAAAATTAAGTGGTGCACAGGCCTTGTTCTGGCTCTCTACGTAGGGCTGAATTTAATCCTAAAATACTACATAGGGACTTGGCTTTCAATCCCAGCTCTACCACCGAGTCCCTGTGGCCTTGGGGCAAGTCACTTAACTCTGTCTTCATTTCCCTATCTGTAAAATGGGCATAGTAATTGAATAATGCTTACTTATTTGCTTCCCAGAAGTTCTGGGAGAAAACATTAATTAGCTTTTTATAAATATTAACTATACTCCTCTTCTGGAGGACTCTAGATTTTCTATAAAGTGGACAACTGTTGGAAAGCAAACTCCAAATCCCACAGAGCTCTGGTATCAGTCTGTAGCACCAAGGGTCCAAGGTTTTGCACTAGTAGCATAGATCTCTATGCTGTATTGCCGTTGGCTTACATCGTGATCTGTCTTCATTTGGGGGTGGGGTGGAACTACACAGCAGGGACACTTAGGTATTTTAAAACGAGTTTTCCATAGCACAGAATATGTTGATCATAAGTTGGCAAGAGCAAACGGGACAAACGCCCAGTTTTGTCAAAAAACTTGGGACGTCCAGGACAGCACTTAAAAAGGGGACTGTCCTACCCAAAACAAGATGTATGATCACCCTAAGAAGGTGCAATTTGGGGATTCCTTGTCTAAAGCTTTATTCCTGTAACACTTAAAATGAAAAAAGAAAAGGAGTACTTGTGGCACCTTAGAGACTAACAAATTTGTTAGTCTCTAAGGTGCCACAAGTACGTAAAATGAAAATATCTTCCTTTTTGCTGAGCTCTAGGAAATAACAAGTGTCAGATTTTCAAAAGGCTGAAATGTCAAGGCTGAATCCCCACTTTGTCACTTTGAGTACAGATGGTGGGGGCCCACAAGCATTTTAAAAATTAGTACTGGCCACTCCAGGCTTGTATTAAACTCCCAAGATACAGCTTTTCTCTGTCCTTGGCTTGGTAAACAGTGCCACAACCCAAATGCAAAATATCCCCTTGGACCAGGAAGGAGCAGTTAGGAATTCCTCCCCCTGGGGTAACCTCAAGCCCTTTCACCCGCCTCCCCCCCCCCCCGCCCCATGGAAGAGCTGAGAAAGAAAACAAAGGAAATTAACTGTTGCTACTAGCTAATCAAAAAACATGCACAAGCCTCTTAGGACACCAAAAATCCAATCCTGTTCTTAAAGGTAAATGTTATTTAAAACAAAAAGGAAGAAAATACATCTGGAATTTAGGCTTTTGCTAGACTTTAAAAGGGCATTCCAAAAATTAAGCACCCAAAATAGCTTTCTTGCAGGTTAGCTTAAAGGTTATAAACAAAAGCATCTGGGGTTAGCACAGAGGAGTTCAGGAGCCTTAAAAAAATAAACAGAAATAAACCTAATCACATCTTTTTAGACATTCCCTAATTTTACTTACTTATCTGAGGCTTCAGATAAGTAGGCTTGAGGTATGGATCGTACCTGGGCTTAAACTGCTTACAGCATTGCTGCTCCCTGTCCCTGCAGCCCAGAGAGAACAACAGACAAAAAGGAAAGTTTCTTTCGCAATTTAAAAAGTTCTACCTTCCCATTGGCTCTTTTGGTCAGGTGCCTACTTCCTTTTCTTTACCTGGGGGACTTTTAACCCTTTACAGGTAAAGCAAGCAAAGAATAGCTACCAAGAGGGATTTTACAGCTAACTGGCTAGCTGGGTGTCCATCAAAGAGAGCCACCTCCCCCTCCGCACTTCATTTATAACTGTGCCCAATTTCAGAGGTTAGGTACAATCCAAGTTTGTACATGTAAATACAATCATTAGATTAGGCTATGTAAATGTAGGCTCTCCATGTATTAACGAAAGCACACACAGTTCAGGGATACCAATCTAGTGGGCCTTTCTGAAAATTTGTCTTAAGGTCAGACCCACTTCTTACTACTGATTATCCACAAAAACTGAAGGTTTTTTTTTTCGCCAGGTAGAATTCTTAAGTACTTTAATTCCCTTCTCTCAAATAACAGCTAATGCTGAATGCATTGAGTACACTGCTTTGTTTCAATAGATTTTGACTTATCTTTGAGAGACACACATTCAGTTCTGCATCCTGTAAGATGATTAGTTCCATTTTATCCTCCAGTGAGGAATACAGACTTCGGTACAACCAGCATTGTTGTAGATCACTGGATTCTATGAACATAATACTTCTCAAGGGCCTCAAGTCCTCTTGTCTTGAAGATGTAGTAAAAGTTGAGATAGATTGCAAAGGTCAAGATGGTACCAGAATGTCTTCTGGTGCACTAGATTTTTTGGGGGGGGGGGTGGGGGGGATGGCTTGTGTTTTGCTTAAGTCACTTATTTTAGTCAGATCAAGTTACACCATGTAGATTCCAAGATCAGACTTTTAAAGGGAATTAACATGCGGATAGGCACCTTGGCATTTTTGAAAATTGCACTAATGTCATTGAAATCAAAGGGAGTTTGGTATCTTGATGCTTCTGAAAATTTCACATGGTGCCTATCTGCATCTTTGGGCAACTAAATACCTTAATCCAGGGGTAGTCAATTAATTTCTTGTTCAAGGTATAATCAAGGTCTAGATGCCAGAGAAAATAATAATAAAAGATAAGTAAATAAAAAGATTTTCAGGTCCATTCAAAAGCATGTGGTGGTCTGGATTTAGTTTGCAGTCTGCCTATTGACTACCCCTGCCTTAAACAGTCTGGCCCTGGGTCACTTCCTTGGGACTGAAATTGGGTTTTCTATACTACTGTAAACTGGATATCACTTCAGTGGAGCTATTCTAGATTTACACCTGTATAAATAAGAGCAAAAATATATCCATAGCTCTGATTTAAAAACTATGTCCAGCAAAGTTAACATAGCCAGAAAGTCAGATTTCAGCATCTGGTAAGTTTTTAAGTCTTTTGAGGCCCCACTAACTGTTGTAGTTTCGAGGGGGTTTAATTCAAGTTTTCAGACCAATAATCCCTGAAGACAATTCTTCACTCACTTACACCCTTGCAAGCCTACTGATTTCAATGGAACTTTTAGAGTGAGTAAATGATTATGTTGCTAATGTGTGCCTGTTAGGTGTGGGAGGAAATACAATACTTTATACTCATAATATGAGCAGTTATTTCTTTATTTTCTATGTTTGTATTTAATTTATATGGGATATAGGGGCCCAAAGAGTCAAAGGTGTAAACATAATCCAGTCACTGTACAACATTAAACAATGTTAAACTAGGTTTGGCATTTGGAATAGAGACCTCAGCCTACTTAGTACCATGGCAAACACATTATTCAAATGTTGTATTAAAGATAGAGAAAAGAAAGTTAAAGCCTTTGAAATGTGAAGTATTAGGGCCTCCATTTTAACACATCCCTTGTTCTGTTCACCTGTAGAGTGTCTTTAAGAGGAAAAAACCCTTGACAGTCTTAGATGGCAATAACTGTCCTTTTTGGGGAAAAGAGAAAAGGTTACTTGATCTGTGCTGTTGCTGCTGCTGTTGAAGTCCAATCCTGCTTCCTTTAAGGCAAAACAACACTAACTCCCACAAAAGTGGGAGAAAAAAGGACAGCAAAGACAGAAAATGCAGCTTCTGTCTCCAGTGTTGATTCTCACTTACAACCTCACTGCTAAAAAAACAAACAAAAAACACAGGCCCGGCACACAGTCTCATTAGCCACTCTGAGACTTGGCAAACTCATACCAGCATTGGGCTATTTCGGACGTTGTTTTTAGCTGTCTCCCTTATCACATGGGAGGCAGGGTGAAGAGGACCCAGAGGGGTGGTGTTTTGGATTTGGCTGACTTGGTGGAAGTGGTGATGTCATCTGCCTCCCTCTTTCTGGCCTGGTCAGGACACTTCTCCAGGATCAGATGAAAGGGGTCTGGGGACGAAGGAGATGGGGGGGGGCAGCCATGATGGCAAAATTTGCTGCAGTTTCCAATTTTTTTCTCATAAGCTCTTTCCATTGGGACCCCAGAAGGGGAGGAATGGGCAGAATAGTCTCTCTCCTTGTTGTTTTGTCAAACCCTCAGGCCTGATATGACAGATAAGTTTTGGTTCATTTATTTATTTATTTATTTATTTTGTCTCTCGCTGTTTACCACAGATGATCTTAACACAGTCCTTGAATTTATTTATATATATATATAAATAAAAATATAGGCCTTTTAGTTTGGAATAATTCAATCTTTGTCTCTCTTTTTCTACCTTTCCCCCATCAGTGTTTATTGTTATAGGTTACTGTGACATCTTATGAATTTACACTCCCTTTTTACAACTGAGCTTTTAATTAAGTCAAATTTGTAGGCCTAATTATTAATGGCTGTGTTAGAAAAGTAGAGTGGTTAGTTTAGTGTGTGTGTGAATATTTCTTGTTACTCTAAATATAAATATAAATATAGACTGTAAATTTGCCCAGGTTCTAAGGTTAAATATATTCTTGGATAAATTTCCTTACCACTTTGGAAAATTATCAGGAGAAGGCAGATGAAATGTGAATTTGAAGAAGAAAAAAGCAATAGAAGTGACTATGTTTCTCATAAATACAATATTATAGAACCTCTTCTCTTAACAGGCTTATTCTTGCATCAAGCATAAGACAGGTAACATTATTCAAAGCTATATAGCCTCAGCACTGAACAGCTACATGCTGGTTTGCTGCTTTCACTTTGAGACACAGCACGGTGTAGAGGGCCAGATCCAACTCCCATTGAAATCCATGTGTGTCTTTCCATTGACTTCAACAGGTGTTGGATCAGGCCCAAAGAGAGCAATTAAGCTACAGAACATGAGCATCTTAGAGAAATCCATCTTTGATTCAGACCATATGTTGCAATAATAAAAACCATATACAGGTGTCTAAAGCTTGCTGCTACAATCCATAGGCTTTTAATTCTTTAAAAGATTGCCTTACTGGGTATATGGCCAGTGTTATCCTCATTTGGTTTAAAACAGCTGGGCTTATGCCTCCCTCTTCTTAAATGTAAAACATGAAATATTGCAATGACACTCTTCTATTTGAAGAGCAATGCTGTCAGCTATACTAGTAAAGGAAAGGTTATTGTGCCCATTATATGGTGACACAGACCTCCAAAATGCACTTCACAATCGCACTCTATAGCATCTTGCACTGGAATTTTCTAATGTGATTTATGACCTAATAGGTAGGTGTTACATTCAGGGTCAGCCTTATTACTTAAAGTTTCCAAACTGCCAAAGATGATAGAGCCTAGGTCAGTTCTCTTCTGCAATCAGTGAAGAAAAAAGTGAATCTAATGGAGAGTTTCATCCCATTTTTAAAAGGGAAGAGGGAAACTGGCAAACAGTTACCTGTTTGGTGCTAGTTATTTAAGTGGGGTGGAGGAGGGATGGCTTGACCTGTGTGTTGTAAATTTGTGCAGGAGCGCATGGCCTGAAGCATTCCTGGACCATACCCATTTGATAGGCTAAGAGACTAAAACTTGCCTACTGGAGTTACACTCAGTATCAATACAAAGAAAAGGAGTACTTGTGGCACCATAGAGACTAACAAATTTATTAGAGCATAAGCTTTCGTGAGCTACAGCTCATTTGCAAATGCATCCGATGAAGTGAGCTGTAGCTCATGAAAGCTTATGCTCTAATAAATTTGTTAGTCTCTAAGGTGCCACAAGTACTCCTTTTCTTTTTGCGAATACAGACTAACACGGCTGCTACTCTGAAACCACTCAGTATCAATGGCAGAGTCAGAAACAGACCCAGCTTTCAATTTCGCTACTCTAACTATTAAACATGCTCATGTAGATTTATTTCATTTTGATAAAAATATAAGATTTAGAAATTGCTTGTATTCTAAAGTGTGAACATACATCAAGTTACTGTGATATGGAAAAGTTAACCCATATAAATGCAAAACTGAATTTTAGGACCAAATGCTAGATATAAGCAATATCTCTGCTTTTCATTATATGTAACACATTCACTTGGATATGTAATACTTACCTCTTCCCCTCCTCCCCCCATGCCACTTCAAAGCCTTCAATGAAAAAGCACTCTACCCAGGTTAAAATACTCCACTTCATTTGTTTCTACAGTCAAATCTACTCCAAGATCAACTACGGCTGAATTTACTAGGGAATAGTTAATGACTGTCAACTATAGACAGCTTTGTTAGCCTAACAATAACTGTTGTATATAGCGACAGGTTTCAGAGTAGCAGCCGTGTTAGTCTGTATTCGCAAAAAGAAAAGCAGTACTTGTGGCACCTTAGAGACTAACAAATTTATTAGAGCGAGCTGTAGCTCACGAAAGCTTATGCTCTAATAAATTTGTTAGTCTCTAAGGTGCCACAAGTACTGCTTTTCTTTTTGTTGTATATAGCATCATTGATATGGTGCAACATATTGCTATAACTGCCAACATGGTGTAGCCAATGCTGGGCATCAAGACTACTCCAGCATGTGTGTCCTCCCAAGTAATTCTCATTGTAGAAGTGCTTACTTGCCAATAATTTATTTGTTAGAAGAGTGAACTAAAGAGAGACCAGGAAAATCTGTTTCTCTTGAACCTTTCACTTAATGCTATATCTCTGCCATCTTTCTCTATTTTTTTTTCTCATGATGGCTTTGAATCACCTCTTCTCACTTAATATTTTCACTGGCACAAGAAGTGATATTACAGAGATTATACAACATTTAAAGTAAATGCTTTAGATCTGCATTTCTTTGCTCATAATGCCCCTTTCTCATTAATTTTCTAATTAAGCTAATATTGCACTCCTCAGAATTGCTATCATTTGGATATTTTCATGCAACTGAAGCTACTTCTTTTAAAATTAAAATAAAAGATCTACCTTGCACAGAAAGTTGTACTTTTCCTACAGCTGCATAGCATATAATTCATTTTATGGGTAAACTGAGTAACCTGGGTAAACTAAATGCTTTTGGCAAAAGCAGTTTCCTTAATAAGACTAATCAATTACGTTTTCCTCTCTGCGACATAGTCAGAGATGAGAGCATATCTTTCCACCTGGATTCCTCATGTCATCTGAAAAGCCAGAATGAAAAGGGACAGGATAGGATTACAACTCTCTGTTTCCTCCCATAAACTCTTCCTGTCTCTGCAGATGGTACCTCTCTAAATAGGCTCTCTGAATGTAACTCTCTAAATAGTCTCAATCACTATCTACTGTCAGAACAGAAACGTAACATTACAATGTAGTTTTGTCTTCGACAGTGACTTGGTAATAATGAGATTGTCGGCCTCCAGAGTTACCGTCTAGCTGATTCCATATCAAATGTGCTTCCATTTGTAAATGTTATATAAAAAATCTTGCTGGTCCTACTAACACTCCCTGTGCTCTACAGCCAAACTGGGTTCTTCTCCTGACAACTTACCATCACTGGAGTGGGGCATACTTTTCCATAGAAAACTTGTTTCAGTGAAACATGCAGATTCAGTGATACCAAAACATTTTGCAAAATGTTTGTCAGTTTTGCCAAATTAATTTTTTTAAACCTAAACAAATAAAATTGAAACATTTTGTTTCAATGCTTTTCAAACAATGTTTTGATTTTTTGAGGGCAAAAGGTTCAAAATTTCTTCTGTTACTTTGAAAACAATCAAACATTTAAAAATGCTTGAAATCTAACCAAAATATTTTGTTTTGGGGGTCAAACAAAATGTTTTGGTTTTTTTTATTCAAAACTATTTTTTAAAATATTTGGTTAGCTGAAAATTTTGTTTGACTGGAACAATTTTTTTTCTTTTTTTAATTCTTAGAACAGCAAGACAACAAATCAGTTTATCTGCACAACTCTAATCATCACTAGGACATAGAGGTTCTGCAAATTTATGCCCTTAGTTACACCTCTGCAAGCCCATTGCCTTCAGGCTTGTCAGTGACATCTGTGTAAAACTACTTAAACTGTGTATACACATTGTCAGAAATAAAATGAGGGAGAAATGGTAGGGGAAAAGGAGAAACAAGAGGAAGAAGAAAAGGGGGAGATGTGAAATGGGTTTGTTCTCTGCAAATGGTTATTTACGTATAATAGGTTTAGGCTACCTCTGTCCTGCTAATGCTGTGGTTGGCTTGAAGATCTCCTATTTATGCTAAATCATTTTTTTCTGGGTCACCAGAGGTCAACAAACTTTTGAGATAAATGTCTGGGCATATGTGCCTTCAGTTGGTGGAACTGTAGCTGTAAGAGTAAGCAACTGAAAACAAAGAGTAACTATTAATGGAATAATGTCAGATTGGAGGGAGGTCTCAAGTGGGGTTTCACAGGGATCTGTTCTGGGTCTGGTGGAGTTTAACATCTTTATTAATGACCTGGATCAAATTTGCAGATGACAGAGCTAGGGGGGTTTCCAACACTTTGGAGGATAGAGCTAAAATTCAGAGGGATCTTGATACATTGGAGACCAGGGATATAGACAACAAAATTAAATTGAACAAAGACAAATGTAAGGTGCTATGCTTAGGGAAGAAAAAACACATGCACAAATACAAAATGGCAGATAACTGGCTTGGCAGCCGCACTGCTGAGACGGATCTGAGAGAAGTGGTGGATCACAACCTCAACATCAGTCAGCAATGAGATGCTGTTGCAAAAAAAGCAAATGCAATTTTAGGTTGTATTAACCATGTGATCGCATGCAAGTCACAGGAGGTGATAATACCTCTCTACTCAGCACTGTTTAGGCCTCAGATGGAGTATTGTCTCCAATTTTGGTCACCGATGTCGAGAAACTGGAAAGGGTCCAGAGGCGAGCAACGAAGATGATGAAAGGGATGGAATGCAAGCCATATGAGCAAAGGCTGAAGGAAAGGCTGGGTATGTTAAGTTTGGAAAAGAGGAAATTAAGGGAGGACATCATAGTGGTCTTCAAATACTTTCAAGGCTGCTATAAAAAAGGTGGAGGAAAAATTGTTCTCTTGCCACCGAGGGCAGGACAAGAGGGAATGGGTTCAAACTACAGCACAGCAGATTTAGATAGGAAGTTTTCCCTGAAATTTGAAACTGTAAGAACGGTAGGACAATGGAACAGACTGCCTAAGGAGGTTGTGGAAGCTTACAAAATGGCACTGGATAGCCATCTGTCTTGGGTGGTTTAGACACAACAAATTCTGCATCTTGGCAGGGGGTTAGACAAGATGATCCTTGCGGTTCCTTCTAACACTATGATTCTAAGCAGTGGTCAGTGTATGCCATTTTCTCTGGCAGGGAGGAAAATCTAGTGAGATAATGCACCTGTTTGGACTAAGAATATAGCTGAGTATTGTATTTCAGTGATATTCTTAGTCCAAACTGACTGAGGGCCCATATGCCCACAGACATTTATCCCCATGGCCTGTCTAAATTAAAAAATCACACGCTCACTAATGATACAGATAATGTAATTAACACTACAATACTTCTGAGAATAAAGATGATATTCAAACCTTCCTAATCAATTTAGGTCTCCCAGGAAGACAGACGTGTGAATCTTTTACTTTCATTTACCAATTTAGCACTAGATGCAGCAGCATATACTAATATGAAAAGGTAAAATGTCTCCATGTGAGCAAAAGTTGTTCTCATACTACACAATTTATATTATAAAATTACTTAACCTGTATTTTTTATATTTTCCTCTGCCCAGGTAAAGGTACTCCCCCGCTCCAACAGGGATGTCTATGCTGCAGGAGGAGGTATAATTGCAGCATGGTATATTTGCACTAGCTTTAATCTAGCTAGCATGGATATAAATAACAGGACAAACGTGGTTACACAGGCATCAGTGCAAGCTGTAGAAGCCCCTGGGGGTCCTAAGGACATACCTGTGTTATTAACCCATACTGAAACCCATGCCACTCTACCTTCACTGCTATTTTTAGCCATGCTATCTAGATTAAGGCTAGAGCAGCTATGCCAGTCCCTGCTACAATCAGACCTCTGTAGCGTAGCCATATCCTGAGACACAAAAAGAAGCCTTTTCAGGCTTCAGGCTGGGCTTCACATCCAAGGTCACAGGACTGAGCTTGATCCTAAGGCAGGGACTTGGTTTTCTTTTTTCGTGTATGTTATCTCTTGAGGAAGAGAGCTTGCTGTCAGAAACTGTTTTCTGCTGAGTCATTCCACCAGTTTATAAAGACAATTCAAAATGTAGAAATGAATTACAGCAAACATTTATAATAGAATACTTTATGTAATCTCCTAGATTTTGTGTGTGTGTGTGTGTGTGTGTGTGTTAGGCCCTGCAAAATGATTATCTGCAAGCAGCATGAGCTCCACAAGGTCAGGGCATGCCTGGAGATCGGGAAACCCTGGGATACTTCTAAAGTAGGCACTGACTGTGAAACTCATGAGCTCTGCAGAGACCCCGACAGAAGACCACATATGGGGAATTTCAGCTAGATTTTGCTTTGAGAATAAGTGAGTGAAAGAATTAAAACTGAGTTTATAATGATAGTTATAACTGAAACTATATTTCAACTGTCTCTGCATAATTTGAGCTTTAATGTTGTGCTGCATAATGTTAAAGCACCCTAGGGAACTTTTAGTGCACACCAGCAGGGTCTACACAGACCAATTACCCACAACACATTCGCACCCTAGAAATCACACCCCCCCGCCCCATAATGCGTTACCCTGTCATGTAGACTACAGTTGCCAAGTGTCCAGTTTTTGACTGGAATGCCCAGTTGAAAGGGACCCTGGTGGCTCCAGTCAGCACTGCTGACAAGACCATTAAAAGTCGAGTCAGTGGTACAGCGGGGCTAAGGCAGGCTCCCTGCCTGCCTTGGCTCCGCGCAGCTCCAAGAACCAGTGGTATGTCCCCCCTCTGCATGCTGCCTCCGCCCCAAGCACCGGTTCTGCAGCTCCCATTGGCCGGGAATCAAAGCCAGTGGGAGCTGCAGGTGCGGCGCCTGTGGACGGGGCAGCACACAGAGCCACCTGGCCATGCCTCCATGTAGGAGCTGGAGGGGGGACATGCCGCTGCTTCTGGGAGCTGCCTGAGGTAAGCACCCCTGACTCCCTCCCCAACCCCTTGCCCCAGCCTTGATCCCCCTCCTGCCCTCCAAACCCCTCGGTCCCAGCCCAAAGCACTCTCCTGCACCCCAAGCCCCTCATCTCCAGCCCCACCCCAGAGATCAAACCCCCAGCCAGAGTCCTCACCTCCCTCCCGTGCCCCAACCACTACCACAGTCCTGAACCCTTTGGTCCCAGCCCAGAGCACCCTCCTATACCCCAAATCCCTCAGCCCCACCCCACAGTCTGCACCTCCAGCTGGAGCCCTCACCCCTCTCCTACACACCAGTCCCCTGAGCCAGCCTGGTGAAAATGAGTGAGTGAGGGTGGGGAGAGCAAGCAACAGGGGGGGGGAATGGAGTGAGCAGGGGACAGGGCCTCAGAGGAGGGACAGGGCAAGGGTGTTGGGTTTTGCACAAGTAGAAAATTGGCAACCCTAATGTAGACAAGCCCTCAAATGCAGTTTCTTATGTGTGCCTTCCAGATGCATTTCATAGATTTTTTTGGATTGCAGTCTGAGCTATACTTGTGAAATTTATTTCCTATTGTATGTGTTGGAAATTTCAGCTTGTCATGCCTTTCAATTTATTATATGACAAATTGTAAAGTTCAGTCCTTCAGCTCTTTCTTTGACCCAATATCCATAAACTTCAAGAAACTGTTGTCTGTACTGAGGTGAAATCTCTGTGTAGAAGTGGTCCCTGTTTGAATGGCATTGCTTTGCTAGTTTAAAAATAAACTCCTGGGCATTTTCAATCAGCAGGATACCAAACTTGAAAATGTTATCTAAGATTTGAAACCATGAATGTAATGGCTCAGCCTTTCAATTTAGCTAAAAACAAATCAATGTAAGTGGCAATATGCAGTTCCTTTTTAATAAGCTTATCAGATCCCTGGTGTACACAGTATTTCCTGGCAGAAATGGCATACCACCTCTCCTACAAATACCTTGACAGTTTCCTAATCTCCAAACTTTCAAAAATGTTTTTTTTTCATGTGTGTCCCAATTGGTAGGTGATCAACTTTAGACACCGTGGGCGTGGCTTAGAAATGCTGAACATCCATGGCTCCTGCTGAAGTTAATGAGAACTGCATGTGCTTAGCATCTCTGACTATGAGGCCCAAAACCAAGTGGCACTGAAAATCAGTTACCACTTTTGAAAACTCTGGTCAAATTGTGTAAGTCTCCATGAGCAATCTGTTAGTAGATTCGGGTAATCATACAGCAACTGGATTTTCTCAGAGGCATTTCTAAACAGCGTAAGGAAATCTGCTTTCATGTTCAGTGAGGACCCAGAAGTACCCCACAGATCCTCTAATTCCGTGCAAGCCTTGCTGAATTTTTATGTGTGATGAAAATGATCCTGCTGTACTGCTCGCTCCTTTGAACCCTCAAAGTTGTTGTTATGAAGAGACAGCAGAAAGAGAGATTCTGTCTGTGTCCACAATTGTGCAGGCAGATCACTTCCCTTGCTACTCTCCTTCCTGTTCCACTGGCCTACACCTTGTGTGCTCAGTGAATCTCTGTTCAGCAAGTAGAACTTAGAGGACAGTCACATAAACTTGAACAGTTAGCATAATGCACCTACAATTTTAACAGATGCATTGCCTGCATATCCATACCTAAAAATCATTTTGGCTGGGACTGTCATGAGATTTTTAAAGTTAGCTCTGAGTGCTGACAGTCCCAGTCCATGTACTTGGTAGTTGGCCCAGCTTCTTCTTCTTTTTTTTTTTTAAGGTCCATGATATCCTGCCAATAGGGGCAAATAGCTAGCTGTCCAACAATTTTTCTTACTCTTGCTGGCTCAACTGTTACTCTGGGCTCTCCTGGTAAGTGAGAATCCAGACTGAAGCAGAACCAGGGGAAACACATCAGACCCCTTACCCTACAGGCAGTACATCCTGCACTTTGTTCACATCTTCTTCCCGGCAATATCATGAGTTAGCATCAATATTATCACCCACATAGCTGCCAAATCTTATGCAATTTGGTGCACACTTCCCCAAACTACAAACTATTTTATGGGGACAATCTCTCTCAAGATTAATGTATTTGGTATAGAAAATATTACATCAGGTTTCAGTGTAGCAGCCGTGTTAGTTTGTATCCACAAAAAAGAAAAGGAGTACTTGTGGCACCTTAGAGACTAACAAATTTATTTGAGCATAAGCTTTCTTGAGCTACAGCTCACTTCATCAGATGCATACAGTGGAAGTGAGCTGCAGCTCATGAAAGCTTATGCTCAAATAAATTTGTTAGTCTCTAATGTGCCACAAGTACTCCTTTTCTTTTTGCAAATACATGAATGTTACACAAGAAACAGACACCCAACCTGTCTTAATGCTGCCCTGAGGCTGATGAGGGGGAATGAGGGTGACCCACTGATCCCAGGTCCTTGAGAATATATACATATATATATATATATATATATATATATATATATATATATAATCACTATTCTCTACTCCATGGGGACAGGAAGAGGGAGAAAACTCAGACTCGAATCAAGGGAGACTGGACCTGCTGTCGTCCCCTAAAGATGCCAAAGTTGGGGAAACAGGCATACTGGATACCGTCTGCTTTATGAGGGTATCCAATCACTTTTGGCTTCATCCCAAAGAGGCTGTTGCAGATATAATGGGAATCTTTTGGGGTTGGTGGCATTGCGTAGAGGAGAAGATCGTGAGGCTTCAGGGCATGGTGGTCTCCATAGGTTTGACTAAGCATTTTTCTGCTGCATAGCTATCCAAACCCCAAGACTTCAATAATCAAACTGAAAAAAGTAAAGCTCACCAGAGCAAAAACAGAGTCCTTCTGTGGAGAGAAAACACTAGGACCCAGACCCCAGCTCTTGTGGAAAACTGCATCTAGGAAAAAATTGACATCTTGGCGACTTGCAATGGACTGAAAACATGTTGGTAATGGAATATCTTTAGGCTCTAGTTTCCAAGAGAGTATTATGAAGAGATCAATAAGAAAAAGACTTCTGTAAATTCTGACTAATTCCTTGACCATGTCTTTTTGACTTGATGCTCATTCTCTATTCATCAGAGTGATACTTGTAACACAGACTCTTGGGGAATGTTTTGTTTATTAAAAACTAACACTTTGGGACACCAATCAGCTTGGTTGAAGACATCCACTATAATATTACTAAGGTCACTGCAGCACGACAAAGGATTTGTGGGAGTCTCCTGGCTGCTGTTCTAATGCTAACTCATTACTGATGCATTTGTTTCACTCATTGCACAAACACTAACAACCTCATCAACACCACCTTACGTCAAAGAAAGTGTTCTTTGCCTTGGAGAGTTTTTAAAGATAATCGTTAATACTCTGCCACTGTAATACTTAATTTTTCTTGGTGTAAACATTACCATTGCATCCAATTGAGTGTGACACTAATAAGCCAAAATCTGAACTTTACAGATTGAAGTGACTTGTAGTGCTTCAGTTCTTGTTTCTATGCATTGCTTTTTGTCATCTCCTTAAACACAAGGAATTGCTGCCAGCTATATTCCGATTAAGGTGAAAGAATCTTATATCCAGAATAGGGCAGTCATAATGTTTGAGATGAATAAAAACCGAAGTAAGGCATACTCTGAAAAGTGACTTAAAGTATACCAAAACACCCATCATTACGTGGGATTCCAAGTTTGCATATCAATTAATTCCTCTCAGTGGATTCTCTCCATAGCAAATGTAAAGCTCTTCTTCTTGCCAGCATTGCAGATTTATACCTACAGTCTGAGAGTCAAGATGCATAGTTTCACGGATTTTCTAGTTTGTGTGCTATCATCCAAAATCAAAATTCTGTGGCTGATACTGTGTGAATGCTCTACACAGTAGATCATTTGCCAGGAGAGGATGCTCACACGTGCGGCATTGTACATCAATTTTTCTAGGACCAGTACAAGGCGTTGTGCATTGCCAATGACTTTCTTTGTGCCATGCTTTATGTCAGCTCTTAACAGGGTGTGCAAAATAAAATAATTTTTGCCATCTTTAATTCTTTGTGGTGGACTGTAGGCACCTGGATACTTTTAGCAATGGCTGTGAGCAACGCTGCACTCCTTGCTGTGATACAAATTTCGTGTAAACCTGTGAAAAACAGAGCTGCTCCAGGGCTTCACGGACAAACTATAAGTAGCTTTAAGAGTGGGTAATGAAAGCAGGATGATCAGAGTGGCCATACTGAATCCCACAATGGGTAAGGATTGCTTCCTAACTTGCAATCAGTTAGAGTTAGTGAGGGCCAGGGAGGAAGAGGACTATTTTGTGCCTAAAATAAGTGAAGTATATTTTTCAATATATCTGATCAAACTGAAGCTGTAGACCAATAGGCAACTAGTATCAGCCAGATAGCCTCTTTATGCAGATTTTGCACACCTGCAAACAAACTTGGTAGAGAATTGTATCATTTTAGGTACCAAAGATGATAAAGCCAGTGCTGTATCTTCAATAAATCCCTAGCTAATATGACACATGAAACATCTGTGCACCAATGGAGTAAAATAGGTATGGACCCAAGTATATTAGGAAATCAAGTATACCTTCTGATGGCTGATAAATATTCTGATTATTGAGAAATAAATCCCTCTCATGCAACAGGAGCAGCCTCTGTCATTGAATGTTGCAAAATTTGGTTTGACCTGCATGGAAATCCAGCAACTGTGATTACATATAATAGACCTCAATTTTGCCTGTTGGGAATTTTGCAGTTTGCATCAGCAGAATTTGAATGACACATCTTCTCAACACCACAGCTAGCCTATGGGCAGAAACAGTTATCAAGATCATCAACATAAGAACCGCCATACTGGGTTAGATTAAAGCTCCATCTAGCCCAGTATCCTATCTTCCGAGAGTGGAGTCAAGAAATTGCTAACAAGGCATACCAGAATAATTAGACCGATGTACAGTAATATTGGACTAGAGAACTACACCAACGGAAGGCTTGGGCAATAGCCCGGTACAGTGTTTCATGTCCTGTCACACATGGACTCTATTCTCGTCAGCAAATAAACTTTTGAAGCCAGAAGTAGTGGCAAAGATGTCAGAACAAATCAAACAGCAGTGATCGCAAGCCAAATACTGCTAGAATATAGGTATTAAAGAAATGCCTGAACTCAGAAAGAACAGCCAGTAAATGTACAAACAGCACCTGATGACAGGCAAGACAGCAAGAACATATATGCCGTGTAGCGCCAAGATTGTACATGATGGTAGTACAAGGACAGCTATACTACTGTAAAGGTGGTTTCTTAAGACCAAGGATCAATGATGTTGAAGGGAGAACCCAAATTAGTCACATCACATAACTTCAGGAATAGGTGAAACAGATTTCAGTGGATGCAGGATCAGGACTCTTATTCTTGGTTTTAACAAGTGAAATACATTCCAAAACCATTTTTTGGGGAAAAAAGTATTTGAACTGGATACCAGCTACATTTCAGCCTAGGGCAATTTTTTTTATGGTTTAGGTTATACATTCCTGTAAGAGGGGTTTTAATGGAAATGCTGACAGACCTTTAACTGTGGAAACACAAATATACCATTTCATACACCTTGATTAAAGAGAGAATTACTTACAAAATATCCGTTGGCATGGAACATACCTATGACACTAGAAATGAGTTTGCTGTAGCCACAAACATACTACAAACAATTTAAAATTTGCTCCTCATATTGAATCAAATATGAATACATATATAAGTGAATGCTTTGGGTTTTTTGTTTTTTTTATCTCTAGGTAAGAATAAACTTCTGTGAGAATTCAAGTAAAGATAGGTTCAGATCCTTTGCCAAGAAAATCAAAATAGTCCCAAATGCTGATCAAAATTAAGCCAGATGCATTCAAATTTTGTGAATGACTCACTGGCAAGGACACTGAATGAAGGCATTCATTTTAAACATGTGTTCTATCAAAGCAATCCTATCCTACTCCTCCAGTTAATGTATTCTAAAGGAAGCTATAATATACCTCAACTAATATTTCAACCCTTTTATCTTTTTCGATAGCAGATAATTTGTATTTTTACTTACAAAGTAGCATTGTCTAACCACAATTCTGCATATTGCTGAGGAAAATACTTCTGTCCACGGCAGAATTCAAAAAGGCTTAT
This sequence comes from Dermochelys coriacea, assembly GCF_009764565.3. Taxonomy (NCBI): domain Eukaryota; kingdom Metazoa; phylum Chordata; order Testudines; family Dermochelyidae; genus Dermochelys; species Dermochelys coriacea. Next base: position 28,216,851 of record NC_050074.1, on the reverse strand, counting down.
TGAAGTCTAAATTTCTTCTTAGCATTTAAAAAGTGCAAAAAGAGATGTGCTGATAACTTAATCTTAAAACAAAAAAGTCAGAATGGGTGATTTCCACTTACAGAAGCATTGCTGGAAATACCTCCTAGAGAATCCATACTGAAATTTAGAATGTTCTTTTAAACATGAATTTGTAGAATGCATGGTCTGAACTGTTTTCTGATAACTGGATGAATGGCTATAGTTCCACCTTTTTGCTTGGCCTTCAGTGACTATATCTGTCACAGGCTTTGAGGAGTGCACCTATATCGCATCAAAGTAATGGTTTGGATCACATACGTAGAAAAGTCTTATGAACTTCTACATATTGTTGAGCAGATGTATTCAGGGAAGTGCTTTTAGTAATAAAGTGAGTGTTAAAACTAATACCTTACATATGAAAGCTTTTGAGTAAAGATGACTCAGATTCTCAGTTCTGGCCAAGCTGTATTTTGACTTACCCGCCATTAGACCCAATAGGTTATTTGGCCATACCCCTCTTGTTATACCTGCCCAATCTACTGTGGAGTAAAGTTACTATAAATTGGTCCTTGATCTCTGCCCAAAAGTGAATATTCATTTTCCAAAAAAACAAAATTCCTGGTTTTGATCTGGGGGAAAATATACTTCTCCCAACGTAAAGAAAATAAAAGTAAAAAATTACAGCCATTTTTTCCCCCAAAGGGTCTCCAGAAATAATGGCTGAAATATAGCGGACACTTGGTATGGACAAAAGGTTATGGTCCCAGTTGAGTAAAGCACTTAAACAAGTGCCTAACTTTATGCATGTAAATAATCCTATCCCTATTCAAAGCATTTATGTCTTGATTCAGGAAAGTATCCCTATTCAGGAAGGACACTTAAACACATGCCTAACCTGAAACAGGTGCTTAAGCCCATTGATTGAGCTGAACAGTAGTGGTTAAGCTTAGTTATCTGTCATGTTGTCAGAAAAGTTTGGTTGAGCCTGTGCATGGACGGGACTGAGCTAGAGTTAAAAGTTAAACAAAAATAAGCTATATCTAGATAGGGTAGAGAGGGTGGGTTTGGATTTTTTTTTTAAAGTTTTACTATTTTAGTGCTGGTTATAACATGGTGTAGCTGCATGCACAGACATTAGACTAAACCCTCTTATGATTCAGCAGTAATCACATTTAAACTCTTTACACAATTCTTTTTATAGTGTAGATAAGACCAAAAATAGCGGAAGAAATTTTTGCTGAAATTTAAACCAAACCTACACGTGCGTGCCCCCCCCCCATCCCTCCTCGGCTCTTCGTACAGAGACTAAGCATACAATATTTCAGATTAAAGGTGAAAAGCTGAGTGAAAATAGCATGTAATAATGAGAAGTGTTTTGTAATTTTAACTATAGAGTGCTGCCATTCACCCATTGTATTAAACGTGAGTGTTCAGATTTTGAACAAGTCCTTAAAGTTGTAATAAAAAAGTCCACATGAAAAAAAATTAATCTTGGCCAAACGTCTGTCTTGAAAAGTATAAAACCATTGAGAAATGTTATAGAAGTCAATTTTGTGGCTTATGACATCAGGATTTCCATAAATCCCCTTTGAAAGGGTTAGTTTCTGTTTTCAGCCTACAAGAATGTGAAATAATAGTGGTTTTAAAAAATATTTCTCTTTATCCTCTGCAGCCTAAATTCCAACCTATGAACATATCTTTTTTTCTCTGTTTCTGTCTGCTAGCTAAAATGAATTTTATGATGTGACACTGTCAGCTAGTTTTGCACTTTCATGTATTTGCTCAAAAGGCAGCATACTTTTGATGTTGTTCTACTTATGTCTCATCAAAGGTTTTGTGGCAGCTGCATTTCATGGTTCTTTGCAAAACCACCTGCAAAACATCCGTCGTCTGAAAGTGATATTCTTAAGAGTGTCTCGCAGACACTGATTTGCAGGTTAGTGAATGCTGCTAAATTGAAAACGGCCTTATTTGAAAGGAAATGGATTCCGTCAATCCTTTAAGAATATCAAAAGCTACAGTACAAACAGCTCACAAAATATAATGGGTGTCTAGAGAACCAGCTGTAAAGCTGCAGTGCTAGTGTAATCTGCTGAATTTTAGTCATGCACAATAAGACTTTGCAAATTTCCTGTAAAATGATTTTATTCTGAATGCCTATTTCAACATTTTACTGGATGTGCGATTACCTGCACTGACTGAAGGAGAGAGGACCTGTATTTCATGGGATTGTAGTAAAATACTCCCCTTGTTCCATCAGGCCACCAATGAGAAAAATGGATACATTAGGATTTAAATCTGTCTGGCTTTTACAGACTTGCATAAATGAAAATTTATACACCTGAAACCTTTTGGTGCTTTTGAGTAGAGCTCAGAAAATTCAGGAAGCCCTATATTTTTAAAAGATTGCTCCCATATAGAAAGTAACTTGAATATATTGGACTAGGTCCTTCAGCTGATATAAATCAATATTTGAAATCAATGCATCTATGCCAATTCACAGAGACCTGCGAAATTCCTATTTATAACTTCATTTCATTTTTCAGGAATTTCTTGTTTTGTTTTTATGCATTTCCTCCCCCAGGGTTGGTTCCCACCCCTGGTGGGTGGGTGGAGTTGCACAGAGAGAGAGCCCCCCCCTGCCCTTGCCCCATGTCAGCAACTCCTGTACAGTTCCCTGCTCCCAGGATTGTGATCTGGCACATGGGGTCACAATGCTGTTCAGGTTTGGCGAGGCCACCCCTCTGTGTCATGATGGCGAGGGAGGGGCTGCCAGGGCCAAATCTGAGTGAGTGGCTCTGCGTCCCTATGTGCCAGGTCAGAAACCCTGAACTAGGAAGCCAGGCTCAGTCCTGCAGGACAGGAGTGGCTGTTCCTGTGGAGTGAGGGTTTTTTTTTTATTTTATGTTTTAATCTTTGTGTGTTCTACTGTACAGTATTTTGCATTTGCAAAAACTTGAGGCTGTACTAAGTTACTTTAGTGGAGCAGCTCTGAGTTACACCAACTCAGGTTCTAGCCCTACTCCTTCTCATTGTTGTGTGCATGACCCATCCATGAAAGGTTACTTGGGAAATGGTACAATAGTGTACAATTTGTGCTGAGTGCCATCACAAGACCTGTGCACCTCTTCAGTACCTCTGCACAAAGATGAATTTTACTCCATTTGAGGTATTACCTATATTTAGAATGGGAAATAACGTGTTAAACTTTAGCAACCACAGGGCATTATGTGTATTTTATTTAGTTTAATGGCACCCATTGTTAGAAGATTTTGAATGGTGCCATGCCATTGCCAGAGGCTGGGATCACACTCTTGAGTTCTCTTGACAGTTTGCTGGAGATCATTTGAGGTGGAGTTTGGTTCCTCTCCTACAGGTAATGCAGTTCAGTTAAGCTCTTATTAACTGTTAAGCTTTTAACTTGCTTCCGGATTCCAAACATACAACTATGATCTCCCTCCTTCTGCAAGGAAGTGATCTGTTGTCAGATCTTAATCCCAGGATCTTAAGAAGTTTGCTGAAAACAACAATTTGGAGGTATTTCTGTTAGCAATTTACTATTTTAAAAAATTGATCATGAGGTACTTTCAATTTTGAAAATTTTCAAGGCTATCTAAGAAACCTAACTGTTGAATGATGACTCTCATTTTATTAAATAGTGGTAAAGGCCAGGTAAAGAGGTAATATTATTTATAATATTTTAGACCTACCTTTGTGAGTCCTCTGATGTTTCACCTTTGTTTGGGTTGAGGAAGCAAAAGAGAACTATGGAAATACTTCAAGTTTAGGAGCAGTCCTATTTTTGATTCTCTCTTGGAGACTGAATTGAAATGATCAGGTCAGGGAAATAAAGCATGTGTAGCTGGTTAGTCCACTTGTCCCTCCATTACCAAAGACACCATGTTTTATTTTTAGGATGACCATTTTAGCTTCTGAGTGGACCTCCCAAAATGGGAACAATTTGACAGTCGACTGTTCTGTTGTTCAAAATAGTAGTTTGTGTGAATGGAGTTGTACAGATAATGATTCCAACCTTTTCAACCTGCTCTTCAAATATCTCCGCAAGGTCTGATGGTGACAATGAACTACGTTTGTTCAGAACGTCCTTTTTGTCCTTAAGCACTCAATTTATTTTTTTTTGAGCTGTAGGATGACATTTTACTTAAGTGTATAAAGAGGGTCTTCCTTAAATAGCAAGTATTGCAATAATCAGGAAAATATTTAAGTAAAATGTAGTTTCAAGTTCAATCTTCCTTATGTTCCCTAAAAAGTTACTAGGTTAATTAGGTCCCTAGCAACCCAAGCTAGGCTCATGACAAAGAAAAAGTAAACTAATATGAGCCTATGTGTTGGTTAGGTAACACTTACCATATGTGATGGAAGCACAGAACCAATAACTGCTTTTTCAGCCTGGCCCAATATAAAGAGTAGAATCTGCAAGAATTTCCATTGCTATTGCTGGGCATAGGGATTTGCTAATATTTTCAGTTTATGCACAAGTGTCTTTAAGAATAAGAAAAAGTCCTATATGTTTAAGAAAGGGGGGAGAGGAAATACAAATGTAAATGGCGAGGTTTAGAAACACACTATGACCAGCAAGGCATTTACAAAAATGATGCTGTCAAAATGTCTTTGACCAAAACTAACTTTCTGGCAGGAAATGTTCATTTTAGTTGAAATGTTTCAGAGTAGCAGCCGTGTTAGTCTGTATTCGCAAAAAGAAAAGGAGTACCCGTGGCACCTTAGAGACTAACAAATTTATTAGAGCATAAGCTTTCGTGAGCTACAGCTCACTTCATCGGATGCATCCGATGAAGTGAGCTGTAGCTCACGAAAGCTTATGCTCTAATAAATTTGTTAGTCTCTAAGGTGCCACGGGTACTCCTTTTCTTTTAGTTGAAATGTGTCACTTTTCACCAAAACTTCAAAAATTTCACTTTGCTGAGGGGAAAAATGCTATTCCCCTCTGTCCTTTTTCTAGTGGTTTGGTAAAAAGTTAAGCAGCCAGTTTTTTCCCAGTGAAACAAAATGACATTTTTCATGGAAAACCTCAAATGACTTTAGTATTTTTTGAGAGAAATACTTTTTCAGCAGCTGTTTAACTTGTACATGTCCATCAATCATTTCCAAAGACACTCACTTTAATTTTAGAGAGACAAGGTAAGTGAGATAAATCTTTTATTGGACCAACTTAATTTTGTGATTAAGACCATTAATTTATTATAATAATTAGATATGTTTACAAGTAGCCATTATATACCACCTTCTGTTTTCTTTTAATATTTACTAAGTAACCAATTATCACCTCTAACCTGGCTCTTTTGCATGGTTCAAGTGGTGCAAAGGAGCCAGATTCTGGCTGAAACAGGCCATCTGAGAATATCCCTCATGGTAGGGAGCTCTCAGTGGCCTAAAGAAGGCAGAACTGGTTCCTACCCTGGACACTTCCACTGCCCTCACATGAGGGATAAGGCAAAGCTCTGCTCCACTGATTCTCAATGGTATATGTTCCTACATGTCTCTGTGTTGCCATGCCAAGGCTGGGGTTGCTGACCAGACCTCAGAAGCAGGAGAACATATAGCACAGGAAAACTTGGGTTGTAATTCTCACCTCATTTTTTGTGAATAGCAGTTGTTCATTTAGAAACAAACACTTTTAATTGTCAAAAGTCTCTTTTGGAGACATGCAAGTTTAAACATGTTTCTTACGATTGGTATTTTTGGTTTTTTGGAGGGGGGTGTTTTTTATTTGTACAAATCTTTGCACTCTGGATGCCATCATTCGCAAGACATATTTAAGTCATTAACAACTGCCATGAAAGATGTTTGGAAAGAAACTCTTATTTAAAAAAAGTTTGAAATTTTAAAATAAAAATGCCCCTTCTCTCCTCACCCATCTTTAAACCAAGCCTATAACTTTTGTACCTATTCAATGCTTTTTCTCTTAAAATGCCCCTCCCTCCAGTCCCTCAGGTTATAGTATGCACATTTTTCTAGTTAAATCATTTTTTCTCTACCATACTGTAGATATTAAAGAAAGCAGGATAAAAGCAGACCAGACAATCTAATTCAAAATGCTGCCTTTATCTCAAAATGTAGAACTGTTAAGAGCTGTGAAGATTTTAAAAAATTAAAGTAGAATCATATGTCAAGTTTAAATGTTGTTCAGTTGAATATGGTCATCTGTCTATTTTTAGAGTAATAAAACATGAGAAATGTAGTGTGGCAAAGAGATTGCTTTGGAGAGGTTTAAATAGTAAGTCTTTAACCAGGGACTCTAACTTTTTTTAAAGCATTAGTTGTAAAGATTCTCAAACAAGACTTTCTCAATCCCACAACCAGTAAGTAGGGGGAAATTAAATTCAGCAGTGCTCTATGATGACTGAGATAAGTAGCAGTGGCAACACTAATGAAGATTTATACAACTCCTCTTATTAGCAGTTTGAGCTATCTTATATTCCCTTGTGTAAATTAGTTCCCAGCTTTTGTTCTACTTAATTTATTTCCAGTAGGTGTCTCCACACTACATAGCACAGAAAAGAAGATCATTTTTTCAGAAAATGCAAATGGAAGCATATTGAGTGAGGAGGGAATGTGTGAATATTATACACTTCTAAATGCTATTTAGTACTAATTATACATAATATACTCATCTAATAAAACCTGGCTTAAAGATCTGAGATCTTAGGAAACCTGACTGAGTTATCTCCATTCATTTTCTGCTTGGGTTGTGGTGAGCTTAGAATTATTTACATCAAGTCCAGGATGATATATTTATCTTTGAGGGATTCCTACTCCAGTGTTGTGTCGAAGTAGAAGTAGACACACTATGAAGTGACAAACTTGAAAAGTCCCACTGTCTTTTTTCACCCTCAGTACCTCAACTACAGAGCCCTGATCCAGGGATCCTATAAATTTGCTCCATCAATATTCCTAGAAGAAAATGTAGCTTTCATTTTAGCACACTTCTTCCCATAGAGCACCCAGTACGTGCTTTAAACATATACTGACAGACACAAGAGACAGCAGTCAACGCACAATTGGTTGTGCCATTAGGGCTGCATGGGAAACCTTCAATGACTGGATCACAAAACATTATTTTCTCTACATGCTATGAATTGGTATGTGAGAGCATAATTGTTAGTTCTTAATAAAATCTGCACCTGGGCCCTTTGTATGAGAGAAGCTGTAGTGTCTAATTGCTGTATAGATATATCCATATTGAGCTATGACCTACTGGGCATAACATTTTAATACAAGCATCATGTCTGCTTTCTTGCTGTTCCACTGCTGTGCCTTTCCAGTTCAATTTTTAAAGGTGATGGACATCACACTGTGCATATCTACCTGCAAATGACAAACCTCCCTATTTAATTCTTCATATTTTAAATTATGCCTAACATTTGGAACAGCTGAAATGGCACAGTATTTAAAAATGTTTAAAGCAGATGGGCTTCATTCAGTGTATAGTCTCTCTGAAAACTCTTATCGCTTATCTTTATCATTGCTTCAGATGTACCTTTATATCTTTTTTATTATTATTATTATTAATCTGTCTCCCACACTTTTGGGCAGGGCATGAGCAGAAACAAATGGACAGCTGAGTGAATTAACAAGAAAATAAAATCCTGCCATTCATACATTTAGCATTTCTGAAAATATATGTATACATTTGCATTCAGCAATACAAATACTGTCCTAGGCATTCACACTCCCTTCTCCCAACCCCCAAATTCATATGGGTTTCTTCTGAGGCAGAGTTTTTGAAAGCCAGCCATAGTTTGAAGAAACATAGCCGTGAATACATGGGCAGCACAAAATTTAGCCGTTTTGAAGTATTTTCCCATATTAGCAGCACTATTTTTAAAAAGTTTAGTTATTTATATAATACCTCTTGCTCAAGAACTTCTGATGACATGATCTTATACCTCACAGAGTTGTTACAAATTTCATTCCCATTTTAAAGATGGGTAAAATGAGTCCCAAAGCAATGAAATGATTTGCTCACAGTGAATCAGGGGAGAACCAGGAATAGAAAACAGGAATCCAGACTAAGTGCTAAATGCCGATCCACACTAGCTCCCAGTTGAAGTTTTTTGACATTTAATATACTGGAATTGGAGAGAGAAGTTTTGATTTATTAATTTCCAGAACTTATTCTGATAGGTTAGAAAACATCAATAATATATGACCCTTTCTTGTAGTTAGAGAATCCTCATAACCTGTCATTTTGTTTCAATTCAAATATTAGACTAATTTACTGAATATGAATATCCATATAAAGATAGAGTTCTTTTAGCAAACTCTGCAGGTTCTTAGATGTGCTATTAAATTATACATCTTCTAACAAACATAAGTAAACATTCCATTTAAAAAAATGGACAACCAGTTTTGCGAGGGAATGATTTTTTTGTTCAGCACTGATCACGTTTTTGGGTCAGTGTAAAACACAGAATACGGAGTCCCTGGCCTTGAGGGGCTTGCAGTCTAAGAGACTGATTTGGGCAACACACAAGGAACTTTGTGATCAGAAAATGTACCATGTTGTAAGAGAGGGTTTTATTTTATTTTTTTTCTCCATATACTATTGAATAAAGTTTCTGATGGTGTACCAACGTTGTATTTAAAAAGTATTCTTTTGACTTTTGGAAGATAATGTTCATGGAACGTTGTAGCTCAGCTGTCATAGAAACCAATCTTCATTCAGTAAGAGAAATTTCCCTTTCCTTACTTGCCTGTAGCTTCATGTCCCTCTGAGTACTGCAGAACGAGAGATTTTTCACTTTAATGTCCGGCATCTCTAATGCCAAACATCTAAAAGGTGGCTAACAAAAATGATTACAAGACTGAAATGAATATGCTTGGAGAGATCAATGATAGTCACATCAGAAGACAAGCTCTCAGAGATATACATGGCTTTATCTAAGGCCAGGTCTACACTACAGACTTGTATCTGTGTAACTACATCATTCAGAAGTGTGAAAAATCCACCCCACTGAGCAACATAGTTATACCAATGGAACCCCTGGGGTAGACAGCACTATTTCAACGGAAGAGCGTCTCCCGTCGACATAGATATCACCTCTTACAGAGATGGATTAACTGCACCAAAAGAAGAAGCTCTTCTGTCGGCATAGTAGCATCTTCACTCAGGTGCTATAGCGGCTCTGTAGGTGAAGACAAGCCCCACATTTTGCTTTCATCTCAAGGCAAATATATAATCTGGGTTTGAATTCCACCACATGACTCTGAGCTTCATGAAGTCACTTATTTATATTATCTTCCTTGGTCTTTGCTTATACCTAGGATCCTGTATCTAGCAAAAATATGTATGTAGCATGGATCGAACATAAGCAGATGTTACCGAACACATTAAGTCAAATTGACTTTAATCTTCTTTCCTTTAAAACTGAGACAAATGATTTTTTAAAAATGTAACCAAGCACTTGCCACAAAAAAAGTGGCTTGGGGTTGGGGTGATCCTTAAGTGGTGCAAACTGGCTTAACTCCGTTGACTGGATCTAGCCCAGACTCTTTTGGTCAAGAGAGAGCAGGTGGGCCATCAGAAGGCATTAGTCATTCAAATTGTGTTCCAAAATTTGAATAAGTTTCAGAAATCTAGAATGTGTTAAAAGTATGTTGTAAAGCAAACTTCTGCAACTTGATTTCATTGAATGCATGATTGACATTGACACAACGTTCTGAAATAACTGCAGCTGATGTAAAGCCTAAATTTATTCCTAATGAGGCCACGTGTATTTTGTAGTACTTTATGATTTTTTTTATACATGTACTGCAAGTTGCTAGGCTTGTTCAAAATATTACCTTGCAAAAAGGGCTTTAGATGTATTAAAAGACTTTTCAGATGAAGAAGTTCTAAGTGATACTGAGGTCCTATTAGAAGTTGTAGTTCTAATCCGTGTAAAATTATTGCATTACATTTGAGTGGCTTCTCCCCTAGATGTGTCTAATGTACAGTACTTCCAAATTCTTAATGTTCCAATAGTGGTCTTGTTGTAGCAATTGTGGCAGCAGATAGTGGGGTTTTTGGGGGGGGGTTGGTTTTTTTAAATGCATTGATTGCTGAAAGCCGAGTAAATTTGGCTACGAGTTTTTGCTTATCTCCATTTGTTTTTTCCTCAATGTTTCAGCTTCCTCAGCTTGCAGCATAAATTGTTGAGGAAGGTTGGATTGCAACAGCAGCAAGTTCCTGTACAATTGCTGCAGGTTAGTCAGCATTTTTATTCATGGTTGTCATTGCATAGCAGTTAAAGTGCTGCACTATTTATAATGTCCTACATATTGAATAATTGCACAAAATTTACATGGAAGGTGTACACTGTAACATCTTCTAAAGTGAAGGCTTTCTTTTACCTCTTTATATATTGCTTAATACTTGGAAAAAGCCTACATGCTCATTTTATCTTAGGAAATTCTATAGTCAACTCAATAGCCAAAATGGGTTCTACGCCTGCCTTTCTGAGTGTAGTTGCAGTAGGTGTAGGTGAGAGTGCTCTATTAACTTCTCTCATTGTGGGAACATTATTTTGTAGTTGGCTTTTGGTTGGTTGGTTTTTTGCACTGGAGTCTGAAATTGATCAGACTGAAGCACATTCTGATTTTCTCCAGTAGGGTGTTCCCAGGCATAGGGACCATCACTGAAAATACCTTGGCCCTGACCCTCAGCTAAACTGTAGTCTCTCTGCACCATGCCATCAATGAAAAGTGACTCTAAAGCCAGACTAATTGGCCACAGGAGAATCAGTCCAGCATTGGGAGGTCCTCTGGAGGTACAGATCCTCTGGAGGTCCATAGCCAGTATAGAGGTTTTACACATGGGCTATCCCTGGCTACAGGTGGGACTTCTGGCGGTCCTCATGGTGATCTGATTTATGCTGGGAGACTAGCCAAGTGCACAGCCTGCCCACAGACCTGCCAAGTTCACATGGTAGGTAGGAATATTCAGTGTATGCACATACGATACACTAATTGATTCAGGGGCTATGAAGACTTTTGTATGTGCACTTATGTTGTGGGAGGTGGGGGGAGGAAGAGGAACTACTGAGACTTGGTGGGGTGGATGGGACAGCTGGCTCCAGGCTAAGAAGGGAAGTCCTGGCAGTTCCTGCTTGATCCTGGGACCTGTGGTGACTGCTCTATCTTTGCATGTGTGTAAAAGTTCCCATAGAGGCAGACACTCCCCCCGCCAATATTTCCATTGCAGTGGCACTAGACCCCCACACTGCCACTCCAGTTCCACTGTCCCTGGCACTTATATTATGCACAGTGTAATCTCAGAGATTCCAAGGCCAGAAGGGACCATTGTGACCATCTAGTCTGGGCTGTATAACATAGGCCATAGGACTTTCCCAAATCCCTTTTAAATTAAAGCATATCTTTTTTTAAAAAAAGAATCCAATATTGATTTAAAAATTACTAGTAATAAAGAATCCAGTGCAACCTTTGGTAAATTTTTCCAATAGTTAATTACCCTCACTGCTATAAATTTAGGCCTTGTGCATTGTTTTCAGTCAACGTTAGGAAAAAAAATATTTATTGGCATGTTCTTGTTCCTTTACTTAATTTTGTATAGTTCTTCACCAATCAAATTGAACAGTTTTCATTGACATAAAATTTCCCCAATATTAACTTCAGTCATCTGTCTTTTTTTTTTTTTGAAGTAAAATACACCCCACTATGGAGTGCTCCTCATTCCACTAGAAAGGATTGAGAGGGAATTGAGAATAATGGATATAAAGTAAAGATTTTGGCATGAAATTGATAGGGGAGTTATAAAATTTAAAAGTTATGGGAAATGTTTTATAAATTATTCATTTTTAAATAACATCATAAACTTGAACACAGCTGAGAGTTACTGGGCTTTACAGCATATCATGGCTTTTACACTTACTGAGGAATAAATAAATATTCTTTCAAACTCTTAAGCTGTATTCATTCACTGCTCCAGTGAGGGAAAAACAGATTCAACTACAGCAAAAAAAAGAGTGGCAGTCACTGCGATAAATATGTGTAGGAATAGGAAGAGAAGGTTTTATTTACAGCCTTTTAAACTTAAAAGATCTTATTTTTCAAAATTATTTTCACTGATGGTTTAGGGCAGGAGTTCTCAACTTTTTTCTTTGAGGCCTTCCAACATGCTATAAAAACTCCACGGCCCACTTGTGCCACAACAACTGGTTTTCTGCATAACCAGTAGATTAAAAGCCAGGGCCAGCATTAAGTGGTAGCAAGCAGGGCAATTGCCCAGGGTCCCAGGCAACGAGGCCTCAGCGAAGCTAAGTTGCTTGGAGTTCAGCTTCAGCTGGTGGAGGGGTTTGGAGGCTCGGACTACAGCTTCAGCCCTGGGTAGTGGGGCTCGGGCTTCGGCTTCAGCCATGGGTGGCAGGGCTCAGGCTTCAGCTTTCTGCTCTGGGCCCCAGTGAGTCTAACGCCAGCTCTCCTCTCTGGTTTATTTTGGAAGACCCCCTGAAACCTGCTCACGGCCCCCAATGGGGCCCCAGACCACTGGTTTTGGGGAGGGGGTGTATATGTTTATATAATATATATTAGACAGCTAACATTGCTTTTTATTGATAATTCAATACCATTTTGCCCCTCTTTGAGAAGCAAATGTTTGCTTTTCTAATTATTTACTTTGCTGCCAATCCTACCAATAACTAATTCTTTCACAATTTGTTAAATGTACATTGTACGCTATACTTTATTTGAGTTAATTATTTTGCAATATTGTGTGTTAATAGTGTACAATGTTAGTACAGACATAATGCTATATTGATGTGTAAGAATTATTTTATCTATTTGAAAACCAAACATATATTGATTTGGACTGGAGTATTTATTTGTTTCTACTTGGATGTTAATCTTAGTGATACCACAATTTATAATATGAAGAGCAGGATGTTTGCTGTCATCTGGTTGTAAGATATGTTGAAAATCTGAGATCAAATATATCCATAAGAAGTGGGTTATACCAATGGACAGGAAACAAACCAGCTTTTTTCAAACTATACCTTCGGAGAATGTGGTAGGGGGAGTAGGGGGATATGAGGAAGAGTAGCTCTTGGGAAAAATATAAAGATACATGTTGATCTCTAAATATTCCACTTTATCATTTTGTGTCAGTAGATAGGTTGTACAGCAAAAAGGATAATAAAAATAGACACAACTTATTGTAATAGAATTTCAAATAGTATCAAAAGATCTACAGTTTATTGTCAAAACTTTATAAAGCCTTTAAGGAGATCGGATTTTACAAAAGAAAGAAGGCTACATCAGAAAAAAAAGAAGTTGGGTGTGTTATAGGGTTGGAACAATACATGAAATAACACAAAAGAATGGATTGCCAGCTCCACTACTGTGTGTCAAAATAATAGAAATTTGAATAATTGGGATAGAGATAGAGCTTGTCACTACTTTAGTTAGTCTGATTCTAGCCCAGGGTAGATACCTGTTTACTGGACTACCTTATAAGAAGTGAGTTGGCGGTTTCAGCCCACCTCTTAGGAGGCAGATGTCCAAACTGTCTACATTGCTAAGTCCCCTTCAGAATGGGCACAGTTACTGGGTCAATTTAGCAGAGATACTAAGAACTAATTAGGCGTGGAGATTGAATTACCCTACAATAGGCATATCCAGATGAGGACTAAGGCATGCTGGCAAAGTAATGTGGAAGCTTGCACTGCAGCAATCCCTGTCTTGTACCAGTTTTGTGACGGAAAATAACTTTATCTTTACCATGAACAACAACTGTGTTGCTTTGATTTGTATATTTTATTTTTTGAGTTTTCCTTTTAAAAAACATTTTTAAAAATTCAGTTGTCAGTATCTATATTGTAATGCAAAATAGTATAATAAGCCAGACTGCAAAGTAGTTGTAAATCTCATAGACAAAGTAGTGTGGTCTGCATATATGCAAAGGTAGTAGCCCAAATAGAAGTGCATGGAAATGGGTAAAAAATCAATCCACCTGATCTACAGAGAAATCAACATTTATTTATAAAGAATGATGTAGGAGATGATTATTTCAACAATAGTGGCTAGACCAGATGAAAGGATAGAGAGGCCAGTGCTAAATGGTTTGAGGGAGGAAGGTAAGATTTTGCTAATGAAACATTTATTTCCAGGGTCACAAAGGAATATGATGTAGGAATTTGCTTTGTCACTTTAAGAGATCAATCAAGAACTTTGTTTCTGGATCATCATCACAGCTTTATGTCCTAGCTGTGTGGTGGTTACAATTTTGTTCTGAGTTATGCACTTTTGGGGGAAAAAAGAAGCTTTTATTCTGAACACCCTTATGCAGAATTGCCTTTGTATTACTTTGTATTTGCCACCATGTTTTATTGCAAACCAGGTTTCTATTTACTCTTGCATTTATGCCTTCATATGTATTTTTAAGTAGATACATTTCAGTTCTCTTGTTGCTTGTTAACAGTGAGAGATGGGTTTATCCTGCACATATCAACTGACCCTCTTTTGCAAAAGACCTACTTCTCACTCTGTTAGATTGCAAATCATATGGTCTCTAATTAGTCCATCTGTTAACTGTTCAAATTCACGCGAGTTAGCTTTAATTCATAGTGATCAATGGCCTTACCTGGCAACTAATTTTTAAGTTATTTTCTTGAAAAAAAATTTCTCAAGTGACAGTATAGTGTGGATTGCAGCATCATTGCATTTTTTTAAACGAGTCAAGCACAGTGGTTCCCAAACTTGTTCCGCCACTTGTGCAGGGAAAGCCCCTGGCGGGCCGGGCCGGTTTGTTTACCTGCTGCGTCCGCCAGTTCAGCCGATTGCAGCTCCCAGTGGCTCGGTTCGCTGCTCCAGGCCAATGGGAGCTGCTGGAAGTGACGGTCAGTACGTCCCTCAGCCCGCGCTGCTTCCAGCAGCTCCCATTGGCCTGGAACAGCGAACCACAGCCACAGGGAGCCGCGATCAGCTGAACCCGGGGATACGGCAGGTAAAAAAACTGGCCCGGTCTGCCAGGGCTTTCCCCGCACAAGCGGTGGAACAAGTTTGGGAACCACTGGTCTAGCAGTTTGTAGTTCTCATCGCACTCCTATTAGGGCATGGCTACACTTGCAGATGTAGAGCGCTTTGAGTTAAACCAGCCTTCATAAAGTGCAGTAGGAAAGGTGCTGCAGTCTGTCCACACTGACAGCTTCAAGCACATTTGCAGCACTTGCAGTGGCATTGGGAGCGGTGCATTATGGGCAGCTATCCCAGCATGCAAGTAGCTGCAACATGCTTTTCAAATGGGGCGTGGGTGGGGTGGAGTGTGACAGAGAGTGAGTTGTATGGGGGGAGAGAGAGTGGGTTTTTGGGGGCTGAGAGCATGTCAGCATGCTGTCTTGTAAGTTCAGACAGCAGCAGACCCTCCCCCCATCTGCCTCTCTCTCTCACACAGCATTCCACTCTAATGGTTGCTTTGTCTCAGAGCAGATAAGCAGCCGACTGTTAGAAATGGAGCTTTCAAAGGGCATATCCGCATTCCTGCAGCGATTCAAAAACAAGGACAAGAGTGGCCACTTGACTTAAGGGGATTATGGGACATTTCCGGATGCTGATCAGAGCGCAGTAATGCAACACCTCACCCACACTGGCGCCACGGCGCTCCAGCAGGGGCACAGCAAACATTATTCCACTCGCTGAGGTGGAGTACCAGCAGCGCTGTAGTCGCGGAGTCAGAGTACTCTACGTGCCTTGCCAGTGTGGACGGGTAGTGAGCTAGTGCGCCCGGGGCTTCTTTATTGTGCTGTAACTCGCAAGTGTAGCCAAGCCCTTAGAATATGTTCTTGAGTGCCTTTGGGCCTGCCACATGTAGCTTTGTGGAGGACTTCACCATCTGATTTTTTCTTCCTCCAGTTAAACTGAAAGGACCGTAATTTCATGGCTAAATATAGTTGGCTATATTCACTTCTGATGGGTTACAATTTCCTTTGATGGCGGTGGAGTTGTACCCTACTGTACCAGCAGTTAATTTTGCCCAATATGTTTGACTTTATTATTTGAAAATTTTGACATTAGTTAAAACCAGCAAAGATCAGATTTCTATACCTAGCCTGAATAATTAAAATATCCCTCCATTTAAAGAGACCAAGGGGCCCAGTTTCAAGATTTTCTCCACAGTCATGAGGGATGGAAATGGAGGCTATGACCACTGTAAGCTCTCTAGCGTAGCCGCTCTAAGCCGAGAGTAGAGAGCTCTCCCATTGTCTTAACTACTCCAGACCCCATGAGTGGCGGTAGCTGTGTTGGCAGGAGAAGCTCTCCCACTGACATACTGCTGTCCACACAGGCGCTTAAGTCGGCATAAGTTATCTCACTCTGGGGTTGCTAATTCATACCGCCGTGTGACATAACGTACGTCGACTTAGGCTATGGTTAACCTATAGCTTTACTCTTTTCTTTTAAAATGAAAGCTGAGATCTCATGTAATTCACATCTCCAGGAATGTGGGGCTAACATTCCCCCCCCAAAAAAAACCCCTAAGTATCTCAAGGCTCATGGTAAAATCATGAGAAATGGCAACACTGAAGAGTCTCAAGACACTTATAGTTATGGGCATATAAGGAGTCCTGGGAAATCTGAACCCCTAATTGGAGTCCCTCTCATACCGGGTATGTCTACATTGCAGATAGACACCCACAGCTGGCCTGTGCCAGCTGACTTGGGCTAAGGGGCTGTTTAATTGTGGTGTAGATATTCGGGCTCGAGCTGCAGCCTGAGCTCAGGGACCCTCCCACCTTGCAGGGTCCCAGAGCACAGCCTCCAGCCTAATACTGAACATCTACGCTGCAATTAAATGGCCCATAGCCTGAGCCCCATGAGCCTGATTTAGCTGCCACAGACCAGCTATGGGTGTCTAACTATAGTGTAGACATACCCTAAGTTTATTTATCTATTTGTACATACTTGCGAGCATTAGAAAAATAGCATTAATGATTTGACTGAGAAGTTTGGCTAGATAGAATCTTTAACAGTGTTCATAGCATATTTACATAGTTCTTTATTTTACTGCAAGTTTACATGGAAAAGATTTTGCTTATGTGTGTTTAAAACTAATATATTTACATTTTGTGACACAGGTAGCTGTGGAACTGCGATGCCTTTACTAAGGTAAAGTTTGCTCCCCCAGTGAGTCAACCTGCTCTGTAAAGTGACGATCATCACCATTTCCTTTAGATTGCTAGATGCCACTGGGAGTGCAGCAAGGAAGCAGTGTCCGACAGACCCTTGCACAAGAGAGGAGGAGAGGGTCCTTGCTCATTCTCCCACCCTTCATCCCACACACGTGTGTAAGGGACATGCTTTCTGGCCTTGTAAATGTTGCTGTTTGTGTCTGGATACATAATGTTTGTGGCTAGAGGTGTTGAAAAACATGCTTAACGCAAAATACTTTGTTTCTGTCTTTGGAAAATATAGTGTATTCTGCCCCTTTACTTCTGTTTCCTCACACTGCCAAACATGATCAGTGTTGTAGATGTAACTCCGAATATATCCGGGTCACTATGTACGTGTTTGAGTCTGCCATGTGCCCTGTTCTGATGGTCCAAGCCAGCAAAAATATCATACCGATTTATGTACTGGACATAAATAGACCACTGTAGCAATGGTAAACTAGTATGCAAGGGGGAAAAATACAGCAACAAACAATCCCCAGTTAAAACACAGCATCTGAACAGTTTGGCCAACACTTGTCCTCTAATGTGAAAGCTAATTATGACTTTTTAAATTGCAAAAGGACTATAGCCCAGCAGCATAATCTAATGTGACTTGAAAAATATACATTGCAACATTTCACAGGAGGGGTTGCATATATGCATGGCACATGAAATGAAAGGCATGTCACACATTGGCATATCAGTAAATTTTCATCACTATCAGTGAATTGTCATGTCACCTAGACCAGGGGTTCTCAAACTTCATTCCACTGTGACTTCCTTCAGACAACAAAGTTACTACATGACCCCCGGGAGAGGGCCTGAAACCTGTTGTCCCGGGGTCAGGGGATAGGAGGCCAGAGCCCAAGTCCCACTGCCCCGGGTGGGGGTGGATCTTGGGCTTCAGCTTCAGCCCTGGGTCCCAGCAAGTCTTATGCTGTCCCTGGTGACCGCATTAAAATCAGGTCGCGACCCACTTTGGGGTCCTGACCCACAGTTTGAGAACCCCTCACCTAGACCGTAGCATAGCAAAGACTAGGTGGCATGCCACAACTGAAAGGCCAGCCCTGTACTTCACTGAGGGACATGCCAGATGCCAGGAAATACTGCAGTCCCTTCTCATATTTTGTATAAGCAGTTTCGATGCTATTATGCTCTGTTAAATTTTGAAACAGTTAGGCAAAATGATGATTATCTCTATTATATTTATGCTTCCTGGCTAAAAACCAAAAAACCTCTACATTTGTGAATCATTATAATCTAACCATTGTTTCAGGACCATACATTTTCCAAGGAATGTCAGAAATCCACATGATGTCCCGAGTGCCAGATTTTGTATTTGGATCTCTGATTTAGATGGATAATGGGCAAAAGTTCATGAGGTGTGAAACTGCATATAGATAGCTCCTCACTGGTTATGCACATGAGGAATGTAAATGATTCCTTCCAAGGTCAGTTCAAATTATATTCTTCAAATATGCTCTCAGATGACACTATGTTTAGTGACTAAGCATTTTCTTAATCTTAATTTACTGCAAAACCATGCCCACTTTGAAGAACCTCCATTAAAATGCTGTGGATATGAAGATTCATGCTACTTGAAAGACAGTATAATATTAGATTAATTTGAAAATGACTACTAGTTATCATGACAGTCTTACTCTACTGCACATTGAGGATTTATGTAGTAGGTATTTAACAATATAATTAAGGATATAATTTAGCTCTAAAACTACTTACAATAAAATCATACATGTCTAAGGTATATGTCAATGTAGATTTTTTCAGTTCCATAAATTTACTGGCCCAGGCATTAATTTTTCTCATCTTCCTATTAATATAATAACAAATATAATGAAAAAAGTATATTTTATTCAACTGTCAAAAAAAATTACTTGCCCTGGATGAATTGGCAAGTTGAATTTTGCAAGGCTGCACTAAAGGAACTGGAATAATTTCATTGTCAGTCTTTAAAACTCTGAATAGTAGAGCACTGTAGATATTGCAAACACCACAGAGCCAAGTTTAAGCTTAAACTCAAAATCTTACCAAAAATATTAGATCAAATTGATCTTATGAAAACCTTGGCACCCAGATCAGAACTGCCTGAAGGAACATAAAGTGGAGTTGTGATGAACAACAATATCTCAAGATCAAGGGAGTGTATCCATTGGAGTGTTACTGAATAGATGAGCCTCTTTATTTTTATGTAATATATTTAGTGATCATGTAGCTTTCTTCTATAATTTACTGGTTCAAATCTAGTTCAATTTGGTAGTTACTAAAAATTATTCTCATATTTTTCAGATTGTGTGGCCCGTGTCACATAAGACCAATTCCCAGTGGACAGAGGTGAACATCACAATACCGACTTCCACATGTGAGTATTAGCCCCTTACTGGTGATCTCAGTAGATAGAGCAAGGATTAAAAAGGGATGAAAGAAACTTGACTTCCCTCTTGCTTCTAGCATGCTCTTTCCTAAACAAAGATTAAACACTGTGCCAGGGCAGTGTGGGGAAGCTTTATGTATGTAACCTATTTGGGTATGTATTTCACTATATTTGAATGTTACCAGAATTTTAAAAACATACAGTTAGTTTGTAGGCTATGTTCTTTTCTTTGCCTGATGGTAGGTTGAGAAAGTGGATGTGGGTTTTTGATGTTTAGGAATTTTTCAGCTATAGATTCATAGATACTAAGGTCAGAAGGGACCATTCTGATCATCTAGTCCGACCTCCTGCACAGCGCAGGCCACAGAATCTCACCCACCCACTCCTATGAAAAACCTCACCCATGTCTGAGCTATTGAAGTCCTTAAATCATGGTTCAAAGACTTCAAGGAGCAGAGAAGCCTCCCTCAAGTCAACCATGCCCCATTCTACAGAGGAAGGCGAAAAACCTCCAGGGCCTCTCCAATCTGCCCTGGAGGAAAATTCCTTCCCGACCCCAAATATGGCAATCAGCTAAACCCTGAGCATATGGGCAAGATTCACCAGCCAGATACCCAGGAAAGAATTTTCTATAGAAACTCAGATCCCATCCATCTAATATCCCATCTCAGGGGATTTGGCCTATTTACCCTGAATATTTAAAGATCAATTATTTACCAAAATCCCATTATCCCATCATACCATCTCCTCCATAAACTTATCGAGTAGAATCTTAAAGCCAGATAGATCATTTGCCCCCACTGCTTCCCTTGGAAGGCTATTCCAAAACTTCACTCCTCTGATGGTTAAAAACCTTCGTCTGATTTCAAGTCTAAACTTCCTGGTGGCCAGTTTATACCCATTTGTTCTTGTGTCCACATTGGTGCTGAGGTTAAATAATTCCTCCCCCTCTCCTGTATTTATCCCTCTGATATATTTATAGAGAGCAATCATATCTCCCCTCAACCTTCTTTTAGTCAGGCTAAACAAGCCAAGCTCTTTAAGTCTCCTTTCATAAGACAAGTTTTCCATTCCTCGGATCATCCTAGTAGCCCTTCTCTGTACCTGCTCCAGTTTGAATTCATCCTTTTTAAACATGGGAGACCAGAACTGCACACAGTATTCTAGGTGAGATCTCACCAGTGCCTTGTATAACGGTACTAAAACCTCCTTATCCCTTCTGGAAATGCCTCTCCTGATGCATCCCAAAACCGCATTAGCTTTTTTCACAGCCATATCACATTGGCAGCTCATAGTCATCCTATGATCAACCAATACTCCAAGGTCCTTCTCCTCTTCCCTTACTTCTAATTGATGCGTCCCCAACTTATAGCTAAAATTCTTGTTATTAATCCCTAAATGCATAACCTTACACTTCTCACTATTAAATTTCATCCTATTACTATTACTCCAGTTTACAAGGTAATTCAGATCCTCCTGTATAATATCCCGATCCTTCTCCGAATTGGCAATACCTCCCAGCTTTGTATCATCTGCAAACTTTATTAGCACACTCCCACTTTTTGTGCCAAGGTCAGTAATAAAAAGATTAAATAAGATTGGTCCCAAAACCGATCCCTGAGGAACTCCACTGGTAACCTCCCTCCAACCTGACAGTTCGCCTTTCAGTAGGACCCGTTGCAGTCTCCCCTTTAACCAATTCCTTATCCACCTTTTGATGTTCATATTGATCCCCATCTTCTCCAATTTAACTAATAATTCCCCATGTGGCACGGTATCAAATGCCTTACTGAAATCTAGGTAAATTAGATCCACTGCATTTCCTTTATCTAAAAAATCTGTTACTTTTTCAAAAAAGGAGATTAGGTTGGTTTGGCACGATCTACCTTTTGTAAAACCATGTTGTATTTTGTCCCATTTACCATTGACTTCAATGTCCTTAACTAATTTCTCCTTCAAAAATTTTTCCAGGACCTTGCATACTACAGATGTCAAACTAACTGGCCTGTAGTTACCCGGATCACTTTTTTTTCCTTTCTTAAAAATAGGAACTATATTAGCAATTCTCCAATCATTCGGTACTATTCCTGAGTTTACAGATACATTAAAAATTCTTGCTAATGGGCTTGCAATTTCAGGTGCCAATTCCTTTAATATTCTTGGATGAAGATTATCTGGGCCCCCTGATTTAGTCCCATTAAGCTGTTTCAGTTTCGCTTCTACCTCTGATCTGGTAATATCTACCTCTATATCCTCCTTCCCATTTGTCATGCTACCATTATCCCCAAGATCCTCTTTAGCCTTATTAAAGACTGAGGCAAAGTATTTGTTTAGATATTGGGCCATGCCTAGATTATCTTTAACCTCCACTCCATCCTCAGTGTTAAGCGGCCCCACTTCTTCCTTTTTAGTTTTCTTCTTATTTATATGGCTGTAGAACCTTTTACTATTGGTTTTAATTCCCTTTGCAAGGTCCAACTCTACTCGACTTTTAGCCTGTCTCACTTGATCCCTACATGTTCTGACCTCAATTAGGTAGCTTTCCTTGCTGATCCCTCCCATCTTCCACTCCCTGTATGCTTTCTGCTTCTTCTTAATCACCTCTCTAAGATGCTTGCTCATCCAGCTTGGTCTACAACTCCTTCCTATGAATTTTTTCCCCTTTCTTGGGATACAGGCTTCCGATAGCTTCTGCAGTTTTGATTTAAAGTAATCCCAGGCCTCCTCTACCTTTAGATCCATAAGTTCTTCAGTCCAATCCACTTCCCTAACTAATTTCCTTAATTTTTGAAAGTCAGCCCTTTTGAAATCAAAAACCCTAGTTGCAGATTTATTTTTGTTAATCCTTCCATTTAGTTTGAACTGAATTAGCTCATGATCACTTGAGCCAAGATTGTCCCCTACAACCATTTCTTCTATGAGGTCCTCGCTACTCACCAAAATTAAATCTAAAATGGCATCCCCTCTAGTCGGTTCAGCAACTACTTGATGAAGGAATCCATCAGCTATCGCATCTAGGAAAATCTGAGCCCTATTATTATTACTAGCACTGGTCCTCCAGTCTATATCTGGGAAGTTAAAGTCTCCCATGATCACACAGTTTCCATTAGTATTTACTTTATTAAAGACATTAAAAAGGGCTGTATCCATATCCAAATTAGATCCCGGAGGTCTATAGCACACCCCAAGCACTATCGTAGGAGAGGCTTTACTAGTTTTCTTCCCCAATGTAATTTTTGCCCAGACAGACTCTGTCTTGTCCATTGCATCGCTTCTTATTTCTTTACATTCTACCTCATCATTGATATACAATGCTACTCCACCCCCTTTACCTTTGTTTCTGTCTTTCCTAAAGAGCACATACCCTTCAATACCTGTAGTCCAGTCATGACTACTATTCCACCATGTTTCTGTTATCCCTATAATATCTGGTTTCACTTCCTGCACCAGTAGCTCTAGTTCCTCCATTTTGTTACCTAGACTTCTCGCATTGGTGTACAAACATCTTAATTTTTGCTGTTTGGCCTCGCTCACATTTTGTACCCTATTAGGCACAGTCATTCTACATCCAGTATAACCTATTAGACTAGTATCCACACCGCCCTCACTCCTTATATACATTCTCCTACCCACGGCTGTATCCAGTCTTACTTCATCTTCTTCCCTCTCAATGCTAAAATCTGGCGTGGAGATTTTCTGGACATCTCCCATCCATCTCCCCCCAATTCCTAGTTTAAAGCTCTCTTTATCAGTTGTGCCAGCCTCGATCCTAGAAGTCTATTTCCTTCCCTACTGAGATGAAGTCCATCCCGAGAGAACTGACCTCTGTCCATGAATGCCTCCCAGTGGTCATACATCCCAAAGCCCTCCTTATAGCACCACTGCCTAAGCCATCTGTTGACAGTCATAATCTTGTCAGACCTTTGTTGCCCTTCTCTAGGAACAGGAAGGATCCCGCTAAAGATCACCTGAGCCTCAATTTCCTTAAGCGTCTTCCCCAGCCTAGCATAGTCTCCCTTAATACTTTCCAGCGAGAATCTAGCCGTATCATTTGTTCCCACATGAAGGATAATTAGGGGATTCTTTCCCGCTCCCTTTAGGATCCTTTTCAACCTCAGGTCTACATCCCGTATCTTAGCACCCGGAAGACAGCACACCCTTCTATTCTCAGGATCAGCTCTAGTTACAGGCCTGTCTATTCTTCTCAATAAAGAGTCCCCGATCACATAGACCTGCCTTTTCCTGGTGACAGTGCTATTCTCCAGTGTCTCCCCTGTTCTCTCTGGCTGCAAGTTCTTTCCATTCCTATTTTCCCTTACAATCTTCTTCAACCCATCCTGTATCCTCCTGGGGCTCATATTTGGTGTAGTCTCCCTTGACTCTTCCCCTTTTTCTATAGGGCTAGCCTCTCTTCTCTTCTTCCTTACCCTTCCACCTTCAGCGACTACCTGCTGAACCCCTTCTTCATTTTCCAACTCTGCAAACCTGTTCCTAAGCTCTATTTCTCCTTCACTAGCCCGTCTTTTTCTCTGCCTGGTTCTTTGAGTCACATGTTTCCACTGACCACTTTCCTCATCCAGTCTCCCCTCAAAATTCCCCAGCCCTGCTTCCATCCGTGAGTCTGAGCTTTTCCCTATCTTTGTGAACTTTTTAGTGTTAAGGCTAATGAGGAGGGATGGATCTTAAATTGTGATCTGGAGGCTGGAAATCCATTGTCAAAGTAACAGCTTGCAGATGAGTTCCATAGTTGAGCCTGCTGCTGAAAATCACCTGCTCATACATGTTTCACCTTTTGGCACTGTCAAATCTGGAGTGCCCAAGCAGTGCACTCTTGTCAGGTCACAGCCACAGAGAGGCAGGCTCTTAGATAATTGAAACTCATCCTGTTTAGGGACTTGAAGATTAAGAATAAGATTTTACACTAGTCCAGCATTGCCCCAGTAACCAGTGTAATGCATAGAATTGAAAAATGAGATATTTTCTATGCCTCATGTTGTCTAGATGATGAGCAGCTGCATGTTGTGCCATCTGGAATTTCTTCAAGGCAATCACTTTCAGTAGTAGGTAGAGCACATTACGCTAAGTTGAGCTTGAAGGTGGTGAACATTGTCTGACCTTGTATTAGTCAGATATGCATCTGCTAGACTGTACCTGCTTCTGAGTTTGTACAGTCCCCAGCATAAAGGGATGTTGATGCTGACTGCAACCTCTTGTCACTATCATATGATAAATATTTTATAATAATAAAGGTGTGCCACTGCTTGGCTAACCAAACAGGGCAGAAGATTTTTCTGGCTGTCTATGGCATCTGGGTATCCAGGAGAGGATACAGAAGGACCCCCCCACTCCAGAGTACTTCAAAATGCTCTCCTCCAGAATCCCCACCAAAGACTTTACATTCTTTGTCCTTGCCTGGATTTCAGTTCTGGAACTAAACAGAGGACTAGATTAATAAGTGTTATAGATCTGGCATATTTCATGAGCACTAAACTCACTCAAATGAAAACCTAAAACTCCATATGTACTAATCCTGAATTTTCAGAAGTGCCTAAGTCCTATTTTAAAAGCCAATTATGTGCTTAAAAGTCAATGGGACTTAGGCTCTTAAATCAATTAGCTGCTTTAGAAAATTTTACCTTTAATCTTTTTCTCACTTTCTCCTCTATAAATGGGAATGTAATACTATTTACCTACTTCAAAAGTGTTGTCAAGCTAAATTCATAATCGTTTGTAAAGTGTGTTATAGTCATTTGGTAAACAGACCAAAATAAATACTTAGGTGATAATGAACAGGAAAACTAATGTTTGCAGTTCTAGATGGTGCCAAAAAACAAACTCCAAAACCCACTTGCAGTGAGGGGGAATCAGTCATGAAACTCTGGACAAGGAGCTGATAGAAAAGAACCTAAAGCATTGTTGAGAATCCTCCCTGCCTGCATACAGCAAAATCATCCCCTCCCTGGTTCAACTGTGAGAAATCTCAGGTAGGGGAGACATGCCCCAGCTAATAAGGAGTAATGAGGGTGTAGCTAATGAGGGTGAGCCTAAGTAGAAAGAGGGACAGACAGCCGTAGAGCGTGGGACTTCAAAGAAAAACTTTCTGCCATGTTTCAAAGCTACTTGGTGCCTGCTGGAGTACAGGAAAGGAAGATGTTTATTGACTCTGCTTTTTGTTGCTTTTAATTTAAGCCAACAATGTCCAGGTCAAGGACTGACCCAGGCCATTTGAACTAGGATTTTTGCCCATGGTGGTAACCTTGGCCACTGAGAGGGCTATACCATATACTGAACTTGAAAACAAAGCATGTGGTCCAGATTATTTTATCTGTAAAATCACTGTATATTTTGTACAAATCTCAGATGTCAGCCAGAATTATATCTTTTATCACTGTGGCTTTATCAGCTACTGAATCTGATATTAAAATCTTTTCTGTTAACAGTGATGGTGTATAGTGAGCATCATATGCAGATATAATTCTTTGTAGTAGCTTGTTTTTATTTTTTGAAACTACTTGGCTGTTTCTTGTAACTACAAGTCCACAATCTGATTAGTTTAAAGAGCCAATAATAAACACATTTGAAAGACTGACATGCATGGAATACTCCATAAATATTCCAAATACTAAGGAATCAAGATAACTAATTCATTCTACAAATATGGTAATTTGAAAGCAATACTAGTCTTGGGGATACTTCCAGGTTTACATATACTTTAATATAAATCACTCTAGTTGTGTTTGAAATATTAGTAGATTAGGCACTAATATACACATTCACAGTGACTAGTTAAAGCATTTCTAAAGCACTGATCAGCACGGTAGTATTGATGTTTGTGCTACTTAGAACCTTGGCCAGCATTCTGTTCTCCGATAATCTTGTTGATTTCAGTGTGGTTCTATGTATGTAACTGAAAACAGAATATGGACTCATAACTGGAATTTGCACTTTGTTTTTCTGATAATGTTTTGACTTTCCAGTCATAAAAATACTATATTTTTGACCATGTGGTTTAAAATGTAAATACATCTATCCTGAAACTTGATGCACAGGCTCATGTAACTTTATGGAGGGCTCCACTGAGGCATAAGAGAAAATGAAATGATTGGAGTATAGCTACCAATGCAGGGAGAGATTATTCCTGCTTACAGTAGGCATTCTTAATAAAATCTCCCCTTAATTTACGGTCTGCAAATCACTCTAGGAGACTAGGAAGTACTGGTTTCCAATAAAGGTGAAAACATGTAATACTGGAATTACTCATTAAAACTCTACTCAGTATGTGCTGTTGGTAAACAACAAACTGGAAAATATTCATTACAAATGAAATATCTTCTCATTATTCCTTTGAATATAGAAAACATGATTCTATAAAGTATAACTGAAAAAATGATATCTTCAAATTATTGCATAAAACTAGAAAAAGCATATCCTATTTACTAGATTCATCTTGCATTTTGTTCATGAAATAATTGCTGACATTATATAATAAGGTGTTCATGCTCTAGTATATGAAGCAATCATATAATGTATTCTGTGTATTAAATTTATAAACTATTAGAATTTTCTTAAAAGGGGTGCATAGCTACTCAGCTGCCTCTGACCATCTGAATAGTCCTTCAGTTATATTCCCTGCTATCCATATATAAACTTTTCCTGTTTGCCTTTTCAACCCTCTCAAATTATACAAGAGCAAGCTTCAAATGGCTAATGAAGAACAGCTCCAAAGATTAGGAACAAAGCATTTTTGTAGAACTAACATGAACTTCAGATATGTGAGTGCAGAGACGGCTGCTTAGACACAAATAGGTTCTGTCAGTTTCAGCTTTTATCTTGGATATTCATGAAGGAATCTGGATTTACATAATGAGAATGTTCATGAGCCATCTCATTATAATTTTAGAAATTTTTGGAGCTGAATAATATACCCTGCTTTATTTTCAAGCTGCACTACTTACACATATTTTACGTAATGAAATATTTTTGCTACATATGGAAGCTTTATTTGTATTCATTTTCCTATGTCAGTTTGTGTTTTCAGTAGAATTTGAAAAGAGGAATAAGACAAAATCACGATGAAACTCTGAGCATCATTATATCATGCAAAGTATCAGGCAACTGCAGCTTCCCTTAATATCTTCTAAAGTCCTTTCTAATTGGACACACATGAAGGGATGAGCATTGCACAGCACTGAATTCTATGTAATTGCAAATAATTCAAGATTAACCCAGACTTGAAAATAAAATAAAATCTCATGTGGATTGCATGGTGGAACTAGCTGGAGTTACAAGTTACCTTTAAAACATGTTTGAAATTCATAAGCATAATAGCACAAGTACATATATTTTTCTTTACCAAATATACAAGTCTTAAATAATGAAAAGTGAGCAAAGTCAGCTGGATGAAAATGAAAACTTCTGAAATGTAAAATGTGTGTAATAAAACAATATAATTTGTAAGGGCTTTGCTTAAATATGTTTTTCCCTTCTGCCCCCTTCCAAAAAAAAAAAAAAAGTTTAATGCAGCAGACCAGCTCCATCAGAAGGCAGTTTTCCATTTCAATGAAATTCTCACAAAGTAAGGGCCGGCTTTTACTTGTGCCCCTCCCCCTCCTGGTGAGCTTGCTTCTGATATCCTCTTTTTTCTTCTTCTTCCTGCTATAATGATTTTCCTTTATCTCTTCAAGGAGAGTGGTCTATGCAGAATTTTGTGCATGCTGGATCACTTGGGTAACTTTCTAGAAAGTGGGAAGGAGGAATATTTTACAGGCCCCACCCCATCCACCACCACCCTGATATTGGAAACCACTCTATTAACATGATCTAATTTTGGAGAAGGCCTCTCCCCTGGAGTTAAAGCTTGTCATCCATATTACTAATCCTTGCCTAAGATATATAACTACTGGTCCTCATTCTTCTCTTGCCTAGATGTAAGAAATTTTAAAAATCAGACTTTCTTCCTTTAGATGCCAGTACAAAATTGACAGAAATCACACAAATAACTTGTCCGTGTTGATCTAAAAAAATTTCAGAGGCATTTAGAAAAAAATTAAACTTTTTTTTTCATTTCTTGACTTGCTTTATGTATTTCACATCAAAGAACATTTTTAATGGAAAGTCACAACCTCTGAAAATAGGGAGATTTATAGTGGAAGCACTGACATGAACCTTAATTATTGCATTGCTGAGATGATGGTATAATTACAGTATTCTCAAACTATTTACTTAAATTGTACAGATTTCTATATTCCCATATGAAGAAGATAGCCATTTCCTGACATGTTGGTGAATTATTTTTGTCAGACTGGTGGGTTTTAAAAAAAATAATAATAATAAAAAAAATTGAATCCCTGGTCTACATCTAGAATTTAGGTCAATATAGCTACTTTACTCAGGGCTGTGAAAAATTTCTTCCGTCGACCTACCTTACCTACTGCCTTTCAGGGGTGGATTTACTACTGTGACAGAAAACCCCCTTTTGTCACTGTAGGAAGTGTCTATGCTACAGCAGCGTAACTGCAGCTGTGCTGCTGTAGCACTTGTAGTGTAGATGCACCCATTATGTGAGTCTGTAAAGAGAGACAACTTTTAATGTGTATTTTTTTCCTTTCATTAATCTGCTTCTTCATATAACAGGAATGGAGAATGGAGTACTTTTAAAGTATCATGAGTAAATTAAGCTGACAACTCAGGTACTATATAGTACACTTAACATAAATCATTATGAAATTAAATTTCTAGATTATACAGATCTTTATCGAAAGATTAAATGAATCTCCAAAACTTCTGAAAAAAGAAAAGGAGTACTTGTGGCACCTTAGAGACTAACAAATTTATTTGAGCATAAGCTTTCGTGAGCTACAGCTCACTTCAAAATGCATCCGATGAAGTGAGCTGTAGCTCACGAAAGCTTATGCTCAAATAAATTTGTTAGTCTCTAAAGTGCCACAAGTACTCCTTTTCTTTTTGCAAATATAGACTAACACGGCTGCTACTCTGAAACCAGTCAAAACTTCTGAGTCACTCTCATAATCCATTCAAGACCTTAGGCAGCAATGTGAGAGTGCGCCCCCTGGAGGTCGCATGAAGGACTAACTGTGCGGATGGGAGCATGGAAAAACCTCTGTTGTTCTCCAGTTTCACTATATTTTAAAAATACCAAAGTTAAGTCTCTAGCTGTTACAATTGAGGAGAGAATCTTGAACACGTGACCATGACTAGTGTAACCAGTGCAGTGATGTCTGCCTGAGTCTGTCAAGAGCATGAAACAATAGCTCTGAGAGATGAACTGTTCCATTTATTTCAAAGGGTGCTAACTAAGATGCCAGTGATTTTTAATACAATACTTAATATCAATATTATCTATTTAACTGATTGTAATATGTTCCTTCCTCTCCTCCTTTGATGAAGACCTTTGCAATGTATTCTGAATGACGACTTATTTTGTGCAGGCCTTTAACAACATACTGCAGAGTTGAGGAGGGACTCAGTTGTCTCATTTTCCTGAGAGGAGGCCTCTCTGTTCCTAAAAGTTTCAGAAGCACTGCTCAAGTGTGATGCATCCCCTTATTTGCTAGTACCACTCAGTGTGTTCCCTGTTTTCTATATTTTCTTTCTTTCTTTCTTTCTTTCTTTCTTTCTTTCTTTCTTTCTTTCTTTCTTTCTTTCTTTTCTTTTTATTTTATTTTATTTTATTTTAAGAAGTTCAGATTCTGTTTTCACAAAGAAGAGGGGGAACAAGTACCAGGTTTTATTTGGTATGATCAAGTTATCCAATCCTGATGTGATGTTAGTAATCATTTTCTCTATAATTGGGAAGCTTGGAATGTCCAGTACAGCCAGGCATTGGAGTGGGAATATAAAATGTGCATATTTCAAACCCTAATCCATACTTCATTTCTGATTTCATTCATGTTTACTAAAACTGCACTTAGTCATATGTGCTTTCTTATTTGGGGTGGTTTTTTGGGTGTCTTGCTGTGCAGCCTGCATCCCTGCCACATAAATGGTTCATTCTAATGGCTCTTCTTCATGACTGTAGTTATTGTACTAGTTCTCCCCCCCCCAAGTATGTACCAGCAGCATGCACTTTCTCTCTATAGGTATTCATATACTGAGGTAGTTACAATTTGGGTAACCCACTATTTAGAGGATGAGTATTGTACAGCATCAGCTCTTCAAAATATAGGTTTTTTGTTTTGTTTTTGTTTTTTGTTTTTACATTGACAACAAAATGCATAAATAGCTGGCAAAAACAGCAGAGTATTACTCATACTATGGCATTAGTTTCGAGTTTGATCAAGTCCTGATGTTTGTAGTAAAATCTTTATACACATGAATATACATATTCTTTGCTCTATGATTTTTCTTTTAGGATTGTATTAGTCTAATAGAGTCATAGAATCATAGAATCATAGAATCATAGAATATCAGGGTTGGAAGGGACCCCAGAAGGTCATCTAGTCCAACCCCCTGCTCAAAGCAGGACCAAGTCCCAGTTAAATCATCCCAGCTAGGGCTTTGTCAAGCCTGACCTTAAAAACCTCTAAGGAAGGAGATTCTACCACCTCCCTAGGTAACGCATTCCAGTGTTTCACCACCCTCTTAGTGAAAAAGTTTTTCCTAATATCCAATCTAAACCTCCCCCATTGCAACTTGAGACCATTACTCCTCGTTCTGTCATCTGCTACCATTGAGAACAGTCTAGAGCCATCCTCTTTGAAACCCCCTTTCAGGTAGTTGAAAGCAGCTATCAAATCCCCCCTCATTCTTCTCTTCTGCAGACTAAACAATCCCAGCTCCCTCAGCCTCTCCTCATAAGTCATGTGCTCTAGACCCCTAATCATTTTCGTTGCCCTTCGTTGTACTCTTTCCAATTTATCCACATCCTTCCTGTAGTGTGGGGCCCAAAACTGGACACAGTACTCCAGATGAGGCCTCACCAGTGTCGAATAGAGGGGAACGATCACGTCCCTCGATCTGCTCGCTATGCCCCTACTTATACAACCCAAAATGCCATTGGCCTTCTTGGCAACAAGGGCACACTGCTGACTCATATCCAGCTTCTCGTCCACTGTCACCCCTAGGTCCTTTTCCGCAGAACTGCTGCCGAGCCATTCGGTCCCTAGTCTGTAGCGGTGCATTGGATTCTTCCATCCTAAGTGCAGGACCCTGCATTTATCCTTATTGAACCTCATTAGATTTCTTTTGGCCCAATCCTCCAATTTGTCTAGGTCCTTCTGTATCCTATCCCTCCCCTCCAGCGTATCTACCACTCCTCCCAGTTTAGTATCATCCGCAAATTTGCTGAGAGTGCAATCCACACCATCCTCCAGATCATTTATGAAGATATTGAACAAAACGGGCCCCAGGACCGACCCCTGGGGCACTCCACTTGACACCGGCTGCCAACTAGACATGGAGCCATTGATCACTACCCGTTGAGCCCGACAATCTAGCCAGCTTTCTACCCACCTTATAGTGCATTCATCCAGCCCATACTTCCTTAACTTGCTGACAAGAATGCTGTGGGAGACCGTGTCAAAAGCTTTGCTAAAGTCAAGAAACAATACATCCACTGCTTTCCCTTCATCCACAGAACCAGTAATCTCATCATAAAAGGCGATTAGATTAGTCAGGCATGACCTTCCCTTGGTGAATCCATGCTGACTGTTCCTGATCACTTTCCTCTCCTCTAAGTGCTTCAGGATTGATTCTTTGAGGACCTGCTCCATGATTTTTCCAGGGACTGAGGTGAGGCTGACCGGCCTGTAGTTCCCAGGATCCTCCTTCTTCCCTTTTTTAAAGATGGGCACTACATTAGCCTTTTTCCAGTCATCCGGGACTTCCCCCGTTCGCCACGAGTTTTCAAAGATAATGGCCTAGGGCTCTGCAATCACAGCCGCCAATTCCTTCAGCACTCTCGGATGCAATTCGTCCGGCCCCATGGACTTGTGCACGTCCAGCTTTTCTAAATAGTCCCTAACCACCTCTATCTCTACAGAGGGCTGGCCATCTCTTCCCCATTTTGTGTTGCCCAGCACAGCAGTCTGGGAGCTGACCTTGTTAGTGAAAACAGAGGCAAAAAAAGCATTGAGTACATTAGCTTTTTCCACATCCTCTGTCACTAGCTTGCCTCCCTCATTCAGTAAGGGGCCCACACTTTCCTTGGCTTTCTTCTTGTTGCCAACATACCTGAAGAAACCCTTCTTGTTACTCTTGACATCTCTTGCTAGCTGCAGCTCCAGGTGCGATTTGGCCCTCCTGATATCTTTCCTACATGCCCGAGCAATATTTTTATACTCTTCCCTGGTCATATGTCCAAGCTTCCACTTCTTGTAAGCTTCTTTTTTATGTTTAAGATCCGCTAGGATTTCACCATTAAGCCAAGCTGGTCGCCTGCCATATTTACTATTCTTTCGACTCATCGGGATGGTTTGTCCCTGTAACCTCAACAGGGATTCCTTGAAATACAGCCAGCTCTCCTGGACTCCCTTCCCTTTCATGTTAGTCCCCCAGGGGATCCTGGCCATCTGTTCCCTGAGGGAGTCAAAGTCTGCTTTCCTGAAGTCCAGGGTCCGTATCCTGCTGCTTACCTTTCTTCCCTGCGTCAGGATCCTGAACTCAACCAACTCATGGTCACTGCCTCCCAGATTCCCATCCACTTTTGCTTCCCCCACAAATTCTACCCGGTTTGTGAGCAGCAGGTCAAGAAAAGCGCTCCCCCTAGTTGGCTCCCCTAGCACTTGCACCAGGAAATTGTCCCCTACGCTTTCCAAAAACTTCCTGGATTGTCTATGCACCGCTGTATTGCTCTCCCAGCAGATATCAGGAAAATTAAAGTCACCCATGAGAATCAGGGCATGCGATCTAGTAGCTTCCGTGAGTTGCCGGAAGAAAGCCTCATCCACCTCATCCCCCTGGTCCGGTGGTCTATAGCAGACTCCCACCATGACATCACTCTTGTTGCACACACTTCTAAACTTAATCCAGAGACACTCAGGTTTTTCCACAGTTTCGTACCGGAGCTCTGAGCAGTCATACTGCTCCCTTACATACAGTGCTACTCCCCCACCTTTTCTGCCCTGCCTGTCCTTCCTGAACAGTTTATAACCATCCATGACTGTACTCCAGTCATGTGAGTTATCCCACCAAGTCCACTGAGGAACCTATGCTATGCTAATATATTTTGATCATGTCAGTATTCCACTATGCTCAAACATTTATATTTGAAATATGGTGTCTTACTTGCAAGTTATTTGGCTGATGAGGGAAGCAGAATTGCCTGTCTTCAAAGAGACTCAGCATATAGTCTTTATTGCTTGCTTTGCTTCCATCTGCTGCTATAGTATACAAGGATAGGAGATTTTTTTTCTCTGTGGATTTATAGGTGTTCTCATAACTAGCAAAAGTTGCATACTCTAAATCAGATAAGGAAGTGTTTAGAATATGTACATGGTTAATACCAAAAGGGACATTGTTCTGCTATCTATAGAACACAATCATCATGGCTCTATGTGAGAATTTTATGTATTTGTAAAATATTGAAAATACATGCAGCATTGAGGTTTAAACTTAGGCTAGTTTTTATTAAGTGCTAAAAATATCTGTTGGGTTTCAGTACATATCTGGGCCAAGACTTTCAAAGCTGGATTCATAAAGTCAAACGTCCAAATCCCATGTTTAAGTACCTAAATATAAGTGGCCTGACTTTCAGAAGTTCTGAACACCCATAAATCATACTGAAACAATGGGTCCTGCAGGTGTTCAGCACATTTGAAAACCAGGTTACTTATATTTAGGTGCCTAATATGGATGTAGAAGTTTGACTTTAGACACCCAGGCTTGCAAAATGTTGGTCCTTGTCCTTAAATCCAATAGCATATAGCAGCATCCCTTCCCCTCAATATGGGCATACCCGCAGCCATATCTTTTATAGAACTGCAGACCCAGAATGATTTTTTTCTTAAAAAGACGTTCAGAAGGAACAGCTGCTTAATTCTATGTGTCTCTTTGCTGAATATTTAGGGGGCACACAGAGTTAAACTGAGCTAAGTTACAACTTGAGGTGCCACTGAACATTGTAGATCATTTTCTACAGAAAACATTTATGTGATGGAGGCTTTAACTGTGGAAAAACATAGGGTAAATTTTTCAGAAGTGCTTAAGTGACTTAGAAGCCTAAGTCCCATTAACTTCAACTATTGTTATTACAAATGTCTAAAGTGTTTGTCATTGCAGTGGTTCAGTGGTTTAGTTACAGAAATAAACTACTGTTTAAGTTTTAAGCCATTAAGTACTGGCTTGAGGATATACCCTTTAGATCTTGATGGATTTGGAAGTGAATGCTGGAATAGAACTTTGGGAGTTTAGTGAGTGTTCTATGAATATGAAGTTTAAAAAATGACAATTGCAGTGGTAATTTTGGCCCTGAACATTAATGGATTTGTTATCCATGAATTTATCTAATTAACCAGTTACACTTTTGGCCTTCACAACATCCCAGGCAACAAGTTCCACAGGTTGGCTGTGCATTATGTGAAGTAGTACTTTCTTATGTATATTTTTACATCTGCTGCCTATTAATTTCATTGGGTGACCCCTAGTTCTTGTGTTATAGGAAGGGGTAAATTAACACTTCCTTATTCACTTTCTCCACACCAGTCATGATTTTATAGGCCTCTGTCATATCCCCCTTAGTTGTCTCTTTTCCAAGCTAATTAGATCTAATCTTTTTTAATCTTTCTTGGTGTAGAAGCTGTTCCATACCTCTAATCACTTTTTTGCCCTTCTTTGTACCTTTTCCAATTCTAATATATCTTTTTTTGAGGTGGAGTTACCAGAACTGCACATCATATTCAAGAGGTTTATGTACTATGTATTTATATGGTGATATTATGATATTTTCTGTTTTGGTGTCTATCCCTTTCCTAATGGTTACCAACATTATTAACTTTTTTGACTGCTGCTTCACATTGAGCAGATGTTTTCAGAGAGCTATCCACGATGACTCCAAGAAGTCTCTTGAGTGATAAGAGCTAATTTAAACCACATCGTTTTGTATGTATAGCTGGGATTATGTTTTCCACTGTGCCTTACTTTGCACGTATGAACATTGAATTTTCATCTATCATTTTTATTGCTCAGTCATCCAGTTTAGTGAGATCGCTTTGCAACTCTTCACAGTCCTCTTTGGACTTAGCGGTTGTGAGGAATTTTGTATCATCTGCAATTTTGCCTCTTCACTGATTGCCCTTTTTATCAGATCATTTATGAATGAATTGAGCAGCACAGGTCCCAGTACAAATCCTTGGGGTGCCCCTATTATTTATCTTTTTCTTTTGTGAAAACTGGCCATTTATTTCTACCCTTTGTTTTCTATCTTTTAATCATCTGTTGAGGAGGAGCTTCCCTCTTATCCCAAGACTGCTTATTGGCCATAATTATTTCCTTAACTAATGAGTTTCAGTGCCACTATTTAAGGAGGTTCTTTTAACTGGGCACACGATATTGCGGGCCAGATTGTGAACTCCCTACTTCCACTGGTGAACAGTTACTTGCATAAGTAGTCCTGTTATCGTCACTGTCTTCGCTATTCATGTGAACATTTGCATGCCAGTGCAAGAAAGGGATTCATAATCTGGTCCTCAGCAGGCATTTCTTAATCAAAGTACATGATTCTAGAGTGATACTCATCTCTTGGGCATATACAGGAGACTCCATTAGAAATTGAAACAGAATGGACTCTTTCTGGAAGGAAACATCTCTTCTGTCACTTTCATATGTCAAACTATTTTTGGAGGACCTGTGAAGATGGAGGTATAGATTAATTAATATTTTGAAAGGTGTACCCAAGGAAAGGAATATTTTCCTGTGTTCATCTCTGAAATGCTTTAATGTTCTATTAATCCATCCACACTTCAATAGATGGCTGCACATTTCTGTTTGTAATTATAAAATACAGCACAGGCAATGAAATCTTGCCACGTGGCATAGAGAACTTGTTAGAAAATCGAGGTCCTTCACATAAGTAACATATGTAGAGAATGTATAATGAAAATTAATTGTATGAGAGGCAGTTTCCTCTTGGTGGGTACTTATTTCCTTCTGTAAACATACAGTATATGGACAAGTTTCTTTTGCCTTTTCACTAGCTATTTGATTATTGTAATCATCTTTGTGGTGTTTTTTTTTAATTGGGGATTTTTTTTTTAAAATGATGCACTGCCTTAAAATATACAGGCTTTGTAAGGTGAGTTCAATTGTAGTGATGCCACCTGATCTGATTTGATGAAAAACTGTAGATACAGCTTTGTACAGATTTAAAGAAAAAATGGCCAACTGCATGGAGAAAAGTGTCTGGGGAACGGAGGGGAGAACGAGTCAGTGGCAATTTTGCGTTACTGTTGTTGAAGCTAATTTTACAGTTATGGCAAATAATTATCCTTTCTTGATAAACCCAGAATACAAATCAGGAAAAAAATGTCATATACTTGGCTTTATCAATTATTTTTCAAACAAACAATCTTTTAAGGTCTCAAACTCCTGTTATATTTACAATATCAAAATTACTCTAATACAATATTAACACTGATGGACTTGTCAAAAATCAGTCATGCAAGACCAACTTCATTTCCTCTTTTGACACAGTTACTGGCCTAGTAGACTGGGGGTGAGAGGGAAGGGAAACAGTAGATGTGATATATCTTGATTTTAGTAAAGCTTTTGACAGTGTCTGACATAACATTTTCATAGGATAGGTAAACTAGGCAAATGTGGTCTAGATGAAATTACTATAAAATGGGTGCACAACTGGTTGAAAAATCACAATCAAAGAGTAGTTATCAATTCTTGCTGTCAAACTGGGAGGGCATATTTAATGGGATCTCGCAGTGGTCAGTTTTGGGTCTGGTACTAGTCAATATTTTCATTAATGACTTGGATAATGGAGTGGCCAGTATGCTTATAAAATTTGTGGATGACACCAAGGTAGGTGGGGCTGCAATCACTTGGGCAGAGAGAATTAGAATTTATAACAACCTTGACAAATTAGAGAATTGGTCTGATATAAGCAAGATAAAATTAAATAAAGACAAGAGTAAAGTACTTCACTTAGGAAGAAAAAAATCACATGCTCAACTACAAAATGGGGAAATAACCAGCGAGCTGGTAGCACTGTGAAAAGGATCTGGGGATTACAGTGGTTCCCAAATTGAATGAGTTAACAGTGTGAATTAGTTGTGAAAATGGCTAATATCATTCTGGGATGTGTAACAGGAATGTCATGTATAAGACATGGGAGGTAATTGTCCTGCTCTAATTGGCAGTGGTTAGGTCTCAGCTGGAGTACTGTGTCCAGTTCTCGGTACCACACTTTAGGAAAGTTGTGGACTAATTGGAGAGAGTCCAGAGAAGATAAAGGGATTGGAAAACATGATCTACGAGAAAAGATTTAAAAAAAAATTGGGCATGTCTAGTCTTGAGAAAAGACTTGGCAGGAGAGAACCTGATAGGTCTTCAAATATGTTACGGGCTGTTACAAAGAGGACACAGCTCAATTGTCCTCCTGGGTTCCCCTGGAGGTAGGACAAGAAGTAATGGGCTTAATCTGCAGCAGGGGAAATTTTAGACATTTTTTCCTTATATCTAACCTAACAATAAAGGTAGTTAAGGACTGGAATAGGCTTCCAAAAGAGGTTGTGGAATCCTTATAATTGGAGGTTTTTAAAAACAGGTTAGACAAACACTTGTCAGAGGTGGTCTAGGTTTATTGGTTCTACCTCAGTACAGAGGGCTGGACTTGATGATGACCTCTCAAGGTCCCTTTCAGCCCTACATTTCTATGATTCTGTGATATTTTGTAGTATCGACTCCTGGAATCCACAAATCACTCTTAGAAATGTTCATTCTGAAGTGTTAATCCCAACATCCTCCACCACATTCTGCTCCTCCTCCTCTGTCACTCCATACATAGACAAGGAAAACAGAGAGGATGTCAAACACCTCCATCTGTCCCAGTAACCCCATCCTTTCTCATCTCATGACCTCCCTAACTTTCATTCTCAACTAGAACTGACTGGAGAACAACAATTCTATTTCATGACAACTTTCAAAACTTGTTTTCATTGTGCATTGGCATGAAAACACAACCTTCTGAACATTTTTGCAAAAATGGAATTGTGTTGCGATATCTGTGTTTTCAAATTGAAACCTGAAATTTTTAATTTGGGAAGGTAAATAGATTGGTAAGTAGTCTGGTGCTTAAAGCCTGGCACAGGTTAAAGTATATTTCTATCAAGTGTTAACCTATTATCTTTGTGGTGAATTCACAAATGTACCTTTTGGCTTGGGCAGAAGGAAGAAAGTTCAGCCTTTTTATGACTTCTCCTCATGCAGGTCCAGTCAGCCATTGAAGCTTAAAATGGCCAAAACATAGCTCCGAATCCTTCCTCACAGGCCCAACGCTCTTCATCCTTCCCCTGTCACAGCAGACAATACTACCGTTCTTCCTGTTGCTGAGGCCCATAATCTTGGCTTCGTCTTTTGAGTTGACCCTCTTTTGACTCACTTCTAGGCCATATCTAAATTCTGCTTCTTCCTCAACACCACCTCCAGTATCCAACGCTTACTGTCTGCCCACACTGCCAAAACTCTTGTCCAATCCATGATCATTTTATGCTTTGATGACTGTGATCTCCTCCTTTCTGGCCTTGATGGCTGCATGCACACTCTGCTCAAGGCCATTCAAATGCTTCTGCTAGAATAATCTTTCTGGCTTGACACTCTGTTATGCACAAACTTTTTGGACCATATCCTCAGTGGGTGTAAATGAATATAGCTCCATTGACTTTACTGACTTACACCAGCTTTTTGTCCTTTGTCCTTACTTTCAAAATACTTCCAAAAGCTAGTCCATCCTACATATTCACCCTAATGTTATCACATGGTTGGCTCTCACCTCCATTTTGTCAATGATGCCAGGCTGATTGTCTGATTCTCTGCTTCACAGACAAGCATTCTCTCATGCTCCCCTTTGAGTGAGAATAATTCCTAGTCAAAATCCATAAAGCCACCAACCTGTCCTCATTCCAGTCCATCTTCAAAACTCACATCTCCCTATACTGTCGATAGTGAATAACAGCCTGATAATGGGTAGGCAGGTGGAGAGTTATGATTACTGCACCTTTTTTGTCTTGTCTTCTACATTGCAAGTTTTTTGTGACAGGGACTGTCAATTTTCATGTGTGCACAGTGCCCAGCACAACAGGGCGCAAGCTTGTTGAGGCATTGAGGTACTACTGCAAAATAAACATTTAAGTAATTGTGAAAATTCCTTCATGATGTACAGTTGTATCAAAATTAATCCTATTCAAAATCCCTCCTCCCCAGTGAAAACTGCAGAATAAGACATTTATAGTTCAATGTTCTTTGGTTCCCCTCCATGGGAAATTAAAATATTTAAGTTTTATTGGTTTAATTCTCTAGAAATATCACTGCTAAGATTTTAGCAATGCTTGCTTTGGTAAATCTTAAATATGAATATTTAACATTAGACATACCTTAGGGAAGATATTTAATGTGAGGAAACTGGCATATAGAAAAAATTACATGACATCTGAGG
This sequence comes from Dermochelys coriacea, assembly GCF_009764565.3. Taxonomy (NCBI): domain Eukaryota; kingdom Metazoa; phylum Chordata; order Testudines; family Dermochelyidae; genus Dermochelys; species Dermochelys coriacea. The sequence continues at coordinate 28,176,659 of NC_050074.1, read as the reverse complement.
GACTGGACAGCTCAAAATAGATGTATGAAGCCTTTCATGTCTCTCTCATTGCTTCAAATTCACTTTATCAATAGAGGCCCATAGTAGCTGCTGTTTGATCTTCAGTACAAGAACAAAGAGCAGCAGGGAGCTGCTGAAGCCTTTCCCTGTTGCCAGAGTCTTTCACTGAAGCGGGGAAAGGGTCTGGCAGCAGGGAGAGTAGCAGCCAGATGCTACTCGGCTAAAAGTAGCAGTGTAGACAGGGGAGGCACTGCTTGGGCCCATAGAGCACTGTGTAGGGTATGTACCCACAAGCTTCAGGTATGTCTTACTTGCCTACGTAGTGCCTCACATCTATACCCATGCTAGGGGAGCATGCAGAGTATGTACCCGACATGCCGCCATAAGGAATGTGCAGTGTAAACATACCCTTGGTGTGTATGTACTGCAGTAGCAACAGAGTGTGCTGTTAGAAATGGCTGAATTCCTTCTACATATCCCAAGCTGTTTTGCCTGGGTCTCTTGGCATAGATTTGTGTCTTGCTGCCTAGCAACGTCTTTGATCGTATGGATTACCGTCCTCAACTTTTTTTTTTTTGCTTTATTTTTTGCAAAGATTCATCCGTTCCCCCTCTGTCCTTATATAGTGCAGTTGCCCGCACCTCAACCATTCCTTCCACTTACTTCACGTATGCATCTTAGGGTTCGTTGGTGGGGATGATAGAACTCTGTCTTTAAACAGCTCCATCATGTGGCTCCTGAACTGAAATATTGGGGATTGTGCTCCACTTTGTACCCAGGAAGATGTATGGGTGTCTGAGTTTTTAGACATTTATCCATGCAGACCTGAACTGCCAAAGCCCTTTGAGGTTTACATTTCATTAACTAGAAATGTTTTCTGTATATTTAGTCTAAGTGTACTATACCATTCTTTACAGTCCAGATAAAATAGACAATTGACATTTCATAGTAAGACTGAACTGCCATTTCACGTAATGGTACCCCTATGTGATGGGGCACGCAGGCCCCACGCTGGCAGGGAGGGAGTTAACAAGGGCCTGTGGGCATAATTGGCCCCACCCTGCTACACCTGCAGTTGTTGTTAGGAGTGGAGAGAGGAAGAGGCCTTAAAAGGAAGAGACCCAGCTCAGGTAGGGCTTGACCAGAAAGGAGGACAGAGCTCTTTGTCTACCTTGAGGAGGGAAGTCTGATTCCAGCCAAGAGCTTGAGACCGCTTGCTATCTGGACAAGCTTCCTCGTAGATGGGATGACTGGAACCAGGAAGACTAACAAAAGGCACTGGCTGCACAGAAAGAAACCCTGAGCAGAAGAGTGGGGTTCTGCTGATGAACCTTCCTGATTTTGAGTTCATTGGTTCCATTTTATTATGGACTCTAATACCCTGGAGGGGTGGGACTCAAGAGTGCCATAGCTGAAGGGCTAAGGCATCATGGCACTGCACTTGTGAGGGGTGGCACCTGACCATCACAGACCTGCAGCTGGGTGAGTTGTGCCCTGATGCACCACAAAGGGGTGTCTAGGCAATCCGGTTACATACTGTGTCTCTGCCTTAGACTATGGGGGTGTGAAGAATGGGTAAATAACAATTCTGTGCATAGACTTTGGTGCAGTATAAAGTGTCTGGGTTATAAAATGTGAATACCGAATGCAGAGGATCAAATTTAACTGAGTGTCTGTGAGAGACGATGCAGATAGTGATACCAATAGACAGGATTGCCTGATACTTTCTCAGTAGCTTGTAACTTTATCAAACTTTAAAAGTTGAGGCATGAAATTTTCCATGCTGATTGTTTGCCTCCAGATAATGTTTTGTTGGGTGGGGGAGTTTTTCAGTTGAAATGGTTTAGTTGTTTCTGAGAATAAGGTAAGAAAAAATGTGTTATCCATGTTAAGAAATTTTACAACTGTTGTGTTGAAAAACTAGTGCTGTCATGCTTTGGAGCAGGGGCTTGAAATTTGGTAGGAATGTAGCTTTTGTATCGGGGATTTGGCTTTGGCAGGTTCTGTGGGTTTTGGGTTTTTTTTTAATTTTTTTTTTAAAAGGCCTAAATCTGGCCAAGTTATAAGCCTCTGAAAAATCGCAGTTCACATATGCTCAGTAGAGACTTGATATTGTCTGGCAGCTAAATTCTCAGAAGAATCCCTCTGCCCTGAGCATGCTCCAGCGTCGAGGTGTGGGAACTGTGGAGACTTTCCTGCAATTGGCTGCTGCCAGCTCCAGGTGGCTGCTGAGGCACCAGGTATGGGAACTGAGAACAGGGAGAATGTCTTATGGTCTAAGTGCTGCTGCTGGCATCTAATCAGCGGGTGCGAGGAAGGCTCCTGACTTGAATGCAGAGGGAACAAGAACTGGACCTCAGGGGGTGGCAGCAGAGGGAGTAGATTGGTACAAAATGCCCGGAGGTGAAGGGATGACTTGGAATGAGAGCTGACAGGAGAGATAAAGGGGAAAGATTGGAAGCTGAGTGGTAGGAGAGACTGGCTAGGCAAAGGGACTAGGAGCTGCAGGGAGGAAAACAAGGTTGGTTTGAAAGGCAAGGCAGAACTAGGACAGGGACAGGCTGGAGGGGGATGGAAGTGGTGCAAGGTTTGGGGGGAATAGGGTGGTAACACAGCACTGTGGGTTCCCTAAGTTGTGCCGCTGATATAACAACCCCCGTCATGCTTTGCAAGTGTGCAGAACTGCTACAAATCACAGTTATATGATTTTTCTTTAGAATTCTAGAGCACCGTTTTTTCACATGGCACTTTCCCCCCCCTCACTCTCAGAAACAGCTGGACCATTTATTTTTCTGAAACAGTGTGTGGCGGAGGGGGGGGGAAGAATCAGCTTGAGTCAGGCACCTGGCATGTGAAACTTCAGCCTGAGCTACAAAATTTTGGCAAAGTTATAAGCAACTGAAAACAGGGTATGATGATAGAGAATGTCAGGCATCCTTAAGTACAGGCTTCAATATATTTTTCCAATCCAGGGAAACAGCTTGCATTGCTCCAGTCATTCCTCTTATCTACAGACCTAATCCAGAGTGTCTGACATCACAGAAGGGTACTCATGCACTCCCTTTCCACTCCAATGCTTGTATATTCCAGTTCTGCTCCCTGACTGACATCTCTCCCGTGGGAAGATGTATTTTAAAAATTGATTGACCCCATTTGGGGGCTTTCTCTTTCAAACCCATCTTCCAGAATAGGAAAGGAAAGAACAGAAGGTGAGAGAAGGCAAATGCTGGAATAGGGTTTGCTGTGCTTTCTGTCAGAACTGTATTCGCTCAGGTTGGGAAAGAAAGCAAAGGGGAGAAGAGAGGTTCTTTGGGATGGGGAGCATTTCAAACTCTTCAGTTCACACCCCTATATACAGTAATACCTTTTAGGGAGTACAGGCTGTTTTGAGACCTATCAAGCACAAATGCTTTTACTTCATCTCTGTGAAGAGGCCATAATGAAAAGACCAAAAGTTAGGAAAAATTTGATGTACTGACAATTTTTTTCCCAGTAGCAGCCTTCTGCTCCCCCATCCATTAAAGAAAAGCATTATAGGAAATAGCTATGGTGAATAATAACCTGGGAAAGGTAGAGGCTGATATTAGCAGTAATGCACTTTCTTCTTCCCCTTGCAGGTAATATCTGTGGAGACCAGAGAAGATGAAATAATAAAAAAAAGATTAATAAAAATGTAAGTGCTAGATATCAGTCTGAAGCAAAATGTGTGATTAAAATATATTGATTGACAACGTGGAAAGACATTAATGGATGTTTTAAGCTTATCGGACACTGGTGGAATTTATATACTATAACTCAGAGATTTGGGAAAAATCAGACTGAGTTAACTTTTATGACAGAATCATTTGAAACAAATGACATTTTGAATGTGATCAGAGAAAAGAGGAAAAACAGACGTCAGGGTAGTCACTGGTTGTATACACTGTCTGCAAGGGATTAAAAAATAATTTCTCAAAATGTGTCTCAAACATGAGCAATGAAGTGTGTTGAATATAGAATCAGAAATTAAGCAGGTGAACCCATAGTTTCATATTCTATGTTTTTATAAAGATTTGTAATCACCCTGCTGAGCTTGTGCTGTAGATGTTCATTGTTAAGCTAAATCTTGTAAAGACTGTAATAGAAGTGTTGATGCAAAATTAGTTATGGGGGCACCACATCTGACTAAACATTACAATTAAATGATCTTTTGACTGGAAACTGATTCTGTTTAAATATACTTGTGTTCTGGTAATGAAGACTAGATGCACTTTTCCCTCTCTGTTTTGGAAGGGTCTGGGTTTTGGTCTCGAATTGATTGATTGCACTGGGAATAGAAAGATTTCTATGACAACAAACTACATAGGAAAAATTATGGAGATTCTTAAAAGCAATATTATTGGCTGATAGGTTTTCCTAATTACACTGTTTTTGACCAGGGTTACAGTTACAATCTCTGTATAATATGCCCTTTGTGCTGCTAGTGTTTTTCAAAGCACTCTACTATGATAGGTTTCAGAGTAGCAGCCATGTTAGTCTGTATCTGCAAAAAGAAAAAGAGTACTTGTGGCACCTTAGAGACTAACAAATTTATTTGAGCATAAGCTTCCGTGAGCTACATCTCACTTCATTGGATGCATCCAATGAAGTGAGCTGTAGCTCACTAAAGCTTATGCTCAAATAAATTTGTTAGTCTCTAAGGTGCCACAAATACTCCTTTTCTTTCTACTGGGATAGTCATTCCTTTTTCTTGTTTAATCAGTGCTATACTGGATGTGAAGGCATCTGTTATCTATGTATTGGTAGTGTTTCAATTTCCAAATGGTACACATTGAACAAATCTGATTGAGTTAACCAAAGAGCTCGCATGAAACTCTGCATTCTAATCTGAAAGTGTGATATAAATGCTGTGTGATCCAAAAATGTCTGAAACAGGAACGAGTTGTCCTTTTAAAACAATATTGCCATCGCAACATATCTGATTAGAATATTTTAAGTAAACAGTTAATTAACTTCACTTGTTATATGGATAAATGAACTTTTAATTAGGTATCTGTGCAATAGTACAAGAAGTTGCTATAGTAACCAAATATTTTTTACTGAATTATAGAATGAATAAATGCATATGTCCATAGAAATATGAATCAAAGGTAAACATGAGTTTGATGGTCACTTCCAAGCCTGCAGTTTGACACAATTCAGAATGAGCAGCATCCCTGTACAATAAGGAGGTCCATAATTAGGATAGCAGGAGTCACTGCCCAGAATGAAGACACTTTAGATGAGAGATGGGGACCAGGACTGGAATTGTTGGAAATCTTACAGGTCAAGCTTGATGTGCATTGGCAAGGCTACCTGGCTGAAGTTTGCACACTTTTTGCTTATGCTAGGCCAGATTTAGGCAGCTACACAGGTATCTTGTACCTCCTCTATTAAGGTGCTGCTAGGACCGGTTGGGGCCCCCTTTGCAAAGCAAATTGCCTGAAATTGCAGATATGATTTTTCTTGAGCATTCCACCTCATTGTCTCAAAGGAGCAACTCAGAAATACCATGGTATTATATAGATACCAGTCTTAACTTAAAACTAAGTTAAGAGAATGTTAAGTTACTGAGGATTCAAAGGTAGAAAATGATCAAGCAAAGTCTTAGCATCTGTTTTCTTCATGAAGTAGCAAGTCACTTTCTCAAAACTCATCATAAGAACAGAGTTCCTGATAAAACTGCTAAAAATAGATGTAAACTCAACAAATACATTAGATCTTTCTAGTAGATTTGGTCTCATCATATTGATTTACAGGACAGTGGGCCAAATCCTGCTTGCCTTATCAGATTAAAAACATTATGCTTTGCTATCTAAGAGGTGAGTATTATTATCATCTCCACAAGAAATGCTCCATTGTAGTCAAGGAAAGCAAGATTTGACTTGAAGTGTAAGTTTATATCACAGTCAAAGTTCTGACTTTTTTTAAAGATAAACTAACACACTATAAACATTTAATCTAAACATTTTGCAATGCTGATACAAAATGCATTCTTAGGCCTGCAATTGTATCTGAAGTTGAAGTCAGTGGGACTCACACGAGTGCAATTATCTGCAGTAGTTTAGATATTTGGCTGTCATTTGATGTTAAAGACCAATAGTGATACATTAATGTAAATGTCAATTACTTCATGAATGTGACTGTAATCAAATACAACATAATTCTGGGCTTTAGTTATCACTTTTGAGAGTCCAGTAAAGTAAATTGTTAGATCTCCATTCTATTTCTTTGTTACAAAAGAACTTACTCTTTTGAAGTCCTGGTAAATATGAACAGTTGTAGGGTATCTGGAACTGTTTGTCTGATGACTTCAAATTGTTGAGACTTTACTTTGGACACAGCGCTAACCTGTCTGTTAAGGTCAGTATGTTTTTCTTTCTTCAGGGAGGGTGGTTAGTATCAATTCGGTAACCAAAACTTGGTTCCAACTTTAACTATAGAGAGGCTACTACCATCCCACAATGTATAAGGCCATCAGGTTTGGTGAAATATGTGTAGCTTTAGTTACTAAACATTTTTTGTACATGAGATCATAACAGGTTATATAATGACATTTAGGAACACTTTAAAACTGTTTTTTTTTTCAAATCCTACAAAAGAAAAGTTTTTGAAGATAAGCCTGTTTGTCTTACCAGACAGGCAAAAAATGTTTGTTTTTTAAATGGGATTATTACTTGACTGAGGAATGTGGGCGTGAGCATGGTATTTGACACTCATTTGCTATTTCCCCATGTCCTCTAACGGTTTTGCAAAGGGCTTATTGACTTCAGTCTTTCCTTTTTTTTTTGATTGTTTCCTTTTTGGACTGAAAAAAATCAGCTATTTGCAGTGAAATAGAACAAGGTGAATTTTTAAATCAGGAAATCAGTCTTTTAACAGTCAAAAGGCTAAAAGAGAGGCTCTGGGTGTTGGCAGGACTTCAGATACCTTTTTCAGGGAAGGTTCAATAACTCCATAAGCCTAAATTTAGAAGTATGTACTACTTTGAAAAATTAGCAGCAAGGAAACTAGGCAGTCTTGCTGAGTGCTCTAACAAAACTATAGTACAGTACTTTCTCAAGGTCAAATGTCTCCTTTTATTGCTGCCTAACTTGAAATATTTCTAAAATCCTGTTCACGGAAGCTGTGTGCAAGAGTGAAATCACTTCAGTTCTACAGGGACCATCTTGCAGTGAAATTGAGAAAGATAAATCAGTGGGCAAAAACTTCACAAAGAATATCTATAGATCCTTATAATGGCTTTTTCAGTCTGGTTCAGCTAATAATTATCAGGACTAGATAAGACAGGAACTTGAAAACTGCAAACATTTATTGACAAGCTGGGTTTTTTAATAGCCCTACTTGCTACCAGTTTTCTGATAACTTCAAAAGGCCTTATGCCCTGAGATGTGCTGATGCAGCACTCATTGACTTCAGTGGTAGTTGTATATACATTTAAATACAGAATTTAGCCAAAAGGCTGGCATCCACATTCGGTCTTTAGATCAGGGGCCATGTCTTCCTTTGTGTTTATACAAACATCTAGTAAATTGGGAACTGGATCTTGATTGGGCCTCTGGGTTCTACTGTAATATAAAAATTAAATAGTAAAAATGATAATTTATTCTTTCATAGTATTTTTCTCCCAAGGACCTGAAAATATTTAATAATTAAACTAAATAATGCTTAGAACCATTCTAGGAGGTAGGTCGTTGTATCCACTTTACAGATATGTAAATATAGGCATGAAGATCTCAGGAGCCTGAGTTTTCAGAAGGAATCACCTGCACTGCCCATTGATTTCATTTGAGGTTATAAGTGCTCAGCTAAATCAGGCTGCACGTGTAAATAAATCAAAAATGGGTTCTCCCCTGCATGTGCTAAATGCCTATTTCCCCTATTTGCAAATTGCTCTGGGGCTCAGGTGGGAGATAGGCACCGGATGCTCAGAGTGAGGCTGCAGTATGCATGTCTGAGAGGCAAAAACTTAGTCACTGAATGAATGTAGGTGCATGGCTCGCACCCTAAGTGACTTGCCTAAGGTTGAACAACAGGATCCAAACCCCAGGCATTTTACTCAAGTAATTCCATTTTAATCAGATATAAGGCAGACAGGAGTTGACTCAGCCAGTGACGCAGTTGGAAACAGAACCTAGGATTCCCAGCCCTCAAGACTCGGGTCAAACCACTAATCATCACTTTCTCCCAATACTTCTTCTTAAGATGAGAATTCTTTTAAAGGATTGGATTTAAATTACAATTCCTGATATTGCAGGTTGCCTGTGTTTAAGAAGCAGACCAGACTAACTGCTGTTCAATCAGATTTTTTCCTTCCTAGCATACTAGATTACAGAAAGATGCTATGTAGTCTCTTCTTCTTGCCTTCAGGAATTTAGCAGAAATAGATATATATATACTTACATACACGGTATTGACTGCCTTTTCCAATATATACTAAAGGTATTTTGCAGAAAATATGCAAATGATTGTGTTGGGAGTAGAGTAGATATGGGTTCACTAGTGTTAAAACAGCGCATGCGCGCGCACACTATATAACATTCATTTTTGCTCTTACAAACTTGCCATTATCTACAACCATATGGATAGTTTTCTGAGCTCAGTTGACACATAATAAACAATAATAATGCTTTGCACTTCTGTAGTAGCTTCCTTTTAAGGATATCAAAGTATTTCACAAACATTAATTAATTTAGCCTCATGGCACTGTGTGATGAAGACACACACACACAGAAGCCAAAGATGGAAAATGCTAACCCAAAATGAAAAGCTTTTACAAATTTATAAAATACAAACACCCCATTCAGAAAAAGGCTGAAACAGAGCAAAAATAACACAAATTGAACAACCCCTGAAAGCCTCTAAAATGGAAAAGGCATCAGTAATAGATTTCTGGTCTCCTCCCCACACACACTAATTTGTTTAAGAGTGCTATGAGAGAGACATGGGACCAACTTCTGCTGGTGGAAGGTATAAGCTATTGAGCTTTCAAAGGTAAAGCTTGTATCTTCCAGCAACAGAAGTTGGTCCCATAGAAGATATATTCCCTCACGGATCTTGTCTCTCTCATATCCAGGGACCAGCATGGCTATCACAACACTGCAAATAAAGTGATACTCACTTTTTTGTAAATATATTAGCAATTATTACATATGTCACACACAAATCAAAACAAAGGTGTGCTGAGCTTTGTAGAGAAGAAGGGTCATGCTAACTAAGGTCCAACCTACTCCCATTCAAGTCAGTGGTAAAACTCCTATTAACCTGAATGGAAGTAAGATCAAACCCTAATTATCTTTCCTCTCTGAATGGACTGCTAGGGTCTTCTTCCATGAACTGACATTAGTTGGAGGGAATTATAGCTGACATTAGTTGGAGGGAATTATTTTATCCTTAGGAGCAATTGAAGCCAATGGGAATTAAAGGTCCTATAAGAGGACTAAACACAGAAATTCTTAAGATTGATCTACTGAAGGACTTAGACCTGAGGATAAATGGCAATCTTAGTTGTGAGAAAATCCAGGATATGTGATTGTCTTTATTTGAACTTTGGGTGAGAGTGCCCCCTTCGATTTTTTTCTTTACAGGAATGATATCTGCATGAAGCCTTTTTCCTTTAGCATTGTGGACTCCAGATCCTAGTTTTCTTAGGACCTTGGATCACATGATCTGTCAGAGAGGTCAGTAATGGAATATAAAACTATTCCCCTTCATCTAACTCAAGAAAGGAGGACCATACACAAAAACATTTAGTTTGCACTTTAGTTTACAGGTATTGGACCACTTTCAGCTCCAGTGTAGACCCAGTGACTTGTGTGAAGTTGGCCACTTCGGAGAATAGGTTCATCTTCTGTGTGTGTGTGTTTGTTAATCAAAGGGAGATTAATGGGTTGAATAATGACTTCAGGTATTGCGATCACTTTCTTGTGTCTGAACTTCCTAAAAGAAATGATAGCGCCTGTGTACTCAAAAAGAAATCTGCTGTTACACACTCCTCCACATGGAGTACCCAGTTCCTTTGTCCATGGCACCATCTGCTTCTACTAGTATGAACTGCCCTGTGACCACTCTCACTTAGGCACAGGACAGTAGTCCTTTGAATAGCCAAATCAACAAGAAGAACAGGAGTACTTGTGGCACCTTAGAGATTAACAAATTTATTTGAGCATTTGATAGTATCTCTTTAAGAGTGGAATCTAAGGCTTGAGCCCCAAGTCCACTGGAAATGACTGGATTTCTACTGATATCAGTCAGCTTTGGATCAGGCTTCTTTAGAATAACTTACTATTTCAGGAAAAAGAACAACCTGAAAAAAACAAATAAAAAAGCCCCCAACCCCCACTCTCATTCTCATTCTCAAAATTAGATTAGGACAACGGTCTTGAATTTTCAATTATAAAAATGTCTTTAAAGTACACCACATTTCTTGTATGCATATTGTGATGGGTTGCCCCACTTAGAATGCCACCTGATGTGCTGAGATACCACTGAGCCTATCTATTATGCCAGCCTGAGTACCCTTTTTACCCGTCTTGATGAGCCAAGCAATTCTATTAAGCCACCTCCTGCACACACAGGCAGGGCCTCTCCAAACTGCAGAACGAAACAGACACTGAGACCAATTCTGTGAAGGCTCAGCTTAAGGGACTTGCCCCCAGCACTCAGGGGTCCACCTCCCTTGGGGTGCAGACCCAAAGATATATTATGAAATCCGTCTCCTCCCTCAATGTGGAGGAAGGAATGCACAACCTCTTACCCCTGCAATTGTGAATTATAAAACCGGGGTTATATTATAAACAAATAAGTTTATTATTCACTTAAAATTCACCTTTTGTAGTTAATATAAGAGATAACAGACAGAAGAAGCAGATTACTGAGCAAATAAAATGAAATACACAAGCTAAGCTCAATATACTTAAGAAACATACTACAAAATGTAAAATCTCACCCTAAATATTGTCATAGGTAGATTACAGAAAGGCAGCTGCACTGGCCTGCAGCTGGAGATTTCAAGTATTTCCACTCAGACTGGATGTCCTTCCAGCCTGGGTTCAACCCTTCTCCCCTCAGTTCAGTTCTTGCTCCCAGATGTTTTTCAGTGTCCCTCTGGGTGGGGAGGCAGAGGAGAACCACAATGATGTCACTCCCCAGCCTTATATAGATCTTGTGTATGGTGGAAACCCTTTGTCTCCCAGTGGAAGAACACTGGCATTCCAAGGGGTGGGTGCAGTACCAGGTGACTCATACCCATGTCTGTGCAGGGCTGTGGCAGCCATTGCTCATAGGCTGTCTGGAGCGTCCACAGGAAGACTAATCTCTTTCAGAGTCCATTGTCTCTGCTAATGGCCCATTAGCCCTGTCTGGCTTTTCCATTGTTGTACCTGAAGGGCTGGTTGGGGTGACACCCAAAGTAACACATTTGAAATACAGATACAGAGTTAATATTCCTAACTTCAGATATAGAAATGATACAGACATACAAACTGGATAATCACATTCAGTAAAATCATAACCTTTCCAATGATATCTTACATGAGCCATCTTGCATAAAGTATATCTCAGTTATGTCATCCATATCATAAGCATATTTTCATAAATAATATGGAGTGAAACATCACACATATATTTATATATGTGTGTGTATATATATTTGTGAAGCATACAAGAAATGTGGTATTTCTATATAATACAAAAAGGAATGTAATAAAATTGGCAACAGGCACACAGCAAGATGGCAACTGGGAGAAGCAACACAGCATTCAAATCGACATTGGATTCCATCTCATCTCCTCACAATCACTGCCCAGTTGCTCAGTCAAAAGCACTCTTCAAAACAAATTTTCCATTTCAGATCTGTTGAGTCAAGAGGATGTCTTTTTACTATGGTCAGTTTTCAGAGTAGAACTACATTGTAAGCATTTTAGTACATAAAGCTTTCTACAGAAGAAGCTTTGGGTCTGATTCAAGCCTATTGAAGTTGACTTCAGTAGACTTTGAATCAAGCCTTTATTGCACTGAAATCAGAACTTCAGAAAATATCCCACCTTTGGCCAAGAGACTTTTGGTTAACTGAGGTTTCTCTGTAGTTACTTACATGTTTTGGATATAGTGCTTTGCTTGCTTACATAATGAGTTCTTTTTATTAAAAAATTGTGTTTAATTTAGTGTTGGTGAAAATGCTGTACTGCCTGTAGAGCACAATCAATGGCAGTGCAAGTTTCCCCACAAACTGCGTTATGATTTATGCATCCACTTAAAGGGACCACTTTGTTGTGTGGGCTCTTTGCTGAGGATGCCTACAAGGTTGCTAATGAGTATCAAATCTAGTAGAACTCTTTATGGTGTGGACTCTTACCTCGAGGACTTGGACTGAGTTGTTGCATAGGCTACTGAAAAACCACCAGATGGGGACAACATTGAGTCAATGCTAATCTGGGCTTGGTTTGTACCACAATCCTGTTACTAATTCCCTTAACTGTTTGGACCACGCTCATGGAATTTTTGGGGGTATATTTCATGTGGTATATGAAGATAGAAATAACTGAAGTAGCCTTTCATTCCAGCTGCCTAACCATGTCATTAACTCTTAAAACTGGCTGTTTTAGACATTTTTTTCTCTGTCTCTTACCAACATATAAATTGTAAAAGAATACAATATGTTTTAAAGTGGGTTCTAGTGTTACAAATATTAGCATATTTAAATTAGCCATAGCAAATGCTGGCAAAAATGTCATTTAATTTGTATTTGGGGGTGGGGGGAATCTTAGGATAAAGTAACTTTGAGGGGGAGTTGAAACATTCAACTGTATAATAACGAGCTACTAATAACTTCTGATGTTTCAAGCCTTGTTTTAATGATTCTAGAAGCTGTGCATTGGAGATTTGAATCTTGTTTTCAATAAGGGTCAAGGCAGTAGCTGTGACTAGAGGCTTGCTTTGTGTGTCTTTCCTGCAAGGCTTATGTCTTGCTAGATCTAAAAAAAAATTGGAGTCAATCTTTACATTTCTTTCATATCAAAACCTCAGAATATGATCAAAAGTTTCGGCTAAAATGAAAACAACATTTTTTCATACAATAAGGAAAGCTTATCTTAATGTAGTAGTAATAAGAATAGAATCACAAAGAATCACAAATCACTTTAGGCCAAAATTTAGGAGGTAGGAGTGGGTCAGAGCAAAGATCCAGTCAACAGAGGCGGGAGAATGTCCAGGCAAAACCACTGAAAATGCTCTGACATCAGTATTCCAAGGACTCTGCGTAAGCCACATCTACAGCTCTTACTACCAGCTTGAGTTCTGGCTGTCTACTCCATGCAGTTTTTCTTCAAGGTCACATGACAGCAGGAAGGGACTCTATGGGTCCTAGTGCTGCTAAAGGTCGGGGTCTCATCTGTAAAGTTCTGGGTCTGGAGAGAACTTGTAGGTGGGGAGGATGGGGAGTGACCTTGGCTGAGACCTGTTTTACCCCCTTCTTCCCCAGAGGAGCAGGCCCTGCCTAAATCATCAAATCCCTCTCCCACTCAAACAATTTCCACCCATTTTAAAATGCATGTTGGAGGAAAAAATATCTTTGCAATGTGCCCTGAAGCACATCAGACCCAAGGGATTGTGGAGGGGATGGGCAGGGGAGAGAGGAGCAAATTCCAAAAGTGGGACACTTTCACAGATAAGCAGCATTGTCTTCCTTATGTCAACAGAGCTTGCATGCCTCCACTGATCTTAACTCTGGTAGTATGGTGCTATGAAAAAGACAGTGTCTCAGATATGTGCATTGTAAGCCATTTAGGTCTTTAAAGCTCAAAACAAAAACTTTAACTTTACCCAGAAATCCCCAGGCAGCTAGTGCAGATCATGAAGTACTGATTTAGTGTGCCAGTGGCAAGATACTGTAAACCAGTTGTTCTCAAACTTTTGTACCGGATGCTCGTGAGAGGCAGACCAGTCCTCACTTAAGACAGCCCCCCAACCTGAAGCAAATACTCACCAGCAACTACACACCACACCACAGAAACACTAACCCAGGAACCAGTCCCTGTAGCAAACCTCATTGCTTACTCTGTCCCCATATCTACTCTAGAGACACCATCAGAGGACCTAACCACATCAGTCACACCATCAGAGGCTCATTCACCTGCACATCTACTAATAAAAAGAAAAGGAGTACTTGTGGCACCTTAGAGACTAACAAATTTATTAGAGCATAAGCTTTCGTGAGCTACAGCTCACTTCATCGGATGCATTTGGTGGAAAAAACATCTACTAATGTTATATATGCCAGCAGTGCCCCTCTGCCATGTACATTGGCCAAACCGGAGAGTCCCTATGTAAAAGAATAAATGGACAAATCAGACATCAGGAATAGTAACATACAAAAGCCAGTAGGAGAACATTTCAATCTTCCTGGACATTCTATAATAGATTTTAAAGTAGCTACACTTAAACAAAAAAACTTCAGAAACACACTTCAAAGAGAAACAGCAGAATTAAAATTCATTTGCAGATTTAACACCATTAATTTGGTCTTGAATAGGGACTGGGAGTGGCTGTCTCATTACAAAAGCAGCTTTGCCTCTCCTGGAATTGACACCTCATCATTTATTGGGAATGGACTACATCCACCCTGATCAAATTGGCCCTGTCAACACTGGTTCTCCACTTGTGAGGTAACTCCCTTCTCTTTATGTGTCATTATCTAATGCTTGCGTCTGTAATTTTCACTCCATGAATCTGAAGAAGTGGTTTTTTACCCACAAAAGTTTAGCACAGATAAATCTGTTAGTCTTTAAGGTGCAACCAGAGCCCTTGTTGTCCTTTCACATAGAAAGCCTCTGAGTGCATGTTCTCCCCCTCCCCTTAAAATTAAAAACACTTTTTAAAATGTATTTAACACCATTATAAATGCTGGAGGCAAAGCGTGGTTCGGGGTGGAGGCTGTCAGCTCATGACCCCCCCATGTAAGAACTTCATGACCCACTGAGGGGGTCCCGATCCCCAGTTTGAGAACCCCTGCTCTAAATGGACTATCATATTCTACACTAGCTACAGTTTCTGGATGCTTTTAAAGTGAATAGACTGAGTATCTTCTTTAAATCTAAAGGGGCCATGAAATGGGTATGCCTGTAGAGTATGCAGTATGAAGACAAGAATTATCTCCATTTTATAAATGGGAAAGAGAGAAGTTGTGACTTGCATACAAAGTACAGTACTACTATTACCTAGTACATTGGTAAAGACAGGTGAATCAGGAGGCCTGGCTAATCCTGTTTCTAATGCTAATTTTTGATGGATTGCCTCAGGCAAGTCATTTTAACCTCTCACTTTATAGGAGTGATCAAAAACCTACCAAGTATTTGTGAAGTGATGCATACTGTAAGTGAAAAATATTACAAGGTGAATCCGTGGTAGGAGTCCTAACAGAACAGTTTTGCTCCTGGTTTGTAGGCTTATGTTGACAGGTGCATGCTTTCCTCCTGATCCCTCTAAAGTAGATATCAAGATAGTGAAAAATATTTTGTGCAAAAATTAATCAAAAGCTTTTGCAAATGTGAAAAACACTGCTAAAATGTTGTTTCCAAGCTCAAACGGGGAACTGTTAATGGAAAAACCTTCTGAATGAATATTTTACCCAACTTTAATCAGGTTTTTGTCAATGGGAAAACAACAGTTGCCCAAAACATAATTCATTTGCACAGTTACTGTTTTCTTAAAACCAGAGTGAATGGTTTCAAATTTTGTACCTTGAAGAAACTTCAAAATTTTGGTACAGTAGATATTAAACACTAGTTTTATATTTGCCAAACTAAAATATCTATTTTAATGACATTGCTGGGATTCTCAGATACAGGAGGCAATCAGGGAAAGATTTGTAAGAAAAAGGAACCAGAGGAACTTCTCAAAAGAACTTATATAAAAATCCCCCTCACTTCTTTGTTCTGTTTCCATTCAATTTATTCCACCTTTTGTTCTTTCCTTTCCTTTCCTTTCTTTTTTTCTCATTTGAAATACTTTTAAAAATGAATTTCATAGTTATAATCAGTTTTCATCCTGTTTTTAGTAGTGTTTTTTTAAAAAGTAGCTTAATATTCTTTGGGCTTATCATTGTCCATAGAACAAGGGCAGGCACATTTCTGAGATAACTTGATTTTGCTTCGTAAACCATAAAAAAACAAAAAACAAAAACCAACCTCTTGTAAAACAACAAAAATCTATGTTGTAATTTCTTATGGATACCCATCCATCCACTGTGTGGGGTTTTTTTGCTTGCTTTGTTTCAAATTCTGTCCGGGATAGATTCTCCAATAACAATCAATAATCTGACATGTGACATAAGCTACAATTATGACACTTTTTGGGTCGAGTCCTGGTTGTCTTTAGTGTAAAGGACAGCATATAACCTCTTTTCAGATGTCTCTTCTGTAATTCCTTTGGGTCCCAAGAAGAATATTGCATTTTCTTCTTCTGTGCCAAATGGTATCAGGAGATAGTGTGTTTGTTTTTGTTTGGATTTCAGTATTCTGGTTTTGGAGATACTAGCAGAAATATAACTCTTGTGTTGCAAACCTCGTATTTTATGCCTTATTTTCAGGTGTTAAAACTCTTGGAATATCTTTTCACTCTTGGTGGTTGTTTTCAATAAAAAGGATTATGTTAATCAATGCTATTTGGAGTGGGCTCCTGTTGTATCAAACACCTTGTCTAACAGAAACAGCCTTCTCTGTTTACTATCTAGTACCCGAAAAATATGCACTGGAGAAATGGTTTTTCATGAAGCTATGTGCAAAATGAGAAGCATTCTGGCTTTGCCATTATCTCACTCAGCAGAAATCCCTCAGGTCCCTGTAGTCTATTCATCTGATTTAAGACTACTCATCACACAATGCATGCAGTCAGTGCACACAATGGCAATGCACATGAGTATAACATGCGATTTGTATTATTCCTTATTTTTAAAAAATACAACAGTGTTTTACAGTAAAGGTTCCAAACCCTGCCATATAGCTATCCCATGATGTACTCCCTTGGAACATTTGTTGTAGATTTTAAAACCAATAAAAGGTACATGTCAAGTATTTTGATACTTCTGTCGAAATTAGACCAAACTTGAATTTTTTTTATGTTTTAGTAAGTTTAAAATTTTGCGTGATGCCTCTGCATGTCACGGTTTCAGCCAAATCCAGCCAGGAAGGTGTTTTCTTCGTATCGCTAATTTAGAGAGAAACTGGAGGACTAGAATGCTTGCAAGAATCATAGAAGATTAGAGTTGGAAGAGACCTCAGGAAGTCATCTAGTCCAACCCCCTGCTCAAAGCAGGACCAATCCCAACTAAATCATCCCATCCAAGGCTTTGTTAAGACGGGCCTTAAAAACCTCTAAGGATAGAGATTCCACCACTTCCCTAGGTAACCCATTCCAGTGCTTCACCACCCTCCTAGTGAAATAGTTTTTCCTAATATCTAATCTAGATCTCCCCACTGCAACTTGAGACCATTGCTTCTTGTTCTGTCATCTGCCACCACTGAGAACAGCCTAGCTCCATCCTCTTTGGAACCCTCCGTCGAGTAGTTGAAAGCCGCTATCAAATGCCCCCTCACCCTTCTCTTCTGCAGACTAAATAATCCCAGTTCCCTCAGCCTCTCCTCGTAAGTCACGTGCCCCATCCCCCTAATAATTTTTGTTGCCCTCTGCTGGACTCTCTCCAATTTGTCCACATCCTTTCTGTAGTGGGGGCCCCAAAACTGGATGCAGTACTCCAGATGTAGCCTCACCAGTGCCGAATAGAGGGGATTAATCACTTCCCTCGATCAGCTGGCAATGTTCCTACTAATGCAGCTCAATATGCCGTTAGCCTTCTTGGAAACAAGGGCACACTGTTGACTCCTATCTAGCTTCTCATCCACTGTAATCCCCAGGTCCTTTTCTGCAGAACTGCCACTTAGCCAGTCGGTCCTCAGCCTGTAGCCGTGCATGGGATTCTTCCACCCTAAGTACAGGACTCTGCACTTGTCCTTTGTGAACCTCATCAGATTTCTTTTGGCCCAATCCTCCAATTTGTCTAGGTCCCTCTGGACCCTATCCCTACCCTTCAGCATATCTTCCTCTTCCCCGCAGCTTAGTGTGATCCGCGAACTTGCTGAAGTGCAATCCATGCCATCCTCCAGATAATTAATGAAGATGTTGAACAAAACCGTCCCCAGGACCGACCCCTGGGGCACTCCACTTGATACTGGCTGCCAACTAGACATCGATCCATTGATCACTACCCATTGAGCCTGACGGTCTAGCCAGCTTTCTATCCACCTTATAGTCCAATCCATACTTTAACTTGCTGGCAAGAATACTGTGGGAGACCATATCAAAAGCTTTGCTAAATTTAAGATATATCATGTCCACCACTTTCCCCATATCCACAGAGCCAGTTATCTCCTCATAGAAGGCAATCCGGTTGGTCAGGCATGACTTGCCCTTGGTGAATCCATGTTGACTGTTCCTGATCACCTTCTTCTCCTTCAAGTGCTACAAAATGGATTCCTTGAGGACCTGCTTCATGAATTTTCTAAGGACTGAGGTGAGGCTGACCAATCTGTAGTTCCCCAGATTCTTCTTCTTCCCTTTTTTAAGGATGGGCACTAGATTTGCCTTTTTCCAATAGTCCAAGACCTTCCCCGATTGCCAGGAGTTTTCAAAGATAATGGCCAGTGGCTCTGCAATCACATCAGCCAACTCCCTCAGCACCCTCAGATGCATTATGTCTGAACCCATGGACTTGTGCATGTCCAGCTTTTCTAAATAGTCCTTAACCTGTTCTTTCACCACTGAGGGCTGCTCACCTCCTCCCAGTGCAGGAGTCTGGGAGCTGACCTTGTCTGTGAAGACTGAGGGAAAAAAAAGCATTTACTTCAGCTTTTTCCACATCATCTATCACTAGGTTGCCTCTCACATTCAGTAAGGGTCCCACACTTTCCCTGACCACCTTCTTGTTGCTAACATATTTGTAGAAACCCCTCTTGTTACCCTTCACATCCCTTCCTAGCTGCAACTCCAGCTTTGCTTTCGCTTTCCTGATTACACCCCTGCATGCTCGAGCACTATTTTTATACTCTTCCCTAGTCCTCTGTCCAAGTTTCCACTTCTTTTTAAGCTTCCTTTTTGTGTTTAAGATTACCGAAGATTTCTCTGTTAAGCCAAGCTGATCGCCTGCCATATTTGCTATTCTTTCTGCACATTGGGATGGTTTGTTCCTGCATCCTCAATAAGGCTTCTTTAAAATGCAGACAGCTCTCTTGGACTCCTTTCCCCCTCATGTTAGCCTCCCAGGGGATCCTGCCCATCAGTTCCTTGAGGGAGTCAAAGTCTGCTTTTCTGAAGTCCAGGGTCCATATTCTGCTGCTTTCCTTTCTTCCTTTTGTCAGGATCCTGAACTGGACCATCTCATGGTCACTGCTGCCCAGATTGCCACCCACTTCTCCTTCCCCTGCCAATTCTTCCCTGTCTGAGCAGCAGGTCAAGAGGATCACAGCCCCTAGTTGGTTCCTCCAGCACTTGCACCAGGAAGTTGTCCCCAATGCTCTCCAAAAACTTCCTGGATTAGCTATGCACTGCTGTATTGCTCTCCCAGCAGATGTCAGGGTGATTGAAGTCCCTCGTGAGAACCAGGGCCTGTGATCTAAAAACTTCTGTTAGTTGTCCAATGAAAGCCTCGTTTACATCATTCTCCTGATCTTGTGATCTATAGCAGACACCCACCACACCATCACCCTTGTTGATCTCATCTCTAAACTTAACCCAAAGACTCTCAACAGTCTCTTCTCCAGTTTCACACTGGAGCTCTGAGCAATCATATTGCTACCTTACATACAGTGCAACTCCTCCACCTTTTCTCCCCAGCCTGTCCTTCCTGAACAGTTTATACCCATCCATGACAGTGCTCCAGCCATGTGAGTTACCTCACCAAGTTTCTGTTATTCCAATCACATCATAGTTCTTTGACTGTGCCACGACTTCCAATTCTTCCTGCTTGTTTCCCAGATTTCTTGCATTTGTGTACAGACACCTAAGATAACCAGCTGATTGCCCTACTTTCTCAGTATGAATCAGGAGGCCTTCCCTGTTGCACCATCCTCCTTGTGTTTCCTCCCAGTATCCCACTTCCCCACTTACCTCTGGGCTTAGGTCAGAAGTCTTTGCTTTCTCCTGAAATTGCAAATCTGAATTCTTTTCCCCCTTTGTTTGTGGAGCAGCATCCCATGTGATCATGGGAGACTTTAACTTCCCAGATATAGACTGGAGGACCAGTGCTAGTAATAATAATAGGGCTCAGATTTTCCTAGATGCAATAGCTGGTGGATTCCTTCATCAAGTAGTTGCTGAACCGACTAGAGGGGATGCCATTTTAGATTTAATTTTGGTGAGTAGTGAGGACCTCATAGAACAAAAGGTTGTAGGGGACAATCTTGGCTCAAGTGATCATGAGCTAATTCAGTTCAAACTAAATGGAAGGATTAACAAAAATAAATCTGCAACTAGGGTTTTTGATTTCAAAAGGGCTGACTTTCAAAAATTAAGGAAATTAGTTAGGGAAGTGGATTGGACTGAAGAACTTATGGATCTAAAGGTAGAGGAGGCCTGGGATTACTTTAAATCAAAGCTGCAGAAGCTATCGGAAGCCTGTATCCCAAGAAAGGGGAAAAAATTCATAGGAAGGAGTTGTAGACCAAGCTGGATGAGCAAGCATCTTAGAGAGGTGATTAAGAAGAAGCAGAAAGCATACAGGGAGTGGAAGATGGGAGGGATCAGCAAGGAAAGCTACCTAATTGAGGTCAGAACATGTAGGGATCCAGTGAGACAGGCTAAAAGTCGAGTAGAGTTGGACCTTGCAAAGGGAATTAAAACCAATAGTAAAAGGTTCTATAGCCATATAAATAAGAAGAAAACTAAGAAAGAAGAAGTGGGGCCGCTTAACACTGAGGATGGAGTGGAGGTTAAAGATAATCTAGGCATGGCCCAATATCTAAACAAATACTTTGCCTCAGTCTTTAATAAAGCTAAAGAGGATCTTAGGGATAATAGTAGCATGACAAATGGGAATGAGGATATGGAGGTAGATATTACCATATCTGAGGTAGAAGCGAAACTGAAACATCTTAATGGAACTAAATCGGGGGGCCCAGATAATCTTCATCCAAGAATATTAAAGGAATTGGCACCTGAAATTGCAAGCCCATTAGCAAGAATTTTTAATGAATCTGTAAACTCAGGAGTAGTACCGAATGATTGGAGAATTACTAATATAGTTTCTATTTTTAAGAAAGGAAAAAAAAGTGATCTGGGTAACTACAGGCCAGTTAGTTTGACATCTGTAGTATGCAAGGTCCTGGAAAAATTTTTGAAGGAGAAATTAGTTAAGGATATTGAAGTCAATGGTAAATGGGACAAAATACAACATGGTTTTACAAAAGGTAGATCGTGCCAAACCAACCTAATCTCCTTTTTTGAAAAAGTAACAGATTTTTTAGATAAAGGAAATGCAGTGGATCTAATTTACCTAGATTTCAGTAAGGCATTTGATACCGTGCCACATGGGGAATTATTAGTTAAATTGGAGAAGATGGGGATCAATATGAACATCAAAAGGTGGATAAGGAATTGGTTAAAGGGGAGACTGCAATGGGTCCTACTGAAAGGCGAACTGTCAGGTTGGAGGGAGGTTACCAGTGGAGTTCCTCAGGGATCGGTTTTGGGACCAATCTTATTTAATCTTTTTATTACTGACCTTGGCACAAAAAGTGGGAGTGTGCTAATAAAGTTTGCAGATGATACAAAGCTGGGAGGTATTGCCAATTCGGAGAAGGATCGGGATATTATACAGGAGGATCTGGATGACCTTGTAAACTGGAGTAATAGTAATAGGATGAAATTTAATAGTGAGAAGTGTAAGGTTATGCATTTAGGGATTAATAACAAGAATTTTAGTTATAAGTTGGGGACGCATCAATTAGAAGTAAGGGAAGAGGAGAAGGACCTTGGAGTATTGGTTGATCATAGGATGACTATGAGCTGCCAATGTGATATGACTGTGAAAAAAGCTAATGCGGGTTTGGGATGAATCAGGAGAGGCATTTCCAGTAGGGATAAGGAGGTTTTAGTACCATTATGCAAGGCACTGGTGAGACCTCACCTAGAATACTGTGTGCAGTTCTGGTCTCCCATGTTTAAAAAGGATGAATTCAAACTGGAGCAGGTACAGAGAAGGGCTACTAGGATGATCCGAGGAATGGAAAACTTGTCTTATGAAAGGAGACTTAAGGAGCTTGGCTTGTTTAGCCTAACTAAAAGAAGGTTGAGTGGAGATATGTTTGCTCTCTATAAATATATCAGAGGGATAAATACAGGAGAGGGAGAGGAATTATTTCAGCTCAGCACCAATGTGGACACAAGAACAAATGGGTATAAACTGGCCACCAGGAAGTTTAGACTTGAAATCAGACGAAGGTTTTTAACCATCAGAGGAGTGAAGTTTTGGAATAGCCTTCCAAGCGAAGCAGTGGGGGCAAAAGATCTATCTGGTTTTAAGATTCTACTTGATAAGTTTATGGAGGAGATGGTATGATGGGATAATGTGATTTTGGTAATTAATTGATCTTTAAATATTCAGGGTAAATAGGCCTAATCTCCTGAGATGGGATATTAGATGGATGGGATCTGAGTTACCCAGGAAAGAATTTTCTGTAGTATCTGGCTGGTGAATCTTGCCCATATGCTCAGGGTTTAGCTGATCGCCATATTTGGGGTCAGGAAGGAATTTTCCTCCAGGGCAGATTGGAGAGGCCCTGGAGGTTTTTTGCCTTCCTCTGTAGCGTGGGGCATGGTTGACTTGAGGGAGGCTTCTCTGCTCCTTGAAGTCTTTAAACCATGATTTAAGGACTTCAATAGCTCAGACATAGGTGAGGTTTTTCATAGGAGTGGATGGGTGAGATTCTGTGGCCTGCTCTGTGCAGGAGGTCGGACTAGATGATCAGAATGGTCCCTTCTGACCTTAGTATCTATGAATCTACGAATCTCACCCTAACAAAAGTCAAGCAAAGGGGATATTGTTCACTAGGAGCTGTGTAGTTTCCAGAAGAGCTGCTTACAATGATAATACTTTGCATGTGAAAACGGAAGGTTATAAATAAAATATGGAACCTTCACTATACAGGTGCTACTTGGCATCTCTTACAATAGAGAAATAAATATTTCTCTAATTCACTCTGGTCTATAATCTCTGAATACTCTACAAGGGCCAACCATCACCTGTCTTTACCCATAGCATGAACTATCCTCAGAGATGTCCCTTGAGATGTAGCAATTATATCATGTGCTATAATACCTGGAAAGACATTTTTTTATTTTGCCCAATGGACCATACTTGATCACCACTAAGATATTTTAAAATGTTTTGACTGTCATCAAAGAAGTCTGTGAAGAGAGAACATAATTTGAAGTGTGTTTTTGTTCATTCTGGACAAGTCCAGACCACAGACAGGCTCTGCATTTCAGTAGAGGTAGATCAGAATTAATTTATGACCCAATCCCATTTTTCTTTCTACACACATGGCATCTTAATCGGGAATATTAACTTTTTGTTGTTTTAATACCCAAAAACCTTTGAAGAAAAAATTAGGATCAGCTTGAGGTTGGAATTCAAATAATGCTTCTGAACTTTCAGAGGATCATTGATGACAAATTTTTATTTGATTATCACAAAAAGGAGCCTTTACAACTTCATATGGTAGCTGCCTCTGGTACCAACAGTGTGTGGTAAGCCTACAGCCATGTTTGCATTCTCCGTTTCTTATGCAGTCTGAGAAAATTAATATGCAGACCAGCTCTTTTCAATATAACTTATGTTCATTATTTGTGACACTGATTGCTACCTAAGTCTAAATATATCAGCTTCTGGTCTGTCAAATGACTCTTGCATGAATGTAAAGTTGCTTTCAGGAGCCAGTTTTCTACCAGTCAAGTGACACTTCATTCCTCTTATATTCAAAAAGAAATTCTCTATAGCTTGTCTAGTTCTGGTTGACAGCCTTGTATTTCTTTTTCTTTTAGCAAAGGGAAGAATGAGTTTTCCCCTTTTATATGATTGTTTTATACCCTTTCATTTTTGTTTCTCTTCTGTAATCTGATGCATAACTCAATCTTCCTATAATAAGTACCCCTTTGTACTGATAAAATGGTACTATATCCTTTGGCATACACAGTTTACTTTCATAATGAGTTTGAATCACACTTCTTCCTGTTTTCTTTTGTTGCACCGTACATTGTTGAACATACTAATCCCTTACTGATACTGACCTCCTTTGTTTCAGAGTAGCAGCCGTGTTAGTCTGTATTCGCAAAAAAGAAAAGGAGTACTTGTGGCACCTTAGCGACTAACAAATTTATTTGAGCATAAGCTTTCGATGAAGTGAGCTGTAGCTCACGAAAGCTTATGCTCAAATAAATTTGTTAGTCTCTAAGGTGCCACAAGTACTCCTTGACCTCCTTTGTAAAGCACTTTGAGATTTACTCAGGAAAAGTGCTATCTGAGATCTAGTATTATTATTAATGCTATTTTGTGGCTCCTCTGTTACTGCATTTGTTTTTATCTGCTGTAATCGATAAACACTCATAACTTTAAATTGACTCTTTTTAATTAGTCTTGGTTTTTACACAATTCAAGTTTTTAAACCATTTTTCTATAACATTACATAATTAACCTTACAACTTGCATGAATGCTGCATGGGATAATCAGGGTGCTGTATGTGACTAATGGGGCCTTGGATTATGGTTATCATTAAAACTCCATGAAGCTCAGTAAGATTCTAATCTTAGTATTACATTAACAATTTTTGAATATATTTTAGTCTCTTTAAGGTTTTTTTTTAACTATAATTATGTTGCATTATCACAATTACAAGTACTTGGTTTAAGAAGTAGAACTAATTGGTAGTCTGGTAATGGTTTATTTAGAGCTTTGTCTTGAATTAACTCTTCCATGCTGGGCATTAATGGTGCTTGCACATCTGATCCAAAATGATAAATATTGATGAGTATTCAGCCTCCAAAATACTGATGAATATTCATCAACTATCTACCAGGACATAGGTATAGTTATTAATGTTCTTCTAAAATTATTCTGCCATTCAAGATGCATACAATGGTTCAGAATTAACTTGCTGGCAATATAAAAATGTCAAAAGATTCAGAAATCTAGAAAAGCACAGAAATTTGGACACAAATCAATTTGAAAATCTTACATGAGCTGGGCAACTTTTTAAATTTCATATAGCTCCTTGTTTCATCTGGCTGAAATTATTAATACAACAGACTCTTATATTTTTTGTATTTAATTATTTTGCTTCTAGTTTTGGCTCAAACCAAGGAGCAAAGAAGCTAGTGAATTTACAAAAGGAAACAAAAGTGAAGTAAATCCTTTTTCCACCACAGAAGTGTTCTAGTTTTGCTTTGGTTCAGCTGGAAGTTCAAGTTAGCTTACCGTACCTGTCTGGAGCATTTATGAATGTGGATTTGCTCTCTTGTTAAAGGAAAAAATGGGTAATAAACTTACATCAACGGCCAGGGAGTGGACAGTGGCTAACAGGGTATAACTATTAAGCAAACTACAGTAGGAACAGCAGAAGGCTTTGAGAAAAGGAACATGCTTTGAGCAGGGGATTGGACTAGATGACCTCCTGAGATCTCTTCCAACCCTAATCTTCTATGATTCTACGCTCTGAAACATTAACATTCCCCAGCTTCAGAAGTCATTTTATTTCATCAGCATCAAGATTATCCACTGGGGTCATACCAATACCTTGGACATATATGTGGAAGACTTTTGCTTCAGTCAGGTTTCTAGGGGAAGGGAGGAGATGTACTATGGGGATCAGGACCCACTCCCCAAAATACAGTGATCCCAAATGAATTATTAAAACACAAATTCCTGTTCAGGTGGTTTGGCTGGTAAGTGCCTTGCTGCCTCTCATCTCCTTTTAATTCCTATCCTTCTGTTTTCATGATTTTCTTCTGCAGCTGTCAAAACTGTTTAGTTTTCATTTTAACTTTTAATGTTAATTTATTTCATTTGCTAAGAAAGGGGATAAAGTGATCTAAGATTAAAAATCAGGTTCATGAGTCTGTGGAAAAGCCCACACAAATGAGTAAGCCTGTGCAAAATATTTCCAAGAAATAGAAATTCCTTTTTAATTAAGGACTGGTTTGAAGAAGCTTTTCAGCCTTGTATTAGTGAACATAAATTGTATTTAGAGAGTGAAAGTCCAGACTTATTCATCTACTTTGTTTCCCCCTTCTTCAGCATTGCAGTATTTTCAACCATAAAGAGAAAAATGGATCTATCTTACCATTTCATAGCCTCATAGATATTACAGATAGAAAAGGCCTGTTCCAATATTTACTTTGTCTCTGGTAATCCAGACTGGTTCCTTTTATCTTATATTCACCAAAGCTTTTCAGTCCACTTGCAAATGGATTCAAAGCATGGGGGTCTGCTTCCTTTTCTGGGTGTTTTAGTCTTCCATTTATTACATCTCACATTAAGGAAATATTTACTGATGGTTACCCTAAATTTTCTTTTGATTAATTTCATCTCATTAATGCTATTTATGCCTGTCCTGATCAATGGAACTGGAGTCAGAGGGTCCATGTTCCCTGCAGGAACTGTTACTGAGGGGACACCAGGAAAACTGGGAATGTGAAGAATTGGGTTGGAAGCAACTCAGCCACATGGACAGAGTGGCCCATAGGGTTTATTAATGTTCTACTTATTCAACTTAACCTTG
Organism: Dermochelys coriacea; assembly: GCF_009764565.3. Taxonomy (NCBI): domain Eukaryota; kingdom Metazoa; phylum Chordata; order Testudines; family Dermochelyidae; genus Dermochelys; species Dermochelys coriacea. The sequence goes on along the minus strand of NC_050074.1, from coordinate 28,149,818 downwards.
CATTCAGCTTCACTCTTTGCTTAGGAAACATGGTGGCAGTATCTGAGCTGTGAATTCTCTGAAGTGCATTAGCGGGCAGACTGAACTATGGAATTTGCCCTGAATCCTTTGGAGCTCTGGATTTTGCAGACACAAAACTAGACCAGTGAAGGACTGGTGGAAGGAGGAGTTTGAGCTGTGCACAGACCTGGCCATGCAGTAGAATTTCAATAAAAGGAAAGTAAAATTGTTGTTTTACCTGACTGGGGAACAGGGCAGAGAGCTCTGCACCACTCTGAAGATTGCCATTGACTTTAGTCTTCCAACAGCTCTGGGAGCCCTGGGGAATTATTGCTTCCCAAAGCAGAACAGAATTGTATAGTGACAAATCTTTCACTAGAGACCAGTCCGAAGTGGAGGGATAGACTCCTATGTTACTGCCTTATGCACGTTGGCAGCTATGTTCAATTTGGAGGATTGGAAACACTCAGCAATTCAGGACAGTTTGTGGCAATTGAGATCACCACTTGCAGGAGCAGCTGATCCAGGAAGAAGGGAATCTTGCATTAGCCAGATGCTTACGCGTGGGACCTGCAATGGAAGCCTCAAGAGAAAGGATGGAAGCCCTAGGAGGCATAACACCCTCAGAGGTACATGCAGGGAGACAACAGCAAAGGAGAGCAGGTGGCCAGGGTTCCAGACCCATTGTGAGATGTATTTATTGTGGAAGACAGCATGAGCAGGTAATGGAGAAGTGCCCCACACTGGGATATCATTGCGAGGAATGTGCCAAGTTGAACCTTTTTAGTAGTGTGTGCAAGAGTAGAAGCTGCTTTCAGGAAAATTCAGTCAAACTTTTACAAGAGGGGATGGCACATCAGCAGTGATGACATCCTGACAAAAAGAAAAGGAGTACTTGTGGCACCTTAGAGACTAACAAATTTATTAGAGCATAAGCTTTTGTGAGCTACAGCTCACTTCATCGGATGCATTTGGTGGAAAAAACAGGAGAGATTTATATACACACACACAGAGAACATGAAACAATGGGTTTATCATACACACTGTAAGGAGAGTGATCACTTAAGATAAGCCATCACCAGCAGCGGGGGGGGGAAAGGAGGAAAACCTTTCATGGTGACAAGCAAAGTAGGCTAATTCCAGCAGTTAACAAGAATATCAGAGGAACAGTGGGGGGTGGGGTGGGAGGGAGAAATACCATGGGGAAATAGTTTTACTTTGTGTAATGACTCATCCATTCCCAGTCTCTATCATCCTGACACTCTCCTTGAATCTGAGAGCATATCAGGTTCAGGCCCAGTTGGGACAGGAAAGCAACCAGGGACAATACTAACCTCTGTGCATGCAACGGTAGTATTAGGGAAATAGCATGTGTTTTGAGCTGGATAGCAGGGCCTCCTACAGTGAGATTCCTCAGGGTGAATTGGATTTGAACACACCTATTACAAAAAGCAGCTGCAATCTAATAATGTACAATGAGACCATAATGCAGTCTGTAAGAAAATGTGACCTCCTAGTAACTAATCCAGAAAAGAACAGATGTACTAATTGAAGTTTGGGGTGCTGGATGATAAACCTGCAGTCATACAAGCCAAGGAGCTGATCAGGGTGTGCCACATCAGAATTTTATAAAAAAAAAAAAGGAGTACTTGTGGTACCTTAGAGACTAACAAATTTATTAGTTAGTCTCTAAGGTGCCACAAGTACACCTTTTCTTTTTGTGAATACAGACTAACATGGCTGCTACTCTGAAACCTGTCAGAATTTTATAGCTGCAGTGCAAGAAGCTACAGAAGGATTCCCGGGGACAACAAAGACTATTTTAAAGTATATGGGGATGTTTTCAAAGGCAATGGTTCCTCAAAGGAAAGCTGTGACTAGAAGTAAACCTCAGAGTGGAACCTGTGTGCTTATCACAAAGGAAAATTCCAGGGGCAGTATGTCATCCAATATACAAGGAGCTCAAAAGTCTGCAGAATAAGGGTATAAATAGCAAGTGAAAAGGCCCATATAACCTGGGTGAGAAGCATGGCAGTGGCAAAGAAGCCATCAGACAAATTACATATCTGCATAGACTCAACCAGTGAACCAGGCTTTGAAAGGATGCCACTATCCAGTGCTCACAATTATTGACATCCTGCCAGAACTCTTCAAAGCCAGAATCTTTACAGTCTGTGATGTGAGGAATGGGGTTTGGCGCATTAGCCTGGATAAACAGCCCAGATTACAACTTTGTAACACTATTTGGTTGCCTCAGATGGCTGTGCATGCAGATGAGCATAAGCCAAGCACCAGAGGTGTTCCAGAGAAGACACCCCCAAATGCTGGAAAGACTGCCTGGGGTAAAAATAATGCCAGGTATCCTCACTGTAGGTGAAGGAAGTAATGAAACATAAGGTGAATGAAACTATGACAGAAAACCCCAAGCTTTTCTACAGCATTGCAGGAAGAAGAACATAAAACTCAACCCAGGAAAAATGTGACTCCACAGAGTGAGGTGATATGTGTTGGACATCAGTTTGCAGCAGAGGGCCTGAAAGCAGACCTCAATAAGATCAAGGCAATCAGAGCTATGCTAACTCCAGGAGATGTAAAAGGGGCACAACTTCATGGCAATAACAAATTTTCAGTCCAATTTTCTGTCCACGCCTGACTGTAATAGCGGAACCCCTACATCAGCTCCCAAGGCAGGATGTGGAGTATGACTGGGCAGGTCCCTAACAGTGAGCATTTGACGTGCTGAAACGGATCATAATGGATGCCCCTGTCCTGAAGTACTAGCAGCTAGGAGAGCCCCTGATACTCCAGCGTGAGGCACTGGAGAGAGGATGAAGAAATACCCATGACAAAATGGGTAGCCTGGGCAGCTGCAGGGGGCTTGGGGCTCCAGGGTCCCCTCAGCTGGTGGCTTCCACCTGTGGGGGTCCCCCCTGCTGCGGTTGGGAGTTGCAAGGGTTCCCTCTACCGCCTGCAGTGAATGGGAGCAGTGAGGATAACCCCTGCCACCCGAGGCAGCTGGGAGCGACAGGGATTCCCCCCGCCACCAGGTCCCCCCTGCTGCCCATGGTGACCGGGAGCAGCAGGGATTCCTCCTGCTGCTGGGCCACCCCTGCTGCCCGCGGCATAGGGAGCTGTGGGGTACCTCCACAGCTCCCAGCCACTGTAGGTGGCAAGGGATCCTGCAGCTCCCAGCCGGCACTGGCTAAAGTCATGGAGGTCTTCGGAAGTCACAGATTCCGTGACTTCTGTAACCTCTATGTCTAAATCGCAACCTTAATCATGGCAAATCCCCTTCTTAGTCCTCCAAAGAGATTTTCAGCCCATGTTGATGTGACTCTAGCTCTACTAAGTAGAGACCAGATATTGTCCAGAACGATTACTGGTGTTAGCTGACACCCTGAGCGCGGTGGGGATGTGTGTGTGGGGAAAGAGCATATCCCCAGCATCAGCAAGTTGGGAGAGAGGCGCTCAGGACATAGTGCAGCTTGTTAGTGAATTCTTTTTTCCAGTTTCAACAGTGAAGCTGATGGAGATGAAAGAAGTTAAGGAAAAGGACATCCAGCTATAGGCAGTCAAAGGGATAACAGAGCAGACAAAAAAGCAAAACCTAAGTACTGGCAGGAGCAGAACCATATTTTCAAACTACAGATGAGCTGAGTGTGCAGGATGGAATCCTATTCTGAGGACAGAGCGTGTTGGCCCTGCATGCAAAAAATGCATGCCTCACACCTGGGCATTGACAGCCCATCTAAGACAGTGAGAGTGTGTGTTTACTGGCTGGTAATGAATACACAACTCCGCCCCTTGATAGAAGGATGTGACATCTGCTAGTCATGTGATCACCAGCAGAATGAGACTGTTACCACATAAGCTGCCTACCTGACCGTGAGAAAAGATGGAAACAGACTTATTTACCTTAATGGCAAAGCAGTACTTGATTACAGTGGACTACTTTTCAAATTTCTGGGAGGCCAGTGCCCTGCCTGATACAAGAAGCAAGTCAGTGATTGGCAAACCAAAGGCCCACTTTGCCAGATATGGCATTCCAAACACTCTTTTTACCGACCAATGCACCCCAGTTTGCCTTGGAAGAATTAAAGGAATTTGCACACAAATGGGATCTTGACCCCCAGACCCACAGAGTAATGGTAAGGTGGAATCAGCCGCAAAAACCACTAAGAAGCTGTTGCACAAGGCTGTTTCTTGTCGTTCACACCCCTTGTTAGCATTTTTGGCACAAAGGAGTACTCCATCACAGGAGTGCCAAAACAGTCCAGTGCAGGCACTGATGGGTGGAAGGACCAAAACCCTCATACCACTGAGAGGAAGGAGATCTGTTTCAGCCAGAAGGATGGAGATACCACTGAGAGGAGATCGCCAACAGTGAAAGCAGTTATTCAAGTACAGAAGGTCAGCCAAGAACCTACCGGCAAGTTGACTTTTCAAATGATATCTCACGAGGCGTGCCTTATACAAAGATTATTACAATAGTGTGTAGCGTGTGACTAAAAGGGGGCGTTCCATCACAAAAGCATATGGTGGTCAATTGTTCTCCATATCCACAAATGGTAGGACAAGAAATAATTGGCTTAGTTTGCCATAAGTGAGACTCAGATTAAATATTAGAAAGTTTTTTTCCTAATGATGTAGACTGTACCAGTGCTTAGCTATCTTTTGAGGAGGTTAGGGAATCCCCATCATTGAAGGTTTTTAAGAACAGGTTGAATGAATACCTGACAGGGTATTCTAGGTATTCTTAATCCTGTCTCAGTGTGGGGGGATGGTCTGGGCAACTTTTTGACGTCCCTTCCAGCCCTACTTCTAAGATTCCATTAATGTTTATTCAAAAACACTTGGTTGATTGCAGATGTCTAAAAATGTCTGACATGGCCACATCTTTTGTAGAGAATAACCATTTATTTCTACAGTTAGACTTCACTGTATGTTTCAGACTACTGGATGGGTTTTTTTTTGACAAACTCCCTGAAATGTTTATCAGGTTCTCTTTTCTGAGGATAAACACCAGTGCTCATGATTCTGCAAATGCAGGTGTTATTGACCTGGCAATTATGAAACAGTGAGACACTTTGGGGCTTGAATAGCTGCCTGTTTGAAGTATAGTGAACCATGTTCTTATGGAAAGAATTTCCTATTTAAAAAAATAATAATAAATTAAGGCACTCTGAATAGTGTGTTCTAACTTTTCAGACAGTACCCAATATTTTTTCAAATACCACAGTAATGGTGCCATTTTCTTGGCTTTTCCCTTCAGCACTTAATATAATGGAGAAGGATAATGCTTTTCCAGGTGCAAAAACTACCTGCTTGCTTTATTCCATCACTTCCCATTTTCTGCTGCCTATTAAGCATCCCAGAATCTTGTAAGTGATTTTTTTCTGGCTGTTAATTAAGCACAGCTAAAAAAGATTTTTTTTTCAAATGAGCCAGGAAAATAAAAGGGGGTAAAAAGGAGGGTATTAGACCACAATGTTTCTGGAAAAAGACAGCAGATGAAAACAGGTTACAAAATGACTTTTTTCTTTTTTTCTAAATTGAAGTGCCTGCAGATTAAGTAGTGACCTTGAATTATATGGAAAGCCATGTTTTTGTCTGGCAAACTGCATTATAAAATCATCTGGTTATCACAATCATAGTCATTTGGTTTTGTTTTTCCACACAGTACTTAATGTCCTGGAGAATTTAGACATCATTAATTTTCCATTTATTTACACTGCATCCATATGTCTCTTTAAAAGAAGTTGTTCCTTTCCCAAATTATTGATGGCTTCAGAAGCTTTAAAAGACTTCTAAAAGTATTTTGAGCCACAGTATACCAGTTTTGTTTTCTTAAATATATGCACAGGGAAACATTTTTAACAGGGGTGGTTTAAAACAAATCTGAGGTTACATAAAGTGTGAATTCAAACCATTCTGAACAAACCTGATGTGCTCAAGTTCTAGCAAATGTGTTCTCTCTAAGACTGACTGAAGGTAGAAATGGGGACAAACGTATGAAAAGTAGATGTGCCAACTGGCTACCCAAATGCTGTTGAATTGAGACTGTTGAGTTGCTGGACCAATAAGGAGTGAAGATGTAGGATGCAAGCTGATATTGGTACAGCTGAGAGCCAGCAACAGTGGCTGTGCTGCAGAGAGTCAAGTGGAGAAGCAGCTTGATTTACTATGATTGGAGTTACTGGGCCAGAAAATGAATACTAAGTGTTTCAGTCAGCAGAAGCTAGCTGAAACCTTTTGGTCACAAAAAAGGATGCGGTTTAAACCCCTGAATTGACTCCTTAACCCAGAGGCACCAGGAGAAGACCTACTTTCTTAGAACTACTTCAGAGAAAACAAGTCTCATGTATTTGATAAGAGTTCAGACAGTCTTAGTCATTAAGGCAAAACAATATGGTTTGAATTAAAAATCAAGGTGTCTCCAAATACATGTTGGAATTCTTAGAAGACAAACAGTGGAGGGTAAGAATAATTTTAAAATAAAAAAGATGGCTTCCATAAACTCTGCGAGGCTCAGTTATTCCTAGCAATGCAGTGTGGATATTTCGCCTTATATGGTGGTGGTACTTTACCCATGCTCTCACAGACAAGAGTAAAAGGAGATGCAATTAATTGACCTGCCTGGAGTTTTGTAAAGTTTCTTGTCATTGGTTAATGTTAGAAAATATGCCAAATCTCCACATGCTCCATGACTGCACAGCTGAAGGAAAAAAGCTCTTCAAATTTTTTTTACCATATGTGATTAAGTAAGGAGACTGGAACTAGAAGATAAAGATGCTAAAGAACCAGTATAAGAACTAAGTATTGAAATGATGGCAATGCAAATAAGCTATCCAACTTTGCAGATGTTCCTGAATTGGAAGGAACAACAAATATTGAGCAATACAGATAGACACAGGGGAATTTTTAGTTCATAAGTACCATGTGTGAAGTGGACTGCTCATTTGGCACAAACACAATAGCAGCTGTTGAAAATGTCTGTGGTATTATGGCATCATCACAATTTACCCATAGTTTTTCTACTTAACATATGAAACTGTGATTTGCATTAACAAATTATAACCATAATTTACATAATTATTCGGTATTACAATACACGATTCCCAAATTAATGCTATACCCATAAATTATTTTACTTTTGCTGATATTACCCTGCAGTAGTACTGCTTTAACTCTTACAGTAGAACAGTGAAACTCTTATTGTGGTGTTGGAAGGGACACTATTCTGCTCCAGGCTGAATTGCAGTGTTTTAATGTGGGGGAGGGGGAAATCTTCATATTTTTGTGAACAGCAAATACATAGGCAAAGAATTGTAGAAGAAATGTCATGTATTACATTTTCTAATTTGCATCTCTACCCTTTTCAGCTCCTTGAAGTACCATTCAGCATTCTGAGTCTCCCCCTCCTTAAAAATCACACAGTGGCCAATTAAAAGTAGAATGTTGCTGAAACACCCTAGAATTGAGCTTATGAGAAACTTCTGCTGCTCACAATAAAGTTGGAGCATTTAAGACCATTAATTTTTTTTGCTACTAACTTATAGGATAAATGGATTTAAACATTGCCACAATTTATTTCCCAATTATGTCATTGCAAATTTTGGTGCCACTATAGCTGCAATGCAATGTAGTTGCAATGCTGAGATGAAAAAATAATTTGGGTCAAATTCTCCTTTCAGTTATAATGGTTGGACTAAGGTAACAGAACAAAATGTCACCCTTTGAGTTGAATGTTAGGGCAGCTCTTTTATGATTCAATTTCTTGATGAGATTGCATAGAAATTACTGTACTGAATCAGAACAGAGTTCTAACTAATTCAGTACCTTACCAGCGATAATGGCTGAACACCAGATCTTTCAGAGGAACACGTGAGGAACTTTATGGACAATTACGTAATAACATCTCCCAAGGAAATGTTTCTTCCTACCACAGGCAATTAGCAGCTGGCTTATAACTTAGGATAAGAGGATAAAATCCTCAGGCCTCATGTCCAGGTTCCTATTATTTATTTATATGTCTAATTACAGTGACATTAAACATATGTAGATTTCCTTTACCAGTTAAAGAGCATAATTCAGGTTCCTTCAGTGCACCCAGAAGAGGAAATATTTAAACCTTTTAAAAATAGTTTCATGTACAATAATGCTTCCACAAAGTTTTAAAGCAATAGCCAATATATCCATTTAGCCGAAGGGCATCTCCACTTGGAAGAGCTGGATAGCCTCTGTTTTCCTGAAATAAGGTGTTCAGTCTCCTACAAATATGGTCTATCCTTAGCATTCTAAAATTTAACATTAAACAGACATATTTGTTTATCTAATCTTTCCCCTGCCAATGTAAAAATGTTCCCAAAGCACATTGTGTAAATCCATTTGAGTTATTCAATTATGGAAATTTTACCACTTCCTTTAGGAACCTGTTCCACAGTCCCTTGTCCACCAATTATCCTGATAATCAGCCTAAATTTTTCTTTGCTTAATTGCTTCCCATTGTTCCTAGTAATACCCACTGGAACACCTAAATATTTCCTTTTGCTCAGTTTAATATTTATACCCTTCAAATATCTGTAGGTGGCTCATATTTCCCTTAGTCATCATTTGGCAATTCTAAGTATATTAACTACTGTTGAACTTGCCTCATAAATCTGTCCCTCCAATTCCTTTAATCACTCTCATCGGCCTCTAAATTTCTTCCAATTTGCTCATTTATTTCTGATATTGAGCTACCCTGAACTGAATCCTGTAGTCTATGTGCAGACGCACTGGTGCTGTATTGCAAGGGATTATCTCCTCCCTGCTCCATTGTGTTCTGCCTGTGCAGTTTAAAATCACCATATTGCACTGCAAACTCTTACCTAATTTGTTTTCTACCTCCTAGATCTTTCTCAAAATTACTGTTTTTAAAATTCCTCACTTCTATTAAATAATTGCACTTTTTAGATGATGTTCCTCCTGAAGTAGCTTGTGTTTTCCCAAGTTATCACTTTGTCTTGCCCATATTTATTTCTGACTTTTCTAGGTTCCTTTATATTTCCATGTCTTCACTGGTGTATGCAATACCTTCCAATTCACTGTCCCATGCAACTTTAGAGTATGGTTTTATTCTGAAAAGTGCTTACACAAAAATGGTACCTTCTTACTCTTCAAATCAGCCTCTGTAAATATCCTGTCACTTGTTAAGTTAGGTATTTGCCCTTTCAAATTAGACAGTCACCATGAAAGCCATCAACCTGGTCTGATAGTATGAACATAGGAATTACTATATTGGGTCAGACCAGTGGTCAGTGCAATATTGCAGACTGCCTCTGATGGTGAAGCATGCCATATGCTTTAGAGCAGCGTTTCCCAAACTGTGTTCCGCGGAACACTGGTGTTCCACATGATGAGAATAGGTATTCCGCGAAAGAAACTAGAATTTAATTTTGAGTCTTGCATTTGATTTTTGTGCTACTTTACACGCACTTTCCAGTTAGAAATTGTTAGTTCAAGTTATTTTAAATTTGTACTTTTGCTTTGTTTTATAAAATAAAATATATATTTGAGCATAAATAACGCACTTTTTTTATTTGAAAACTACAAAATAATATTATAAGTGTTCCGTAATAGGCTAAAAGTGTTCCATGGCCAAAAAAGTTTGGGAAACAACTTTTAGAGGAAAGTGCAAGAAAAGCTACAGTATTTGGTTATGGGAAACAAACAATTTTTAGTGGAAGTTATTCCAAACTCCCCATTAGTTAGCAGTTGTCTTATGCAGTGAAGCATAAAGATACTAGTTCTTTGTTTTCAGTTGTAGTCCTTATTATTGTAACTCTGGATGTTCTCTACAATGTCCAAGACTTTCTTACCTTACCTTTAAGGCATCTGAATTCACTGCTTTACTTCAAAGATGAGACTGTACACTAATCACTGTCTCTTCTCCATTAGGATTACAAGTATGAGATTACAGTGCTTGTCTTTTACTCAAGGGACAGATGACTATGATTTTGAAAAATTAAACTTAATTCATCCATTGTGATGGAGATGATCAGGGTGAAATCCTGCAAAACTGCCATTGACTTCACTGGGGTCAGATTTCACCCCCAGCTTTTATCTGAAGATGCAGGGGTATGGACATAGATCAGATAAATTTGGCTCATTGTGTATACAGAAAGTGAAGAACGACGAATTGGATGCCTGCCTGGTTTTTTTGCAATAACTGTTTCCAATTTTCCTACTCCCCTTTCTTTATCTGTCTGAAAATAAACTCTGCAAACCAAAAAAGACTTTTCCAGGATGCAGTGCGACTGAACTCTAAATTTGTTTTTTTTCCTGTTTATACTGATTGGGGATTATACTGATTGGGGATTTTGGTTAGTCCCCTCTTCTTAATTTGAACACCAAATTGACTGCACAATGGCATCCTGGTCCATATTGTTAGGTGCTACTGTAATACAAACAATACATAATAAACCATGATGCACAGCCTTATAGATCTGGCAGCTAGGACCATATGGAAACATTTGTTTGAATTTTCTCAGTTTTTCATTCTTAAATAGATTAGGAATTTAAAATATTTTTTTGCTGCAAATAAAGCAAAAGCTTCATATGTGGCTTAAAGTGCTTATAAAAATCACTACTTTCATTGTATCATTTTCATGTTATCCTTTGTCCAATACTGAAATATTACACAAAAGAAATCTGCACTGAAAAAGGCATAGTAACAGTACAATCATGGCTCACTTAGCTTTTCCGAATAGTACAGATTCTAAGTAATTATTGAGTTTCCCTGTCCCTACTGCTTTAGCTAGTGCCTGCTTTCTTTGCATTATCAGAGGTCGGGGGGGAAAAAAAGAAGAATTTGGGATGGATGGAGTGGAGATGTTTTATTGCCCAATAACGCACCATGTGTTTTCTTAATTCAAACCATTTTGTACATTTATTCACCGTTTTTACACACTATTTTGAATTCCCACTAGAGACCAGAACCATAGTAACAAGCATTTAGCTTCACAGTGCTTCTGAGATTATCGTTAATGGAGTTATTTTGATCTATTTCTTTTCATGACAGCCTTAAGCAGTAACCACAAATGCCTTTTCTGAGTTACCTGATTTTTCTACTTGAACTCTTGTCTTAGTTTTCCTACATTTTTGATGAGTAGATGTTACCTTTAGAGTTTCTAAACGTATCCCGGGTGTTGCTGCTAGCAGGCTGGCTCACAGGACAACTGAAACAGTTGCTGGTAAAAAGCACTTTATTTCCCTTCCCACAGCAATATATATACAGCACTTGTTTATTCCTTTTCTGTTGTTTATCACCCAATGTTCTCATCATTCTTATCTTTGGGTTCCATTATCTTGTGGTAGTAAAGACTCTCAGGTGCTGCTTATATCATTAGTCCTTAGTTCAGCCAAAGTTTAGTCCTCAGTCCAGCCAAAATCTTCTGGCCTTGTCCTTTATCTCTTGTTACCCGCAGCCCCGCCTCTTGTACTGTTCTTTTCCATTACTTGGCATTTCTAAAACATTTCTAAAACATCTGATACTCAGCATTTCCCACATCTCTCCCTTTTTGTTTAAAACCAGCTTGAATCATCCGTGACATTCCCCAACGCATACATTGAACTATATATGGACCAAACAAACAAATTATACCAATACAGATACCAATTAATAAAAGAGTGTGCTGTAATGATGTTATCCATATTGTGTTCTAATTTTGCAAATAATTCATGAACAGAGTGAGAATGATCTGACAAATTAACACAACACATACCCTCAAAATCTTCACATCCGTGTCCATGTGCTAATAACAAAAATTCACTCGCAGCACTATTATATAAAACTGCATGGCAAATACTATTCATCGATTAATAACTCAGTTAATATTTCAAAAATTAGATTAAACTGTTTAATACTCCAACACACTAATTTCTCTAAATTAAAAGCATTTTCCATAATAGCAACACCAGGGATGCTTAAGCAATAGAAAATCAATCGCAGCTCGATTATCTAAAATGGCATCTCTTAATTCCTGTTGTTCCATACTTAAAAGAGCAATTGCCTGTGATGTAGCATTAAGCGCTTTAACAGCAAAACAAGCTAATGCATTCAAAGTTTGCACCGTATAATAAGTTGCAAAGCCAGGAATGCCTGCAATGGCATTCAGCAAAGCCAAATATTCTGAGTGACTATATAAGGTAACATCGGCGGAACACGTATTTTGCAGGGCCGTGCTTCGCCGATTTCACTGCTGATTCTTTCCGGGCAACAAAAGGGTCATTCGGCTAAGACAGCACAAGGTATTATGACTTAGATTAGCAGGAATATAACTAAAGGTTCGTGCGCCGCAGGTAAAAAAACAACCAGACGGCAAAATAATATGTCCACAATTAAAAGAAATATTAACCGCATTAGTACAATTCAAAAGGGGGGCACTTACGGTTTGGCAGCCCATGGGTACTTTTGCGTGTGCGCAATTAACCACTCGCACACACGTTACATTATCTGCCCCGGCTGGGTACGGGGTATGTGAAGATAGGGCCCCAGGGGGCAAGGAGTAATTGGCAGGGCCCCAATTTGCCATATTCGAATACTGTGAAGACAAATTGGCATAAGCTGCAAGCATGATGTGACTGCCAATTTCTTCGGGATGATGACATATGGGCACAAGACAAGTGCCCAGTAGTTCCCCGGCTGCCACAGAATCAGACAAACAAAAGTGTGTGACATTGGCTATCAATGCTAGACATTCCCATAGGTTATACGTCATTCACACGCATAGGGGTACAAGGAGTCCCCCTGTAACCCAACTCCGGCACTGCCGGAAGTTGCCCCGCGGAGGCTGTCCAAGCAGCCGGCGTATTGTTTGTCCTCACGCCCTGCCGGCTGGCGCTCCGCGAGGTGTTTCCCGACCCCGACAAAGGGGTCCCATCTTTTTTAAACCGGGAGTGACACTCAGTAGCTTTATGACCGAATTTTTCACATCGATTACATGTCCCGGGAAATCGGGAGGGAAGTGCATTGTTTTGTGGCTGACTTCTTTTCTTGGGGCAATCCCGTTTTAAATGACCCATCTTTCCACACTGATAACACGCCCCCCCCTTTCCTCTATGCCAATTCGACTTGGAGGTATTCAAGGCTACCGCCAAGGCGCGTGCATGAATCTTTGCCTTATCCTCCTCCTCCACCAAAGAAGCACGAGTGCAGGCTTCAATCATGTCGACTAGGGAGGCCGATTTTGGTAAAGTCACCAAAATCTTCTTACACGTGGGGTTAGCATTTTGAAGGGCTAAATCTACCCCCAATGCCGATCTGGCGTCTGGTGTTAAATTAGGGGCCCTATCCAATGCCGTCCTTAGGCGGTCCAAAAAGAGGGCAAAAGATTCGCCCACTCCCTGCGTGACCTTTAAATAGGGAGGTGACGGGGCGCCCAAATCAGGGAGCTCTTTGAATGCCTCCAATCTAGAAGCTGAGACTGTTGTAATATTTGGGGTACCAATCACGCCTGTAGCTGAGGCTCTTCAAATCGCCCCGGTCCCAACAACATGTCTATATTTGCTACATGGAGAGGGTCATGCTGGGGTCTATCTAAATTAAGCACTGCCGTGTGCTCAGCCTTCTTTCTCCATGAATCCTTCCATAATAATCTCTGTGTGGGTGTTAACAACATATCTGCAAATTTCTGGGCGTCAAAGGGACACATCGCTTGCCCCGAGAATATTTGTTCTAATAACGCTTGTACATATGGATTTTTCAAGCCGTACGCCACAATAGCTTTCTGAGCTTCCCTCATCAATTTCCAGTCTAACGGCACCCAAGATTTAACCCCCTCCCTTGATACCGATACCGGGAAAGTAGCCGGCATGGCATCCAAAAATTCCCCTTCAATTATAGCATCCTTTATCAATCCATGCCAGCGCTTAATTGGGTCAGGAGATCCCGCTCCTCCCCCCCCCATCCCTCCAAATCACCCCCATCCCCCGTTCTTCTTGCCCTCGTCCAATTGAAGAACACGTAGGTGGCGGAGGTTTCACTTTTGGTCGAACCGGTTGCGTAGCGGGGGCATAAATTTTGCTATATTCTTCCTCTGCTGTCGGTCACAACTCTCCCTCGGGAGTGAGGTGCTCCATACAACCATAATACCCACACAACCTACAAATATGGAGCAAACGTGAGGGGTCAGGTATGCCGTGCTCTTGAAGCTGTTGTAGCAGATGCGATCGTGACGATCCTTGCGGTCTGTTTTCCTTTCTATCCAGCTCATCCATCATCTGTTGAGCTGCAATACCTTCCTTATATAACCACCGAATTATCTGGTCCTGCGTCAAGTTATCAAACTCTGCAGTTTTAGGCAAGTCAATAATCTGAACGTGTCGGGGAGGGGCTGGTGGCACAACCGCGGGCGGCAATCCTGACCCCCCTTGTAACGGGTTCTCTGGATTGCCCGATGACAATTCCCCCAACACCGGCTGATCCACGGCCATCGGTTCGCCCCGATCTGAGTCGTCATCCTCCAAGGGCAACGGTACCTCACTGGGGTCCAACGGCGCCAAAGGAATCATAGGCGTTGTTTTACCAAAAAAGTCTTTCGCTCCTACCGTGAAGGCCCCTTTCGATGATGATTCTAATGCCTCGCGTAATGCAATACGTGCCCCTGCCTGAGCCGCTGCGGTGGTAACGGCTCGATGAACAGTCTGCCAGATAGGGCTCAAGGCAGTAGCTTCTTTATTTCCGACCCCCACAGAGTCCCACAGGTCTTCCCCCACTGTTTTCCACACCGAGGAGTCAAACACATTCTTTGCATTAACCAGGAAACCCCATCGCTTTCCCCACCGAAGCAATTTTTGCAGAGCTTCTGGGGAAAATTTTTCTCCATGGTTATTAAGCAGATTGCTTAAGACCTTAAACACGGCCTGCTCATCTGCTGATGCTGCCGCTCCCATTATGAGAGATATTCCCCGCCGTTCACCTTTCAGTGGGAGCTCCCCCGCCTCTTGGGCGTCCCGGTCCTTCACCTGAACGGAGGACACCGGCAGCGGCGGTCCCTGCTATTTCTTCCTCTGTCCATGGTACCAAATTCACAGAATTCTATCACGTCGGGGTCACCATTTGTTGCTGCTAGCAGGCTGGCTCACAGGACAACTGAAACAGTTGCTGGTAAAAAGCACTTTATTTCCCTTCCCACAGCAATATATATACAGCACTTGTTTATTCCTTTTCTGTAGTTTATCACCCAATGTTCTCATCATTCTTATCTTTGGGTTCCATTATCTTGTGGTAGTAAAGACTCTCAGGTGCTGCTTATATCATTAGTCCTTAGTTCAGCCAAAGTTTAGTCCTCAGTCCAGCCAAAATCTTCTGGCCTTGTCCTTTATCTCTTGTTACCCGCAGCCCCACCTCTTGTACTGTTCTTTTCCATTACTTGGCACACATTTCTAAAACATCTGATACTCAGCATTTCCCACACCCGGGCACATTAAAACCTATTCAATGGTGTTTTTCAAGTGGGGGGCAGGGAAAGCGAAGCCCATAAACAAGCCTCAAGAGTATTGTTTTCTGAGACCTGGTGTGGGATTAGAATGATGGAACCTTTGAATGTCAATCTGTATTTAGAAAGACTCTTCATTAAGAAGAAGAGGAAAAATCACTTCAGAGCGCTCCTTGCCTGATTGAGCTGGGGGGGAATCACTTAATACTTTGTTTTATTTGCTAATCCGAGAAGAGTAAGATAAGTCAACTGGAGAGCATCTCCTGTTGATGCAGCGCAGTGAAAACACCAGGGTAAGTTGACCTTAGCTATGTTGACTCCAGCTACATTATTCACTTACCTGGAGGAGCGTAACTTAGGTTGACTTACCCCAGTAGTGAAGACAAGCCCTAAGGCACCAACTCTTGTCATAGTCCAAAGCACAAAGGTTGGGTCTTCAATCAGGGAAATGTATTGCAGATGGCTCAGGTCCTGGCTGGCTGCTGGGGCTGAGTAAGGACGGAGCCCAAGGAGGGCTACAGGAAGACTGCCTCTCCAGGGAGGAAGCTCTATGTGTGCAGCCTCATATCATGGCTGAGACTATTTAGAGACTGAGGCTGGGGAGGGCTACAGATATACTAATGGAGGGGTACTGGGATAGGTCCTTGGTTGACTGTATACCCCAGAAAGGGTCTGCTCTGTTTCACATACAGACTGTGTGTGAGACTCGGCCAGAGAACTGAGTCACTGAAAACCCACCTGACAAACCACCAACAAGGGTCACCATAAAGCGAGAGTGTAGGTACATGCACTCAACCAAGGGGTGCTCGTGAGAGGTGGCATTACTCCTTTACTTTGGTTTGTAGGCAGCTGGAAAATAGGCTCTGGAATGAGGGTTAGAAAGATGTCTGACTCGTACATCCAAAATTTGATCTGAAGAAATGGTTACATCTTTGGGGTTTGTCACAAAAGGCAACCGTGTCCTTTAAGTCATTTTAGCTAATTTATTACCCTTGTATCTATTGAAAGAACCTATAAGGACAAAATTCTCACTTGAAATTCTCTTGAATTGCATCAAATATTCTTGTTGGAGGAAAGAGGGTCAGTTTTAGCTTGTAGCTCAGATTCTGTTAGTCTGATCCTGTTTCTTCTTAATGTAAAGAGATAGGGAAATTGAGTTTGGCTGGTGCAGTTCAATTTCCAGAAGGCTATAGGCATAGCACAAAGCCCATTTTAGCTACCCTTGCAAATCAGCTGGCTCTCAAAAATGTTTAGCTAAGTTGCTCTGATTTTCCTCTGGACAGTTCATGGGAAGCAAATCTTTCACCACAGCTTGGGTAGCCCATCATCACTTTCAGCTTGCCAAACTACTTACAACAGTTGAGGAAGGTTAGATTTTGTTCAGATCAGCTAAGACAGACTAAGCCTAGAGAGAAGGCAAAAAGAGACCTATGTCAGAGGTAGGCCCAATAAAGTGGCTGCTTGAAATTGACGCAATAGGTGGCAAGAATAGAAAGGACCTTATATTACCATCTCAGGTTTTGCTTAGCGCACACTCGTGGTGATTTTTGCCTGGTTCCTTCTCCACATCAGCCCTGGTCAGAATATCTTTCAGGACTGAAAAAGCCCAAATGTGTGATGGTAAATATGGTGAGTGTGACAACAATGTGATGTGGGGATGCAGCTGCCCACAGCTCTCTACTAAACTGAGTAATTTGCCAAGTGCACTCCCCAAAAAGAAATGCCTTAAGGGATAGCAACCTCGTCCAATCAAGGCAACTTCCAATAGTCCATATATGGATGCTCCCTCTCATCTTAAAATTAATATGGTCTGTGTATGTGTAACAATTCTATAAATCACCGAAGGCTCAAAAATCCCTAATATGCAATTTCTTTACCCCAAAACAGAATTAGCTCATGCAATTTCTTTGGATCCATGCTAATCTTTCCTTTTGCCTTTTACCCACATGGATTGTTTAAGACTTCAATCAAGGGAAGAATAAAATGCATTAGAGCTATAGCCCCATACAATGGCCATAGAACTGTTCTCTGACATTTTTGAAGGAATACAATTAAATAATGAGACAGACTTATTGGTGGTTTGATATAGGTGTCACAACTTCAATACCAAGACAGTGAAACTAAGCTACAGCAGTAAGCCCAGGCTATTCTAAAAAGGAGAGCATTCATTGTCTGCTCCTATCAAGTTATCTTCCTGCGGCTGATACACCTTTTGGTAAAATCCAGCAGGATAATCTCTACCCAGTAGTGAGGTTGATTTCTCTTCTACTGGAGAGGACTTGTGCCCCTTAGTTGATTGTGATGCCTTTTTGCACTATTTCTCCCAGGACCACTGTCTCCAAACCTGAAACTTGCAATTTGTTAAAACGAGTGGATGGGAGTGTGAACCCCCGCCCCCACAGGATATAATCACCTGAGCATAAAAGGCACATGGTAAATTGCACACCTGTGTTGAATCAGAGAGAGCATGTTGGAAAACTAAATAGCAATAGCTATAACCACCAATATCTAAAACAAAAATAGAGTAAATTAACACATGCAGATAAAAACATGACAACATAATTCATATTTATACTGTCGCCATTGTGGATCTTCAGTTTAGGACTCTAAATAGCCAATAGTAGGGTGTCTTTTTTTGTTTCTTTTAAATTCTTTGGCTGAGACAGGAAGAGGAAAAATCTCCAATCAAGCTAGACTTATAAATCAAGTAGCTGTTGGGGGATAATGCCTCCAGGGGGCTGCCATTAACCATCTGCTACCATCTTCTAAGTCCTACAACAGTTATTATCAGCTGTTCAATTGTTTTCCACTTATTTTTGGTAGCCATCCAGCTATTATACTGTCACCCTTTTTATTTTGCCTTTTTTTTAAAGTTAGAAATAAAGTTGACCTGATGTAAATGTTATATTTTAATTAATGAAAGTGAAGCAATAGCCACTTACTAGTTGAACAAAGCTATAGTGAAAGCAATAAAAATGCCTTAAAATTACTATGCCAGTAGTAAAAATTAGTCAGTTCCCAGAGTTTTAAAATGTGCTATTAATCTTTGAAAAATATTTAATCTACTTTGTAAGTAGAATTGTTATCAAGACAAATTTTTATTTTTCATATTTATTTTATTTATATGACAGCAGTGATCTGAAATAATTATGTGTATAGGTTTTGTTTCAAAGTGGAATATGAGAATGGAAATATTCCTTAATTTGTGTCTCAGACGGTAGTTCTCAATTACAGTGCTATGATATACCATTAGTAATATCTCATGCCATGATAACGAAACACCGGGCTCCCAAAAGGGGCTAGTGGACTAAAGAAGTGAATGCTTACGTCTCGCAGGAATCTGTAAGCTGGAAAGTGTAACAATTTTATATATTGGGGCTTTAGAAAGAGAAATTGGTCTTAATCAGCATAATATTTTGTGCTAGCACAGAAGCAGCAGTATGTAATTATATGATCTGATGAAGTATACACACTGTGGATTTTTGCACATCTCCATTATATTGTCTATCACCAGCTTATAATGGCCTTACTTTATGCCACTTGCTAGATATTTCCCATGTCTGTAAAATTTTCAACAAAAGCAGTGTCTGTTTTTTGTCAGGGGGCTGTGGGGGGGGGCTGGTGTGAGGTAAGAGGAGTAGGATAGGTGCTTTGTTTTTTACTAGCAAATATTCTAATAGCACATTGACAACAGAAGAAATTGTGGGGTGACTGTATTTGACTGGGAAGGATTAGTGTTGATAGGGTATCCAAGTTTTCATACTCTAATAAAGTGAGAATTTTGAGTTAGGACAAGAACCCCTTTGCAATGATTTTTTTTTAATAAGTTTGCTTTGTACAATATTAAACACAGATATAGTCATTTTGAGAATGATTTCTTTGCATGCAAAGAAAATCACTTTTGGTCACACAATGAAGGTCCATGTTGTTGGCTCACCTTTAAACATTAGACTTAGAACTCGATCATTCAAAGAGCCCCTGAGGAGTAAGTATAAATAAAACATGCCCTTTTCACACAGGACAAAGCTATAATTTGCCAAGAACATTGTAATTATTTCTTGTTAATTATCTCTGTGCAGCATTTTGAGCACCAAAGGTAGACCACTTTGCATTCACAATTGTAGAGAAAAATAAGACTAATCCCTTAGATGATACTAATTTCAAAGTTGAGATGTTGACAAGTGCTAACCTGCTACCCTTTCGATTTATAAAAAGGCATCTAGAGGTGAAATGAAAACTACATTACACAAAGTTCTGTGGTGCCAGGTCTAAAAAAGCCCCATTTTTGAACTGCTTAGAAAGCTCTTTGCTTCAATATTTTGAAAAAATCCTCTATTAAAAGTCATGTAGTTTCTCATTGCTTTTCACTTTTTTTAAGTTTTAATTTCCTCTGGGTTTCTGTGCTCTGTTATATGTAGACTTGAGTGGTGTTCAATGGGTGCTGCTAACAGTTAAGCTGTACCTGGATTGTGTGAACTTCATACAGTGGAGGTAATTTAGCCCTAGTGTACGCATGAAGTCAATGAATTTATGCTTTCTTGCACCAACACTGCATCAGAAACAGTAATGAAGCTTTCCTATAAATATAAGTGTTAGGAAGGATGAGAATGATTAGTCAATCTTTGTGGGGGGGATTTATGGGATAATTGTGTGTGTCATAGACACAGGTCCTTTTTTGAGCAGAATACCTGGTGCCTACCAATGTTTTGGAGGAGACAGTTTCCACTGTGTAGTTTTTAACAGAAGCCAAAGGACTTGTTTCCTCCTCTTTATGGCTTAGAAAAGAAGTTAAACCTTTTCTTCATGTTTTTTTTTTAATCAAAAAGGTGCCACTTTTGGAACAGGCAAAGTGTGTATGGAGAACTACAGTGACGAGTTCCTAATTTTATTTCATTTTTTAAAAAATCCCCTCTGTTTGGGGGGAAATAGTGTATTCTTTAGGTATTTTCTGCATACCTCACATGAAATCATAACACCCCATTAGTTTGAAAATCCAGAGGAAAAGTTTTTTGTATCAGTAGCTACAGTAGGCCAATAAATTAAACCCGGGTGGGGTGGGGGACAGCTCACAAACAATAACAGAAAATTTAGAGAAAAGCTCAGAAGTGTTTTCAAAAATGTGAGACTCAGCTCTGAAAAGAGTAGATCAGCTTAGCCGAAGAAAGACAAATCTGTAGAATCAATACATCAGGAATAATGAACTGGGGTAAAAGTGAAGCAGCTAGATTGCAGATTAGACAATGAAGAATTTAAGCAGCGTGCAGGAAAGGCACAAAGGAATTTCAGGCTAAAAGAACAATTAGGGGATCAAAGGGTAAAATAACCTAGTTCTGCAAAAGTGGTGACTATAGAGACAGTCAGAAAGGATCATCAGAACAAAGAGGTAAAAATAGTATGCGCTGTATTAAGTGGAGTATGTAAAGAAACGAATGGGGTGTGGGGGAAAGGACTGAGTGAAACGACACAGATAAACAAAAAAGAATACAGAAAACTAGTAGTAGGTTGTTTTTTAGGTTAATTTCATTCTAGAATTCCCTTGATTGTCAGGCTAGAAGCATACTACATACTTGCCACCAATTTAAGTAATAGGTTTTTGTCAAAGTGAAGGTTTTCCAGTCTGTACCTCAGAGACAGACACATTTGATTCACCACCCTAGATGTACGATCATTACTAGTATTACTATTTGCCACTTTACAATTTAATTAACATAGAGTCACCAAGCTTTTTTTAACTAGTCTAAGGCTTCAGCTTGGAAGAAACATGCTATATATGCTCTCCCAATGCTACCTGCTGATGCTGAGACTACATATCCACCTGTAATTTCATGTTACGTGATGTTTATGTGCAATCATGTGTAACCCAGAAAGAACAACTTTACATGTGCCTGCTCCTCTTCATGGGGTGGACAGCAGAGACTATGTGGCAGAAGTGTTAAAGTATACAATGTGATCCTTATGGAAAAGATTTATGGAATTTAATAGGGATGAAACCAACTAGGTTCTATAGAATTTACTCTTTAACAGAATTTAATAGAGAATTATATTGTTTGTAAACATTTCTTGAATCATCCCGTAGAAGTCAAAAAATGGGATATAATTCTTCATTAAATTACATGGGAATTTTCTATAAGGGACATTTCTACATCAGTTATCTTCTTCATAGAGGTACAGGACACTAAAATTATCTAGACAGCCTGCAAAGGTCTTAGTATTGTTATTTACTGATCAATTTAAATTGCCTTTATGCAAATGTGTAGTAATAGGGGCAAATAGGTGAATGAAGGCATCAGCACAGCGATTGTTGGCATTCTTCCAGGGCTGTCTTTACAGTTTGTTAATCTCCTCAAAATAATGTGACTGAACTGGCATTTCTGGAAGCTCTTCCTCCTCAAAGTCTGTCTGTCAATGATTAAATACAGCAAAGTCACTGAGTAATGGCATGGGGAGCAGTGCTCTTGCAGTGAGGCTCAGGGGGGGAGGCGGGATGAGGCCCATGCAGTAACTGACCATACTAGTTGAGAGCAGAAGTTGCTAAATATATCCCACCTTGCTGGCTTTGTTCTCCACATGGTAATAAATAAGACAGACACAGGGATGTCTAGTGGATTTGAGCATGGGTTGCCAAGAATGTCAGTGTTCTGCCTCTGGCTCTATGTGCTGTATGTTTTTAGGGCAAGTTACCTAATCTCTATGTCTGTGTCCACATCTGTAAAATGGGGATAATACTCACATCAAAGGATGTTCTGTGAGTTTTCATTATTTACACGATTTTATTGAAAATGTAAACTGCTGTGCAAGGGCAAAGTACTATTTTTATTTTACTGGGTGACTATCCCATTGTTTGAAGGTAATACCTTTACTTTTCAATAGTGCTTACATCCAAGGTTTATTAATATATTCTAAAATACTGGGTAAAAAATTATCACTGTGTGGAGTATGTGGAAGTAGTACAAAAAGAGAATAGGAATTTTTACAAAAGATATTACAATGACAACTTGTACTCTTTTCCTTTCTGATGTGACATGACATTAATGTCTATGTGCTGTATTGTACAGTTTTGCAGTAACCAGTAACTGAAAGATATTGTTCATAGTGTTGAAGACAATAATGGCAATAAGGATCCATAATCCTTCATTTTTATGGGGATGGCTTTATATTTTCTCCTGTGAGTGTGGAAGCTATTACATGGATTATGTGAGACTTTCATTTTGCTTTAAGATCTATTAATATTGTACGTGGTTTTTTACTAAATAGAAGCAAGATATTTTGTTTGGATACAATGGATGGTGTCACTATCTTTGTTTCACATGTTGACTGAGAGTTTAGAGCTTGTCTCTACTTAGCCTTTCCCCCATAGGACCACACCACTGCTGCCAAGATAACCTGGTGCTTGGCTCAGATGAAAATAGCTGGTTGAAGCTCATCCTGATGGAAGTCACGCTAGTGTGAAGAGGAAAACACTTGGAAGAGTTTTAACTGATTGTTCAGTATTTGCACAATTAAACTAGTCAAAAAATTTAATTTGTCTTCTCCTGAATTCCCCCGTGTTCTCACATAGCATTAGTCATGGGTTCTATTATTTCCAGGTGACTAGGAAACTTCATCCCATCCTGATGGACAGTGGCCTGGCTTCAATTATACAATACCTTTGTTACTTCCCATCTGGACTGTAGCAATGCAATATTTCTGATACTAATGCAGAGTGCTTCAGCACGTCTCCTCACCAACAAGGGCTATCGTGGGTATGTCAAACTTGTCCTCTACTTGCTATACTGGCTTCCCATAGAATACTGAGGCAAGTTCAAAGTCTGGGTCCATATCTTCAAAGCACTCAATTGCCTGGGCCCAGCATATCTGAAAGAGTGGATAAAGCTGCAGAATGAAGACTAACTCTGCTCCTCAGGGTCAATAGAACTTTCTATCATAAAGGTAAAGCACATGTATGCAGGAGGCAGAGCTTTCTGGGGGACAGACTGAGGCTATGGAATAAATTCCCTCAGAAACTAAGGACCATCACAAATCTATCTTACGCTCCAAATGCACGCTGCACTTCTTCAGCCTTGCCATCCCTAACATAGACACATAGCAACAGGCACATTTAATAAAAGACCCAAACCACACACTATATTGCATACTCAGTTTTCTCTCCAAGAAGAGGATGAGGGAGAGAATGAACCATAGAGCTAATGTATTAAGTAACATGGCCAACGGGAAAGTGCACAGATATTACAGGGATAAGTGTGACACAAGATCATGAAGAGAATAAAATTGGATTCTGCAGCTGGGTGTTAAAACACATCATCAGTTTTACACGACAAACTCACAGCTAACCCGTAAAGAGTGCTAATCGTCTAAACAAGATTGTGCTCCAGTGTGTGTGTTTGGGGTAAGGAATCTGATGGTTATTCCCTTTCCACAGTCAGTCTTACTTTCCTCTAATTTTGAACATTGAAATTAGCTATATTTTCAATTTTTTTTGGAGATGCCTCTGTTTCTGCCAGCTATTTGAAGTGTTAACTTCAAAAATATAAAATACACCTGAAATGTCTTATAAAACAATACAAACCACCCACAAAAAGTACCAAGCTGCTGTGCATATGTGTGCATTGTAAAGGATGAATGTGGCTTGTCCTAGCAGGCTTTGAAAATGTTCATTCTAAGCCTTGTATGCACACAGGTGAAGTGTTTTTGCAGCTGCAAGGTACAGTTGTGTTGCACAGAAATGTTCTTCGAACTTCACGGTAAATGAACAGAAAATATGCATACAGAAGTTTAGGTTTTTTACTCAAATGCTGATATGAAGAGAGCTGTTGTAGGTGGTAAATCTTGAAGAACCATTCTTCTGTAGAACTGAATATAAAGTTTATACTTACATGCATGTTTGCATGCACATCCCCACTGCCCAATCAGAGCAGTTCTCTCTAATTACTACTTGTGAGCAGGAAGGTGCTAGTTTTACATATGTGATTGTACTAGTCCCAACTTTCAGATGTGGAGACCTCAATAGGACGCCCAAATCCCACTAGGGATTTCATGAGTACAATCGGATGCACACACCCAATCCACATCCAGGTTCATTTTACTTGCCTAAGTGTCAATTTACATACTGAAATATTTATTATGTCCTAGTTGCTTATTCCACTATTCACTGTGGTAAGAACATTGAATACATTAAAGACTAGAAACCAGATTTTCCTCAGGGATTTTTTACCTGTCTGAAGGTGCCACAACCCCTCAGTTCAGATCTTAGGTTATTAGCAAAGCCCCCAAATAAGTAGAAATAACTAGAAAAGTGACTTGGTTGGAGGATTGTGATGGGACAGACTAGATCTGCAGGTCCTCTGCTGGAGGCCTCAGGGTCCTGCTTCAACTCATCTCAGAAAAGAGCAGCGAGAAGTCCTCCAGGCAGCCTAGAGGGACTGTAGGGGAGCAGCCAATCAAAGGGGCTGTTGAAGCAGCCAATCAAGGGTCAGAAGGGCCATATAAAAAGAAGCAGCAGAGGCAGAATAGTCAGTTGCAGGACTCTTGGGCTTGGTCCTGCTTGCAAAGGCTGCTGAAGAGCTGCCTGCCTGCCTGGAAGAGCAGCAGGACCATGGACAGGTCAGTGTGGGCAGGCTGAGCCCAGAACCTAGTTAGACCAGGTAAGGGTATTGTGATGGGCACTGCTGGTCTGGTTGAAGACTGAGCCTAGGCAAGGGCTGCTGAAAAGACCCCAACCAAGGGTACTGAAATGGACCCCTGTTGGGCTGTTAAAGAAGGCAGTGCCTCCAGGGAGGAAGCCTTGGTGCTATGACCCTATACCAGGGCTGTGAGCAAAAACTAGAGATTGCATGCCCTGGAATGGGGGGTAGTATGGGCCAGAGGACTGAGTCACTGAGGACCTGCCAAAAGAGACATTGGGGAGGGGAGGGGGGGTGTTTGCAAGAGGCAGGTGCCATACTGTTGTAAGAACTGAAAGAAAAGGCGCACACCCAACCAGGAAGGGGGTGCCTGTGAGAGGTAGATGCCACCCCATTCAAAACTGAGCAATTGCAGGTGCACATCAGCCAGAGAGGGGTGCTCGTAAGAGGCAGGTGCCAATGCCGTTACAAGGATATGTCAGCTCTTCTGGAACCAGTCTTAAATTAAAGTTCTTCTCCATGTCTCCTGGGGAATAGTGGTAGTGTCAACGCTGCCTGCCAACACTTGACATGAACCCATTGTGGGGCCCAGGCTAGTAGAGAGAGTCAGCTCTTGTGAATCTGCCCTTAGGGGTGTTTATGAAATGGGACCCTGAATCCCAGTTTGAATTTTGGAGCATTCTGAGCAGAAACTGCATTTTATGATGACTATCAAGAATCTGGAGCAGTGTGCTTACAAATGTGTATTTCCTGTGGCCAGTTTCTGCAGGAATGGTCTGTCTTTTCCATGTGAACCATACAGGGATGGAGTGAGAGGACATGTCCATGAGCTTAGGCAGGCTAGCTATTAAAAATAACTATTAATACTCTAGCAGTAAAAACAATGAAGAGGAAACAGCACACTGCCGATCCAGTGAATATTTTTTTTATCTTAAAAAAAAAAAACTTCAAAAGGGTGGCATGCATTCAGCAAATGGTATTGGAGGGGTCTCAGGTCACCACACTCTATTCTCTTCATAAAAGATGGATCCAGCATAAACCTTAGCAGACAGTAGTTAAATTCTTGCCTTGTATAGCTGGATGCCCTTGCATCAGTTGGTAGAGTTGTAAGGGGAAGGAAAGCCACGTGAAGCTTGGGCTGCTGCAATACAGCAGCCAGCCTAAATAAAATGTGTGATGGGAATGATAACAAGCTTAATTGTAACTGGTAGTAAGCATCTGGCTCACCAATGGTAGGGTGAGTTTAAACTAGCAGAGAAAAAGAGCAAGAGGTAGAAGCTGGGACTGGATGACAGGGATGGATCACTCTGTAAATTGCCCACTTCTTCTGAAGCACCTGGCACTGTCCACTGCTGGAAGAGAGGATACTGAGCTATATTGGCGATTGGTCTGACCCAGTATGGCCATTCTTATGCAGACATTAACAAAGAGCTGGAGGTGTGAGCCTCCCTTGTCTCCTGTATCTCCTCTCCATTCCTCTATCTGTGCACTCATTTCTCCTGGTTCCTAGAATCCTCCCCCATCCATTCTAAGACTGGGTAACAAAGGTTGGAATAGGTAAGGTGGCATTGAGCTATTTGCTGATCAGGTTTACAAAAAAGAAGGCAGGTCCTATCTAAGTTCCTACTCAGGTAAAGGCCTGGGTAACTCAAGCTCTGGTGGGACAGCAAGGGGAGCAAGATCCAAAGCTGCTTTGTCCGAGAAAAGCCTTGCCTTTTGAGTCGGACTATCATATCTAAGTTGAAAAAGGCCTTGTCTGCTTAGGAAACGTCTGAAGACTGAAAGTCAGGCCTTAGTCTTTTTCTGATTTGGAAATAGACAAAAATGTGCTGTCCTAGGTGCTTGTGATAAAACATCCCACAGGGCAATAGTGTAAATAGCTACCACAATGACCAGCCCATAACTGTAAAGGGGATTTTTAACCTAAAGCATGTCCATAAACAGTACAGTAAGTCCAGAGAGCTTTACACTAAACTGCATAGCTCTGCATGAAGCCACTGTGAGCTCACAAGCATTGTGTGGTGACTTGGAGTGCTATGACTTCCATTTTTATTTTCCATTCACTAACTGAGTGGGGAGGACTGTGAAATGAAGAAATGTCCTTTACTTAGCCTCCTGGTAAACACCATCTGCACTCTTAGAAGAGGTTAAGGAAGGACGTGTCATTCTGCCCATTTTAGAAGAGAAAGTGAGCCAAAGTCTGACTTCCATCCTGTGCAATACCAGTGACGCAGTGGGGATTGCATGCAGTGTAGATCATGGAAGAATTTGGCCTAACCTGTGCACACCATCAAACCCCTGTGGGCCTGATTCTCCACTGCTTTGATCTTTTCTGTGATTTTCTTCTGAGCAAAGTGGGTGTCAAAACACTTGTATGGGTGTGGGGGGAGATTCTAATTTGATGGAGTCTTGCACCTATGCAGAGTGGATGCAAATGATGACATAAGGTAGGAAGCAGCAGAAAATCAGGCTCTGTGTCTGGTACTAGCACCAATCCTGCTGCATTTCTGCATACCTGACAGATCTGCCCCAAAAAAGCAGTCTCCGTTTTATTTTCAGATACTAAAGTCATTCTGTCTTCCATTTCCCCTTGGTCTGTCACACCTACTGTTCTCAAGTAACCAGCAGCATACTCTTTGCTATTAAGATTAAAGGTAGAGTAACCCAACCCGGGCTTCTCTCACTTCTCAACGTTTTATTACAAAACTTTATTGGCATTTTCATTGATCTCCCTTAAATGCTGAGCTGCACACTCAGCTCTTCAACTCACTGAATCCACATCTCCTGCCCATCAGTTAGCCCCAACAGCCTGCATTAAAACACTAAAGCCCCATGTTGCATTTCTTTATTCCACTCTGTTTTTTCTCACCTTTCACTGGCGCTGTCATAACAAATCTGCAGATGGACAAAAATAACACTTCCATTTGCATCATTAGGAAAGAAAACATTGGTGTGTTTAGCTCTTCCTAGTGGATGTCTGGTCAAACATAATCTGTCTGCCCTTGGGTGCTGTGCATCAGCCTGGCCCTAAAGCACACTTTTTATTTTTTCAGTGCATGATTCCTACTCTATTTCCAGTGGTGGTGGTTTATTTCTGTTCTGCAATATGGTATTACATCTGCTTTTTTTTTCAGTCTCTTTCCTGTCCTGAATGCATGGTTTACCAAATTTTATGGTTAAAGCCCAGTACTAGAAGTTGGGCTCTGGGCTCACTTCCTGGCTTGGCACACAATCCTGTGTTAAATCACCCTCTCAATGCCTCAATATTGTGTAAAATGGGGATGATGCACATTTCACAGGGATGTTGTGAGGCTTGTTCTATTGTGCATGAAGTGCTTTGAGATCTTACAAAGAAAGCACAAAATATCAGTCCTTAACAGTGGAAATATAGTCCATGGGCTATATGGGCCATCCTTGTTGCTACTACTACTATGAAATCAGAAAGTTATGACCTCAAATTTCAGAGGGAAAAACCAGAATTATTTCATTCAATGCTGAGATGTTACGTATATTAAAATGCAGTAAACTAACACTTATTTAGGGACAAGTAATTATTTATCTGTAAGCTAGTTTGAAAGTTGGGTTTGGACTAGGTTGAGTATTCTCTTCCAGAAGATTCAAGTGCATTAGGCCAGTGGTTCTCAACCAGGGGTATGTGTACCTGTGTAGGTATGGAGCAGTCTTCCAGGTGGTACATGAATTCATCTAGATATTTGCCTCATTTTACAACAGGCTACATAAAATGCACTAGTGAAGTCAGTACAAACTAAAATTTCATACAGACAGGACTTGTATTTCAGTGTATAGTTTATACTGCTCTATATACAAGTAAAATATTTATATATGATGAGAAAGTAAGCCATTTTTCAGTAATAGTGTGCTGTGACACTTGTATTTTTATGTCTGATTTTGTAAGAAAGTAGTAAAGTGAAAACTAGGGGTAGTCAAGACAAATCAGACTCCTGAAAAGTGGTACAGTAGTCCGGAAAGGTTGAAAGCTACTGCATTAGGTGTTTACATCAGTTTCCCCATGTTCAGATCTTGCAAACCTATAGGCAAAGTCTAGATTGATGCTGGTTTGCCAGAATTAGAAGTGGGACTAGTGGCCATAGTGAACAATGTGTGGGTGGGCTTTAGTTTAGTTAAGAGGATGTGAATATAGCAAGAAGGCAAAAGTTTTAAAGTGAAAAATTTTCCCGGGGGAAAAAATGGTCATATTGTGAAAACACAGGACTGGGATAAGGACATCTGTCCTTGATTTCTTGTGTAACCTTCAGTAAGTCACATATTCATTCAGCACTCAAATAGATTCATCTGTAATTTGGGCGTTACTCTTGACTATCTCATTCAGATGCTATGATGCTAATGTAATAAAAGGTTTTAAAATATGTTGAGATCCCTTAAATGAAGGGAACTGAAGAGGTGCAAAACACTACGTAACTGCAGAGTAGGGCAGGTGGAATAACACTTTAAAATGCAGTTCCTGCCTTTGCTAGGTGCCAGGGTGTATTGCAGTCCTGTCCAGGAACCTACTTTGTGGCAGTGGTGACAAATCTTAAGAGCGCTAGCCCAGCAAAAACAGTTGGACTATGCTGAAGTATATAACAGGGTGAAAAAGTGATTGCAGCAGTGGCATTGCAGTATGAAGACAATATAGCAACTATGAAGATGTGTGCATGCAGCCACAGCAGCGTCTGGTTCATTGGTAGATTGTGCCTGGGTATTTTAAGATTTAAAAACCACTGACTGAGCATGGCAGGTGGAGGAGAGAGAGAATTCATGTGCCTGGAGAGTTGCTACACCCCATACATACAGTTGGAGTAATGTTGCCATTTTAAAAGTATGAAAAATAATAGATGTTAAATAGCACATGTAGTTTCCATGAAATGATGGAATTAAGAAAGTTTTAGGAGTGGGTCCAAATCCGACCCCCTGATCTAAGCATTCTTGAGCACTGCAGCTCAGTCCTATCTCTAGCCTGCACTGGCTATTTCATTTTTCCTGGGGGGGGGGTTCCTCTAGTTGGATCAAAATGCTCTGCCAGATATGACCATATTGTGAGACACCAAGTGAAATGGCTTCTGCTGAGCCTCCCTGTCATTGTTGCTGAGTTTACCCCTCCCCCAACTTGGGGACACTGGAGAAATCTCATCTGATCTGCCCCATGTAGCCTTCCCAATAAACTCTGCTTGAACTCTGAATGCACCAGCAGTGATCCCAAATAGAGCAAAAAATGTGCATATCCAGCTTTGCAGACACTACCACAAATCTGAGCATACCACTGCTGGCTCACAAACAGAGGTCAAAATCGCAGGCTGATTTTGGTTGTTCTTTGAAGTTTGAATTGAACATTGGAGGTATCCTAATAAAAGGTTCACACAGCTTTACTAAGACTACATTTTGACCTGAATAAGATGAGTAGATTTTTTTTCAGCTGTCAAGCTGTCATTAAAATTTAAAATACATATGCAGGTTTGTGCTGTCAGCAAGGAATGAAATGTTTCCCCAAGTGGGGTTCAAACTCAGGACCTGGTGATCTGAAATGGCAGGCCATTACCAGCTGGCATTGGGATCCTTGTCACATAACACAGTGCCTATGATTAAAAGTATTGCTGAAATGGAAGGACATTTATGGTGCATGTGTGATGAAGTGGGAATTTTCTATAATACTTTTATGACTCTAAGCATGTCTCAGTTTCCCTCTGCACATGGTATTGCTTACAAGTGGGTGCCAAAGGGTTAACACTGCTTCTGGAACAGTGCAGGAGACAGACAGCAAGGTGACACACCCCTTCTGCGGGGGAATGAAGAGGATCTTTAAAGAACTGGCTGACACTGGCCCAAATCTACAGGGGATCCAGCAAGACAAAGATGCCCCAGTTACCTAACTATTAAGACCTAACGGGAGGAATTCCCAGCAGGCAGGCCTTGTGAACTGACCTGAAGAACAAGGTGTCAGGTGACTGAAAAAGGGGGTCCTTTTTAGAAGGACTCAGGAGCCCAGAGTGGGGATGGAGAAAGGGGAAACAGAGAGAGAAAGAGATGGAGTCCATCACAGTTTGGCTGGTCCATCAGGGCTCTGGTTTGGCCAGGATAGCCTATAGTGTAACTTGTGTTAACTTAAGGACTTGAAGATTCTGTAGCCTGGTGACTAATAAATTGTTACCTTCTTTTACAAAATGTGCCGATGTTGCTGTGACTATTCACTGAGAGCACTGCACCCTGAAGGGGCAGAGTATAAACCTCCCATAGGAATCTGGGTTCACTGCAGGCAGCCATGGACATAGACAGGAAACGTTGATTCACATGATCTGGTCTTGGAGGCCATGGGCTGCCTCTGTAGAACTGTGTGGGTCTTTGGGGCCCAGCACACTAAAGGGGTTGTTCCCAGGAGACTGGTGACAGGCTGGGGCATAAACTGGACCCTGTGACTCCATGACAGCACACATAATCTGTCCAACATACGGTGATCATTGTCATTGCATTTTGAATAATCAAAGGTCTCCCTGCCCA
Source organism: Dermochelys coriacea (assembly GCF_009764565.3). Taxonomy (NCBI): domain Eukaryota; kingdom Metazoa; phylum Chordata; order Testudines; family Dermochelyidae; genus Dermochelys; species Dermochelys coriacea. The sequence continues at coordinate 28,118,206 of NC_050074.1, read as the reverse complement.
CAACAAATCTCTCCCTAACATCTTGCTGCACTGTTGGCAGTTCTGGCAGAATTGTAGGTTCTGCAGCTGCTTTTGTTTAATGAACTGGAAATTTCATTATATGGGGGCAGGTTTAGTGCTAACATGTGATTGATGGGTTATTTCACTAGGTGACTTACACTCTGTGTGTGTGTGTATTAGTGCAGACCAGACAGGTTTCACTATACAACAAGTTCATTCTTCACAAGGTAAATATCATATGCTGCTGTAGGTTAATACCTCAGTATGAGGATTTTACCTAACGTTAATAAACTTTGCAGAATATAGTTTTCTCCTAAGTAGCACGTTATTTTTAATTTATGCAAAAGAGGATATTTCTGGAAGTGGCCTTTGGAATCTGGAATGTAGAACTTTTTGGTGCAGCTAAGATTGATTTATTTTCCTTTCCCCTGGAGTAGGGAGAACATTCCCAAATTTTCCAGAGCTTTGCCACTTAATATCTGGGGGGGGGGGCAGGGGGAGGGAATCCCCTCTTCAATAGCTCCTCCTATTTTACTCAAGCAGCTCAGCACTGCAGTAAAAAAAAAAAAAAGGTACGAGTCATTGAAAGGAATTGCTGATTCAACAGTGGTGATAAACCAAAGGATGAAATGCAGAAGTATTTGATATGACAGATATGGTATCTTAAAAAAAAAAATACTGGAAAGAGGAGGGTCAAAATAGGCAAAAAATATAATCTAGGCAGAAGGAAACCAGCTAAAAAGAAAGGGGAGAGTTGATGAGATGGAAGAGGGGAAAATAACAAAAGACCTTAGGCACAGCAACTATCTATAGTAGTAATGGAGAATGTCTGTCCGAAACCTAGGAGGCCTCCTATTATATCTTCAAGTCTAGAGGCTCTAATTCAATTTTTTTACTGTGCTACCCCTGTATATTTTATATAATTTTTTAGCACCCTTCCAGAGATCTAAAGAAGTAACTATAACAATAGAAGTGCACTGAGTTGTCAAATATTTCAAGATGGTCCTATGTGGATAGAAAATTCTTAACGTGGAAACACTGGAGAACTAGAAAAGATATTACTGCTAAAGCCTAGTTTTTTTTTTTGTTGTTGTGTTACTGTGTTAAAATCTAAACTTCTCATATGTAACTACTGCTCTTTAAATTCTACATGCCAAAAATTATTTAAAAGAAATGGCATATGCTAGAATTCTCTTCAGATTGCAGTCTTTTCATAAAGTCTTTCAGCCTGGATAACAGTGAAGCACACTCTCTCTAGGCACTAAAAAAATTAAAATAAAAATAATACATGAAAATGGATTTTCATTACTCCTGGCTCTTTCTGCTGTACAAATATAGGGTAGTGTCTTTGTTCCTTATGTTGTTTGATTCCAAGCTGAGCAAAAAATGCTGAAGTCATGTTTGTGAGTCCAGTGAAAAGGAAGGTTACTTGACATCTGCAAAGTCAGATTTTCTGTGGGGTCATCCTGAATTCTACTTAATGCAAACATGTCTAGAGTACACAAAAGCTTCTTTTTCTATCTTTTTTTCTTTTCATAAACTGAGTGTAAAATACTGTCGTGAAAAGAAAGGAAGCTTTTTTTTGTGTTTACTGCTAAAACTAAGTTCATGTAACAGCATGTTGGAGAAAAGAAAAGCTGTAATGAGAATAATATTGAGAACTAAGTTTAAAAAAAAGATTAAAGTCTATTAATGAATGAGAGGAAAAGCCAAACACAGCTGCTTTATGTAATGGCCAGCCTGTCTTCAAACAACTCTGCTGTGAAATAATGCAAGCCTTGAGATTACCCTTCCCTGATGGCAATTCGTATTCTAGAAGAGTGAGTTTGCTACTGTATCTCAGACTTGGCGGGGGGGGGGGGGGGGAAGGGTGTGGCAAGGTGAGGGCAGTATTGTGGGTGATTGTGAGCTATGACAGTGTGCGCTAAATGTTGCTTTAAACATAGGTTTACGTCACTATGGCATTTTTTTAAAATCCCTGTGCACTTCAACTTTTTTTAAATGTAAAATACCAGTTACCTTGGTAATGCAAGTGAGGTGAGATGGCCAGAAAGGTAAGCGTAGTCTTCAACTGCTGTAGTTTCCTGATCTTGCATATTTCTTGATGCAGCAACTGCTGCTCTAAGAATTGCTGCTGAGAAGGGTTTGCTGTTGTGGAATACTGCTATTCCTCAACATAGTGGTCTGTTAGCAGACAGAGTCCAGCATAATATGAAAGTTATGTGCAGTTTACAGACACAAATGGATTTTATTGACTATCCATTAGTAGTTTATATGCCAGATATATCTTGACTTCATCCACTACTGGTTTAAATGCTGTCTCACTTATTAAATTGTTAATGGCTTTTTGTTCCCCATGGTATTGGAACACCAAAGTAACTTTTCTTTAAGAGCTAGGATAGTTACCCAAATAGACATTGTATTTTAGCTATCAAGTGTGTTTGTCTCTGACCTGTACATGTAGCCAAAAGAGGCAGTAAAAGGGCAAAGGACATTTTACTGTCCATGAGGTACAGTCCTTCACTGAGCTTTGTACTGATCCCTAGTCAGGACTGTGGCTAGATGACATGACCTAGCCCTAATGAGTTAAACATTAAATTAATTTATTAGCCGGTGGTGGTGGTGGTGGTGTTAACAGGGAGCACCTCAATTATTATAACTTGTATTGAAATGTGGTTTCCATCCTCTCATCCTATGCTTTGATTGGCAACTATAAATCCCTGTGCTCTGATGTTCTTTTGCCCTCAGAACTCCTGACCTATATGCCCACAATACACATGGCCATCTCACCTTTTTGAATTCTTCCCCACATCCTTACCCCATGTAACCACAATTCCATTCAATGTTTACTCTTCACTTTCCTCACCCTTCACCGCTGGAGGAACCCTTATTTTTCCTCCTCTTCCCAGTAAGTATAGTTCTTTTGGTTGGGGGGGGGGGAAATGAAGCTGAATTTAGTATCTGGAATAGGTATTGTTAGGAGGAGAGAGGGTCAGAAGTTAAGGTATCCCATGTTTGTGTGGTAGGTATGTGACTGCAGCATTATGAGGGGAGTAGTGAGTTATAATGCAAGGATTTGTTTAATCTCTGGTGTTGAGAAATAATAGTACATTGATTTATGCAAATAAGATCTCCTAAACCAATCCAAGTGGTAGTATCTGTATACCTGAACATTCCCTCTAGTTAGGGATCAGTAACTGTAACGACTCCCTGCATGTTGACTAGGTGTGACAGTTCTGGATAAAATGAGGCAGAGATATGAGGTGACTTCCCAAGACCATATAACAAGTTGGGCAGAGATGGGAATAGAAACAAAGTGAACTGGTACCCAGTCCTCTCCTCTAGCAAATGTAGCTCCTCCCCTGAGGTGTGGCTTATGCTGTCTCCTCCCTTTACTCTGAGATGCTTGGTGTCACCATGTCACAGGTCAACTGGCCCTTAAAGGGAGTCAAGCTCAGTCTTGCCTGTGACCTAGCAGTTAATCCCCCACTGATCATGAGCTGGACTCAATTACAATTACCTTTCCACAGCTGGGGTCATTATGGGGAAACCTACATAGAGAGGGAGGAGAACTTAATGATGTGGGGAGCATGGGCTGTCTCCAATCTCTAAGGAGAGCCTGATGAAGGCAGGCTGGAGAGAACCAGAGGGATAACGGGGAAGATCCTTTCATGGATTGAGAACTGGTTAAGACAGGGAACAAAGGGTAGGAATAAATGGTAAATTCTCAGAATGGAGAGGGGTAACTAGTGGTGTTCCCCAAGGGTCAGTCCTAGGACCAATCCTATTCAACTTACTCATAAATGATCTGGAGAAAGGGGTAAATGGTGAGGTGGCAAAGTTAGCAGATGATGCTAAACTGCTCAAGATAGTTAAGACCAAAGCAGACTAAAATTTCATTTGCCATTTTGTTGTCTAATCACTTAGTTTTGTGAGATTTTTGAAATTCAATGTGGATAAATGTAAAGTAATGCACATGGGGGGCGGGAATAACCCCAACTATACATACAATATGATGAGGGGCTAATTTAGCAAATCAAGAAAGATCTTGGTGTCATCGTGGATAGGTCTCTGAAGACCTCCACACACTGTGCAGCAGCAGCCAAAAACAAATGGGATAGAGAATAAGAAGGAGAATATTTTATTGCCCTTGTATAAATCCATGGTACACTTCATCTTGAATACTGCTTACAGATGCAGTCCCCTCAACTCAGATGTACTGGCATTAGAAAAGGCTCAGAAAAGAGCAACTAAAATGATTAGGGGTTTGGAACGGGTCCCATATGAGGAGAGATTAAAGAGGCTAGGACTTTTCAGCTTGGAAAAGAAGAGACTAAGGGTGGCTATGATAGAGGTGTATAAAATCATGAGTGGTGTGGAGAAAGTGAATAAGGAAGTTATTTACTTGTTTCCCATAATATAAGAACTAAGAGCCACCAAATTAAATCAATGGGCAGCAGGTTTAAAGCAAATAAAGTTCTTCTTCACTCAGCACACGGTCAACCTGTGGAACTCCTTGCCTGAGGAGCTTGTGAAGGCTAGGACTATAACCCAGTTTAAAAGAGAACTGGATAAATTCATGGAGGTTAAGTCCATTAATGGCTATTAGCCAGGATGGGTAAGAAATGGTGTTCCTAGCCTCTGTATGTCAGAGAGTGGAGAAGGATGGCAGGAGAGAGATCACTTGATCATTACTTGTTAGGTGCCCCAGAGGGAGTCAACCTGGCATTGGTCACTGTTGGCAGACAGGAAACTGGGCTGGATGGACCTTTGATCTAACCCAGTATGGCCATTTTTATCTTCTTATGAGAAGGTCAGGCTTCTGTGGGAAACATTGAGATGGTCCATGGGAAATGCTGCTAGAGTCCCTGGATGGAGAGGCAATGGGGAACCACGCTAGGAAGAAGAGAGTATCCCAGGAGAAGGCCTTGAGAGGCAGTGATCAGCTGATGGAGCAAAAAAGGAACTCTGTAGTCTCCAGGAGCATGGATGAAGAGCAGAGAACTTCACTGTTGGCCAATAGGGCAGAAGCACCATTTTGTTTAGATTTGTTTGGTTATTTGGATTTTAGTTACCCTGGAAGGGGACTGAACTGAAAGGTGACCTGGCTGGGGAGCTAGGCTACAGATGACCAACTGAGATGCGTCATAACAGGGCCAAAGAAATGGTCTACAGGGGCTGCCAAAAATGATCCCCTGGAGCACCATGCCCTGACAGTAGAGGGCACTACAGTAGTGAGTGCAGCTTGCTCACGCACCAGTATTTTGAGCAGCTTCTCCTTTCTCCTCATGTGAGTTGGGTCCTGGATTCTTGGTGCTTGGTATTTCCACTTAAAGTGAGTCTTCACTGTGCCCCATGCACAGAGATGCTATCCTTCAAGAAATCAATGATGCTACTGCAAGCTAGACAGGACTGTAGAGCCCAATATGCAGGGGCAGTAAAGTAAATAAACTCCAGCCAAGTAATGATAAACCAAAAATAGCATAACAGAGGAGGGATCTTTATTGGGAACAGGAAAATAAGATCTGAGGAAAGAAGGGATTGAGATTATCTAAGAAGTAACCAACTTTTAAAAATAAACCAGTTCCCCACTTCCGAACACTCAAACTTTTCCAGTCCCAGCTCCCTCCTTGCACTTTCCTGAGGTGGATGGCATGGTTGATGCATATCCTAAGATGGAGTGTTGCATTTCTGTGGTGTTGGCTGGCAACGAATGGGAGTCTGGAGACCTGGGTGCTAGTCTTGTTCCACTGTGCAGTCTTGGGCATATCAGTTCACCTCTGTTCCTCTTTACACTCCTACCTCTAGTCTGTCCTGCCTGTTTAGATTATAAATTATCCTACTCCAAAATGATACTTCATTTTTAACCATTTTTCTTATTTAAACTAGCAGTAATGCTGTGTTGAACTGGCAATTTACAGGATCTGGTTTTAGACCTTAAATTTCTTGAAAGAAAGCAGGTAGCTTCCTAGAACTTCTGGTTAGGAGGAGAACTTAGAAAGGTCTAACTGGAGTCCTTAGAATGGTAGCTCCCTGGATAGAAATAAACCCAGAGGGATTAGTGCTGCACTGATGAGCACATCAGTGCTGTTTGATCAGTGGCTGATGTTAATGGGTACTCTGCTTGGTGACCTTGCAGCTTCACCACTGGAGTACTACTAGTGAGTATCACAAGTTGGCCTCTTATATTGACTGCACAGATGCCCTTGTAAACCTGTGGTACATCCCATTTTTGGAATCTGGCTTCCTTCCAGAATAAAATGTGTGTTTTTTGTGTTAAGGTGAGTGCATGTGCAATAAAATGGGGAGGTGCAGATAGAGTTTACCAAGTGTTTGTAATGAACAGAAATTATCCACTTCATAGGGGTATCCTTTTTTTAAGTCTTCCAAACTTGGAGGTGTAATTTGGGAACTCTCTGCATGTGACTGAGGGTAGAATCTGGCCTGAAGTATATTAAAATATTAGTGATGTATACACAAGCCAAAACACCCTTGTCTTAACTCTTGGATTCCAGGCTGAGTTTGCAGGATTGGGACTAGGCCTGGTCTACATGCAACCTGAACACTGATTAAACTAAATCAGTTTAACTAAAGCTGGTTTCTAAACTGGTGCAAACTCCTTTTGTGAAGATTCTTTCTACTTAAGTGTGCTCTATCTTGATTCAGCTTTTCAATATTTGACTCAAGAGGTTTCACTGATTTTTAACTCGGTTGGTTTCTAACTTAGTTTAAATTGATGCAACTTTTGTATGTAATCAAGCCTTTAGGAAAAAAAATCTTATTTGTAAAGTAAGAATCTGGGTGAGGTAATATCTTTTATTGGACCTGTTGGTGGCAGGGTCAAACTTTTAAGCTTCACAGAGCTCTGCCTCAGGTCTAGAGAAGATAATTTGTAAAGCATAAAAGCTTGATGTGGAAATATTGTGTATTTCCAATCCCAAACATTCCAGAATCATGAGTCAGGCCTCAAATTATGAACTTGGCTTAAAAATCATAAGTAAAGCCCTGCAAATCTGCAGCTATCCACTTTATAACCTCAGACATCCACATATGTGGATATCTGTGGACATTTTTGCTGCTTATGTATGGATGCTGATCCAAATTTTATATGTAAAGCCCTAAAAATCTGCAGATATCAGATTTACATCTGTGTAGAATTTTTGCAGATCTGATGCGGATATAAATATATCAGCACAGGGCTTTAATCATAAGCTTAAGTACACTTTGGGTCAGGGCAGGTTCTTTTTATTTGACATCTGGTTTTTGAGTCTGTGACATATTCTTTTCACATTTTAAGCCCTTGTCCACAATCATGAGCTAGAAACTTTCACTTAAAAATGAAAGCTGAGATCCCCCTGCAATCTCTTGATTCCAGCAGCTGGGGCTTCAAGAAACCTAACAAATTTTGTGAAACTCATTATAAAATCACAAGAGTGGGCAACACTGAGAATAGAGACACTATATATGGAACCCTTCAATACTGTTTTTAAAAAGTCTTTTTCCAGAGAAGAACAGCTCTTTAAATAAGAGCAGAGCAAAAACTGAGTTACTAATAAGGGAGGAGACACTTTCTGCTGAGATCTGAAAGTGCTTCACAAGCTCTCTATTTAGAGTAAAGGACAGGTGTTCCCTGTAATGGACTGTGAAACAGAAGGCTTTCAGGTAAACAGTGGTGAGATTGTGGGCAGTGATAAACAATTAGGCCAGTGCTAGATGAGAAGGGAGATGTGAGGAGATTTAGAGAATCTAAGTTTGAAATAGGATGGAGTGTGTCTATAAACAAGGAGGGAAATTTTGCCTTCCTTTCGTTTCAGGATCCAGTTCAATAGGATTGTTTGTGGAGTCTTGATGCAACTGTGCTTTTCGTGAGAAGATGGGGAGCAGCATTCTGCCCATACTGGACTCCTATGACCTGGTGCTGAGATAGGGAGGGAGTTAGAGGCGCAGATAAAGGTTTCAGTAGAGGTATGGTATTATCATTAAAAAGATGGATTTTCTAATACTTAATTCTGGAGATTATCAGTGTATTTCTTTATGCTTAGAATTGGGAGATGTGTGGTATCTGTTGTAGTAATTTAGCAAATAACTTTTTAATGCCTTGTAGTAAAAAGTTGAGGCAGTGACAAATTTTAAACAAAATATTTAGGAACTGATGGTCACAGATTTATAGACATGGAAGAAGCCCATGGAAGAATAAGTCAGGTTATAATTATGGACAACAGAGCAAAATGGGGAAATCTGACTCAAGCAGGTTTGAATTGTTTTAGCAAGAACACTCTTGCCCAAGAAGACCCCACTTCTGTCTTTGACACTTTTCTTTTAAGCTTTATTGTGCAACACTGACAGGATGCACTATTGATCTCTTTGTACTGTCACCATGAATAAATCCCAAACTGCTAACTGGGGGTACCTTTAGAACTTGATTTTTCTCCATTTCTATGGAGGGTGATCTCAATGTATCTTACTGGTCTGAGGCCTGAGAATTCTAGTTCTTAATGTGGTTGTAAGACTTGACTTGTAATGCATGTGGTATTTTTAGTTAACAGAGCTTCATATTGACTTTTGAGATCATTCCACCTTACATGGGTCATAACACCAGCATTTCTTGTCTTAGTCTAAAATATGACCATTTGGATCACATACTATATTGTGCCCACTTTCCAAACATAAGGTATCAGCACCCTGTTTGACTGATTGGAGATGGAATGAAAGTATTTCCTGGGATTCATGATGAAACAGACATTATGATGGGTGTTTCCTGCAACATTCAGATGGTGGCAGGGGGTAGTAACCTGAAAATGCTTCATCCCTGGTTCTTTTTTATATTTATGGTCTATCACACACTGTAGGCTGCCTGTAACTAGACTTAACACAAGATGGCATTCATAATACCCTTGTGGTTTCATAGCCCTTGTGAGATGACTATTAAGGCCTGAATTTGTTAGCCTGCTTGCTTAAAATGGAGAGAGACATTAAAAAGTAATGGGCATAGTAGTCTGACAAATGTTTCCTGCAACTTTTAGTGTCACTGGTGTGGTTAATACTGTATAATCTAGAATGAGTGCTTTGATATTTTACATAAGCATAAATACACCCAAATGGTATCTTTTTTTATTTGAAATGTATCTTTGAACAAGCTTTGCGTGTGAAAACACTCAATCTTGTGGGTTGTCATAAATACAAAGGGAAGGGTAACGCCTTTTCTGTATACAGTGAGATTAAAATCCCACCTGGCCAGAGGCAACATCCTCTTACCTGTAAAGGGTTAAGAAGCTCAGCTAACCTGGCTGGCACCAGACCCAAAGGACCAATAAGGGGACAAGATACTTTCAAATCTTGGGGTGGGGGGAAGGCTTTACTTTGTGCTCTTTTTGTTTACGTGTTTGCTCTCTCTTAGGACTGAGAGAGGCCAGACAGAAATCCATCTTAATAAAGTCTCCAATATTGCAACCAGTATAGGGTAAACCAGGCAAGGCGGATTGGTTTGTCTTTTGTTTTATGTGAATTTTCCCTGTGTTAAGAGGGAGGTTTATTCCTCTTTTTTTCTGTAACTTTAAGGTTTTTGCCGAGAGAGGGATCTTCTGTGCTTTGAATCTGAATACCCTGTAAAGTATTTTCCATCCTGATTTTACAGAGGTGACTTTTATTTTTAAATAAAATCCTTCTTTTAAGAACCTGACTGATTTTTCCATTGTTCCAAGATCCAGGGGTTTGGGTCTTTGATGATTTTGTAACCAATTGGTTAGGATATTATTCTCAAGCCTCCCCAGGAAAGGGTGTGTTTAGGGCTTGGGGGGGGGGGGATATTTTGGGGGAAGACATCTCCAAGTGGGCTCTTTCCCTGTTCTTTGTTTAAAACGCTTGGTAGTGGCAGCATACTGTTCAAGGTCAAGGCAAAGTTTGTACCTTGGAAGTTTTTAACCTAAGCTGGTAAGAATAAGCTTAGGGGGTCTTTCATGCCAGTCCCAACATCTGTACCCTAGACTTCAGAGTGGGGAAGGAACCCTGACATATGCCAATCCCCAATAAGCAAAACATGAATATTTTACAATTCCATGTCATGCAAGCTGCCATTTATTGTGCAGGTTCTTGGGAACTGGACATATGGATCATGATATTGTATGCAACAGTCAGAATACTAAAACTCCATGTTGTGGCTGTTTTCTAGTAGTTGCAGTGTCAGGTATTCTGTGTAATGCCAAAAGTTGCCCAATCATTTTGAGCAAATACATCTTCAGCCAAGATTCCTACTCTAGGGCCTTGCCATGTGAGATGCTGAATCCATCACTACCTCTGATCCAAAGAATGTTCTGTCTGAGGGGGTCCTGGGTAATAGATCAGTTCCTGCCTTCCAGGCAATAGGTCTCCTTATTGAACACCAGAACAAGTGGTGATCTAAGACTGCAAAATATTTGTACAAACAACCCCTGATGATGGGCTGGTAGGAGGGGAAATTTGCTGGTTTGTATGAAGCAAAATAAGCTTTAAATATCTTTGTCAAGCAAAAATATTAAAGTTATTTTATTTATAATACCCTTTCGAGACATGTAATTGATTTGTCAACCCACCTATCTTCAAGATAGAAGCCAAGTAAATCCTATCAGCTGGATTTGAAAGATTCCATAATTATTAGAAGTCTTGTATGGACATGTTTGCCACCCTCTGACTAACTTAGTTTCACAGGCAGATGATGGATTATGACTGGATATGTGATAGCACTTGCAATAGTTCATCTGCAAATAAAGTACTACAGAATTCTGTTGGGCATCACACTATTACTTCTAGTAGTGATACTGTAATGGTTTTGGGCTATTACTGTGGGATACTGTAGCTTTTTCATTAGGTTGATATTGGACACCACTATGATCAAATACTTGAGACAATCTAATATCCTGAATTTAAAACACTGGCTTTTTTTCCCCTCAAGCTGATGCTAGTCTATAATTGTAGTGGAAAACATTCTTCTTTGCTTGATTCTTTATATGCATCTTTTTCCTCTGTAATTCTGAGAATTTCTCTCTGGCTTTTAGGATCAGTCAGTGTTCATAATTAGAACTGCTGGTTTGTCACAGTGAAGTCCCAGAATTGTGATTTCTTGGTTTTATCCACAAATTCTGTTTGCTGTGACATCCTGCAGGAAGGCTCTAAGTGGGATGCCCTGCCAAACTAGTGCAGAGGGAAGGCCTGGAGTGGGGGTTGGAGAGCAAGCCTGCCCCACGCTCTGCAGCTTGGTTTCTGTGAGCTCAGCCTGGCTCCTCGCTCTGGGCATTGTGACCTGGTGCACAGGGTTGCAGTGCCACTCACTCAAATCTGGTCTGGGGGACCTCCCATCATGAGAGGTTCCAAACCTGAGCGCTGCTGCAATCCCATGCTCTAGTTCACAACGTCTGGAGCGGGAACCCAGGTTTAGCCCTGCAGGACACAGGAGCTACCACTGCCCATACCCAGGGTGAGTGTGGGGTCAGGCTTGCTGTCTGCCTCTCCCTTCCCCCAGCCTTCCATGCTGGGCCAGGATTAGGGTTGCAGTTCTGTGGCAGATGGTCGTTGCCCCTCACTTCAAGTCAATGGGCTTTTTTGATTTGTTGTCAGTGAGGCTTCCCCCCCACCCCCACTGAGGTTTAGTGTCGTTTTTTTGCCTGTGACTCCAGATTCGTAGTTGATCACAATCCCCATTGCTGAATTACCATGTGCTTGGTATCACAAATATTTTGTTGTAATGCATCCCAAATGATTCAAATCTTTCAAGTTCATATCTAGGAAGAGTCATTCAAGGGAGCTCAGTTAGAGGAATTTCCATGGTTCAGATGAATCTGAACCAAATTATGCAAGGTTAGTGATTTAGTTTTTGTAGCTTACAGACAATCCTAGATTCATCAGTTAAATGCTTTATCACTTTTGCTCTTTATTTTTTTTTTATCATTGGTGTCCCATTTTAGCTTTTTTTCTTGTCACAATATTTTGTCTGTTTTATTTTCTCGGTTATGATTTCTCATTTTAGTCACTAGCTTCTGTGTTCAAATATTTTTGAATGCAACGAAAACATTAACGTATACAACGTAACACTAGCCTTAGGTGTAAAAGATAATTCATTTGCTGCTGGAAGAGTTCATTTTCTAGCCTGATTCTCAAAAGAAACAAAGCAGTCTTTTCAATAGTTGAAAATTTAAAATAAATTAAGCCTATGTGAAATGGAACTAACAGACTGGAGCTACAGTGGACTGCTTAAATTTGGATTTGGTTAGCTATAAACATCATTATCTTAAAGCATTCTAGCTTGCCCATGCAGCATGAGCTGTCATAGGCTGGGATGTGATAATGCTCTGCTCTTTTTACATTTTTAACTCCATGCGGAGATGCTAAAGGCAGCTGAACAGTCTTTGTGCAAGCTAAATTAACTGCATTCCTTGTAGTTTTAGGGCACACTGTGAGGTTTATTTTGGGTTGAAATATGCTGAAAATGTGTAGTCAAAATATTGACCTGATAGTATATTTGAGGGGGTTTTGCTCTTCTATACAGCATTTTATTTTAATGCCATTGTTCTCCAGCAATAGTTATAAACATAGCTTGTATTCAATCCTGTGAATATTCTTGTGAATTAAAATCTTGTCTATAATGAATCTCAAACAATAAATTATATATTGAAGTGTAACATAGCTTTAGACATAACATGGTTCATTTTTATAACTGAAATATCTATAATATGCTTTAAGTTTTTAAAGTCTGAAATGCACTAACTCACCACATAATGTGCATATGGTATTGTAAATCACTAATTCCTATGAGTAGTGTTACTTGACCTCCAATCTTTGTCCTAAGTGGGTTGGGATCAGTCAATTAGCATTCCCGTACCAATAAAACACTTAGTCTCATAGACTAGGGACCTTCATAAAATTCCAACAATGTTAGGTCTGCCTCAGAATAGTCTAATGTAGACTGTGTGTGTGTATATATATATATACACACACACACTCAGACATCCAGTTCACTTGAAACAATAAAAGCTGTGTTCTTATGCCAGATAAAACCAAGCCAAAGATTTTTAAAGCATTATTTTATCAATCCTTCTCCCACTGGTGTTTCCAAATAATATTACTTAGCATTTATATTGTGCCTTTCATGTGAGGGTCTTAAAGTGCTTTGTGAGGCTTAGATATGATCATTATCATATCCCTCTTGTTCACTTCTTTCCATTTTACACATGTGAAAGAAGAAAGAGAATGGAGAAATGAAAGTTAAAGGCAAGAGAGATCTTTCAATACAGTGCACCATATTATGTTTTATTGTATGTTCTTCTGCTTCTCCCTTCTTTCCTCCCATTTCTTATTTAAGGGGTCACTTTGGGGCTAGATATATTTCAGAGAAGAAAAATCATGAAAAGAAAAGGAGTACTTGTGGCACCTTAGACTAACAAATTTATTTGAGCATAAGCTTTCGTGGGCTACATGCTCAAATTGGTTAGTCTCTAAGGTGCCACAAGTACTCCTTTTCTTTTTGCAAATATAGACTAACACAGCTGCTACTCTGAAGAAAATCATGGTATCCTTTACTTTATAAAATGAAAGGATCATTATACAAAACACTTATTTCAGAATTACAATCTCTGTGCCTTCAGCTTCCCAGAAGTATGCCTCTAAGTGTGAAAGTTAGCAGCTGTGCACTCCAACTAGGACATATCTTTCCATTGCTTTGCAGTATATGCATCTTCTAACTCTTACAGAATACAGGCACATAAAATGAACTCTTGTGGGGTTTGTACTTTTTTTTTTTTAAATTTCAGGTAGCTGTAGCTTGCATTTTTCTGCACAGGTTTCTTTGGCCACTTTAGCTTTTTGCATTTATTTTCTTATCTGAGTAGGGCTCACTGAGAGGATGTCAGAAAAAAGAAATACAATAAACATTTGTATTAATTACTTCATTTCCTCCTACTCCCCACCCCAGCTCCATATGTTTCCTTAGTGCCTCTCAATTGCTTTCTCTAAGCTCAAGACCATGTCTTTCATCAAAGATCTCAAAGAATGTTGCAAAGCTGAGAATGACTTTTTTTTCTTTTCTCCACACCTCACCCTTTTTACAATTTCTTTGAAATGAGGGAGAGAGAAGGGCATTGGAATTGCTTTGATGGTTCCTTACTCCACCTGTTTACCAAAATGGACCTTAAGGCCAGAATAGAAGATGGAGACTATATGTAGCATCTCTCATGCCACCCTTATCCCTTGAACTATCTTCCATTTCTTGCTCACCATGTAAACTCCCTCAGTTCCTTCCTTAAAATGCTGTTCTGTGAAGGCTTCCAGCATTCATCTCCTCTCTGACCCTTTGAACAGCTATCTGGTGTATTGTATAGTCTAGTTAGATTTCCACCTCCAGGAGGTGGAGTAGGAACTCTTGTCTGTGTAATCTTTTGCCTGATCATCTATGAATGAGAAAAAGATTAGATGACCTTACATCCTTGGAAAAGGGGGGGAACCCAAGTTATTGGACAACACTTTAGCTCAGTGTGGGAAATTATACTCCCTGAGACTACCATTTAGTGAAAGCAGACTGGCTTCAAGATTCCATTTAAGTAGGGCCTTCATTCTTTAGGCAATAATGTACTAGTATTTGCTTCTGAGACTCCAAGGGTGTTAATTACAGAATACTGAGAAGTTTTGTCACCTAGCATCACTGCTTAACATTTTTTTGTTTGATGCATATTTTCTAGAGGCATCTCTGAGATTCAGCAGTGATAAAGGCATGAGAGACATTTTGTGCTTCACCCAGGCCAGTAAGAGGTTTGGTCACCATCTGCCAGGGTGTCTCATAACTGTACAGCTCTGACCCCAACAGCCTGCTAGCATGTCACAAGCATCACCCTGGGTTTGCCCAACCTGGTTACACCTTGCAGGATGACCTTTAAAACACTTCTTGCCCTGAGTTCACCTCAAAATCATGCTACTTGCAGGGATCAGTCCCTCTCAAGACCCTCACAGAGGAAGTGTTAGGTTTGCTGCCTTTGCAGAGACAGTAAAACACTGTAACCTGTTTGCTTTCTAGAAGCATGCACTTTACTGGACTTACACAGCAGTGAAGATTTCTAACAAAAGTAAAACAAGTTTATTAACAAAAGAACATGGATTCAATGATACCAAGTAGAAGGGATAAAGCTAGAGATGGCTAAAGCAAATAAAAGTGAAAACATATCTCAAAGATTTAAAACTTAATCTGCAACATATTGTCTTTTGTTCAAGATGGTTTCTCTCACATAGTCTCTCTCCTTTCCAGCTTTCACTGAGCAGCATGGCCAGGCCCCATCACAGAGATCAACTCACTTGGTTCCTTTGTCTCCTAAGGTGAAGGATAAAGATTGAGTCTCTTTCTGTTCCTTATCCCCCAAGGGATGCCTATCTTACAAATCAAGAAGGTCTCCTGGGGATTCAATCTCCTGTGTGTCTCTGAGGAGCAGGGGTCCTGTTAAATCATTTTTTTTTCTCTCTCTCATATTCAGGATAACCCCTGCTGATTTTAGCTCAATGGCATTGTTGACCACTAATATGTAAAGTGAGGTAAACCCACATTCCTTTGTCTCAAGCGGACCTCTTTATTACCTTTACCTAGACTAGGCTATCTAGTCTTAAACATGTCCTACTAACCTCATACAGAGGGAATTCATAACTTCACATATGTTAACACATGCATTTTACAATAATAACAAGCAGTATGTTAGCTTTCATATGGTATTCACAACACATTTTGTACAAATACTGTTGCAGTAGTCTATGAATATAGAGGTGCCTAGGGTCACAGTGAGTAAACAAATATAGCTACAAAATCATTTTGAGGTTAAAAGTTGATAGCCGTGCATCCTTTTTAAATTGCAGGTGACTTCATCTCCTGTCTCTCTCCAGACTATCAGTAGGTTATGCTAAATTGTGAACCACAACATAATGTCGTCCATTTCTGGATATTTCCACCTTAAGATTTTTTTTTAAATGACTTGGTTAGCATAAAACTGGAATAAGATTCTTCCTTTCCATTTACCACCTACAGCTTTCATTTTACCTACAGCAATCAATGTAAAATTAAAAACAAATCAAGAATCCACAATACCTTTCACTAGACAACTAACTTTCCCTCTACTTCCCCTGCCCCCTCGCATGATCATTATGAGCCCTCAACGTAGAGAAGTTTCTGCTTTGTGACACTTCCATTGCCACTATAGCTTCCACATCATGGTATTATGTTGAAGCTGGATGTAGTGACCTCCATGCCTGGAGTAGGAGGAGTAGGCAGGTGAGGATACTACATAAAATATCAGGGTTGGAAGGGACCTCAGGAGGTCATCTAGTCCAACCCTCTGCCTGAAGCAGGACCAATCCCCAATTTTTGTCCGAGATCCCTAAATGGCCCCCTCAAGGATTGAGCTCACAACACTGGGTTTAGCAGGCCAATGCTCAAACCACTGAGCTATCCCTCCCCAGGTGCCCATTTGTGTAATATGTATTTAGTGATTTATGATGTATTAAACCATGATTACAACACAGAATAATACAGGTTTACAGTTGATTT
Source organism: Dermochelys coriacea (assembly GCF_009764565.3). Taxonomy (NCBI): domain Eukaryota; kingdom Metazoa; phylum Chordata; order Testudines; family Dermochelyidae; genus Dermochelys; species Dermochelys coriacea. The sequence goes on along the minus strand of NC_050074.1, from coordinate 28,101,660 downwards.
AGTGCATGACAAAGTTCCAAAAAGGTGCATGAACATTCTAGAGTACATAAATGAATAAGATATTGACGATATTTCACAATGTAGTAATGGAACATGGACACTTGGTGACACAAGCAAACTGGCCATTGCTATATTGTTTAATTCTTTACTGTGTGTGGGCAAGGGGCAGAGTAGGCTTTTCCTGTATTATGACAGTACAAATATTCAATTATGCACCCCCCACACACTCTTAATTGTGAACAAGATCTAGTATAAAATGTTAAATAAAAAAATCAAGAGTGAAAACTTAAGTAATTCAGTGATATTGTAAGCCTCTATCATATTAGCTGGTGGTTTTTTTCACGTTTTATGTTGCAATTTTAGAAATATCCATTAAACATCTGTAAATACATTATGTACTTTAAAAATGTTTTCAAGGCTTCAGCTAACTGTTTTGAATAACCAAGCCAGTTCATATTTAAACCACATTTTGTAAACAGTTTATGTTGGACTGAGCAACAAAAAATAAGTTTTCATATAAAAATATGCTTGTGTACTAGGAATTAAAACATACAAACTACTTTCCTGACAAAATTTAAAAATTGCATAACAAACATGCACAGATGCTTCTCCTCTAAATGTCTACAGTCTGATATTGTACTGAAAAGGTCTTATTGTTTATAGGACCTGTTCAAAAGGGTATATAATTCATTATATATGGTTAGTCATCGATACAGTTTACATTTTGCCTGTAGGTAGGCTGAGCACCTGGTGATATGGCAGTATATAAACCCTTTCTTACCAAATACTCATTGGATCACACAGATTTGCACATTTTGCAGACAAAGTGGATCCTTAGTGCACCAAGTCATATGGGTAGCCCAAAAATACAAGATAAAATGTGCATTTCTCCTCCAAACCAAGGTAAGACTGAAGATGAGGGCAATCTACTGCATATGGGGGAAATGAGTAGTGGGTAATGAAAGCTAAACCCCGAGCTTTTCCAATAACTGTACAAATTGCTTTAGAATCTTTTTTTACCTTTTTTCTTAAATCTTCAGTTTTTCTAGAGACTTGCTCATCTTATTAAACAGCAGTTTCATTTTGGCCAGGGCACATGTTCTATGGGAATCGGATAGTGGAAGGGGATGGTAATATTTACAGCAAGCTGTTCAGTACACTTGTAAAAGTTAATGTGAAAGCAAAGTAGCGGTACTGTGCACCAAACCTCAAGGGAGGCAAGGCTAAACAAGGAAAGTATACTGCGTACAAAGGAATATGGTCTAATTAGACATGGATTCCAACTTCCGAGCTAGGTAAACTAGAATTCTAGATACTGTGCACTAATGTTTCGGTAGCTGATCTCCCCAGCAGTGTGTAAGGATGACTCAGCCCATGCTCGGATCATCTTTAATTCCCGGTATGCTTATTTTATGTTAAAGTTCAAATACTATTTTAAGTCTTTTGGAGGTAGAGGGTTGGAACAAGCAAAGCCGGGGGAGGGAAGAGAGGCGAGAAACCAGGGCAGGGGAGGTTAAAACACACCAAAAATACCTGGATCAATCATTCCTGCTTCCTAGCTGCTCTCTCTGTGGAATAGCGAAGTGAGCACAGGCTCACTTCGCTAAGGGGAATTCCTGCACAAGCTCCAATTAATAATTCATTCATAGGCTCCAGTCCCTTAGCCTGCATTGATTCACTCAGGCTGCATTTCCTTTCATTCATAAGCCTTTCCCCGTCCTGATCTTGCCGGAGAGCGACTCGCCGCAGCGCTCAGCCAGGGAGGACGCTGCAAACGTGCCTTCGTGCCCGCTCAATGTGCGAACCTGCCCTAAGCCCGGGGCCCGGGAATCCGCCGCTCCTGCGTCTCAACCTGCCCCTTCGCCCAGGGTCCGCTCTGCCGGCTCTTCCCCCTCGCGGCGACTCTGCGGCCGGGATGCTCGGCTGTTTCCGGCGCGAGGGGCTGAGCTGCAGCCAGCGTCCATCTCCGCCGGAGGGCTGGGTGGCAGATGCTTGTCAGCAGCAGAGCACGCTCTGAATTGGCCAGGGCTCCGGTGGGTGTACGCGACCCCCCCCCCTCCCGCTCCTGCCGAGCCCTTCCCAGCTCAGCCCCGTGGGCAAAGTGCACTGCTCCCCTCAGCTTCCCCCCCCCCCGCCCCGGCAAGGGCTGAGGCGCACTCCGGGCTCCTCCCGACCTTGGCCCTTGGTCCCTCTCCTCCCGTGCCCGCTTTGCGCGCTCGGGCTCGCGCTAGCCCACTAGAAGGCTGCTCCCACGGAACCAGTGCATTGCCTGACTGGACCTGGGATGGAGGCTGGAGTTGACCGGAGACCTCTCGGCAGCTTCCCATTTGTCAAGTGAGCCGTACCGGCCAGGAGGCGGCCTCCCCGCTTGGACTCCCGGGAGGCTGCTTCCCCGCTGCTAGGGGCGCTTCGGAGCCGCGCCAGGGCACTGAAGTCACTCCCGCGGGCGGCGGAGTTGTAAAGAACTACGCGCCAAGTGGCTGCAGCGGCGCTGGAAAACGCTTCGCTGTTGCAAGGACACAATAGTTTTTTCAAGTCATTAGAGCTTTTTCTCTGGCCCTCTCTTCCGTTACGCAGAGAGGGCCATTCCTGGGAGGGATGAGGATGGAGCTGTGATTCATTATTATTTTTTTTTTTTTTTCTTCCCCAGCGCTGCTTTGGTGGGGGAGAGGCTTAGCCAGCAGCTCTGCTGTTGAGATCAACTCTGCTCGAATTTCCCTAAGTCTTCTCAGCCTCTCGGAGAAACCATGATTTTGAACCTACTCCGGGCGTTTTGGGGGGTCTTCTTTATTTTCTGGACAGCTTTTAACACGGCCCTAGTGGACGTGGTCGGATCGGAGCAGCAGATCCCTTTGTCGGTGTAAGTGTCTTCATGTTTTTGCTCTCCGACCGCGCTCCAGGGGTGAAAACTTGGAATCCCGGTGTCTAAGTTTTTGTTTGTTGCAGATGTTTGACTGCTCAGAGCATTTTATTCCCTTGCCAGTTCTGTTTGAAGTCCAGTGCCAATGATTAACTCACTGATGCTTGAATTTATTTTTGGGGGGTGGGGGGTAAACAGATATAGAAACTAAAGTTAAGAGCCTTTATGTTTGGAGGTGATGCATTTACTCTAATATGCTGATTTCTCAGCTTCCATTGCTGTCCTGCTATTTCATCTTCTTTCTTGCAGCCAATTAGTATGTTAGAGATTATGCAAAAACCTGTCTCTTTACAAATCAGCTTGTTTGTTTTTTAAGTGCAGCTTGAAATCTCAAGCTTTACCTTGGTGTATGAACTACCTGTACCTTGGGGCTTCCACTTGTGAATAGCTCCTCTGTTCTTTTGGTGTGGTGTATTGCTTAGATTCTTTAGAGTGCAGTTGAGGCTGTAGCTGTATGTGTGTTGCCTACTGTAACATGTGTATTACATTTCTTCCTGTCTCTTTTTCCCTCCCCACAGTGTAAAGCTCTGGGCCTCTGCTTTTGGTGGGGAGATCAAATCCATCGCAGCTAAATACTCAGGTTCCCAGCTTCTGCAGAAGGTAAGGCTCTCTCCACTAGTAGTAAGCAATGGTTTTAGCACAGAAAATGGAGGCAGATTTAGTTTTCTAAACAAACGGGAGAGCAGCACATCCTTCGGTCAGAGGGCTTTTTTTTTTTTTTTTTTTTTTTTTTTTTGCTCTGTGTACAGTTCCTAGGCCCTGCTGTCTCTTTGCCCTGCACTGGCTGGAGACTTCCTGATTATCTGGTGATTTTAATGCATTCAGTTCCAAACAAAATTACTTGCTTGTGAAGTGCACAGTGAAGCTTAGAACATTAGCTATTTTATCGTCTTGTTACTCTGGGAGGAGGATGTTTCAGCTTGGGGGAAAAATAACATTTTTCACAGAGAAGCAGCTAACTTCATTCAAGTTGAGCAGAATTAGTGCACATTTTATCATTTGCATCCTGTCTTAGGGATAAGATGACTGCACCATTGTTTATCATCTCTGCTGTTTTTTGCAATCCCATTATTTCCCAATCATCTCTACCCAGTGCTGGGATGTATTACATCATTACAGATAAGGGGAATGAATGTGGTTATCTTCTTGCACAGCTGGGTAATAAACTAGTGAAGTAATGCAAAAACTTGAGAAATTGGCTTAAGTCTACATAATTCTGAAGAGTAATGAGAACACAGAATTGATGATAAGACTTTAATATAAAGTTTCACAGTTCAATTAGAATAGATGCATCTTCTGATAAAAGTTCCATATTGAGAACTTGTTTTTATAGTGGTTGGTTGGTTAAAAATTATGAGAGGTTTAAAAGACTTCAGTATTGCTGTTGTGCAACATTCAATATATGGAAATCCAATAATTTCCAGTATATGAATGCCAATTAATCGGGCAACTTTTTTCAAACAGGACTTTGGTCCAAAGTAACTTGTTATGTATGCTGTGTGGTAATTGTTTATGGCGCATATTTTGCAAGTGCTTATATCCTTTGGAAATTTAGGCAAAGATGGTCTTGCATTGGTGATTCAAAATGTATGCTAAAATTAAAATGGCAGCAATATCTTATTGATATGTAAGAGTACTTGCTGTATAAGGAATTGATTTCAATATTGTTTCCAGTATTGCAAAAACTGAGTAAGTTTAAAATATATAGATCTTAAGAACAAAAGTATTTGGTGTCTTAATGCTTCTCAAGGCCATTACATTGTCTGAATGTAGCATTTTCAGTGTACAGTTTAATCTAATCTAATGTTTTGAGACACACTTCATTCATTGTAGTCCTACTTTAAATACTTCTTTGTATAGTTTGTGCCATCATGCTTTCTGCATAAACAGTTTTGTAATCAGGGAAACACAACAACATTACCTTTTTGAACTGCTGACCAGTATCTAATCAAAACATATTCCATGTTTTGGAAGTGATCAAATGTTGTTCAAATATGTTAATTTTTAATTGAGCATTGCCAGATATGTCCTTTTAGTTAATATGATCTTATTTAACTTTGTCTAAAAGTGTAAAGCTCTGTGCACACGCACATGATTTTCAAAGTTTATCTACTGAAGATAAACTGTGCAATGTTCAATTGCAAAATTCAGAACACGTTTTGATTCTCATAGCTGTTAAGACCATAGTCTGTATAGATCCTTAATCATTCTTTTCTCCACTTAGATACTGATACATTATTACAGAAGTGGTCATATATTTTCCTTTGTTCCCCTCTCACCCCCTGCAAAGTAGTAAGAATTCTTTCTGTTGGTGGTTATGCTATAGGTGACTAGAAGCTACCTCAATGCTCATTTTACCTTTGCATCAGCATCCTTTCTAATTTACCAGCAAATCTATTTGTTTTCACAGCCTGACTATTGTGGGTTTATTCCTTGATATTTTTTTTTTAATTTCTTGCCTTTTTGCCTTTATTATAATAGGTATTTAGGGCTGTATTGCAGATGGTAGGATTTTATTTCCCACCAGCATCTTGCTCGTCATAATTGCGTTTTAATTTTATTTTAAATTCTGTTTGGGACCTGTTCTCTAAAACTTTGCATTTCTCTACATTGATGGTAGTGGATGAGCCAGGATGGTAGAATGCTTTTACAGGTATTCTTCTATAACGTTTTATATTTCCGTTTTCAGTTTATTTATGCAAATCAACACATACCAACCTTGAAGATTTTAAAAGTATAAATGCAAATTTTCAGTGCACATAAGTCAGTGGTAGAATAAATCGCAAGATTTGACAATGTGCTAATACATCAGTGTCCCAGACATGAACACTTTTTCAAGTGTCCAACAATTAAGGATCTGTTTAGAATTATTCTGACAGAATTGGGTTTCTAGAGTTAATGCATTTTAAAATAAGGTTGTGAGTTTACATGAACTGTTTAGCATATTATCTGTGGCTGAAACAATACCTTCCGATTAGGAATATAAAATATTAGCAGATGGAGTTATAAAGCACCTATAAGGCACTATAGCTGATTGGTATAGATTTCTAAGTTGCAAAGTACTCTGAAGTCTTTTTTTTCATATTAATTTTTCACTTAAAGGTGGTTTAGTTTTGTCTTAATGTGGAATAAGCAAAGTTATTTCACAGGAATAAATTTTAAATTGAGACTATGTTTACAGTGCTTCTCGACTATTTTATATATTGAGGCTCAAATGACAACTTGCTAAATTAAATTAAACTGTAAATATCTTTGTGAAGTTTGGCCTTAGAGATATTAACCTATTTAACTTCCATATTAAAATTTAATGTATTAAATTTACATTAATAGTTAGTAAATATTCTAAGTATTGTTACTTTAAGCATTATCATTGACTTTTTGGTAGCAATTTGCATAGAAGTGATGGTTATTCATCATTCTGAAGCAATCTCTACATAAATAAATATACATTTTGTGCTTTCAACTATATAACTAAGTTGAAATATCTATAGACAGGGCATTTCAGCATTCTATTGCTACTTCTAGTCTGGCTATATTATTGTTATGCCCTTAGAAAAATGATTCTTCCAGATTCTGGTCTAGATGAAATTCAAACTGTTCATATGTTTAACTTGCAGAATTCAAGACTAGGCTCTTTTTAAACAAATTACCTTTTTATGAATACAATTTTTTATACTGCATTATTTATCTTTAAAGCAAATGAACACTCTTGTGTATTCAGAACACCCAACTGAGAAAACAGAACAATATTGTTGCTTAGATGTTCCTAATTTAGGGACAGTTTGTCATGTAGATTTGGCATCATAAAAGAAACTGTCTGCATGCTGCTGCAGAGACGCATACTCCAACTAGTTAGCAGATACTGCTGGGTCCTAGGATTCGGTTCAAATTAAATGTCCTATGTGATGTGTTGGTTGGGTTGGGGGTGGGAAGAGAAACACTATTGTTTCCCTTATACTTTCAGAAAGCCTTAACTTCACTTTTCATCTTGACATGCTTTAAAAAGCCATTTCTATAATACTGTGATTATGGCTAATTAGAACTGCAACAGATATGCTAGCATAGTCTGATAGAATAGCCTGAATTTTTACCTACAGGATTCAAATCAGGATTTAAAAGCAGTGGAGATGCTTATTTAACCTGCTGTAATAAGAATTCTGGAAGAGCTTTGTTTGGAAACACTGCTGTTCCCATTCTAAAGTTCACAGTAATAAAGGTTTCCAATTTAATACTGTTGCAGCAGAATGGTGGTAATGAAACACAGGTGATGCACCCTCCTTTAATGTTAAAAATAATTGGGCTTTAGGCAGTAAAGCTCTTCAGCTCCTGTAGAGCGGCTGGTTCTTTAGCCTGGTTTATGCTTTCTCAGGTTTCTATTGGGGAGTCATTTTTTTTTTTTTTTCATACATAGCACACTGACATTCCTTTCTTGAGGCCAGAACTGGCAATATTCCATTTAATCAGTTGATACAGGGGCAATATTAAAAACATCCATTTATTTATCAGCACTTGCTATTTAGGTTTCTTGCTAAATAAAGTTTATCCAAAGCTTTCTTTTTCTTATAGAAGGTATTAAACTGAACTGTCACTGTTACTCAACTTCCTATTATCTTAAATTCTAATCATGTGTATTGTATGCATATGTCAACCGCTTACTTCAAGTGCGTCCATATAGTGGAGCCTCCCAAATCATTGCATTTTTCTCAAAGCATTTTTTCCAGCCAACATAACATCCCTTAAAGTTTTAATTGCATTTTATTTTCCTGAATAGATTTGGTGCTGTATCTTCTAGCTTCTTACAACTATGGAAATGTCCATACAAATCATTATAACAGGTGATTTAGATCATTAGTATTCAGCTGGTGCATCTGACTCACGCAGTACATCCTTTTTTTTTTTTTTTTTCCACCAAATGCATCCGATGAAGTGAGCTGTAGCTCACGAAAGCTTATGCTCTAATAAATTTGTTGGTCTCTAAGGTACCACAAGTCCTCCTTTTCTTTTTGCGAATACAGACTAACACGGCTGCTACTCTGAAACAGTACATCTATCTTGAGTTTTTAAACACATAATGGTGACAAAGTTCACTTTCTATTGATTCAGAGAAATTTAGTCCAATTATGATACTTAATTGCATTTCTTACCCCATGCACCTCACTTTTTAAAAACCTTAATTTTATTTTTTTAATTCAAGGTATATGAATCTGTTGTCTGTATTGGGGTATGGGTCAGTAATATTGCTGATAGCGCAAATTAAAGCAAAAGCATAAATGATTGTCTTGTTGGACACTGGCTTTAAATTTTATGCCAGTTTGATTATTTTTGTCCTTGCAAAGAAGCAATACTGTATTGCGTCGTCTTAGCCTTTTTTAAAATCACAAGCATATTTACTCCTAACATTATTTTGATTATATTCATTTCTTACTAAGTTTTTATTATCATATCAACATCACATTAAGTAAATTGTATAGCTTCAAGTTTGTGCTCAGCAAAACTTCTGGGTGTCTCGTACAACTAAATAAAAATTGTCATTACAAAATGATAGATTAAAAACACTGTAATCCTAGATTTTTTTGCTTGAGTCATTTTAAAAACTTGCGGGTTTTTTTTTATGCATCACTTGTTCCATCTCCTTTTAATCTGGGCACTTATTTGAGCCACATACCCCAGAAAGCTACTCTCCACACCAAACTGATTATCAAGCATTTAATGAGCTTGGATATTACATGAGTGAATTTCCTTGGAAGGATGCTTTTTGTTTCCCTTTCCTCAAGGAAAAAAAAAAACCAGATGCTTATGCAGTCTACTGCACTGAAGAAGCTGTAGCACACCATAAAAAAATTTTCAGAAAAGGTCCTTATTTAATATCAGTTATGGATCTAGTTGTAATATATGGATACTCTCTCGCTTTCCATAGCTCAATGTAGTCTCAGTTAGACAGAGGATTCTCTCTTCCCTTTTTGGGGTGAAAACCTGGTTCCACTGAAGTAAATACAAAACTCTCATTACCTTCAGCAGAGCCACAATTACACCCTGAGTGTTTAGCCTCCCTAACTGACAGCTCTGGAATGTGAACCATTGCTTAATGTTTTTGTAATCTACCATATAGTCTATTTTTGCCTGAGTCTCATAGTGATTTTTAACCTCTTTTTTTTTTAACTTAAAAGAAAATTGTAATTTCAAGCCATACTGCATTCACTGTTTGTTCACATCAGTGCTGTCTGCATCTGTATAGGTTTTGCAAGCACAGAATGATTTCATTGTTTTTATTATTAAAGGTGAAAGTGTTCTGCTGTTCATATACCGTGGAAATATGAGATGGCTTCAGTAAGTTTACAGTGCATGCATTGTACTTTGAACAGTGTCTTTTAATATGGAAATTTTTGAGGGGACAATCCAACTGGAAAACATTAGCTCTTGAAAGGAAATGAATGCTAATTTCCTCACTTAATGCATTTATGGTCGTTTTTCGCATCCTGTATTGGAAAATGCTGACCTTTCAAGGTTAAAGGAGCCAGTCTCCATGCAAATTACTTTGACAGTGACGGCAGGTAGAGCCATGAACAGATGCCGCATTGTAATAGTGAAGCACTTGTAAGCAACTGCTAATCAATACTCTACACTTGCAAATGTCATTACCATTCTATAGGGTATGATACTTTAAAATAATAAATGGTTAACATATTGTAGAACAGACATTATGTACTGATGGGAAGAAATGTACTCTAGGTTGCTATAGAAATTTCACCAAAAGGCCTGCATAGAATGTTATGATTGCTACTACATGCACTTACAAGGCCCCATTACCATAGTAGCTATGAGCGCTTCACATAGTTCAGATTATATATAATTTTCCAAAATATAGTGGCTATTTTCTGTGACCCACTTTGGCATGTAGCCACCTACTCTGAAAATACCAAGCACAGTGAATTTCAGTCTAAATGCCAAGTCTGCAGTTGGTAGAAAGCCTGAGCAAAAGATGATGCTTTTTCTAAGAGCATTAGGGACCCAGATCCATTTCCAGAAGGAATGGACTCGGATAAGAGCCCCTCTTCAAACAGCAACCCCAGATCTCAGTGACCCGTCTTTGGATGGACAGACAGTGCATTGCTTCTGAGTGCAGGTGTCATGACACTGCATGAGGAAAGAGATACTTTTTAAGCCTACATCTAGACATATTGGTAGCAACTAGCATCTCAAATTTGCAGCCAGGTCCAGTGAATTGACAGCCAATGCAGGCTCTATAGAACACAGGTGTGATATGATCTCCTGTTTAAGAGGCAGGTAACTGCATGCTGTACGAGGTAGAGCTCCTGCCTGGCCTTCAGTGGAAGCCCCAGACAGAGCACAGTGTGGGAAGTCTAGGCTTGAGATGACCAAAGGAATTGGTAATCATGGCAAGGTCCACACTTGAGAGGAAAATATGTAATCTCTTAACTGGCCAAAAGGAAACTACTATAAATTTCTTAAGAGATTCCCCCTCCCCCTTTTTAATCATACTGTTGCTATTTGGGAATGCAGGAGCACAGATGAGCCTACAATAAGGTCCACAAGACTGTGACCCAAGAACCTCTTAATGCCCCTGGCAAGGGAGTGCAGAGGGGTTACAGGAAGCTTCCAAGTCTGGTATATGCATTCTAGCTCACCAAAAAGTGTTTCCCAGTGGTCATTAGTATCACCATGAAATGCAATGCACAGATGTTGTGTAAGGAGCTGTGTAACTGAAAATGTTTTTAAAATCTGTGTGTGTGTGGGGGGGGGGTGGGTCATCAGCAAAGATGGAAAAACCAGTTTCTGTGAGACAACAGGTCTTTACCCATCTATCTGTTAATATGTAAATTGAGTGTTGTCTCCTTCACAGTGGGACTCCTGTCACCAGTCTGGATGGAATGCAACTGAAGGATTGTAAAAAAAATTTCAGGAAGGAGCTAATAGGAAGAGAACAGCAGCTGGGGGAGAGAAACTTAACTTGAGGTGGGCTTCAAAGGGTTTGCTTTGCTATATTTTTGGGGGGCAAAGAAGACACCTGGGCATCCCTGACCTAGGAAGTAAATGGACTGTGCATTTCATGAAAATGGGATCTCAGCCAGGCTTGAAAATGCTGGGAGAGAGAAGCTTCTTTAGATAAAAAGAAAAGGAGTACTTGTGGCACCTTAGACTAACAAATTTATTAGCGCATAAGCTTTCGTGAGCTACAGCTCACTTCATCGGATGCAAGTGAGCTGTAGCTCACGAAAGCTTATGCTCAAATAAATTAGTTAGTCTCTAAGGTGCCACAAGTACTCTTCTTTTTGCGAATATAGACTAACACAGCTGCTACTCTGAAACCTTCTTTAGATAGAAGCTTTACTAAGAGGTAAAGTTCCTGTCTAATTATCTAGCTAGTGTTATGATTTTTTTTATATTTACTTACTATCACTTGATAGTAAACTTATTCTTGTCTTCACCATAAATATATCTAAGCACTGCTGTGGTAAGCAAAGTGATGGTCCTAAGTTGAATCTTACAAGTGTGGGCATACTGTTCCTTTGGGAACAGCAGGCATGGTAATTCTGCGAGTGTTCAGTGAGTGCAAGGAAATGCTCAGAGTATTCAAGGGTTGGTGTGTGCCTATTGTTACCTGTACAGAGAATACAAGGCCTACAACAGCTTGGAAGATTGTGCTGCCAGAAGCGCATGACTTCAGGGAGCTGATCCACAGCCGGCACAGATGAGGCTGTTTACACACTAAGGTCAGGTGGTGGTGAAGTGCCTCACAATCCTGGTACCCCTGGGGAGTGTCACAACCATCCTTTGTTTGTATATTAGCAGAGGCCTTTAGTCAAGAAGGTAGTTGTCATAGTTACAGGGATGCTTGTACTGCTGTCACCTCTTTGGTCTCTGAGTGCACCCTGAACCTCCTGCCCCAGGTCAGAACCCCCTCCTGCACCCCAATCCCCCTACCACAGCCCTGAGCCTTTTCCTGCACTCCAAACCCCTTGGCCCCGGCCTGGAGCTTCCTCCTGTATGCCAAACCCCTTATTCTGGCCCCAGCCCAGAGCCCACACCCCCCAGCTGGAGCCCTCACCCCTCCTGCACCCTAACCCCAAGCCCCCTGAAAGTGAGTGAGGGTAGGGAAGAGTGATTTGTGGGGGGAGTCTGGGGGCAAGGGGCAGAGCAAGGATGTTCAATTTTGTGCAATTAGAAAGTTGGCAACCCTATTTGTAAAGTTCTGGCATGTCTCTACTCTACTTGCTTTAGTCATGCCTCATCACCTACACTTCTGTTTTATATCTGTGTGCTAGCTCGGCATGCAGTGTCTATACTCTACACCGGGGTCGGTAAAATATGGCCCGCAGGCCGGATCTGGCCTATCTAACATTTGTCAGTCCGCCAGGCTCTTTGGCTGTCCCTCTGTGATCGGCAGGCCACTAAAAGTCACAGAGCAGGGCACTCAGGTAGGCTGCCTGCCTGCTGTGGCCCCACACTGCTCTTGGAACCAGCCAGCTGCTGCTGGCATGTCTCTGCACACCCTTGGTGGTGGGGGAGGCCTGTTTGAAGTCTGTTTCCCCCCTTAGCACTCCCTCCAGCTGAAAGAGTGCTCTTTTAAAACCCTATCAGTTCTGTATTCTGTGGTATTTGGTGGCTCCAGGCTGTTTCTGGTCAAACTAGCTTTGTAGGCTGGCAATCATCAAACCGAATAGCCTGCATTGTCCCTTAACATCTCAATAAGTGATTGCTGATAGGTGACTATCTTGAACCATTCTTTTCCTTTCTGCCTGTGTTCTAGAGAGACCCATATTGAGTTGCACCAATATATTCATGCAGTGAAAGCTATCCCAATAATCAGACCAACACATAATGTCATTGAATATTGATGTCCTGGAGGCACTTAGAGTGAGTAGTCATTACCTTATCCCTTGGACAAGATCAGTGACCCCTTTCTTGTGATGCATCTTACTTCAGTAAAAGTCATAAGGATAGGCTATTCCTATGTCCCACAGCAGAACACACAACACTGTTACTATTCTGAGCTAGCCTGGGCATATGATTTTGGAAAAAGTCCATGTGGATAATTCCATCTTCCTACATGTGATGGCCCTAAAGCATTCTGAACCATTTTATCTGCTCTTTGAGTTTATCTCGGTGAACATGCTTATACATATGGCTGTAAAAGATGTTTTTCCTTTTGAATAAATTTTTAGTAGTTTCCTTTTTGGCAGAAGTTTTCTTAAAACCCCTCGTAAAAAGGGTTTCCCTTGTTGGAGCTCTGGAAAGATAAGTTTGGCAGACTCCCCTGAAGTGGTATGTATATAGTGGAGTACACACCATATTAGTACTATTCTTCTGGAATGTCTAAGTAGCTTCTATTCTTCAGATTATCCCAATGAATATGAAACTTGATTATGAATCTAAGTCATAATCAGGATTTGTGTGTGCTTTCAGTCAGGGTGGCAGTCTCGATTTAATCCTGAATTTCTACATAAAAGTGTGGGTTTATAATCTTAAAACATTCTTCACAACTCAGAAATAGATGTAGGTTTCATTTTTAGAAGGCACACACAATACATTTTTAAATGTATTTTTAAAGTGATTGTTTCATTTACCAAAGGTAGTTGAAGCAAATATTTATGAAGCCATAAATAAAGGTGAACTATCTCCAGTTCAACAGGTTAACCATTAATATTTGGAGGATTTTCTTGCCGTGCTGTATTGGGAGGAGAATATCACCAGACAGACATTTAAATTTTTTAACTAAAACAACGTTATCTATTCTGGATTTTTTTTTTCTTCAACAGTGAATATATTGTATAACAAAACAAGCATCAATTTTTGAATTTAGTTAAACATTCAAGTTTTTTAAAATCAGGTTTGTTTTTTGTTAAAATTGTTTAACTAAAATAGTGTGGTTTTTTTTCTTTTTAAAGAAAACAAACAACCCAAAATTAATAGACTGTGTCAGCCAGGTCAACATGAGAAACTTAAAATATTAGCTTCTGCCGCTAACTCGGTCGTCTTCACCTTCATTTTCCTGTTCATAATCTGGAAGAGAATACAAGCTTTCCTGCTTTTTTCATGTCCCCAAACGATTTCTCAATTTGGAATGAATTAGTCTAAAGGAAGAAAATATTCTTTCTACACCGGCAGAAGAAGTTACTGCTCTTAAAAGTGAGATCATCACTTCAGTAGTCTCCGAATCCAAGTGCTTAAGTGACTTTCACCAGTTCACTGGTGTGACAGTCTTTAAAAACATTAGCAAACATATATTTCTTGAATGGTTTGTATTCCCAGACTGGGTCTCTTTTATGGCCTGCTGCCATTATAGGTTTTCCTTCTAGTGAGAGAATGGTATGGTCGATCTCAAATAAATGAAGGCTAAACTCGGAAAGACCTCAAGACTTCTGGAATATGCTACTCAAACAGTTTCACTTTAGTTTCTACTGCCTGTCCCTCCCTTCTCACGTTTATCTCCTGACTTCTTCTCCTTGTCCAGATCTATTCCGCCCCGACTATCTTCTGTTCATTGAACTTTTTGAAACTTTGCACTTTTAGAGAGAAGTAAGGGATTGACTCGGTGTACACAAATTTGCAGAGGAACAGTAGGGTTGAGGACTGTTCTCACCTCTATTTTAGTTTTATTTTATTTAAAACCATTTTTTCTGTTAATTTGCTTATCTCGAGAGACACAAATTCTGTCTGAGAACTGCAAAACTAAGCATCTCTGATGGTATCTTCCAGACTGAGTACTGAGTCCTATTGGGTAGATAGAAAGATTGAACCTAAATCTATACAGAAGCCCTTCCAACACCGTGAGATTGGGTCCTTAATCCATGAATTATTGGAACTCGTATAAACTTTTCTTATTCATTACATGAATATATTGTCATACTATAGAATTATAATTTATAATCCCATTCCATGATGAAAAGGAGTACTTGTGGCACCTTGGAGACATCCTCAAATTTGTTAAGCTTTTGTGAGCTACAGATCACTTCATCGGATGCATTCAGTGGAAAGCTGTAGCTCACAAAAGCTTTAGTCTCAAATTTTAGTCTCTAAGATGCCACAAGTACTCCTTTTCTTTTGTGAATACAGACTAACCCAGCTGCTACTCTGAACCTGTATTCCATGATGAGATCTTTGAGCTATAATGTATCTTAATTAAAACTCCTTAGATCATTTTTTCCTCCAAAAGCATTTTATCAAATGCTATTTAAATAAAAATCCATTTAAATTAAAAACAAAACATTGAGTTTTATCCATCCTGCTTTCATTACTGATAACTAGGCAACCTAGTTATGAAAAAGTTGCATCGGATGCTTAACTCCACTGATTCACTTTCATAACAAAACTGACTGAATCTTAAGATTTACGAACTTTGAGTTATTTTTTTTCACTTGTTTTATAGCTGGAATTGGAACTGGAATTTCTGAAGTTACAAGAAAGCTTTTCTGCTGATTATTTCCATTGTGTTGCAAGGATGACAATACAGTATTTTCTCATTATATTTTAGACAGATTCAATTTGATTATACTTAAGAAAAGCATCCAAAATCTGAAATTCCAGTTTCTCAGCATTTTTCTACTCAACATCTTAGCCTTTTAGCAAAATTTTTGAAGTCCTAGTTATTTAGTGGCATTTGTACCTCTAAATATAGAAAACTTGATGGTCTTTACTAACTTGTATTAAGCTCTGTGAACAGACATTTAATATTTGAATACATTTGTCAAAGTATTAGCCAGATTTTAAATAAGTAAAAAAGAATACAGATGCTGATTCAATTGCACATTAATATAGTCTGCAATTGTATCAGGGCACAAAGGAAAATGAACTTTCTTCTGCAATTCTGCTTCTTTTCCCTTGATACGTTCTGTCCTTGTTTACCTTGCTACCTTTGTGTGTGCCTGCTGTCTTTACTCATTTTTTTTTTTAACAGTTTGCATTGGCTTTCTGCTACTGACTACCCCATGCATGTTGTCTTGTTTTGTTAGAGCAGTGTTGTAAACCCATTTTCCCATTGGGGCAATGCTTTTTTTTAAATGGTACCCTAGATGGTTTTGGTAGATTACTTAGAAATCATTATGGGGTTGTAGAGATGGTGGTGAAAACTTCATGTTTTTACAGTTACAGAATGATTGTACAATTTCTGGAATACAGAGCATGCCCTACCTTCCATCACCTGTATTGTACTATACCAGGCATTTAATTGGTTCAAGGGTGGGTGTTACAGGCTCCTACTGCATTTCCTGTAACTTGGGGTAGGCTTATCTTCAGCCTACCCCACTGGACTGCAGCTCACCCTGTCCTACCGCCCTCCTCCCACCCCTGTAAGGAGGACAGAAGTTGCAGAAGGGTCTGGACGTCCCATGAGCCTAAAGCAAAATCCCAGGTATTTTACCTGTATTAACTGTTCATTTTCTCCTTTTAATCACACTGGAAACTGGCCACAAGTTGCAACTACGGTACTTAACAAATCCACCAAGTTACCTCTGTTATCGGTACTAAGTGCACTTGTACTTAACCCACTGGGGCTTGAAGCTCCTGTGAGGAAAAGGGAAGAATTCCCTTGTCCTCTGCTAATTGGCCCATGGGAGAGGAAGTTCCTTCTTGTCTGTCAAATGGCTGATCAGCTAGACACGCAGCATCTGTCAGGCTGGATTCCTGTTCCAAGTTCAGAGTGGTTCAGGTGGGGCTGCTGGAACAGAGTGGAAAGAGGCTCCATGTGGCCCCTATTCCAGGTTAAATCCTGGGAGCTAGGGAATACTGGCTCATGACTTCAGGGAGCTGTTGGCAGTGAGTGGGCACATGGCCGAAAGAGCCAATGGGAAGGCTAGAACTTTTAAAAATTGAAACAAGACTCCCTTTTGTCTGTCTTGTTGTTCTTGGAGAGGCAGACAAGGCTGCAACTCTGCTGTAAGAAGCTTGGGGCCAGGTATGAAAAATCATCGGTATACCTAGAAACTATTCATGTGAAACCCCAGATATGTAAGTAGATCAGGAAATGTCTAGGACAGAGATCAGCAACCTTTGGCACGCGGCCTGTCAGGGAAATCCACTGGTGGGCCGGGCTGGGCCAGGCCGGGCCAGTTCATTTACCTGCAGCGTCTGCAGGTTCAGCTGATCACAGTTCCCACTGGCTGCGGTTTGCTGTTCCAGGCCAATGGGGGCTGCGGGAAGCGATGTCCAGCACGTCGCTTGGCCCATGCCACTTCCCACAGCCCCCATTGGCTTGGATTGGCGAGCTGTGGCCAGTGGGAGCTGTGATCGACCAAACCTGCGGACCCTGCAGGTAAACAAACCATCCCAGCCCACCAGCGGATTTCCCTGATGGGCCGCGTGCCAAAGGTTGCCGATCCCCAGCCTAGGAAGATGTGATCTGGTTTCTTTTTATTTCTTTGTGGCTTGTGGACTCCTCTGTGCTAACCCTAGATGCTTTTGTTTGCTTATAACCTTTTAAGCTGGACCTCAAGATGCTATTCTTGTAGTTGCCCTTTTTTAAATCTAGCAATAGCCTAAGTTTCCCAGATGTATTTTCTTTTGGTTTTTTAATAAAGTTTACCTTTTTTAAAGAACAGAATTGGATTTGTGTTTCTGCACATGTGTAATTAGCTGGTGGCAACAGTTGATTTCCTTTGTTTTTCTTTCTCAGCTCTTCCCTGGAAGTGGGGGTCAAAGGGCTTGAGGGTACCCCACAGGAAGGAATTCCCAAGTGCGCCTTCCTGGGTTCTCAAAGAAGTTTTGCACTTGGGTGGTGGCAGCATTTACCAATCCAACATCAGAGGAAAAGCTGTAACCTTAGGAGTTTATACAAGCCTGGAGTGGCCAGTATTTTTAGTCCTTGTGGGCCCCCACCTTCTGCTCTCAAAGTGCCAGAGAGGGGAATTAACCTTAACAGTAGCATTCAAAAAAACATGATCTCAAAGTTTGACAGGTGTATGTGAATGGGAGACTCAAAGTTGTATACAGAAAATGTGCTGTGTACAGTGATCTCAGTCAGAGAATTTATCTGTAATTAGGAATGAGTAAAGTGGGTTGAAACTAGGCCAAAACAAATTGAAAGTGTGAGTTTGTAAACTTAACTGAAAGTTGAATGTTACTGGGTTTGGGTCTTTTCTGAGGGGGAAAGGAAGAAGCAGAAAGGAGGAGAGGAAGAATTCAGTGGAAAAAACAGTTGGGAAGTAAAGCAGAGCAAAGAATGGGAAATGAAAAAAATACAGAGATGGTGTAAATAGAGCAGGGACAAGAAAAGCAAAATTATTAAAAACATGGTATTCAATTGTGCTTAGAAGTCCTGATCAGAATGACAAGCCTGTTGTGTTTTGCACTATACTCACACAGCAATTGACATAGATTTCTAGAAAAAGATCTATACATGGTGAGGGGGAAACCCATCTATGGAGAAAATATAGTCTAGAACAGTGGTTCCCAAACTAGGGATGCAGCTTGTTCAGGGAAAGACCCTGGTGGGCCAGGCAGGTTTGTTTACCTGCCGCGTCTGCAGGTTCGGTCGATCGCAGCTCCCAGTGGCTGCGGTTTGCCATTCTCTGCCAATGGGAGCTGCGGGAGTGGCGCGGGCCGAGGGACGTGCTGGCTGTCGCTTCCCGCAGCCCCCATTGGCCTGGAGCAGCAAACCATGCCACTAGGAGCTGCGATCAGCCGATCCTGCAGACGCTGCTGGTAAACAGCCCCTGGTGGGCCAGGCAGGTTTTTCTCTGAACAAGTGACACCCCTAGTTTGGGAACCACTGGTCTAGAAAGTAATCTCTTGTTCCAGCCAGCTTTTGTGAAATTGTTTCTTTGCCCAATAAATAAGACTTCCCTTTAGCTAGAAAGGGGGTGTATGGGTGTGAGAGATTTGCAAACTTGAGGTAACTTTGCAAACCTAGAACTGGGTTCACCCAGCCTGTAGTCATTTTACAAACAGGGTATAGTAGGAATCAAATCCCTAGGAAGAAAGGGGTGAAATACTCCTTGCAAACAAATTGCTGTAAGCACATTTAATACTAGTTAGAATTATTTATTTTATAATGCTATAAAGTAAAAACTCTAAAGAGATTTTAATTACTTTTCACTTATGGTTAATTGTTGTGTTGTATTTTTTCTCTTCAAGGCAGTGGGAAGCTTTATGTAAAATGCTAAATTCATGCTTTTGTGGTTCTTGTAGCTGATAAGTTCTCTCTCTCGTTATACTTGCATATTTCTAGTAGTTTTTTTTTTTTTTTTTCGTTTTTAATGGGAGCTCCATTGTGTAAAGGCACTGTTTAAGCATGTAATGAGGGATCTCCTGATCTGGAGAGCTGGATATCTACATAGATAGCACAAACAAAGGGCAGGGGAAAGTAAGCATTGCTTCCCCATCTGTAAAATGGGATTAATAAGGCGCAGACTTTGATTCAGCAAAGTACTTAAGCATGTGTTTGACCTTTAGTTTTCATCAATTCAGAGTCCAAGGCCATAAGGGACCATTGTGATCATTTAGTCTAGGGGTCAGCAACCTATGGCATGCATGCCATAGACTGCACGCGAGCAAATTTTTTTTTTTAATGGCACGCTGCTGCCTGCTAAGTCCCAGCTGCCAGCCCAGCTCAGCCCACTGCCAAACCCAGGCTGCAGCGGGCTGAGCGGGACCGGGGCCAGGACCCCAGCAGGCAGCAGCGTGCCATTAAAAATCCTGCCTGCCTCGGCCCCCTCTTCTCCACGCCTGCCCTGACCCCTACACCTCAACATCCCTGTCCTCTGCCTTGACCTCCAGCACCCCCCTACATACCCAGCCCCCATGCCCTGACTCTTTCACCCCCCCTGCATTCCCACCCCCACCCTGAGCACCAAACAGGAGCTCCTGCACCCCTCACACCAAATGGGAGCTGTCCATGTAAGCACTCCACACCCAAACCTCCTGCCCCCACCCTGAGCCCCCTCCCTCATTCTAGCTCCTGGCCAAACCTTGCACCCCAACCCACAGCCAGCTCCTTCACCCCCAGCCCTGTGCTCAGTGCACTCCCACCCTCAGTTCAATGCAGAGAGAGCTCAGCCTGCTGCTGACCTAGGTGAATGGAACCCCAGGCTGGCAGCGGGCTGAGTGGACCAGTGGCATAAGATCAGCATTTTAATTTAATTTTAAATTAAACTTCTTAAACATTTTGAAAACCTTGTTTACTTTACATACGACAATAGTTTAATTATTTACTATATAGATTTGTAGAGAGACCTTCTAAAAAAACGTTAAAATGTATTACTGGCACACACACAACCTTTAAATTAAAGTGAATAAATGAAGACTCGGCACACCACTTCTGAAAGGTTGTCGACCCCTGATCTAGTCTGACGTCCTGTATAACACAGACCATAGGACTTCCCCAAAATTCCTGCAGCATATTTTTTTAGAAAAACATCCAATCTAGATTTTAAAATAGTCAGTGATGGAGAATCCACCACAACTCCTTGGTAAATTGAACCATGATTGATTAACCTCACCATCATTTAAAAATGTACGCTTTACTGCCAGTCTGAATCTGCCTTGCTGCAACTTTCAGCCATTTGTCTGCTAGGTAGAAGCCTGTTTCTCCATGTAGATACTTATAGACCGTAATCAAGTCACCTCTTGACCTTCTTCTTAAGATGCATAGATTGAGTTCCTTGGGTTTATCACGATAAGGCATGTTTTCTAATAATTTAATCATTTCTCATGGCTCTTCTCTGAATCCTCTCCAGTTTATCAATATCCTTCCTGAATTATGGACACCAGAACTGGACACAGTGTTTCACTAGTTGTACCAGTGTTAAGTACAGAGCGTAAAATAACTTAAGATTCCTGTTTTTGCATCCTAGGATTGTAGCAGGCTTTATGGCCAAAACATTGCACTAGGAACTCAGTCTTTTTCAGAGTCACTGTATCCCAAGATATTGTTCCCAATCCTGTAATATTCTGTGTTCCTAGATGTGTATATATTCACATTTGGCCATATTAAGCCACATCTTGTTTGCCTGAGCCTAGTTTACCAAGTGATCCAGATAGCTCAGCATCAGTGACCTGTCCCCTTCATTGTTTACCACTCCCCCAATTCTTGTCATCTGCAAACTTTGTCAGTGGTGGTTTTCTTTTCTTTTCTTTCAGGTCATTAATAAAAATATTAAATAGCATAGGGCCAAGAACCAGTCCCTCCAGGAGCCCATTAGAAATATGCCATCTAATGAAGATTTCCCCACCTATATTTTGAGACCTATCAGTTAGCCAGTTCTTAATCCATTTAACTTGTGCCATATTAACTTTATATTCTATTTTTTAATCAAATGTCATGTGGTACCAATTAAACGCACCTCACAGAAATCTAAGTATATCACATCAACACTATTAATTTACTTAATGGGCCTTCAGTAAGTTGGGAGATCCTGATTCCATTGACTTTTATATAGGGACAGGATTTCACTTATGGACTTTAGAATGTGTTAAAGTTAGTCATAGGCTTAAGTGCTTGTGCTGAATCTGGGCCACAGAGGTTGTGACTTGAGCAAGGCCACACAAATTCTATTGCAGAGCCATAAATAGAACCCAGCTCTAGTGAGTCCAAGTCAAGTACCTTCCTCTCAACAGGCGGTAAACAGTACTGTACAGTATTGATGCACCTGGCTTCTGCAGCTCTCTGGCCTAACAAACTGGAATTTCTGCAGCAGCCTCAATTAAATAAAAGAAACTAAATTAATAAATTTAATTAATTAATGTGAAAATGAATATTGTACTCTGTTCACCATTATTACTTATTTTATATTAATTTAAACTTATTTTATGCTGTTGCCAGTTTTTGATATGCAAAGGCTTTCTGCATCAAAAATATATCTCTACTATAAAAGTTGTAGCAAAGCTGGAGGTTGGGAGCATTTGGCACCTATTGAGCAGTGAGTGGTGGTGGGATAAACATAAGCTTTATATGTCTACTAAGATGTTAAGAAGTACCATAAATGTTAACACTGTTTTATTTATTTATTTTTAGGTTTCAGAGTAAACAAATTAAGGTGAATGGGGAAGCTAATGCTCCTCAGAGCTGTTATTTCAGTCAGTCTGTAGACTCCAGATGAAAACAATGCATCAGTTTACACCTGATTGACATTTTCAATGTCGTTTACAATTATGAATGTTAACAGTTCAAAATTTTTATAGTTGGGTACCTACAGTCCATATTTAAGTACCTGAATAAGTGGTCTGAATTTCAGAATAGTTGAGCTCCTTCAACAATCACACTTATACAAATTAAGGAGCTTAACTTTAAGCACCTTTGAACATTTTAGGCTATGATTTTTCTTTTAAATGAAAGTTTAGATGCTGGAGCACAATTCTATGGTGAAATGTGGAATGGACAGGGGTGGGGTGTGGATTCCTAGACAATTTCTGGAGTGTTGCAATCACTGATATTTTATCATTTTATTATTTTGTCATAACACTTCATTATTTTACCGGTTTTTTTTATAAAATATGCTTGGAAAGTGCAATCTTGAGGATTAATGTGTGTATATTCTTCTGTCCTATTTTTGTACAGGGAATTCCAACAGATGCCATAACTCACCTATGCTTTTACTTTAAATTTGTACTGTATCATAAAGCTTGATGGAAGTTTGAAATATGAAGTGAGTACTCAGGCTCTCTGTTACAATGCCATGTATATAACATCTCTTGTATTGTGCTTTGTTGAGGCAGAGGCTGGAAATGCTGTAAGGCACAATATGGATAAGAGCTAATCTGTTGCAGCCATGGACTATCAGCATTCAAGTCCTAACATAAAGCTTTACTCCTAGCCTCCTCCTAGTTTCCATTATCAGTGAAAATGTCTAATGTAATATTTATAGCATCATGTACAAACGGTGGCCATAGGTTTTTTTGAACAGCTGTCATAAAATGATATGATACAGCTGAAGTTTGAATATTCTTGCTTTTCATCTTTGGTGTCTGGTAGCTATAAAATCTAATCTGTCGCAAACCTGAGCAGAGTGATCCACTACAAGTTAGGCTTTCATTCATATAGAATGTAGATTTTCTCTTTAAGAAAACTAGCCACTAATTAAACCATATTAAGTGGCTTGATATGCAATCTAGCAGTGTAGTCAATGACCCAAAATGAAAATACTGGCTAGAGTCAGTAGGGGAGGACATTCACACTGTAAGATCCTGACTAAAGTTTGAAAATATCTCTGGATGCCACTGTAAAAAGTACTTTCAGGTAGCAGACTGTAGAAATTAGCATATAGTTGTATTCCTCTGCTTTAGGAGAGCAGACTGGATGTTTTCTCTTCCTTGTAGCTCTGTGTGTGTGTGTGTGTGTGTGTGTATCATAAACAAACCGAGGTAGAAGCTCATTGCCAGTTTGTATAGACTATTTAAACTGAAGAGAGCATGAAACAGCAGAGCAAGAAAGCCAACCCACAAATCATAACTGTACAGACTGAAGTTACTTAAACACTGCAGTTAACAAAGAAAATAATAAAATATATACTTAGGGTAAAATGAATGGGGAGCAACAAGGGCATAGAAAAGACAGATGAACTGCAAGGCAGAGAAAGGACCCCTACATTCCCATGACCCAAACTGAAAGGAGTTTTGTAGTCCAGGAAACCAACATGCTGCTCTTGAAATCTGGTAACTCCTGCTGAGAACCATTTCTCTAAGGGAAAATCTATACTGAAGCAGTAAATATGAGAGGCTTTGTTTGACCGAAAGCCTGTACTGTAAATGAGGAATTACTATTTTGGGGAAGCAAGTCTGTATCAGAGCAGGAAATGGTGGAAAACTAATATGGCAACTAGAATGATGGCATAATATAGACTAGCACATGTGAGAGAGATGGCCTCATCCCTGAGAAAGTATTGGGAGTAATGGAGAGAGTGGAGCTGAACCAATGAAATCTAGACAACCAAAAAAAAAAGCAATTGTGTTGGCAGTGGATATGGAAACCCAGAGACTGGTAAATCCTAAAGCAGTAAACTTCCAATCCAAGTTGGAGATTAAAACACTGTTCAACTTGCAACACCTCAGCCTGTAAAAGACACCAGAAAAGCCCTGCTGACTTCAAATGGAGGTCTAAGCTTACTTTTATCTAGATAGATGTAATTCCCAGGGAAAGCAAGGCCTTGTGTTTTTGCAAAAGCATGCATACAGCTAAAAAGACTAAATAGCAAGGAGATATTTTTCTGTTTATTTGCAACTGTTTCTTATAGTTTTGCACAAGGTACTGAAATATTTGGGAGGTAAACATGGTGAGTGATAGGGCCTCAGAGTGAAAGAGTATCTGAATGTAGTCTTTTTGCCATCAGATTATTTCTGAACAAATTTAGGTTTTATTTATTTGTCCGTATAAAAATAATTTGAACTTTAGCCTAGGGAATCTTCACAAAACATTAAATTCAGCTAATCGTGTATTTGTTCATTATTTATAGTGGTATAATGGTCACCTGAGATGCACTATATTGTTTCTGTTCCTTGATTGGAATGTCTAAAGCAGGAGAATACCAAATTACCCCAAAACACTTGTCTTTGAGGTGAATACAGCTATTTCCCAAATGTTCATGCAAAAAAAAAAAATCTATGAATGTTCATGAATAGAGAATGAAAGGGGCACAGACTGTACAGCTGTTTTGGAACCTGAGCAAATCATTTCAAATGCCATTTTGCAGCATTCCCCTAACTTGAGTAATTAACTATCCATCTAAAAATCAGTGCTATCTCCTTTCATTCACCCATATGCTTCCTGAATCACTAGTTTATTACACATGGTATTGGGTCTGAAAGTTGTTATATATATTTTGTGTTCTCTTTTTTTTTAAAAAGTCTTCAAATTTATATGCAGCATATAAGTGAAATTGTAGCCTCTCCAGAAATCTAAAATTTAAAGGCCAAGATGGGTTTGTCAGGAAGTCCTTATTCTTTAAACTCCAGTGAACAGGTATGGGGATTAGCTGCAGCCATAATTTACACTCTATTCCTGTCTAATCTACAAAATGAACTCAGGGTTATGCTGTGTCAGTAGTTGGATAGGAGACTTCCAAGGAATATGTAGTTACTAGTTGAAGTAGTAATGTGTATTCACTATGAGATCCTCTTCTCTCAAAGTTGGTATTTGGAATGGTCACTGTGTCGGTGGAGAGGGGTATCAGGGAGTAGCCGTGTTAGTCTGTATCCACAAAACCAGCAAGGAGTCAAGAGGCACCTTAAAGACTAACAGATTTATTTTGAGCATAAGCTTTCATGGGTAAAAACCCCACTTCAGATGCATGGAGCAAAAATTACAGTTGTGAGGAACTCCCTTCTCTTCATGTCGAGAACCAGTGTTGACTGGGCCAATTCAATCAGGGTTGATTTAGTCCACTCCCAACAATAGATGAGGGGTCAATTCCAGAAGAGGCAAAGCTGATTCTGTAATAAGCCGGCCACTCCCCATTCAAGCCCAAATTAATGGTGTTTAAATTTGCAAATGTATTTTAGTTCTGCTGTTTTTTCTTTGAAGTCTGTTTCTGAAGTTTTTTGTTCAAGTATAGCTACTTTCAAATCTGTTATAGAATGTCCAGGAAGATTGAAGTGTTCTCCCACTGGCTTTTGTATGTTACCATTCCTGATATTTGATTTGTGTCCATTTATTCTTTTACGTAGGGAGAGGGGGTCATCCTTTGGATAAGGGGTAAAATTGAGGTTTCTGACCACTTAGCAAAGATTTATTTATAGTCCTTTTTCATAAGAATAGGTGTGGTTAACCAGTGTCCTGAAACATTTCCAGGTCACTTAGCTACATTCATTCTATCTGAATTTCTCCCACAGTTTATGTAGGATGCAGTGTTAGTCTTGAATTTCCGCACTCTTCATTGTTTTGCTGTGTGCTGAGAAACAGGTACTGCATTATTCTCCAAAATTTGAATGTTTCCATGGAAGGTGCAGATGTATCTATTTGTAGGAGCCAGCAATGCAATGTCGTCCAGGCAAAACTCCCACAGTGCTAGTGGGCGTCATGGAAGTTTAGCCTGTGCAAAAAATGCAGGAGTAGGCCATAAGAGACCAGGCCTGCAAATACATACACATGTGAGTAGCCTGAATTAGTTCCATGTGACTGCTTCTTTGTGTAAAGTTACTTTTATGTTTAAAAATTTGATTGGCCTATTTTATTTATATAGGCCAATCAAATGTTTATAAACTGAAACAAATTATATAATTCACACACACGTATATGTATGTGTGTTCAGTTTGTTTATAAACTGAAAACTCTAGGAACTCCTTGTATAGATTATTGGAGGGTGCTGCATTAGCTTATTAAAACACACATCCCAATACCCTTTAGAACTGTTTTAAAAATTATCACTCGACATGCAAACCCTCAGCTCTTGCCTGATGCTTCCTTCCTCAAACATAGGTAATAAGATAAGCCTTGTAGTGTGCCTAAAAGGCTGGCAAAACAGGGCTATTTTGGATTGCACTATGAACTAGTTTCATAGCTGATGGCCCCTCCCAGAGTGCTGTTCCACAATGTGGCCCTATATGAGTGCAGGACATTTAAAATTGGGGGAAGAGTTCCAACTCAAACACCTCTACTGATGACAACTGTGATGATATGGTACACGACAGAGGCTCTCCCTCAATTAGCCAGATCCCAAGAATTGAATAGGTCTCAAATCTGAACAATGTGTCTTCAATCTCCAAAAGGTTAGGGATTTGAATTTAAAGTTTGACAAAAGTGGGACAATTCAGAATTAATACCACCACGTCATCCTTATTAAGGATAAATTCATTAACTCAACATTTTGGAGTCTCTTCATTACAGAAGAAATTGGGCCAGATGCTGCTCTCAGTTAAACTGGAGTAAATCTGCAACACTTCCAATAAATTAAATCTGAAGTACTGAGATATTTGGATCAAATATCTAAGTTTTTTTTTCAGTCACAAGTATTTACTGATTAAAAATCTGCATTTAACAGTTTGGTAAACAAAATTTATAATCTGAATATTATAAAAATAGCTGATTGTAGGAGTCAAGATTAGTTCTACATCACCAGCCGAAGGGTAAGGCCATGACTGTTAACATTAACAATAGGATGTAAAAGGAAGTGGAAATCTTATTCCACAGGAAAATAAGAGAATGTAAAATACAGCAGATATTTTGCATTCAAATAAATGTTTGCAGATACATTAAAGACATGTGAGCAGATCTGTTGCTGTGTGCAGTACGACTTCCATACCTGTTTATAGATGTTAAACCGGTATGCATTCAACACTCTGGTAATTATGTAAATTACAATAGGACTGGGTCTGCAGTCTATATATTTTCTTTTATGTACTGTGACAGGCTCAGGCCAGATGGCTACAGGAGAGTGATAGAAGGCAGATATATTGGCCCCAGGTTAAATAGGTCCCTTTTCCCTGGGCAAGGTAACGGGGAAGGTTCCAGAACACTCAGGAATTTTCTAGAAACAATTAAGGCAGACAGGCTGATTAGAACACCTGCAGCCTATCAAGAAGCTGCTAGAACCAATTAAAGCAGGCTAATCAGGGCACCTGGGTTTAAAAAGCAGCTCACTTCAATTTCTGGTTTGCATGTGAGGAGCTGGGAGCAAGAGGCCCTAGGAGCTGAGTGAGAACATGTATTCCTCAGTCCTCCAGCAGTACAAGCATTACCAGACCAGGAGGAAGGTTCTATGTTGAGGATAAAGACGGTGTTTGGAGGAGGCCATGGGGAAGTAGCTCAGGGAGTTGTAACTGTTGCACATCTGTTCCAGGAGGCACTCTAGAGAGCTGCATTCCACAGGGCCCTGGTCTGGAATCCAGAGTAGAGGACAGGCCTGGGTTCCCCCCAAACCTCCCAACTCCTGATCAGACACAGGAGGAGTTGACCTGGACCATTGGGTCACAAAAACGGCCAAACTGAGGGCTGCCATGAATTGTCCTAGGTGAGCAAATCCGCCAATAAGCGCAAGACCTACCGAGGTAGAGGAGGAACTTTGTCACAGTACACAAGCCTCATTACTGTGTATGTTATCTTTAGTGAGGGTCGCTCCTCTAGAAAAATAGGTGTTGTGTTAGAGGATGCAACATTCCTTAAGATGGAAAAATGATCAAATGCTATTGCTTAATACCAAAAGTAATTATAAATTTTGTTGAGTGCTGCACATTAAATCAAAATGTAACTTATTTTAACGGTACAAATGCTTGCACTGTGAATGATTTGACCCTTTCTTCTTGGATCAGTGAGAAATCATCAGAATCGGAAGACAGATTTTGTTCTATTTAATCACTTAAATGGAAGAGTGAGCTGTATTTCTCGTCAAATGAGATGAAATGAAAAAGAAAACCAGACTCCTTTCCCTCACTTAGTGATTTTTGACATGTCTACCTACTTTCTTCTGCTCCCTCATTTCCAAAGGAACTGGCAATCCTTATTCCTTTTGTGATATGAGCTAAGGCCTGACCTACTTATATTTTAGATCAACCTAGCTACCTCTCTCAGACGTAAAAAATTCACACCCCAGAGTGTCAGTTAAGCAGATCTAAACCTCGGCATAGATATGGCTAGGACAATGGAAGAATTTTTCAGTCGACATAGCTACTGCTCATCAGAGGTGGATTACCTACATTAACAAGAAAAACCCCTTCCACTGATTTAGGAAGAGTCTACACCAGGGATTGGCAACCTTTGGCATGCGGCCCATCAGAAATCCGTTGGCGGGCTGGGACAGTTTGTTTACCTGCAGCGTCTGCAGGTTCGGCCGATTGCAGCTCCCACTGGCTGCGGTTCATTGTTCCAGGTCAATGGGGGCTGCAGGAAGTGGCGCAGGCCGAACAGGCCGTGTGCTAAAGGTTGCCGATCCCTGGTCTACACTATGGCACTACAACAGCGTAGCTATGGTGCTGCAACTGTGTCACTGTAGCGCTCAAAGTGTAGACAGCCTAAAGCTTGAAAAGCTACTGAGGCAAAGTTACCAGTTTGCCACTCTTGTAATTTTTCCAAAGTTGGAGACATTTTGACAAATATGGGGAAAAGGAGAAGTGTATGTGAGGTAGGTGGTGGGGGATGGGACAAAACCACACACAAATCCTAACCCCACCCTTGCAGACATAATTTGTTCTGTTGCTTTCAGAGACACAAAATCAAATTCAAACTTTTTCACCATTGAGGTGCTTCACCAACTATCTGTTTTGTCTTATCACATATCTGTCAATGACGCCAGCTTTGATTGCTCACTTGTCTACTTCTCCATCTAGCATATTTCTGCTTCTTGCTGAATGGAATGCTCATCCTAAACCAGAGGTGGGCAAACTTTTTGGCCCAATGGCCAGATCAGGGTTGCGAAACTGTATGGAGGGCCAGGTAGGGAAGGTTGTGCCTCCTCAAACAGCCTGGCCTGCCCCCCCCTATCTGCTCCCTCCCACTTCCTGTCCACACCCCCCACCCCCTGACAGGCTCCCACACCACACCTATCCA
Organism: Dermochelys coriacea; assembly: GCF_009764565.3. Taxonomy (NCBI): domain Eukaryota; kingdom Metazoa; phylum Chordata; order Testudines; family Dermochelyidae; genus Dermochelys; species Dermochelys coriacea. The sequence continues at coordinate 28,072,315 of NC_050074.1, read as the reverse complement.
ACTGACCCCTGCTCCCTCTCCCTCTCCCTCTCCCTCCCCTGAACCTATGCCCTATCCAACCACCCCCTGCCTGCCAGGACCTCTTAGCCCCACCCCCTTACCATGCTGCTCAGAGCAGCAGGAGCTTGCAGCTCTGCTGCCCACATCCTCCCTTCCCTCTGTTTTACACTTCAGTTTTTATGAAACTTCTTACTCTTTAGCAATTGTCCATGCACTATCACTGTACATCACTGAATCAACCTATTCTCATGCTTTGATCTTCACTAATCATGACTATTAAAACTCTCTCCTCAGTGGCCATATACCTACTTCTTCAGACTCAAGTATGTCCAGAATGTGCTGCTACATATAGGCCCATGTAGCAAGATGTGCAATCCCATCATTCCACCCTCAAATTACTTCAGTTTCAGGAGCCAGCTCAAAATGTTCCTGATTTATATTTAAAACTCTTGATGGCCTTGCCCACCAGCCTTCATGGGTCTTGTCTTGCTTTACCTCTCTCTGCTTATTTAGGTGTCAGTCCTGCTACCAAGCCCATGCTTGACTTTAAGCACATTTACAGAAATGAAACTACTCGTAGAAATAAAATTAAACACAAGTGTCTGCAGGATTGAGACTACCTTTTTTCTGTTCCTTCCCATAATTTCACCTTTTAGTTTTTGTTTTTTTAAAAAATTCTCCTTTTCAGCTCCATCTAGAGTCCTGTGACATTCAGGGTTGAGTGAAACGTTGTTGAAGCTGGTGAGTGCAATGGCTGCCTTTCATTCATGATAAATAAAAAAGGTAACTAAGATCCTTTACAAAATAGCTGAAATAGGAGTTACTGTACAAAACACAGGCTATATGCAAGGCCAGTCAGGAATCTGAGCTATGAGCAAGGAGAGTTTTTACAGGGGCAGAATGCTAAAGCTAGGGCACTGTGTATTTGATGGAGCAGGGTGTGAGCGCAACAATGAAGCAGACAGAAAAGGCCCCCACTGGGAAGCACCAGAGAAGCTAGGGAAGCACTTGTGTGATCTTGAGGAAAAAGCTGAGCTTTTGAGCAGAGTACTGGCTGGAAAAAGCCCTAGAATTTTGAGCAAAAAAACTGTCTCCTTGTGTTGGTTCCTGCAGTGTTCAGGGAATCGGGACTTTCTGTATTAAAGAAATACCTGATTAAGAATTTCTCCTCCAAAAGGAAGCAACTTGCAAGACCCTGAATTTTGGCTAGTTGCTTGGGTCAAAAAGGGTATCAACACAATCGTATACCTCCATGTCTCTGCTTCCACTTCATCTTTAACATCACATTTTTAAAACTTCTTTAACCCTGTGACAAGGTGGGAAAGCCAGGAAAGGGTTAAGGACTGCCTGCCTGTATCACGATTCAGCAGGGCTTTAAAGGAAGGCATGTCCCTTTTTCTGAGGGCAGAGAAAGCAAAGGAATAAGCCTCTGGATGCCTACAGCCTGCTTTGCTCCTGGAAATAGTGGTTGGTTTTTTTTTTTTTTTAAATTTGCATTAATACATTGTGCCCTGAGGGTATGGCCTGAATTTTTCCTGGGTTGCTGAGTGAGCCCATAAGCATACAAACCCTTGCCTATCTCTCTTAGAGAATGCCTGCTCTAGGAAAAAAATAAATTAAAAACAACCTGTGGCAGCAAGTCTGCTGGGTCAGCTGACTAAGGTTTTTACTGCAGGACTCAAGTGGGATGTTCCCACTTGGGCTGTAGCCCCCACTCTGAAGCCCATTGTGAGGGGAGGGTCTCAGATCCCAGGCACCAGCCTGAGCCGGAAGGTCTATACTGCTTTTTTTTTTTTTTTTTTTTTTTGTTTTTTAGCCCTGTAGCTCAAGCCTGAGTCAGTTGACCAAGGCTCTGAGACTATTTCCATGTTGTGTTTTCTGCAGTGTGGACGTATCCTTAAACTCTCACCCTGTTACTGGCCTTTTGACTGAATGCTTTAATATAGTAATTGTGCAATGTCATTACACCCCATTTTTTTGGCAAGTTATGCTAAATATTATTCATTGCCCTGTATTAGGCAATGGTACAAAGTGTTTTGTGATATAGTTTGATGAAAGAAGCTATAAAAGTTGTAATATAATCTTAATAGGATGAATTAATCAAAATGATGAATGAACTCACCTTATTGTATCTCTGAGAATGTGCACTTTATCATTGGTTTCAGAGTAGCAGCCGCGTTTGTCTGTATCCGCAAAAAGAAAAGGAGGACTTGTGGCACCTTAGAGACGAACACATTTATTTGAGCATAAGCTTTTGTGAGCTACAGCTCACTTCATCGGATGCATTCAGTGGGGAGATTTATATACATAGAGAACATGAAACAATGTGTTGCCATACATACTGTAACCAGAGTGATCACTTAAGGTGAGCTATTACCAGCAGGAGAGCTGGGGGGGGGGGGAACCTTTTTGTCATGATCACTCTGGTTACAGCGTGTATGGTAACACACGTTGTTTCATATTATCTATATATATAAATCTCTCCCCACTGTATTTTCCACTGAATGCATCCGATGAAGTGAGCTGTAGCTCACGAAAGCTTAAGCTCAAATAAATGTGTTCGTCTAAGTTGCCACAAGTCCTCCTTTTCTTTTCACTTTATCATTGTGGTGAGTTAAGGGACCTGGCTGTGTACAAGCTTATGAATTCGGTTTGATATTGTGAATTCTTTGTATATACCGATATCGAACTCCATTTTGTTTTCTAAGCACCATTTTGATTATAAGAATGTTCTGTGTCTTCATCTTAGCTCTGTAGACTCCATATTGATCTGGAATATCCAGAAAGTGTTGAAATTCTTGCTCCTGGCAGAAGGTTAACAGTGGAGTGTTGCATCTTGATCATCATTCATTCAAATGGAAGCATCCTTGGACTAAGAACTGGCTTCTGTCCAGGGTAAAACAGTTTTTCAGGTCTGGACTTCTGCTGGGTGGTGACCGAGCAACTGAGCGCCAACCAGAGGGACAGGGGGTTGAGGCAGACCAGGGAGTCACCTAACAAAGGGGACTGGAAGTCTGTAAAAGTAAGCTTCTCTCAATGGCCATTTTAGAGAGGAAGAGATCAGAAACAGAAGGCAAGACCTGTACAGGAGAAGAAGGGGGCTGGGGAGGAAAGATCCCAAACTGTGTCTATTTGCTTCAACTGCCACCTGACCCTGAAAGCTTAAAATATAAACCAGAGTGCCCCCAAGGATGGAGCTCTGGGAAGGGTGTGTTTAAGCTACTGGGTGTCTTGGTGTGCAGAGTGGTTGGGCCCCAGTGTCCCACTTTCAGAAGGGGTACCAGATAGTGTCTGTGCCTAGAAAGTATGCCAGAGAGGCAGGAGACAGAGATGGTGGCTGGAGCCAACCCTGTGACTAAGTGGAGCTTAAAAGCACCGGGCTCAGCCTTTGGGTCCAAGCGGCTCAGTTTGGTTAGAGTCCAGCTGGGTGAGGTGACCCAGGCTGTGCAATCACTAATGCAGGTTCCTGATAAGTGATTACCATGATAGCCAACAGACTCTCACTGCAGTTGGATTTTTCTAGTACTTTAATTTTAAAATATGTCAATAGTACACTTCTTTGTGGCTTATTTATTTTTGTAAATTGCATAGCCATATTTATTAGATTAGATGTTCACACTATTTTTTCCCTGCATATTCCTTTTATAAATTAAACAAATGCTTCAGCACTCCAGTGAAAACATTACTTAAGATGTTGTAATGCAGTCATTGCCCATCTGGGCATGAAGAGTGTCTCTGCTGTTCTCATCTTTCTAGAACTTGAGAAAGAAAGAGCTGCCCTGCTGTGCTAAACAAGTATTTAGATATTCTTATTTAGTTTGCTGTTAAGTTCCATAACAGCAAACTAAATAATTCAAGCAATAGCTGAAGCAGGATGTCAGGGGTCACTATAACAGTTACCTGTAATATATTTGTTTCTTAATGGTGATTTAAATTTCTATAGTAAGGATAGTTTGTCTGGCAGGAGCCAGAGCTTTCTCAGGGACCAGCCCATGATTGTGGAACCAACTTGCACAGGAACTACCGACCATCACAAAGCTCACGACCTTCTGCTCTAATTGCAAGAGGCATTTCTTTGATCTTGCTTTCTCTAATGCACATGCATGCTCTGTGCTATATATATATATATATATATATATATATTATATATATAATATATATATTAGTATTTTAAAAAAATTGAAAACAAAACACACTACTGAACGCACTTCTCCCCTGGGGGAGAGGATGAGAAGGCAAATGTGTGACAGATGGGTAGTCACATTGCTTAATGCACTCACATACTACAGTGATGAATGCAGTATAAGAACCTATATAGAACAGCCTTGGAAAACAACTCGGTACTTAAAAATGACTTTTAAATAAGAACAATTCATATTTAAACTGCAAATAAAATAATAGATTAGAACAAGTGGATTTAATGGATCTTCTTTAGTCCCAGTCTGTGGTATGGTCCTTAAGTCTAGTGTCACAATTTTTTGATCTCGCTTTTCTTCAGGAAGTTTAAAGAGCCTTTATACATAAAATTTTGCAGGTGTAACTCCCTTTCCAAACTCAGAAAAGTGGTGATTATCTCACATTTTGAAAATTGTTCTTGTCAACTCAGGCCATTTTTCAGTCACAATATAAAACCTTCTGATTTTGTCTTGCATACTAAACCTCAGTCAGAACTTGAGCACAGTAACATTTTTACTAAATTGGTGCATAAACCATTTTTAGGTGCCTCCAGTTTTAGTTACCTAAATAAAAACTTAAATTTATTAAGTTTTGATGCAAATCAGCCAACATATGGAAATTTCACAAAAAGCAAAAATTCTGGGTCATGAAATGGTACAGAATAAACTGCAAGTATTTTTCATTAGATGTTGTATTTTTTTAATCAATTGTGAAAACCATTTAGACTAAAAAAAATTCCAGATATTATTTTACAAAGCTGTCTTTTGAAATGTAAACTAACTGCTAAGGCCCTGATCCTACAATTCTATCTGCATAGATGGATCTAATTGCAGGATTGAGGTTCAGATTTGTGAATTTGTCTTGGTGATTTTTCTTAATCATGGGTTATTTAGCTTTCTTTTCTCTAAAGAGCCCCATTAGGGACAGCATAGGGTGGGTGAACCTAGGACTAGGACCTAGGTCTGAGCTGCTTCTTCCATCTCCTATCAGGATTTCTTTCCGAATGTGGGCTTAAAAACTAAAAGAGATTGAAAAATAGGAGAATGTGACTTCTGTGAGCACAATGACACATGGACTTGCCCTGATTCTCATGGGTGACTTTAATTTTCCTGATATCTGCTGGGAGAGCAATACAGCGGTGCATAGACAATCCAGGAAGTTTTTGGAAAGCGTAGGGGACAATTTCCTGGTGCAAGTGCTAGGGGAGCCAACTAGGGGGAGCGCTTTTCTTGACCTGCTGCTCACAAACCGGGTAGAATTAGTGGGGGAAGCAAAAGTGGATGGGAATCTGGGAGGCAGTGACCATGAGTTGGTTGAGTTCAGGATCCTGACGCAGGGAAGAAAGGTAAGCAGCAGGATACGGACCCTGGACTTCAGGAAAGCAGACTTTTGACTCCCTCAGGGAACAGATGGCCAGGATCCCCTGGGGGACTAACATGAAAGGGAAGGGAGTCCAGGAGAGCTGGCTGTATTTCAAGGAATCCCTGTTGAGGTTACAGGGACAAACCATCCCGATGAGTCGAAAGAATAGTAAATATGGCAGGCGACCAGCTTGGCTTAATGGTGAAATCCTAGCGGATCTTAAACATAAAAAAGAAGCTTACAAGAAGTGGAAGCTTGGACATATGACCAGGGAAGAGTATAAAAATATTGCTCGGGCATGTAGGAAAGATATCAGGAGGGCCAAATCGCACCTGGAGCTGCAGCTAGCAAGAGATGTCAAGAGTAACAAGAAGGGTTTCTTCAGGTATGTTGGCAACAAGAAGAAAGCCAAGGAAAGTGTGGGCCCCTTACTGAATGAGGGAGGCAAGCTAGTGACAGAGGATGTGGAAAAAGCTAATGTACTCAATGCTTTTTTTGCCTCTGTTTTCACTAACAAGGTCAGCTCCCAGACTGCTGTGCTGGGCAACACAAAATGGGGAAGAGATGGCCAGCCCTCTGTAGAGATAGAGGTGGTTAGGGACTATTTAGAAAAGCTGGACGTGCACAAGTCCATGGGGCCGGACGAATTGCATCCGAGAGTGCTGAAGGAATTGGCGGCTGTGATTGCAGAGCCCTTGGCCATTATCTTTGAAAACTCGTGGCGAACGGGGGAAGTCCCGGATGACTGGAAAAAGGCTAATGTAGTGCCCATCTTTAAAAAAGGGAAGAAGGAGGATCCTGGGAACTACAGGCCGGTCAGCCTAACCTCAGTCCCTGGAAAAATCATGGAGCAGGTCCTCAAAGAATCAATCCTGAAGCACTTAGAGGAGAGGAAAGTGATCAGGAACAGTCAGCATGGATTCACCAAGGGAAGGTCATGCCTGACTAATCTAATCGCCTTTATGATGAGATTACTGGTTCTGTGGATGAAGGGAAAGCAGTGGATGTATTGTTTCTTGACTTTAGCAAAGCTTTTGACACGGTCTCCCACAGCATTCTTGTCAGCAAGTTAAGGAAGTATGGGCTGGATGAATGCACTATAAGGTGGGTAGAAAGCTGGCTAGATTGTCGGGCTCAACGGGTAGTGATCAATGGCTCCATGTCTAGTTGGCAGCCGGTGTCAAGTGGAGTGCCCCAGGGGTCGGTCCTGGGGCCCGTTTTGTTCAATATCTTCATAAATGATCTGGAGGATGGTGTGGATTGCACTCTCAGCAAATTTGCGGATGATACTAAACTGGGAGGAGTGGTAGATACGCTGGAGGGGAGGGATAGGATACAGAAGGACCTAGACAAATTGGAGGATTGGGCCAAAAGAAATCTAATGAGGTTCAATAAGGATAAATGCAGGGTCCTGCACTTAGGATGGAAGAATCCAATGCACCGCTACAGACTAGGGACCGAATGGCTCGGCAGCAGTTCTGCGGAAAAGGACCTAGGGGTGACAGTGGACGAGAAGCTGGATATGAGTCAGCAGTGTGCCCTTGTTGCCAAGAAGGCCAATGGCATTTTGGGTTGTATAAGTAGGGGCATAGCGAGCAGATCGAGGGACGTGATCGTTCCCCTCTATTCGACACTGGTGAGGCCTCATCTGGAGTACTGTGTCCAGTTTTGGGCCCCACACTACAGGAAGGATGTGGATAAATTGGAAAGAGTACAACGAAGGGCAACGAAAATGATTAGGGGTCTAGAGCACATGACTTATGAGGAGAGGCTGAGGGAGCTGGGATTGTTTAGTCTGCAGAAGAGAAGAATGAGGGGGGATTTGATAGCTGCTTTCAACTACCTGAAAGGGGGTTTCAAAGAGGATGGCTCTAGACTGTTCTCAATGGTAGCAGATGACAGAATGAGGAGTAATGGTCTCAAGTTGCAATGGGGGAGGTTTAGATTGGATATTAGGAAAAACTTTTTCACTAAGAGGGTGGTGAAACACTGGAATGCGTTACCTAGGGAGGTGGTAGAATCTCCTTCCTTAGAGGTTTTTAAGGTCAGGCTTGACAAAGCCCTGGCTGGGATGATTTAACTGGGACTTGGTCCTGCTTTGAGCAGGGGTTGGACTAGATGACCTTCTGGGGTCCCTTCCAACCCTGATATTCTATGATTCTATGATTCTATGACTTTCCCATTTCACAATCCTAAAAGGACAAGTGCAGAGTCCTGCACTTAGGATGGAAGAATCCCGTGCACCGCTACAGACTAGGGACCAAATGGCTAGGCAGGAGTTCTGCAGAAACGGACCTAGGGGTTACAGTGGATGAGAAGCTGGATAGGAGTCAACGGTGTGCCCTTCTTGCCAAGAAGGCCAATGGCATTTTGGGCTGTATAAGTAGGGGCATTGCCAGTAGATCAAGGGATGTGATCGTTCCCCTCTAATCGACATTGAGGCCTCATCTGGAGTACTGTCCAGTTTTGGGCCCCACACTACAAGAAGGATGTGGAAAAATTGGAAAACATCCAGCAGAGGGCAACAAAAATGATTAGGGGACTAGAACACCTGACTTATGAGGAGAGACTGAGGGAACTGGGATTGTTTAGTCTGCGGAAGAGAAGAATGAGGGGGGATTTGATAGCTGCTTTCAACTACCTGAAAGGGGGTTCCAAAGAGGATGGATAGAGACTGTTCTCAGTGGTAGCAGATGACAGAACGAGGAGTAATGGTCTCAAGTTGCAGTTGGGGAGGTTTAGGTTGGATATTAGGAAAAAACTTTCACTAGAAGGGTGGTGAAACACTGGAATGCGCTACTTAGGGAGGTGGTGAAATCTCCTTCCTTTGAGGTTTTTGAGGTCCGGCTTGACAAAGCCCTAGCTGGGATGATTTAGTTGGGGATTGGCCCTCCTTTGAGCAGGAGGTTGGACTAGATGACCTACTGAGGTCCCTTCCAACCCTGATATTCTGTGATTTGATTAGAAAAGACTAAAGTATTTTGAAGTTTACAGTGTTCTAGAATGCCTATAACTGAATATGTAGAAGATGGTAGAAGCACATTATAATGCCCAGCAAAGGCTTTGTGCCTTCATCTTCCTTCAAGACAGGAAAGATATATTGGCTTGCATTTGCACAAGGCCTGTCCAGTCATATATAAATTTTTTAATAAACTTGAAGTTAAAACATGGCTAAGTGAACCATATTAAATCATAGAAAATTGCAAATGCTTCCTGGGGGAGCATTTCTCCTGAGCATGCCCTGGAGTGGTTGCTTCATTTTTATCAGTTACTAGAGCATTGCTTGCAATAGAAGCTAGGTGCTTTAAAATAGAACACCACAAAGCCATTATTATGACATCAAGTAGCATCTAGGAGCACTTAACTGCTGTGTATAAGAATGTAATACTCTTATTAGTATTACATAGTACCATATGAGTATTGGTAAATGATTTAGAAAAGAGATAATACTAAAATTCAAAAGTGAAAACAAAAGTTGACCCAAGTAAATGTCTTTCATTGGGCCACGGAACTAATGAGTCTTGGGCTGTGGCAGACCTCACGGGAAGCAATTTCTGAAAGAGGAAAAAACTATGAATATAAAGTGAAGAGCTGTTAAATTTTAGTGATTGCATTATAGCTAGACATCAGGACAGATGGCATCATGGATATCAACATCTCAGTCTTCACAATCCTACTTGAACAGTTTCAGAAGAAAAAAGAAAAGGAGTACTTGTGGCACCTTAGCCCTGGTCTACACTAGGTGTTGAGGTCGGATTTAGCAGAGTTAAATCGACGTAACCCTGCACCTGTCCACATGACGAAGCCCTTTTTTTCAACTTAAAGGGCTCTTAAAATCAATTTCCATACTCCACCCCTGACAAGGGGATTAGCACTGAAATCGGTTTTGCTGGGTTGAATTTGGGGTACTATGGACGCAATTAGATGGTATTGGCCTCCGGGAGCTATCCCAGAGTGCTCCATTGTGACCGCTTTGAACAGCACTCTCAACTCAGATGCACTGACCAGGTAGACAGGAAAAGGCCCGCGAACTTTTGAATTTCAATTTCCTGTTTGGCCAGCATGGCAAGCTGCAGGTGACCATGCAGAGCTCATCAGCAGAGGTGACCGTGATGGAGTCCCAAAATCACAAAAGAGCTCCAGCATGGACCGAACAGGAGGTACGGGATCTGCTCGCTATATGGGGAGAGGAATCCGTGCTATCAGAACTATGTTCCAGTTTTTGAAATGCCAAAATGTTTGTGAAAATCTCCCAGGGCATGAAGGACAGGCCATTACAGGGACCCAAAGCAGTGCCACGTGAAACTTAAGGAGCTGAGGCAAGCCTACCAGAGAGGCAAACGGCCACTCTGGGTCAGCCCCAAACATGCTGCTTCTATGACGAGCTGCATGCTATTTTAGGGGGTTCAGCCACCAGTACCCCAGCCGTGTTGTCCGTCTCCTTAAATGGAGATGGAGGCAACACGGAAGCAGGTTTTGGGGACTAGGAAGACTATATGAGGAGGAGGCTGTAGATGGCTCACAGCAAGCGAGCAGAGAAACCGGTTTTCCCGACAGTCAGGAACTGTTTCTCACCCTGGACCTGGAGCCAGTACCCCCCGAACCCACCCAAGGCTGCCTCCCAGACCCACCAGGTGGAGAAGGGACCTCTGGTGAGTGTACCTTTTTTTAAAATACTATAAAAGGTTTAAAAGCCAGCATGTTTAATGATTTGCCCTGGCATTTGTGGCTCTCCTGGATATACTCCCAAAGCCTTTGCAAAAGGTTTCTGGGGAGGGCAGCCTTATTCCATCCACCATGGTAGGACACTTTACCACTCTAGGCCAGTAGCACGTACTCGGGGGAATCGTAGAACAAAGCATTGCAGTGTACATTTGCTGGCATTCAAACAACATCCATTCTTTATCTCTCTGTTTATCCTCAGAGTGATATGACCATGATCCTCATGGTCACCTGGTTGAAATAGGGTGCTTTTCTTAAGGGGACATTCAGAGGTGCCCGTTCCTGCTGGGCTGTTTGCCTATGGCTGAAGAGAAATGTTCCCCGCTGTTAGCCACGCGGTGGGGGGAGGCAAAATGCAACCTTGTAACAAAAGCACATGTGCTATGTATGTAATGTTAACAGCAAGGTTTACTGTGAAAGAGTGTGCCCATTGTTCTATAAAATGTGTCTTTTCAAATACCACTGTCCCTTTTTTTTTTCTCCACCAGCTGCATGTGTTTCAAGGATCACAGGATCTTCTCCTTCCCAGAGGCTAGCGAAGATTAGAAGGCAAAAAATGCACTCGCAATGAAAAGCTCTCTGAGGTCATGCTGTCCTCCCACACTGACAGAGCACAGACGAATGCATGGAGGCAGACAATGTCCGAGTGCAGGAAAGCACAAAAAGACTGGGAGGAGAGGTGGCAGGTTGAGGAGAGGGCTGAAGCTGAAAGGTGGCAGCAGCGTGATGAGAGGAAGCAGAATTCAATGCTGAGGCTGCTGGAGGATCAAACTAATATGCTCCAGTGTATGGCTGAGCTGCAGGAAAGGCAGCAGGAGCACAGACTGCTGCTACAGCCCCTGTGTAACTAAGCACCCTCCTCCCAAAGTTCCATAGTTGCCTCACCCAGACGCCCAAGAACGGGGTGGGGGCGCCTCCCACCACCCAGCCACTCCACCCCAGAGGATTGCCCAAGTAACAGAAGGCTGGCATTCAATAAGTTTTAAACTTTTAAAGTGCTATGTGGCCTTGTCCTTCCCTCCTCCACCACCCCTCCTGGGCTACCTTGGTAATTATCCCCCTCTTTGTGTGATGAATTAATAAAGAATGCAAGAATGTGAAGCAACAATGACTTTATTGCCTCTGCAAGCAGTGATGGAAGGGAGGTGGGGAGGGTGGTTAGCTTACAGGGAAGTAGAGTGAACCAAGGGGCAGGGGATTTCATCAAGGAGAAACAAACAGAACTTTCACACCGTAGCCTGACCAGTCATGAAACTGGTTTTCAAAGCTTCTCTGATGCGCACCACACCCTCCTGTGCTCTTCTAACCTCCCTGGTGTCTGGCTGTGCGTAACCAGCAGCCAGGCAATTTGCTCAACCTCCCACTCCGCCATAAACATCTCCACCTTACTCTCACAGATATTGTGGAGTGCACAGCAAGCAGTAATAACAGTGGGAATATTGGTTTCACTGAGGTCTAACCGAGTCAGTAAACTGCACCAGCGTGCTTTTAAATGTCCAAATGCACATTCTACCACCATTCTGCACTTGCTCAGCCTGTAATTGAACAGCTCCTGACTACTCTCCAGGCTACCTGTGTATGGCTTCATGAGCCATGGCATTAAGGAATAGGCTGGGTCCCCAAGGGTAACTATAGGCATTTCAACATCCCCAACGGTTATTTTCTGGTCTGGGAAGAAAGTCTCTTCCTGCAGCTTTTGAAACAACCAGAGTTCCTGAAGATGCGAGCGTCATGTACCTTTCCCGGCCATCCCACGTTGATGTTGGTGAAATGTCCCTTGTGATTCACCAGTGCTTGCAGCACTATTGAAAAATACCCCTTGTGGTTTATGTACTCGCTGGCTTGGTGCTCCGGTGCCAAGATAGGGATATGGATTCCGTCTGTGGCCCCCCCCACAGTTAGGGAATCTGATGGTAGCAAAGCCATCTACTATGACCGGCACATTTCCCAGGGTCACTACCCTTGATATCAGCAGATCTCTGATTGCATTGGCTACTTGCATCACAGCAGCCCCCACAGTAGATTTGCCCACTCCAAATTGATTCCTGACTTACCGGTAGCTGTCTGGCATTGCAAGCTTCCACAGGGCTATTGTCCCTTGCTTCTCAACTGTGAGGGTTGCTCTCCTCTTGGTATTCTTGCACCTCAGCACAGGGGAAAGCAAGTCACAAAGTTCCATGAAAGTGTCCTTACCCATGCGAAAGTTTCACAGCCACTGGGAATCGTCCCAGACCCGCAACACTATGCGGTCCCACCAGTCTGTGATTGTTTCCCGAGCCCAGAATCAGCGTTCCACCGCATGAACCTGCCCCATTAGCACCATGATGCCCACATTGGCAGGGCCCGTGCTTTGAGAGAAGTCTGTGTCCATGTCCTCATCACTCTCGTCACCGCGCTGATGTCGCCTACTTGCCCGGTTTCGCTTTGCCAGGTTCTGGTGCTGCATATACTGCTGGCTGATGCATGTGGTGTTTAATGTGCACCTAATTGCCAAAGTGATCTGAGCAGAAAAAAGGTGCGGAACGATTGTCTGCTGTTGCCCTGACGGAGGGAGGGCATACATGGCTTACAGGGAATTAAAATCAACAAAGGAGGTGGCTTTGCGAGGAAACTGAATGGCCGCCTCAAGGATAGAACTCAAAACCTCAAGGATAGAACTCAAAACTGGGTTTAGCAGGCCGTCGATTTCACAGAGGGAGGGAGGAGAAAATGAATACAAAACAAATCTGGTCTATTTCTTGTTTTGAGCCACTTCATCTATCTTTATACATCATGCTGGCAGCAGACCGTGCAGTACGACTGCTAGCCATCATCACCTCCTGGGTGCTCGGCAGAAGACGGTGCAGTATGACTACTGGCCATCGTCTTCTGCTGGCTGCAAATTAAAAGACAGTGTACTGCCAGTAGGACTCAATCGCTGTGAGACGAAACACGGAAAACAATCTGGCTGAGTCATTGCCATGTTTGCCCAGGCGCCCGGTTAAAAGAGCACCCAGGACTACGTCGACGACGGCTACCAGTCATACTGCACTGTCTGCTGCCAAAAGGCAATAAACTGCTGCTGTGTAGCAATGCAGTACCATGTCTGCCAGCACCCAGGAGACATATGGTGACTGTTAGCTGAGCGGGCTCCATGCTTGCCATGGTATGGCGTCTGCACAGGTAACTCAGGAAAAAAAAGTGTAAAACAATTGTTTGCCCTTGCTTTTACGGAGGGAGGGAGGGAACGGGGGCCTGAAGATATGTACCCAGAACCACCCACGGCAATGTTTTAGCTCCATCAGGCACTGGGATTTCTACCCAGAATTCAAATGGGTGGTGGAGACTGCGGGAACTGTGGGATAGCTACCCACAGTGCAAAGCTCCGGAAGTCGACTGTTGCCTCAGTGCATGTATGACTACATGCACTTAGAGCATTTGTGTGGGGACACACACACTCGACTGTATAAAAACGCTTTCTACAAAACAGACTTCTATAAATTCGACCTAATTTTGTAGTGTAGACATACCCTTAGAGACTAACCAATTTATTTGAGCATAAGCTTTCGTGAGCTACAGCTCACTTCAAGAGTCTTTATTGTACCTCTTAACATCCTGTGCTCACTAAATCTAAGTTTAGGTAAATGATATAAGGTAAAAAAGAGGCTTGGGGGTTTTGTTTTTAAGTTAGACTTTGTACACAAATTACTGACTTAATTCTGATGTCTCATTGGACAATTTGCTGTAGTTTCCCCATTGTTATATCCAAACTCCAGGTGAACATTTCTGTAAAGTTTTTGAAATGTTTGGGTATTCTTTTTTTCTTTCTGTCTGGAACTGGAAATGACAGCACGCTGTGGGATAGGACGATCTTATAATATTTATGCCATGGATTGGGAGTGCAGTGTGATGAAAGTCTCATGGGAAAGAAATCAAGGGGTACCCGCAAGGGGTACTTTTCTCATGAAATTTCCCACCTAATTCATGGTTTGGGTTGTTTGACTTGAATCAGATCAATACAAATCTTTGGTCACATCTAAACTTAACCCAAAGTCCACAACTTTTGAGATTCATCCATCCCTAGCTGATGTTCTATGATGCACTGGAAGCTGACTTGCTACAGTGGTCTGAAAATGTGTAAAAAGATGCACTTCTGAAGTATACTGGGTTCAGTTCTCCAGTACTGGCAAGTCTATATGCAAAGGCCACCTTTCTAGTAGTCGATATGAGATCTTCCAGTCTCAGCATGCCTATGCCCTAAGATCTGCTTCTAGTACCAGAATATTGCAAACAAAAATGACCACAAAATAAAGTCTGGAGGAAAAAAATAAACCAAACCAAACCCCTTTAGACTCAACACGTTTCAGAGGAGTGCAAACCAGGACACGTGTAAGTTTCAAAGGAATTAAAGAAGTTTCAATAGTTCATGCAAAAATGGTGTAAAATATTCTAGTGATCAGTTGTGCAAAGGAAAAAATGTTAGGAGCTTGAACTTTCCTTTGATATCTTCCCCACTCGGTCAAATGCTTGTCTATTCAACATATATACACATACCCAAAGGAAAAAAATGTCTATTTGAAATTATGGTCTCTAGAACACATTTCTATATTTGGAAAGTTATCTCTCTCCCCCTGTACATATCTGTCTATACATGTCTGTTATGCATGTGTCTGGCTGTGTTTGTGCTTTGCTTCTTCCACAGGAAAACGTGTTTATACTGCTGATTGCTGCATGTATCCTACTCAGCTAATACTATAAGGTATATTGTTGAAGTGCCAGAGTCTGAGAGCATAGGGCTAGATTGGGAACCCCTTACTTGCATTGACATCAACAAGGCTAATTGTCTGGGCAACTGCTCATCAGTCTGAGTAAAGGGTTCTCAATCAGGCCCATAGTGAATTTGTAGCTGTGAAGATGTCCTTTTGCCAATGTCTTTTTATAACAAAGCCCATGCAATGTGGAGTCAAAATTTGCCTCCTTCAAGGGGTTTACTTTAGTAATGAAGAAATTAACAATAATGCAACTTAAAGTTCAGCCCAAGTTTTCTCCCTGGGATTGGCTGCTGCTAAAGCTTCTATTTCTGGATTGCACAACCCGTATGCCATATTCTTTCTCATGCCCACCTGAATGGGAGTAAGTGGTAGAGATGCTTTAAAAATGGTGGGTTTTTTTAGAAGTCATAGAAATTTAAAAAAATATCCAAAGCCATTTTTTTTTTTACAAACCGATCAATATTTCAGCCAGTTCTCTAATAACAAGCTACCCCCCTTGGTGAATCGGCAGAACCCACTTAACCTTTCCTGAGCAGGAGGAAAACCTGCTAAGTGGGTGGGAATTTTAAAACAAACACTGCCAGCCTGCGCTATGATGCCTTTCTTACCAGAGCCTTGCACCAAACATTCTGCCTAGTTCCCTTTCTCAGTTACAATCCCTTTAGGATTCAAATCTCAATGAGCCCTGTAGTTGGCTGAACACGTGCCATCTGTGACTTTTATCCTGTTCTATGGCCTTGACTGTGACCCTCAATAATCTCCATGTTTTTCGAGTGATCAAAAATGTACCCAGGCTTTTATTGTAATGAGCAGGGCAATAAATGGGCTGTCCCTGGAGGTGCATCAGTGTCTGGGCTCACCATGACATCAGTCTTCCTTCTTTATGTATGGCAAAGATTGTGTCATCATCTAGCTGTAGTGACACTTCCCCCCCCCCCCCCCCCAAACGGCTGAATGTACTTTTTCTGTGTTCTCTCCATCTAGCCAAGGAAGTCAGGTTTGATGGCTTAGTTTACTGGTTGAAGGTAACCTCTGGATCGTCATCCAGTCCTGTTCTAGACAGAGAAGCACTGTGCAGAGACAAACTCTTCCCCTTCCTGTGTTTTGGCTTTTTTAACAAAGGAATAGAAAAATAAGATTAAAATTCAGTACAAAGCTTGACTTGAGCTTGGCTGCTCATAGATTTGTCTCTTGGGACTGCTCAATCCACAGCCTATATTCTCTCTACAGCATCACTTCCAGCCGCCTTTATGTCAACATAGGGTATGGAGTAACCTGCCTCAGTGATCTGCGGAAGCCTTTTAATTTTTTTCAAGCAAGGCCTTTCTTTTTTTCTTCCCATGCACTTAAGTTAATTGGGTATCCACCAGTTTCTGCCATTTATTTCAGTCTTATACTGGTCTGTTCTGAGTGTCATGTTGATGGATTTGGCTTCTTTCTCTATTTTGTGTAATATTTATTCTTTTTTTTTCTCATTCTGTGTGGTGTCCATATTTCTTGTCATGGAAGTGTGTTGGTAGTCCTTAAAACATGTCCTAAATATGTTCATTGTCATCATTCTACCATATTTGATGCTTTAGATTGGTTTGATCTATTTAGAATTTCTGATGTTGCAAGCAACTCTTTGCAATGGACTCTGAAGATCTTCTGCAGGCATTTACCTTGGAATGAACTTATCTTCTTACCAATTTCTGCTGTAGATTTCCATGACTCTGCTCCATAAAGGAGGACAGACATGAGGTGGGTGGTAAAAATTCATATTTTCATGTCAGTGCTAATCGTATTACTTTTCCAGATCTTTTCAAGTTTGCTGCTTTTGATATTTGTTGCTTGACATTTTGCATGGTGTCATCATTATTGCACATATCATTCCTTAGATGAAATGACTTACTTCATCTAGTGTTTTATTCATTCACTCTGATAGTTACTTTTTGGACACTGATATCCATATATTTTGGCTACCCCCTTGCTGATGAACAAATCAGCTTGTTTTGCTGTATCTACCAAAAGCTGGGCCTTTTCTTCCTATTGTGTGATGTGTTGAATTAAGCAGGACAATGTCATCAGCAAAATGAGAGGTAATCAGTTGTACTTTGTCATTTCTCCATAAAATTCCTTGATTGCCTTCTGTGGTTACTTTCTTCCTGACATAGTCAATGACCACTGTAAACAATAGTGGGGACATCCCAGATCTTTGTCTTACTCTTGTTGTCACTGCCAACCCAGCAGGGTCCACACTTGATAACAGGGTGGGTGTTTCAGGAAAATACTAGCAGCTTATTATTTTAATGTCTCAGAAAAAAACCCAAACCCTCATTGGATCCATAGTAGACCTCTATTAGCTTGACACATTTCCTACTTTCTTCATTTTATGCCAAGACCCTTCATAGAAGTTACGAGAAGTCCAAGCTTAACACTGATTAATACACTGTAATCAGTGTAAAACTACATTGCTCTTTAAGGTATCAATTTTTGTGAATTTTATTTTGAATAATATTAATTCTAGCTTTTTTTTCTGTGCTTCACAACAAAGGGATTTCTATAATATTTTGTAGTTTATGGTCTGGCTGTGCAATGGGATTTTATTCTTGCATTTACCATTTTTTGTCACAGGATGGCAGCATGAGTAAGACACTAAGAAAGAACTTGGCATCTTTGTTGACGTGTTCTAAAGATTTTTGCAGTGATAGCTTGTTGCGCTTTCCGATGAGGAATCAGACATAATTTTATATCCTGAAGGCTGTGATTTTTATATTTCCAAGACACTTACATTGCTTATGGAATGGTGAAAGTCATGGTGGGAAAAACCACCTCCTTTCAACTGAAAGATAAGAGTTCTTGTCCGTTCAGGATTTGTAGGCAGTGTAAGTCCAGTTTTCATATGCTGGTCTTTAAATTTCCAGATTTGAATAGTCAGTCACACAGCTATTCATTTTGAGCGTACTCTAGTAGGAACTGAATATCCTCTTTTGAAATCTACATTTGCAAAAAAGGTTGTCTTTCACAAAATTTATAGAAAAGCCTGGATCTCAACATCTCTGAATATTCAGAAAGCTTAGATCCAGATTGGAACCTACCTCTCAGATTGGAATGTGTGCTTGTTGTCTGGGTCATATATTGCAAACTCTACTAAGGGAGAATTCCCAGAAAGGTCAGGGTAAGAACTGTAGGATTGAGGCCTCTGTAAGGAACCTGTAGCATACCAAGGGCAGATGCAGTGACTGCACCTGCGAAATGCACCTGTTGGGGGAAAACAAACAACCATTTGTTGCCAATAAATGGCACCTGACTGAAAAAGCACAGTTTGCTGTCATAAATTGCTCTTTTGCAGATAGATTTATTTTGCTGGAATATGAGAACCATCTGTTACTCTCACCTTTGAAAACACAGAATACAAAAAGGCTAGAGAATAAGCTCAGGAAGTAGATGACTCAGAAGCCTTTTCTATCTCATCAGCTATTACTCTCAGTAATGTTAAGGCAATTATTACCTAGAGATACTGTTCCCTGTTAAGCTTAACAGCCATCTTTCCATCTGAACTGTATTCTCTTCTGTAGTAACATTCTACCTGCCTGTTACTTTTAGGAACTATTGTTGGAATCTTCTGCAGCAGGGAAGCATTTTTATGCAAAAGACTGCTGGGGAAATTGGTGCATTTATGAATCTTCTGTTAGCAACAAACTCCACACATCTCCTGGAAGAGGGATTCTTTCAAGATCACCATTCCAATGTTAGAGAAGATGTGAAGGAAATACTTTAATCAGTACAGCCTGCAGGGAATTTAACCTCACTGCCCTCCAAAGCTCTTCAAAATAAAAGTCCAGATATTCAATGAATGAAAAAAGTTCCCTATCTACTCCTAGCAGTAACCCCACCATTAGGTCCTTCAAGTGGGGCCGGGGGGGGGGAGGGAGAAAACAGGGTTATGTTTTCTCTGTGGGGTCATAGAGACATCTTTGAAAGAATGGCTATTCACTATTACCTCTTTACAAGCAAGTGCTGCTATAAAGAAGACCATTAAAGAGAAGGTCTGGATAATATACGCCTCCATAAAAAATAAATCACACAGCCACTGTTGTCTTTGATCAGTTTCATGCCTCTGACCAGCTATTTATCTTTTGGGGATTTTCTAGGCCCTTCTAGAAGCACCAGCAGTCGTCTTTTTTTCTCTCCAACCCTGCAGCGAACCCAACCTCATGCTGAAGAGGGATGCATGTTGCTTCCTCTAGGTCCTATCAGTGCTATTCTTGAGTCAGCTAGAGAAGTCACTAAAGAGTAATATGACACTGTTCTTGTCACCATTAGGGATCTGAGCATACTTCCTCTGCTGTGCTTCCAGCTGCCAGTAATTTTTAGAGGATTTAACTACAGATTTACATTTACAAACTCTATTACTTTGCCCATTTTATTCTTTGAATGGTTTGTCCTTCCTGTTCATTTTCTGTGTATTGAATGTTATTTCAGCTCTAATTAGTTTGATGTTCTGGTTAGTAGTATATTTGTATTCACAAAAAACCTGGGAACAATTTCATCTATTGATGCTGTACAATATGGTTATTGGATGTACAAGTAGCATTTGAATATATCTGCCAACCATTGTTAGGCCTCTTCAAATGATAATGTGGCCATCTTATTCTGTGAGGCTTTAGACAGCATGAAAATGAATCTAGGAACTTCAGAGACCTGTTCTTTGCACTAGCAGCAACTAGAATCAAAAATAGTTATTACCACTCTGAACAATTTATTCCAGGAAGCATAGACTCTGACTCCTGGATGCTCCGGGACTAGAGCAACCATAGGAGGAAAAAAACAAACAAACCAGTGGGTGCTCAGCAGCCCCTCCAATCAGCTTCTCTTCCCCCCCGCCCACGTGCCTCCTGCCCACTGGCAGGCCCCATCGATCAGCTCGTCCCCCTCCCTCCCAGTGTCTCCCACCCACTGTGATCGCTGAGTGTGTGCAGGAGGTGCTGGGTGGGGAGGCGGAGGAGTGAGGGCGAGTAGGTTCGGGGAGGGGATGGGACGGGGGCGGGGGCGGGAAGATGCAACTTAGAAAGACAGTGTCTCAGCCAGGAAGCCTCTACATTGCAAGAGTAGCAGATAATAAAAATGTGTGCCCGGTTTTCAGTAGCATTAATTCTGGATTAAAAGATTAGAAACTCCAGTTCACCAGATGGTATTGGGCCATCTTTCCCCCATCTCCAGTGACAGTGCAGTGGGGAGGGGTAAAGCAGAGAGAGAGACACCAGGTGATTCTGAGTGGTGTAAAAATGCTATTAAGCACTTATTTCATGGACTGGGTTTAGGTTACCGTATCTCTCCTCCAACAGCAGCTGACAGGACTGTTGGAAAGGTGCTACGGGGAAACAGGGAGCTAGTGGTAATGGATGGGTTAGTGTTATATACCAATTCATAACATTGTTTAAAGACTCCAATATACTTGAAATCACAATTAGTTTCTGTATTTAAGAATGTGTCCTTTTATACCAATGAAATTGTTCAGAAATAAGGAAGTGATTTAGCAGTGGGGGAGGGAGTCCCACCATCTCTGCCTAACCTGTAGTCATCCTCTGCTAGCTCAGAGTGGCATGGTAGCTGAGCTTAAATGCCTTAATGGTGTTTTTTTTATCACTCTTCACTTGCGTTCTACTGCAAGAATGGAGCTCCCTTTTGGCCTGGTTCTCTTTTCACATATTGCTTCTGTTGCATTTATGTAGTTGCTTAGAGTTGTTAAGCTGTGTTGAGAGTAGGTCTGCTTTTCAAAGATATCACCAAGTTCCACTATTTAAAAAAAAAATAAAAAAAGTCAGAAGTGAAGAGAAGTCAACATTGGGTTATGTTGATAGAAATAGCAAAAATGCTTTAAAAATTCTTAAAAGGGGACAAAATTAGCTGAAATGCAATGTTCATAGTACAGTATCATTTGCTGGCATGTGAAATGATGAAACAAGTGGATAAGTATTGAATCTTGTTATACAGCTTTTGATACAGGTGAAAAGTCGAACTGCTCTTGTCTAACTTTTAAATATATTGCATTCCACTGTTCAGCTAGCTGATGGCTGTGAAACTTGTTGCTCAAGTTGGTTAGTCTTTCAGTTACAGTGGGTGTTCAGTCATCTTACAGGCTTTGATGAAGGCAATGAAAACAGCAGTGTTCTACTTGAAAACAAACAAACAAACAACCTTTGTCTTTCAGCCACCTGCTACTGGCAATTTCTGTACATACACACAGAGACATTGTAATGTTTGTTGGGTAGAACATGTAATTTTAAAAGTAACAACACGATTCCAAAGAAAATTACCAGCTTAAAACTGGGAGTGCACCATTTCCATGTTGATGGATGTGGTGAATACTATCCCTTTTTCTTGTCTTCTCTATAATTTTGTGGCATCTGAGGGAAGTGTTGTAGCCTTAATGTGTACAGACTGCAGTGCTTGGATTCTAGGTTAGCAATGTAATTCTCTGGCTGGAGCACACCGATCTGAATTATCTGGTGTGACTTGGCTTGCTGCTGCTTTGGTCTTTTACTGCCACATGCTTTGTGTCCTTGCAAAGTCAGCCCTCAGATAACACTGCCAGAGGCTACTTTTATTTTCACCTTTTTTTGTGAGAAACTTGCTCCTGGCTTATTTGAAATCCTATTCTAGGGATTCTTATCACAAGCGTAATGGAAAATGCACTGACAGAGGGTTCTTGGTGAACCTGAGTAAAAGTATGTCTCAGCTTGTATTTTATTCAGATGGTTGCAACCACAGGGGAGAATGGGAGATGTTTCTCCCCAGCATTCAAGAAAGGAATGTATTGCTGAGTGGAGGACTGACATTTGTTGGACTCAAGAGGTGGTGTGGGAAACAGAGCACAGAGGGGTACACTGAGGAACACGCACCATAAGTAGAGGTAACAGAGAAAAGGGAAGAGTACAGAGACCTGAGGTCAGGGGAGACAGAGTTGAGTTCCATGGAGAAACAGGGCTATGGACTGTACAGTTATGAATGCCCATGTATGGTCATGAGCGTGCACACACAGACAGGTGCACACTTGCAAACACAATACTCTGAGATACGTCAGGCACAACAGTGGGGAGTGGCTTTTGGGAGGAGAGGAGCAGTAGAGCTTATCTGTGGAACTTCCTGACGTTGAGCCAAAGATGCCTCCTCTACCTACTCATCCCCTGAAGCAGTGTGTGTGGTCTCACCAACGTTTTTCATACCTATAAGCAGTACAATACCACTGGCTGTCAGAGAAGGCAGAGAGGTGTTATACACCTCAAGGCTGAGGATGGGGAGGGGAGTGTGCTTCATCTTCTGAAAAGCTGTAGCAGTATCCAGGCTGTTGTGTGCTCTGTGCTTGGAGACATTCTGACTCTTCTTCTCCCCCTCCCCCCAACACGCGTTGTGACTTTAGAAGCCTGTATCTGAAGTGAGCAGGATGCTTTCTCGTATATTAACTTGTCTGTACTGTACAATTTTATATGTTTTAAATGGGAGAACAGAAAATGAATTACCTGAAGAACAAAGAATACTGATGCTCATAATTTTTTTAGTGGAATATATGTACAGACTGACTTAAAAGAGAGTAAATCAAAACCATTGCAATAATGCCACCCTATTTTTCCAGTTATACTTGAACCAAGGAACAGAAAGAAATTCCTTTTCTATATCCTTAAATAAGTTACATGTTGCAATTAGAAATATCCAAAATATTCTCAATGAAATATAAAACTACTCAAAACTAAGTTTATTCACATTTTGTTACAAACTTGAATATGGGACCATTGCTGCAAAAAAAAAAAAAAAAAAAAAGGCCCTTCTTGATCAGACGTTTTTCACGTTTTCATTAACTCTGTGCGGTGTCTGTGTGTGACACTTCGTGCTGTTGTGCCAAAAAGTATGCATACAGAAAAATATTAGAGGTGCAAAATCAGTCAAAATAAGTAAAATTTCCATATGAAATGCCACGGAGAATGAGTTGTTGAATTTTACTATTCTAATTGTAAATAAATGTGAAAATTGTTACCACAAGGTATTATTAATGTTCAGTTGTTTGTCTGTATTCTCAAATAGGGGTTGATGGAAGAAAATAGTTCTGTAGTGTGGTTTTTTTTTTTTTGGTTTTTTTTTGTAATATCTGTTTTAAGATAGTTACTATCTGACTTTTTGTTTTGGTCTTCTGTAGAATACTGGATTTTGGATCAGTGTATTAAATTTAAATTACCACAACAAAAACAATACTGGAAGAAGATGGGGATTTAAATGTACCAGAAGATAGTGTCCAACACAAATCAGATGAATGCAGACACTAGGCCTAACACTCATGACTGAGATTTTGGACTTTTGTTTATAAAATGAGTTGGTATATTTGAATGTTAATGTTTACCTACAATTTTAAAAAATAAAATCCTAATATAAGAGAGAGAGTTCCTGCCTGAGATGATTATCTTGTAATCACAGAAATGGCTAACAAATTCTGTTAATTTCTTCCATGATATGAAAAACTGCTTTAATAAATTTAGAAATGGAGAATCAGAATTCAGTTGATTCAGCTGAAACTGAAATATCATTTTTGTATGTTTAAAGAATTGAAAATTATCGCTTAGCAACATCAAAAAGAAAGATGATCATTTTACAATGTTTTTATCAATGCAAATTCTATTTCTGTATTTTTCTACATCTAGTCTGCATGTACAGCTAACTTTCCAAAATCAAATAACAGCATACCCGTGCAATCTTTGTTTCATGTTACTAGGGTGCTGATATTGGTTTGAGATGTCCAGAAAAGATTGGTAGCTAGCTTTAATTATTTTCTTTAATACTAAGAAGGTAAATTCCTTTCTAGACCTCACTATGCACCAGCCAGCAGAGCAGGTTGGATGTGCAAGGGATAGTATGCTGCACCCTTTAAGGGCTGTACCAATTTATTTTCCCTCTCTCCACCCACAAAGCACAGTAGCGGGGCACTGGAGGCATTGTGCCTTAGAGGTACAGTGCTGCTTGCTAATACCCATAGGTGCAATGTGCCTTCACCAGAAAATCCCATACTCTGGGCTGTCTCTTAAGACATAATTTGTAGCACAACCTGCATGAACAGGCATGAAGAGGGAAACCTTTTGCTCCTAAAGATTGTTTCTCTCCGGGTGCAATTTGAGACACGCATGTAGGGCATTGTTGGGGATGGCTGTGATTGACACTACTGTACTACCAGAGCTGGCCTAAATAGAGGACTTCTGTATACAGAGTTGTCAGTCCCAAAGCCTGTCATTTTAGTGGTGAGAGGGAGACCAGGGGCACACCTGCCTGCAGGGTGCCAGGTTGTAGACCTTCCTCTGAGATTCTGGACCTCTCCCTGTATGTCTGCTCCAACTGTAGACCCATAAAGTCCCGAGACCCTTCATCAACCTCTTGGCACTTGCCAAGATAGCCACACATCAGTCCAGGTGAAGGAGGCTGAATGGGGGAGGTTTTCTGTGGCTCTCTGTGTATGCCTCTGGACTAAGTTCCTCTGGGCAGTGTCCACTGGCTTCTTGGACTCCTCAGAGCAGTGGGCATTGTTCAGGGTTCTCTGCTCAGCAACCCCCCCTGTATCCCTTGTGTTGACCCTTTGACCTGTCCCTGTTTTTTTTCATTCTTAGCCTTACTCGTGATTATGTGGAACTAAGATTTAGTCATGGGTATTCTTAGTAAAAGTCATGGACCGGTCACGGGCAATAAACAAAAATTCACGGCCTGTGATCGGTCCATGACTTTTACTATAAATACCCCATGACTAAATCTTAGGTGCTCTGGGGGCCACCGGGGTGCTGCTCTGGGGGAAGGGCTCCAGGGCACCGCTGCTGCTCCGGGGATGGGGGGGAAAGGGTGGCTCCAGGGCACCACGGTGGCTCCAGTACCACTGCCTTGTGCCACCCCAGCAGCTCAGGTGGCCCTGAAGTCAACCACCTGGGCCACTGCAGAAGTCACAGAGGTCCCAGAAAGTCATGGAATCTGTGACTTTCATGACCTCCGTGACAGACTTACAGCCTTAATCATGAGAGTTCTGGGATCTGTGGCCTCTCTTTCACCTGAGGAGGTTGGGCCTTTCGTTTTGGTGGGCTCCACCATCCAACCCAGGATCCACTGGTGCCTTTCGTGAACACTAAATTCACCCCAAATGGTTTTTTATTTTCTTTTTTGTTTTAAAGAGGCTAATGAAATTACTTAGGGCTTGCTCCTGAAAGGGGCTGAGTGCCCTCGGCTCCTATTGAAGTGCAGGAGGCAATCAACACTTGACAGGGTAAGCCCTACATGGGCCCAATCCAACCTCCATTGAAGACAATGTAAAGACTTCTGTTGACAACAGACTTTGGATCAGGCCCTTAAGTCTTTTAGTGGGTTGCAACAGATTTGTTTGACTGTAATGTAAGCTGATGCGGAATACTGAAAATCTACTCTAAGTTGAATAATGAAACATGAAGTTTCAAATCTTTTTTTTTTTCCTAAAGTATTTAGATAGGGTACCCTCACACACTATATAGGGCCCCAGCCCTGAAATGATTGCTGGTATTAAGCAGTCTGTGGACTGACAAGTACCACATTTGCCAACTGCTGGATAGATGGGTTGCTATGCAGAAGGAAATGCAAATTCTATGAATAAATACATGCAGTGCTGACCATCTTTTATTTCATACTGTCACTATATTTCAAAGGGCAAGTGCAAGGTTGAAAATGTCACTTCTTTGTTCGGTGTTTGCCTGGTGGTCTTGAAGACTATTGCCAGGATTTTTTTATTATGTTCATTCATCCATGTGTCCTGCTAAGGACAACAGCACTAAATTATAGTACCCCACACTGAAAACCATTCATCTTAAGCAAGTAACTTCTTACAGGTTATTAGCTGTTCACCTTGAAACTTGTGAATGGAAACGAAAATTATCCTAATGTCCAGCGCTGTATATTAATCGAAAAAAAGCAGTTGCTAAATTGAGCTGTAGCTCACGAAAGCTTATGCTCTAATAAATTTGTTAGTCTCTAAGGTGCCACAAGTACTCCTTTTCTTTTTGTAAATTCAGAAAGTGTCATATATTTTCTGTTTGTTTTTAGATGTTACTTGTGCGCTAACCCAGTTCAATAGTATACTGGTATTTTGTAGAAGTGATTTGAGGAAAGATGTTCTTGCTTTCTCTTTATCATGTTATCCTCCAGTGCTCCAAATCACACTATTTATTGCGTGGGGGGAGAAGGGGGAAACTTGTCAGCTTCATTGCACTATTATGTGTTGGAATCTGGAGTCTGAGAAGCTTACTGAATTTTCAGACTATTTTATGGAAAAAGATAGTCGTTTGTGCATTGCTTTAGCATGTCTACAAGAAGAATTCAACATTATTTTTGATCTGCAAAAATATTATACAATTGTCTGCAATTGGATAAATAAATTGGTTGATGATGTACATCAACATGCTTCTGTTAATCCAAGGCATCAGGAGGGCTTTCTTGATAAACATGCACATTTATTATTAGATGGAGCTCACTACAGGGGAACTATCTTTCAAACAGGGCCTAATGCATCCTTCCACTGGAATAACTGCATAAGGGAGTGACAACTGTGAATTTGCAGTTTGATTCTGATTCTTCCATTGCGTGAGGGAGGCAGGATTTGCTTCTAAGCCTGGGGGTCACTGAAGGTTACTGGCTTCCCCCTACAGCCTTTGCGCTACTGCTGTCCCCCTTTCTTGATTCCTTGCTCTGGCAGAGTAATCATCTGTGAGGCAGAGGAACTGAAAAATAGGTCTACTTTGTTGTTACACCTGAGCCGCCACTGGAGATTGTGTATGCTGACTCCTGCCATATGACAGGTATATAACCTTTTGTAACAATGACCTAAATTATGTCATGGGGGTCAGGAAATAAAGATACTTAAAATATTAGTAAACAGTTGTTAAATGTTCACATTATTGAACAATTGTATAAGAGACTCCCCTGGTTGGATGTATAAAGGCAGAGGATGGTCTTTTTTGTTAAATCTTCAGCTGGAGGTTAGGATATCTCTTTCACATTCCCTGCTCTGCAACAGTCTGGGTCACTTTGGGCAAGCCATGTGAGACTGAATTTTCAAAAGAGCTTAGGGCTGGAGTTTCAAGTCCATGGCTGGGGCTAGATTTTCAAAGTTATGCTCCTGTTTAGGAACGTAACAAAATACCAGATTTTCAATAGTGCTCAGCAGCCATTGTGCACCCAAGGTAGTGAGTTCTTTTGAAAAGCTGGCCTCTGTAAGTGTGTAAATGGGAGCTGAACTCTTGGAAAAACTGGCCTTTCATTTCTGTGTGCTTTGATTTCTGCATCTGTAAAATTGGGATATTTATCCATGGGATGTTGTGGAAAACACTTTGTCTTCCATGAAAGATGTTATAGAAGTGCCAAGTAGTATTATCCTTATACACACTGTACACTTAGAATCAGAAAGGGATTCAGTTTAAAAATAGTCTTAGAGCCAGTTGCTGCTACTGAGACAGCAACATAAAGCTTCTGTTAATCCAGTGTGGTTTTCACAATTTGAAAATAGGTTTTTGACTTGCTTTTAGTTGTTAGAGCCGGAGGCAGGCTTATTAGCTTGTTTTTTTTAGAGAATCTGGTGGAATAAAGAACACGCACAACTTTCTTTCATTTTATAAAATCTATATGCTCATTTTGTATTTAGGAGCACTCCTAAGAATCTGTGATCACTAACGCCACACCAAACCCCAGCCTGTGCAATGGGGACCCTCCCTCATTTCCCTAAAGCAAAAGTTCTCATCCTGGAGGTCGCAACTATCCTGCCCTTTCAACATTGTTAAATAGGAGGCAGGTCCTGGTTAGATTCTGGTGAGATGGGATGGGTGTCATGGCGTAGTCCTGACATGGAAAAGCTTAAGAACCACTGCTCTAAATCAATGAAGAAGGTAATTCAGAAATTTACCTCACTATGTTCTGCCATGGGATTACTGCTACTGCTAATTCTTAATTTTTTTTAGAACTACAGTTGCCTAAAATCTGTATTTCAGATATCACTTTTACTTTGCTACCTAGTCTTTAGAAAGCTGGTAGGACTAGGGCCTGGTCTACACGAGGGGGTGGGATTGATCTAAGATGCATTGACTTCAGCTACTCTATTCTTGTAGCTGAAGTTGCGTATCTTAGATTGACTTAGAATCACTTACTTTGCGTCCTCGTGGCACGGGATCGACGGCCGCCTCTCGCCCTGGTGGAGTTCTGGAGTCGACAGCAGAGCAATCGGGGATCGATTTATCGCGTCTACACTAGATGCGATAAATGGATCCCCGATTGATCACTACCCGTTGATCCAGCGCATAGTATAGATGTGGCCTAGGACATTACAATGAATGTTGCTTTAAGGAATAACTTCTCGTTCCCTCCTCTGTAGGGCAATATATGCAATTGTGTGGTTTTGTGTTCCAGTATCCAGGGCAATCTAAAGAAAAACCACACAGACATCTTGCAGAATTTCTATAGAAGACAGGTATAGAGAAGAATTGCTGCATGCTTCTGCTGAGTTTGTAATAGGTTGGTACATGC
Source organism: Dermochelys coriacea (assembly GCF_009764565.3). Taxonomy (NCBI): domain Eukaryota; kingdom Metazoa; phylum Chordata; order Testudines; family Dermochelyidae; genus Dermochelys; species Dermochelys coriacea. The sequence goes on along the minus strand of NC_050074.1, from coordinate 28,043,762 downwards.
GGAGTATGAACATTTCATTTTCTAATCTGTGGCTAGAACAGTTCTGGACTAATTTAATTAAAACATTTTCTTTAAAATTTAGCCCAGTTTTAGAGATTGGACTCCTCTTTAGAAATATTTTCTCAATGTCAAGTGACCTGCTTGTATGGGCTGATGTATATTTCATCAGTGCTGTCATTTATTTTAACTTGTGGTTAAACCACATCACAGCATTTTAAGACCATTCTTACAGGACCTGTCCAGATCATTTACTTCCATAATGCAGGATAAATTGAATATTTTATTTTAAATCTTTGTGTCTCTATTATTGGTTTATTTGAAAGTACCATTTCTGAGCTTTGTAAATGATGTGAAAGACTAAATTTGAGAAGTTGAGAGAGAAATATTGTAAATATAAAGTTTTTTTTAAACCAGTAACAGTTGGAATATACTTAGGGTTTTGGGGATTCAGTGTTAAAAACCAACATAGCTATCATAAAAATGAACCAAATATCAGTTTTTATTATATATTTTTTTCTACTGCAAGCTGAACATCACAGCAGCTGCATTTGAAATTAACCTCAAAAGTGACTTGTCTCTATCTTTCTGTTAAAAAATGGTAGCTTTAGTGATACTTGGTTATATTTGTCCTGATTTTCTGGCTCTTTTACAATTGAGAAAATGCTCTTTTAAAACAAGTTCTTTTTAGTATCTGGATTTATTAAAACTTTTATCTGATTTTTGCTTCACTGATGCTTCCAATAAGGATGCCCCAGATGGGTTGTACTGTTCAGAAAAATGATCCCTGGCTCATGATGTAATCATGTTTCTTCATGTTTTGAAAGTAACATAATATGTATGTCTATGAGAAATGAATATTTCTCTGAGAGGTCCAGTAGCTCTTATCATTTGGAAATGACTTTTTCAGGGCCAGTACTTCTGTGTCTGTGCAATTTGAAGAGCAACAAAGTGATGATAAAACCAGACACAGAGGGTGATTCTACACTGGGAAAATCTGAACCTGCAATTATTTTGTAGTGGAAGTTGAAGTATAGAAAAGGCAGAAGTGTTTTAAATGTCAGGAAAGCACCTGTGTCCTGTCTGCATTACAGCATTCACCTTTGCTGTGTTTGGAATTTTATGGGTCTGCATTTTCAGTGCACTTTACCAGACAGTGTAAAAATCAAGGCAAGTATCCGCTGTACAGCATATCGGCCCCTAGCACAGTAATAAAGCCTGGCTGGCAGTCCAGTGGTGAGGTTGCCCATAGCAGGACCCAATCAAGGAGCAGCTAGTGCATATGATGTGTTCCCTTGGTATCTCATTGAAAATACTGATGCTAAATCCAGCAAAAATGAATGTTTCTCATCTCATCATTAACTGCTGCTTTGCACTCCACTGTCCACAGAGGGTGACATAGGATGCAGGCATGGTAGGAGCAACAGAATGGCTCCTGAGCAAGCTGTGAGTCCCGAGATAGGAAGGAAGGGAAGGTGCTCAGGAATTAGCCTTGGAATGAGGATGGACTCCCTATGCAGATGCCCCTAGATCTGCTGGATTGGTTTTCGGCAGGAATCCAGGTTTCTCTGAGCTCCTTTGCCTATATAGGGTTTGCAGACAGAGCCCCAGCCCCCTGCCTCTCTCCACACACCCACAAACTTCCCCCTTTTGGGAGAATACAGTGGTAACTTTGAGTTAAAACTCAGAATTCTTGGTGTATTGTTTCTTCTCTTCTGGCATTTCTGTGAGAGGGTTAGAGTTTGATTCATAAATATCACGGGATGATCATCTGGCACCTTAAGGAATTAGGAATGGCATACATAGAAAAAGAATTCTCTCTCAGGTGTATGGCTGGTCAATCTTGCCCACAAGCTCAGGGTCTAATTGATTGCCATGTTTGGGGTCAGGATGGAATTTTCCCCCCACGTCAGGTTGGCAGACCTTGGAATTTTTTCATCTTCCTCTGCAGTGTGGGACACAGGTCACTGGCTGGTTGGAATTAGAGTAAATGGTGGGTTCTCTGTAACTTGACATCTTTAAATCAAGATTTGAGGATGTCAGTAACTCTGCCAAAGGTTATGGGGTCTGCTACAGGAATGGGTAGTTGAGGTTCTGTGGCCTGTGATTTGCCGGGAGTCATACTAGATGATCATGATGGTCTTTTCTGGTCTGAACGTCTATGAGAACATATATTTCCTAGATAAGAAAAAAATATTTTGTGCGGCAATTTCCATTGATCAAGATGGCTGGCAATTTATGGGGCATATATTAAAAGAAAGACATCTATTTGTTTAGATGAGTACTTGGATCCTCTTTGTTGGTCACCCAGGTGTGGACTTTTGCCCAATAGTTATGCTTTCAGTCTGTGTAGTTGTGTCCTGTCTTAGAAACTCTTCTGATCTTTGCACATTTTAACTTAGAACCTAAATAAATTCTGAGGGCAACATTTATTTTCCGCCTCAAGTGCAGCCCTCAATGTATAAATTCCAGTCAAGACTCTGTATGGGTACTGCTGCTTATGAGAATAAGCAGAATGTTAGGAAGAGACAAAGCTGGGACTCTATAAAATCCAGAACACCTGCAATGTGTTGTGCAAGGTGTTTGTTATGAAAGTTTAGAAATGAAAAGGGCACTTCGTCTTTTGGAAAACCTAGATTAAAATCTTAAGACAATATGAGATATAAAAGTCATTAGACAGTCACTGTTTGCCAACATTTTCCATGGTTATCTTCTATTTTAGGAAAACAAGCAGCTATAAATAGCTGCCATTCCTTTACTTTTTAAACAGGGGTGCTGGAACAATTTGTATAGTGGGGTGCTGAGAGCAATTTGAACCTAACTGTAAAATAAAAATATTTTTTATTTTTCTCTCCTTCTGAGCCCTGCACTTGAGATCATAGTAACTAAGGAGCTGGCTTTACAGGCAGATATGCAAAAATAGTCCCAATGAAATTTTAAAAACTCTTTTAAAACCTTTCCAAAATAGTAATGTTTTTAATATACAGCCTAGGGTAACCTAGTATAAAGCTTTTATAGTACGAGTTTGGAATGACCTGCATAACTGACTCATGCATACTCTTCTTAGCAATGTGGCAATCCCAAACTTCTGTAAATATTTCCCCATAAGGTTGCTTATATGATTTGTAAAGTATTAGGCAAAGCATATGTTTAACTTTTAATCATGTGAGTAAAGTTAAGCGTGTGCCTAAATATTGTCAGAATGGAGGTCTTGGATATTATACATTAAAAATATATCTTTCAGGGCTCTAGAATTCCTATTTTATGTTTCCATCCATTTTTTGTGTGTGTGGAGTGTGTGCTTATGAGGGATTGTGTATATTTGGGAATGTCTGCACTTTTTACCTCCTTGAAAAATAAAAACTTTTTTTATTTTTCAAGTTGTTTGTACTGAGATGTGTGGTGATGATGCTTTCTATAAATCTCAACAAGGTATAAATTCATATATTACCTGTATTGATTTCTGATTTTCTGTTTTTGAAAATAACAGCAATAAGCAGCATTTGGGTATGTAATTTCTCTCTGTTTTATGTTTAAAACAAACAGAAAAGTGAGGCATATTAGTATCGATCCCATTGTACAAGCAACTAAAAGCTGAGATGCTTATTAATGTTCAGGAATGGGCTCTGCATACACACTGAAAAAGTGAAAACTGGTATAAGCGGAGGCAGGAGGGTTCTACCTTAGGGCCAGGTCCTCATCTGGAGTATATTGTCATAGCTACAATGGCCTTGTCTATACTTATAGCAGAGTGTAGGGCATGCGTAACTACACACTGCAGTGAGAAGCAGGCCATGTCCACACAGTGGCGTGTAGCTGCAACTGGCAGTGAGAAGCTTGGCGGAGGGAGGCAGTAGAGAGAGGGTCTTGCAGCTGGGATGTGCCAGGGCTTTTTTCTGCAAAAGGCTCTGGCAGCAGGACACTATAGTGCCTCCCTCACTACAATACATGTAGAGAGTGGTGTAAGGTATATGCCCTAAGGGTCTGGCATGTCTGTATTCTACTTGCCTAAGCAGTGTCTCACTGTCTGTGCTCCTATTTATACAGGTGGTAGCTGGGCTTGGAGTGTCTACTCTACACGACACCATAGATGTCAACATAGCCAATGATAACTTCAAATAGATGTATAAATATAGTGCTCTTCTATTGAAGGTGGGTGGTGGCCTTTTTAGTTTGAATACTTTCTCCCCTCTGGTGTATGAGTGGAAAGTACACTCACAAATGTCAATATGACCTTTGTCATGTGATTTCACTAGCTTGTTGGTACAGTGGGTGAAATGTAGTCATATCCAATGATCTGATGTTTTCAAACTAACAGATTTATTCTGAGATTAGTGTAAATGTGAATGTTACTTTGGAAATATGACAAATATTCAATGATTGTTTATCTGCATACACTTTAAAGCTCAAAGTACTGTTTTATGTGCATAAAATATACTGCTTCTGGGGGGAGAGAAATTATTATTTAATGCAGTTCTGATGAATTTAGAATTGATAATATCCTTCTAGATAAATAGGTCTTCGTGTTTATCATGAGTGAAAAGGTTCGGTAGCTTATAGGAGTCTTACATTTTATTGCTGTTTGAATAAATTATTTAGAGGTAGGGAAGGTCTGTTGGGTCTTGAGTATACAGAATTAGTTTCTAAGTGCTTCTGTGTACTAATGTATCAAAGGCAGGCATCTGGAAATATAAATAAATGGTAGTTAATGCCCAGAAGCATGCAAGCATTTGTTTATTCAACTCTTTTTTCAGTAGGCAGGAGTCAAGCAGGAAGAAAAAGATTTCATATTTTGTTTAGCTAAGATAATTAATACCTTACAATAAATAGCCTCCTATTCAAAGAATATGGTCAACAGTTCAGGGGGGAGAAAGCAAATTATCATCACACATCACTTTGTGCTGAACTCTCCAGCTCATGCCCCAGACTTATCAGGGAAAGTAAGGATTACTTTGCATGCTTCCCCTTACCCCAGTGGGGTCCTCTGTCATAGCTGGATGCAAAAGATCTCTGGTCACACTTTGGCTACTCTTCACAAATGCCCTAACTAAGTCTGCCCTTTCAGATCCATTGGCAGTCTCTTTTTCAGAGTGATTAAATTTACTAGTGATGGCCTTCCCATGGCCATCCTGAATTTGTATTGCTTAGCAATACACTTACAGTGTTTACCTTGCATTTTGCAATTTTCATTTGCAATGAACTGGTTTACTTAAAGTATCTCTGTGTGTTCACTCTTTTTCCAAAATTCTGGTAACACTGTTTACTACAGTTTTTGGTTGCCAACATAAACCAGGATGAAGACATGCATTTGAATTGGCAAAGTGTAAATTGTTTATATGGGAGAATTTATGTTGCTTTAAGTCACAAATTTTGACATGTCGTCTATGTAAGCCTTGGAATCTTGCGCACTCGTGGCATAAGGACCCCTTCTGTTTATCCCAGGAGGTTAAAGTGAGGGGGCAAGAGATCTTTTCTTCTGAACTATTTTACATCTTCAAAAGGTCCAGGTTTGATTTGAGGTGAGATTTGAACCACTTCTTATTTTATCTGAACTACAGATGGAGTCATAATAAAGCCCTGGATCCTGACACAATTTCTGGATAATTTAATAATTGTATGTATTGAATATAATTTACTGTGGTCTGTACTTCGTGGAAGTTCGACTTTAGATGCAAGCTTTAAATCTTGGGACCATTTCTAATTTGTACCTATATTCCTACCCCTACTCAACACAATGTGTTATATCTCATTATAGGCCATGGTAATTCTTAAATTCTCCAAGGAACTATGTGTCAACATAGTAAGATTAAATTTATAGAATATACTATGTATTGGAAAGATCTGAATGTGCAGTTTAAAGTTCTGATCTTGCAAAGGAATTCCACCCATTAGAATGGCTGTTTAGATCAATGTAAGGGGATCCCTTTGCAGAACAGAGACTCCTAATGCTTAACAATTTTTCCAATCTATGGTATATGCATTTAGTCTGATTTGAACCCTGCATTCTCATAATGGAATTACATTACAGAATGCAGAACATCATTCTTACCCTTACATTCAGTGCAGAACCAAGGAAATTAAACTGAAGCTATTGGTAATAAAGAGGAATATTTAAAAATATTATGATATGAAATTTGAAATCATAAGTCAAAATACACCATATTAGAAAGAATGTATTGTCATTTGTCAGTGTTCTATGATATGCCAATGAAATGGTAGGTTGGAAATGGGGAGGATGCTTTCCAGAAGGGTAGATACAATGCATATGCATACACATTTCCATAAGTGAGGTATGATTCAATGCCAAGTTGTTATGGCAACTGAAATAGGCTCAGACATCTGAGGGATAGTGTGCTTGTAATAATTAGAGATCACAGTTGAGCAAATTTCAGTGGAAACAATTAATCTTTTGTAAAGTACAGGTAATTTAGTCAGATGTGGCATAGTGTTTTAGAAATCTTATTTCCACATGCCAAGGATGTTTGAAGATGGAAGAAGCCCCAGGGGTTCGCCTTATGTAGGGCTTGTTCCTTCCTGTTACCTTATACTTAAGTTTTTTTCCCTTCTAAATATTAGTCTGTTTTTAAAATATATTTACACTAATTTCTCCTATCTCTGCTCAGGATATAGTTTTTCATATACTGACAGAGCTTTCAGTGTTTGGCTAAAAATAATAGAGCTTCACCAAAGCAAACATCTATGAAGAGATTTTTATAAAATACACCTTTAGAATATCCCAAATTTGCACTTTTTTTTTAAAGTTTGAAATTGCTTTCAGGTGGGGGCAGCAGACCCTAACTATTTCTTTGAACACACAGCACCTCTTCTTTGGGACTTCGGGACAATTTCTTTATATAGTTCCAAAATAAAATAAAAATATATATTAAGCTGATTTAAAAAACTGACTTCAAGTAAACAGTGAAAGAAGTACTGTCTAGCGCTGGTGAACCAGCCTCCATTTCTCCTCAAAACTCCAACAAAACTGAACTTTCTGGTCAAGAAGTTTGGTTAATTTTTCCGTTTTGACTTTAGGTTTTTTTCTATTACATCTTCACTTCCTGATTTAAGTTTCAAGAAAGCTAAGGGAATATACATATGGTAGAATATTTCCAATATAGTCTAAAGCAGGGCATACCAGTCTGTTCTTACAAAACTTCCCACTTTATTTCATGATGTCTATAACCTTTAGTTGAAGTAAACGCTTCAACTTTTGCTCAACATGTCTGAACCCTGGAACCTGGCTTGTAGTAAAATTTAGAGTCAGAATACTGTATGCACACTAGCCTGTTTACACATATAGGTATTCTTTACCCCACTGTTATCTCTCACTGTCCTCCTTCCTCCTGTTCTGATCATGGGTTATGATCTTCTCTTTTATGCTTTTTATATTTTTTTTACCCTTGTCTACACCACAAGTGGGAATTCATTCAATTGCTGGCTACCAGCATTTAAAACAAAACAAAAAAACCACTGCCACCAAAAAACTTTTTCTATGTTAAAGTTTTCAAACCCTTATTGCCTTTTCACATATCCTACATATTTCCTCATGGAAATAGAAGATAGCTGAGTTGGAATCAAGTGCTGGGATTTGCTTTACTTCAGTTCTGCAAATTAGTGAATATAAGATAAGATTTTTTTCAAATGTTAGCTTAAAGAAGTTGCCTGACTTTATTTCTGTCCTCTTTAGGGGATTTCTGGCAAGTTCATTCTGTTACATCATAACTGATACAAGAAGGAAAACTTGCTGTCTCTTTGTCCATTCCCACCCCCGACCATGCTTGTGTTACTTACTGTCTGTGTCAAACCGCATGGAGAGAGTCCCTGGATTAATCTAATGAAAAAAATGCAACATGCATGGTCACATCTTCTATTTAAAACATGATGGTTTGATTTTCTTTTTCGTAGGGTGTTCTTTAATGCAAAAGTTATTTGAATTCCATGTCTCCCGCATTGCATAGTAAGTTATTCTAACAAACATATTCTGGTATGCATTGTATAAGACTAGTGCACACCTGATTTTGAGGGATGATTTACTTTTATGCTGCTTCTTTCTTGTTGGCATCTAGACAGCGTATATGGAAAAGGAAATAAAACAGGCATTGAACTTTCACTACAAATTACACTGGATTATTTATTTCTAATAGTTATGTTCTCAAGTAATTTTCCACAGATTTGTGGATTATGTTTACATTATTTAAAATAGATTTGCATTTCACAATAAAATAATTTGCTAGAATCTACCTATTTGGAAAGGTGCAGGAAAAATAATTTATTAACAGAGATCAGTTCACACATGAACTGTATGAAAATAACATTGTGCTTGACTCAAATTTACAAAACTGTAAATGCAGGTTAGGACTGAAACTCCTGGTGTCTGAAGAATGGGTGCTGTCATCTGCTATGTTCTATGTGTACTGAAGTATTGTATGTGGGCACAATATGTTGAATTCTGAATGAAGTATAATTTACAATTTGAATGTCTTGGGTTGTGTTAGTTTCCATCAGGTCCTTGGTCACTATTTATCATTTGAGGGCCTTTTTTCCACCAAATGCATCCGATGAAGTGAGCTGTAGCTCACGAAAGCTTATGCTCTAATAAATTTGTTAGTCTCTAAGGTGCCACAAGTACTCCTTTTCTTTTTGAGAATACAGACTAACACGGCTGCTACTCTGAAACCTTTAATATAAATGTGTGAGTTGACATGATGAGGCTTTGAAGTGCTTACTCGCTCGTTACATTGCATCCTTCATATACCAGTGTTGGCACTTGGGTTGAAACTAGCCTCTTTCATTCCCCTCTGTCATTTGCTGCTATTTCCTTCTGCTCTAAAGTGTTGAGATAGATTGACTGACTGACTGACTGACTTTTGTGCCCTACTTGAGAAGGGTTCTTCTTAAGGTTTCTCTTGGGCACCCTTGTTTCCTAACACCACTTGGTTTCCACTTGCTTCATATTGGAGTCTGTGTGGTGGCATCCGGCGTACATGCTAGTTGATTTTTCTGATTCTTCAATGGTGATGAAGTCTTTCAAACCAATCCCCAGAATCTTTCATAGGGACTTATTTCTGAAGGATCTAGTTTTCTGTAGATCTCCAGCTCTCGCAGCTGTATGTTAGCACTGAATTTAAGTTTTGAATTATTCTCAGTACTGTATATCTTTTATTTTCATATGCTGTTGAGTTTAGTAAATGCTGTGGATGCCTTTCATATCCTTGATGTGTTTGGACTGTTTGTTTTGTAAATATGTTTCTATACAATGTTTAAAAGGTGATTTACCTAATTAGACTTGAGTTGCTTCCTCAGATTTTTTTTCACCTGACCTGTAGCTAGAATGGCAAAGCTGGGCACTGTTGTAATTAATAATTTTAAAAACTCTAATAATAGACACAGTTTTCCACCTTTTTTCTTTCTTAATTGTGAACAGAACTAAATCTACTTGAAACTGGGCAGAACTGACATTTACAATACTTACACCATGCTTATTATGTGAGAGACGCTAACTGTAGTATCATTAATCAAGCTGTCCAGTACAATATGAACCTCCTATATTTTTTACATAAGCAGGACCTTTGTAAAGAAATGGAACCCCTGTGATGAATAGACACTGGACACCAATTAGTCTGATGCTATTAATCATTATATCCATATTTAACAGGGACCGTGGGACTGTAAAGTTAAATGAACTTCTGTGGAAAGAAATGTATATGCTTTATTCACTTTCACGTGCAACTCACAAAGTTGTTTACAAATCCCATAGGTTTTAATAAAAAAATCATTAGAAAGACTACCATCAATGAGCACTGCAAAGTTAATTTAAGCAGAAATGTTTGTAACAGATTATTGTAATCTGCCTGCTAGTACTGATTTTGATTCAGTCCTAGCATTGAATTCCCAAATATATCTTAAAGCAGAGAATAAAGGACTATAAGACACACATTCCTCTTCCTACATTCTTTCATACTTTCCTTTCTTTTCTGGTTTGTGTTAGATGAAGGAGAAGAGTGTAGGTGAGAGCTGGGATATGTTAGTTGAGAAATGATCTATCTACACAAACCTTGAGCATATACATAGTGATGATTTTGTCTTTAATATCCTTTTATTGTTCAAATTCAATACTCTATTTTTGAAAAGTTTTTAGTCTTGGTATATACCAAGCAGATTTCTCCTTTGTAAAATTGTCTCCTGTTTTAGTGTGGGATATTTAGGATACATTTAATAGAGATTTGCAAACCATTCTATTTTTCTGGTTTGGAAGTTAGAGTTGTTGATTGCAATTGCCTACCTTAATTAGATATTTATTGAAAACTTGTATACAGTAGATCTGTGATGGTACAATTTTTATTCTTGTGTTCATGCTTTTTAAAATGTCTATAATTTCAGTTTGAAATTATGCAAGTCTGAACAGTTTAAAAATACGTTACGTTAGCATCTTCATCTCAAATGATCCTAGAATACTTTACAGATAGCACCACTGCAATGCAGTCACTCTTATAAAAGATGGCAGCTAACCTAAACATAATAATAGAATCACAGAACTGTAGGGCTGGAAGGGACCTCAAGATGTTGTTTAGCCCACCCCCTCATGCTGAGGCAGTACCTAGATGATCCCAGATAAGTATTTGTCTAACCGGTTCTTAAAAACCTCTAGTGACGGGCATTCCACAACTTCCCTTTTACCTATTGTAGTACTTTTTAATGTTTTTCCTACTATCTAACCTGAAACTTCCTTGCTGCAAACTAAGTCAATTACTTCTTATCCCACCCTTGGTGGACATGGAGAAAAATTGAGCATCATCCTATTTATAACAACCAATTGCATAATTGAAGACTAGTATGTCCTCCCTCATTCATCTTTTCCAAAGACAAGATGTATCTCATTTTTTAAACTTTTCCTCATCGATCAGGTTTTCTAAATCTTTTATCATTTTTATGAATCTTCTCTGGACTACTCCAATTTGTCCAAATCTTTTTTAAAGTATTGAACCCAAAACTGGAGGCAGTACTCCAGCTGAGGCCTCTCCAGTGCCAAAAAGAGTGGAACAATTACCTCCCTTGTGGTACATACACCCCAGAATATTAGCTTTTTTTGCAACTGGATCACATTGGGTTGACTCTTATTCAATTTGTGATCCACTATAATCCCCAGATCTCATTCTACAGTAGTACTGCCTAGCCAGTTATTCCTCATTTTGTATTTGTGCATTTGATTTTTCCTTCCTAAGTATAATATTTTGTACTTGTCTTTACTGAATTTCATCTTGTTGATTTCAGACCAAATCTCCAATTTGTCAATGTCATTTTTAATTCTGATCTTGTCCTGAAAAGTCCTTGCAACCCCTCCTATCTTAATCTTTTATCCACAGATTTTATAAGCATATTCTCCACTCCAAGTCATTAATGAAAATAGTGACTAGTACTGGATCCAGGACAGACCTCTGTGGGATACCATTAGATACATCCTCCCAGTCTGACAGAAAACTATGGATAAGTTGTCTTTTGAGTACAGTTCTTCAACCAGTTGTGCATCCATTTCATAATAATTTCATCTGGATCACATTTCACAAGTTTGCTTATGAGAATGTCATGTAGGAGAGTTTCAAAAGCTTTACTAAAATGAAGATTAATGCCTACTGCTTCCCAATATTCAGTAGGCAAGTAACCTTGCCAAAGAAGGAAATTAAGTTGGTTGGGCATAATATGATCTTGACGAATGTTGGCTATTACTTATCACCTTGCCTATTATCCTCTAGGTACTTACAAATTGATTATTTAATAATTTGTTCCAGTATCTTTCCAGGTATCAAAGTTAGGCTGAGTAGTGTATATTGCCCCAGGCCCTCTTTGTTCCCCTTTTAAAATATATGTATACTGTTTGCCCTTCTCCAGTCCTCTGGGACCTCACCCACCTTCCATGAGTTCTCAAAGATAATTGCTAATAGTTCCAAAATTGCTTCAATTAAGTACCTTCCTTAAGTACCCTTGGGTGAATTTTGTCAGAGCTTGCTGACTTGAAAACATCTAACTTACCTGAATATTTTAACCTGTTCTTTCCTTATTTCAGCTTGTGTTCCTTTCCCCTTGTTAATATTTGTCTTAAGCACCCAATCACAGTTAACTTTTTTAGAGAAGACAGAAGCAAAATCGGCACTAAAATACCTCAGCCTTTTTGGTGTCCTATGTTGTTAGTTCTCTTTCCTTGCTAAGTAATGGACCAATGCTTGCCTTCATCATTTTCATGCTTCTAATGTATTTATAAAACCTCTTATAGCCTTTTATATCCTTTGTTAGGTGTAACTCACTTTGTACCTTAGCCTTTCTGATTTTATCCCTACATGTTTGTTATTCTTTTGTACTCATCCTTAGCAATATGTCTGTCTGTTTCCACTTTTTGTAAGACTCCTTTCTTGCTTTTCAGGTAATTAAAGGGCTTCTGATGCAGCCATTTGGGTGTCTTATTATTCTGCCTTTTTTTCCATTGCATTGGGATAGTTTGCTGTTGTCTCTTTCAGAAACTGCCAGTTCTCTTGAACTTTTTTCCTTTAGTTTTTCTTCCCATGAGACAGTATGTACTAGTTCTGAGTTTACTAAAGTCTGTTTTTTTTCAGAGTCCATTGTCCTTATTCTGCTGCTCTCACTCCTTTCCCTAAAATCGTGATGCCTATCAGTTCAGGATTACTTTCATCCATGTTATTTTCCACCTTCAAATTTGCAACCAACTCTGTTACTCAGAATCAAATCTAAAATGGATGCATCCTGGGAACATCCTTCACTTTTTGAAACCAGAAGTAGTCCTCCACACATGCCAAAAACCTGCTGGACGTTTTGTGTTTTGCTGTATTGGTTGCAGTAACGGTTCCTTCCCCACTCTGAACTCTAGGGTACAGATGTGGGGACCTGCATGAAAGACTCCCTAAGCTTATTCTTACCGGCTTAGGTTAAAAACTTCCCCAAGGTACAAACTTTGCCTTGTCCTTGAACAGTATGCTGCCACCACCAAGCATTTTAAACAAAGAACAGGGAAAGAGCCCATTTGGAGATGCCTTCCCCCAAAATATCCCCCCAAGCCCTACACTCCCTTTCCTGGGGAAGGCTTGATAAGAATATCCTCACCAATTGGTACAGGTGAACACAGACCCAATCGCTTGGATCTTAAGAACAATGAAAAATCAATCAAGTTCTTAAAAAGAATTTTAATTAAAGAAAAGGTAAAAGAATCACCTCTGTAAAATCAGGATAGTAAATACCTTACAGGGCAATCAGAGTCAAAACATAGAGAATCCCTCTAGGCAAAACCTTAAGTTATAAAAAGACACAAAAACAAGAATATACATTCCATTCAGCACAACTTATTTTATCAGCCATTTAAACAAAAGAAAATCTAACACATTTTCTAGGTAGATTACTTACTGACTTTACAGGAGTTGTAAGGCTTGCATTCCTGATCTGTCATGCAAAAGCATTACACAGACAGCCCAAACCCCTTATTTCCCCCCCTCCAGATTTGAAAGAATCTTGTCCCCTCATTGGCCATTTTGGGTCAGGTACCAGCAGGGTTACCTTAGCTTCTTAACATTTTACAGGTGAAAGGATTTTGCCTGTGGCCAGGAGGGATTTTATAGCACTGTATACAGAAAGGTGGTTACCCTTTTCTTTATATTTATGATAGTTGCCCAACAGATATCTGAGTAGGTTAAAGACCCCCATTACAGGCATTTGTTCTAGAAATGCCTCATCCACTACCTCCTCTTGGTTTAGTACTCTATCACCCTAATGTGATATTTCCCGTTTCCCCCCCCCCTTTTGTCTTCACCCAGAAACTCTCAATTGGTGTGCCTCTGACTTCCTGGACCTCAGAACAAGTGTATATTATATTGATGTATAATGCAACACCTCTTCCCTTCCCCACCTGCCAGCCCTTCTTGAGCAAGCTATGCCCCTCTATAGCAATATTCTAGTAATGAGTTTTATCCCATCAAGTCTTTGATGTCAATTACATCATAATTTAGCTTATACAATAAGACTTGCATTTCTTCCTGTTTTATTCACCATACTCCTTGCATTTGTGTACAGATATCTAAGATGTTAAGGTGATTCCCCCAGACTTTTCCCTCTTGTTACTCTGAATGTTGTAATTTTCCATTCCCCACCACCACCTTCCAACTCTCTGCCTTCATCTTTTGTTATATTTTTCCAATGGGTTTTTGTCACCTGCACCCTTTGAACCTAGTATAAAGCCTCCCTCACTAGGTTGGTGAGTCAGTGTCTCAAGATGTTCTTCCCTTTCTTTGTCAGGTGGCCCTCATCTCTTCCCAGTAGTTCTCCTTCATGGAACAGCATCCTGTGATCAAGGAAGCCAATGCCCTCCCGTTGACACCATTTGCACAGCAATGGCATCAGCTCCAGGATGCCTCTGTCCCTGATCAGTCCCTTATCCTCAACTGGCAGGATGGATGAGAAAACCACTTGCACCCCTGACCAATTGTTCCCAGGGTTCTGTAGCTACTATTGATCACTTCAGAGTCATATCTGTCAGTATCATTAGTGCCCACAGGGATGAACAAATAGGTCCAGATGAACTTTGGCAACCTTTTGGTCATGTCTCAGATATGGGCTCCAGACTGGCAGCACACCTCCTGGGACGTGAGCTCAGGTTAGCAGATGGATGCCTCTGTCCCCCTGAGAAAGGTGTCCCCAACCACCACTATTCTTTGTCTCCTGACGATGGGATGAGGGATGGCCATGAACCTCCCAGCATTGGGAGCAGATAGCCCCTCTTCCCCAACAATGGGTTCTACTCTTCTTCTCTTGTTGCCAGTACTGCATACCCGTTCTTGGCCTCGAAGCACAGGGGACTTGGATGGGGGAATTGCCTCCTCTTTTGAGGTAGTCAGCAGCAAGTCTCCTCCTTACATAGTAGCCAGTTCTCCTCCCACCTCTGGTGCTGCTGTAGTCTTTTTTTAGTTAGCTGCACAATATACAGCACATTCGGAATGAGTGTGATGTTACACTCTATATGATTTTGTGAAAATACGCTAATGAGTATGAATAAAATGTAACTGGAATATGCTTCATGCAAAGGGTCTCCTGTAAGGTATCATTACAAAGCTTATAATCTACTGAGTGTGATCATCCTATTTGTATGAATGTACCACTCTTGTATCTGAAACTAGAAATAGGAAATATAGCTCTGAGGGCCTATTGTAATTATGCAAAGCATGGGTCATTAATGGTGGTTTGGAATCTTGATGGCTCCCATCAGCCAGGGAAAATTGAGTGTGGATGGCTCTGTTTGCAGGCAGGCCTTCCTGTGAGTCAGGCTGGGAGTCTCACAGGAAATGTGACCATGTCACCTAGTAGTGAAATCTATCTTAAACCTGGTGCTTTTCCATTTAGAGGGGGTGGGGTAGGGCGGGGTGGGGACCCAGAGAGACGAGAGATTCCTCCCTTGTGCCAAAGCCATATAAGGGGGGTGGAACAGAACAAAGGAGGCTGCAGTCATGAGAAATCCCTTAGCTACCACCTGAGCTGGAACAAGGGCTGTACTAGGAGAAAGGATTGTGCCCAGACAAGGAAGGCTTCCAGTCTGTGAAAGAAACTTATTGAAACACCTCTGAGGGTGAGCTTTTATCTGTATTCAGTTTTATTACTGTATTAGGCGTAGACTTGCGTGTTTTGTTTTATTTTACTTGCCAGTTCACTTTGTTCTGTCTGTTACTCCTTGGAACCACTTAAATACTACTTTCTGTATTTAATAAAATCACTTTTTACTTGTTAATTAACTCAGAGTATTTATTAATACCTGGGGGGGGGCAAATAGGTGTGCATATCTCTCTATCAGGGTTATAGAGGGCGAACAATTTGAGTTTACCCTGTATAAGCTTTATACAGTGTAAAACAGATTTATTTGGAGTTTAAACCCCATTGGGAGTTGGGCATCTGAGTGTTAAAGACAGGAACACTTTTTAAGCTGCTTTTAATTAAGCTTGCAGTTTGTGGGATGTGGTTCAGTCCTGGGTCAGTGTTTGTGGCTGGCAAGCATGTCTGGCACAGCCAGGCAGGGTACTGGAGTCCCAAGTTGGCAAGGAAGGCAGGGGCAGAAGTAGTCTTGGCACATCAGTTGGCAGCCCCAAAGGGGTTTCTGTGATCCAACCCATCACAATGAGAAAGAGAACTCTAATGAGAGAGGACACCAGAGCAACTCCATCTCTCACAGAAAGTGCCATGGCTGCAACAGCGTGGCATACAACATGGGATCCTTATTGCTCATGAAAAGGAAGCAGGCTATCAGTTCGGAAGTAGGTCTGTACAAAACTTGTTAGATCTTGTACCCACTTGAAATAAGATTTATTTGAGGCTCTCATGTGACCATAAATTCAACCTCCAAAATAATTCATTAACTTATGTTTTTCCAGTGTCACCCCTGACCCACACAAACCAAATCTAAACAGTTAAAAATATGGGGAAATTAAGTTATCTTCTGTTAATCTTATCCATCTCAGATTTCTGTTTATTGTAATAGTGTAAGTATTTATTTGATTCAGGAGAAGTCTAAATCAAAAGTCTGGATCCCAACTCCCTTGAGCTTAGCTCTTTATTGTTGCAGAGAGAGGACTCTGTTCTGGGTCTGAAACGCCAAGGTTTAATTTTACCCCAATAAACAGCGCACTGTAGTCGGATATCTTTTATATATCCCCTGCTCAGTGCTTTTGCTGGTGCTTTACAAATTATCACTTAAGTCTTCAGGAGTTATTTTCCTTTCTTTTGCTGCAGTAAGCAAATGTGACCATCTGAATGTTAGTCTGCAGAGAAGAAATCAATCACAAGAGGCCACTTTCCAACCAATCATCCACAGAAAATTCAGCTACTGCTGAGCAAACCCCAGTCAAAATTAATTGCTAAAATTATATAATTGCAGGTGCTCTGACTGAGACTAGACCATAGCATCTGTTCCAGCCTTAATTGCCTCTATTCCTGCTTTAAAAATAAAATAATTTAAAATAACCCAACTTCACCACTGGTACCTAAGTGCAGTGATTCTTATCCAGGTATATGTTGGGTCACCAAGCCCACAAACAATTAGGGAGAATGGCTACTCATCCATTTTCCAGTATTTCCAGCCCCAAGCATTTAAAAATCATGAGTCAGGCCCTCCAATATCATGATGTTGGAATTAAAAATCATGAGATTTAAAACATAATTAATTTTGGGATTCTCTGTTTGCTATCTGGTTTGAGTCTGTAGGGTTAACGTTTTTCAAAGTTTAGTCTGCAACCATGAAGGCTAGAAATTTAGATATGTATGTATTTTGAAATTCTCATGTAATAAGATGACTCCCAGGACTGGGCCTTTAAGGAAAAACTTCAAATATTGCAAGACTTGCAGTAAAACTATGAGAGCTGGCAGCACTGCTCTCCTCTGGTGACTCTAGTGATTTCAGGGCGTAACATGTACTAAACCTAATTTACTGTCCAACAACACTTCATAAAACTCAGATACATCAAACTCATAAACAACCTGATTGGGAAAAGTTAAATGTTCCAAACTATAAGGTATCTGATTTATATATTTCACAAGCTTTTCTTTCCTAAGTTTCATTTTCTACAGTTGTTCTTTTGCTAGCATGTCTAGTAATTATCTGTCTAAAGCTCTAGTTACCCAACTTGTTACTGTAACACTACCACTGCATATGAATTAAAGTCTTGAATCTTTGTAGCTCTTGAATTCACAAACTTAATAAAAACATGCAATAATTCCCAAAGCCTGAATTAAGTACTGCCTTCCCCTAAAACAGCCAGAAAGAATGCAGGAGGTTCTCATTTAGTGCAAAATATCAACTAGGTCTCAGCATGTGATGTATAATTTCATTTACTGCTCTGTGCCTTTGTTATATTTTCTTTTAAACTTATAATGTTGACAATATTTATAACCCTTCTCTCCCTCCGCATTGTGTGGAACAAAGATAAAGTTAGATTTCAGAATAAGTGCAATCAAACAATCTCATTTAATACATTTAGACTTCTTCAGTGTCAGTCTTCAGAGTTGTTGAATGCCAATGTTATACCACATGAATAAAGTATTTTACTGACTTAATCATGAATGGACTTTTTTCAGCAGTTTTTGCAAATGAGTGAATATATTTTGCAGATATTATTTCTGATGATTTTATGCACTCATATTTTTTTATAAAAATGAAGCTAAGCCTTAACAATTTTTCTTGCTTATTGTATCTTTCAAGAGGACTGTGCATACTCAACTGTTTTTAACTTCCATCTCTACAGTAAGTTGTAATGTCACATTAATACGGCTAAAGCCAGCCTCCTAATTCAGATATTGTTATCCTTTTTTCAATTAAAAAAGCCAGAAAAATACTAAATTTTAATTTAGTACTTTTTTTGGTTAAAAAAAAAAACAAAACACTTCCTGGTCCCAAGTTGAATAAGGGGTTTTCTTGTCTGCCCCTCTCTTTGCACAGATGTTCAGGAGCAAGAAATGCACTAGGTTGCTCTAATCTGATGTCTCAAGTTACTGGCTCAGGTTTTTAGTGGGTCACTCTAATTCTTGCTGCAAAATTTGTGGGAACATGCATTTGTATGCATAAAGCCCCATAAAATGCATGGCAACTAAGATACAAATAAGACACCGTTCTTGTGCAGAAGAGCTTTGAAACTAAGGGTCCAAACTTGCAAATGCTTTGTGAATTTAATACTTAATTTTTGTAACCTTCATGTTTGCATTACCAGACAGAGCAACCACATGATTTCAATTTGGTTCTTTTTCCTAAAAAGAAAAGGAGTACTTGTGGCACCTTAGAGACTCACAAATTTATTAGAGCATAAGCTTTCGTGAGCTACAGCTCACTTCATCGGATGCATTTGGTGGAAAAAACAGAGGAGAGATTTATATACACACACACAGAGAACATGAAACAATGGGTTTATCATACATACTGTAAGGAGAGTGATCACTTAAGATAAGCCGCCATCAGCAGCGGGGGGGTGGGGGGAAGGAGGAAAACCTTTCATGGTGACAAGCAAGGTAGGCTAATTCCAGCAGTTAACAAGAATATCAGAGGAACAGTGGGGGGTGGGGTGGGGGGAGAAATACCATGGGGAAATAGTTTTACTTTGTGTAATGACTCATCCATTCCCAGTCTCTATTCAAGCCTAAATTAATTGTATCCAGTTTGCAAATTAATTCCAATTCAGCAGTCTCTCGTTGGAGTCTGTTTTTGAAGCTTTTTTGTTGAAGGATAGCCACTCTTAGGTCTGTAATCGAGTGACCAGAGAGATTGAAGTGTTCTCCAACTGGTTTTTGAATGTTATAATTCTTGACGTCTGATTTGTGTCCATTCATTCTTTTACGTAGAGACTGTCCAGTTTGGCCAATGTACATGGCAGAGGGGCATTGCTGGCACATGATGGCATAGATCACATTGGTAGATGCGCAGGTGAACGAGCCTCTGATAGTGTGGCTGATGTGATTAGGCCCTATGATGGTATCCCCTGAATAGATATGTGGACAGAGTTGGCAACGGGCTTTGTTGCAAGGATAGGTTCCTGGGTTAGTGGTTCTGTTGTGTGGTGTGTGGTTGCTGGTGAGTATTTGCTTCAGATTGGGGGGCTGTCTGTAAGCAAGGACTGGCCTGTCTCCCAAGATCTGTGAGAGCGATGGGTCGTCCTTCAGGATAGGTTGTAGTTCCTTGATGATGCGTTGGAGAGGTTTTAGTTGGGGGCTGAAGGTGATGGCTAGTGGCGTTCTGTTATTTTCTTTGTTGGGCCTGTCCTGTAGTAGGTGACTTCTGGGTACTCTTCTGCCTCTGTCAATCTGTTTCTTCACTTCAGCAGGTGGGTATTGTAGTTGTAAGAATGCATGATAGAGATCTTGTAGGTGTTTGTCTCTATCTGAGGGGTTGGAGCAAATGCGGTTATATCGTAGCGCTTGGCTGTAGACAATGGATCGAGTGGTATGATCTGGATGAAAGCTAGAGGCATGTAAGTAGGAATAGTGGTCAGTAGGTTTCCGATATAGGGTGGTGTTTATGTGACCATCGCTTATTAGCACCGTAGTGTCCAGGAAGTGGATCTTTTGTGTGGACTGGTCCAGGCTGAGGTTGATGGTGGGATGGAAATTGTTGAAATCATGGTGAAATTCCTCAAGAGTTTCTTTTCCATGGGTCCAGATGATGAAGATGTCATCAATGTAGTGCAAGTAGAGTAGGGGCATTAGGGGACGAGAGCTGAGGAAGCGTTGTTCTAAGTCAGCCATAAAAATGTTGGCATAATGTGGGGCCATGCGGGTACCCATCGCAGTGCCGCTGATTTGAAGGTATACATTGTCCCCAAATGTGAAATAGTTATGGGTGAGGACAAAGTCACAAAGTTCAGCCACCAGGTTAGCCGTGACAGTATCGGGGATACTGTTCCTGATGGCTTGTAGTCCATCTTTGTGTGGAATGTTGGTGTAGAGGGCTTCTACATCCATAGTGGCTAGGATGGTGTTTTTAGGAAGATCACCAATGGACTGTAGTTTCCTCAGGAAGTCAGTGGTGTCCCGAAGATAGCTGGGAGTGCTGGTAACGAAGGGCCTGAGGAGGGAGTCTACATAGCCAGACAGTCTTTCTGTCAGGGTGCCAATGCCTGAGATGATGGGGCGTCCAGGATTTCCAGGTTTATGGATCTTGGGTAGCAGATAGAATACCCCAGGTTGGGGTTCTAGGGGTGTGTCTGTGCGGATTTGTTGTGCTTTTTCAGGGAGTTTCTTGAGCAAATGCTGTAGTTTCTTTTGGTAACTCTCAGTGGGATCAGAGGGTAATGGCTTGTAGAAAGTCTTTTTCCTGCGTCAATTAAATGGCTCCTTAACCAGAGCCCTGTGAGCCTGAGTCAGTTGGCACGGGCCAGCCCTGGGTGTCTAATTGCAGTGTAGACATAGCCTTGCTGACTATTGTCAATACTCTGCAGATCTGGTCCTAAAATGTAACTTGGCATGTAATGATAAGAGGCATTAGGGCTAGTGGAAGAAAGGTGACAGCTTTTAAGACAGGTTGGAAATGCAAGTCTCAAAACTGTTCCAAAGAGGGATGGGTGGGTATGTATTTTTGTGTAACATGGTTTCTTTGAAGAGAAGACCTGAGTTCATATTTATAAAGCATTGCTTTTATATCTCTCTGTAAATTTGGACCATTAAGCTGGAATATATTTACCCACTTTTTAGCAACTATTTAAAAGAAATTACTATAAATAAATAAATTAAATAAATAAAACCCAAATTACTTCTGGAAGATTTGGAGAGAATTTTTGAACCGATGTTGAAGATTGTTTTAAAGCAGGTGAAGACAGCCAGGGGAATTAGCTGGGAGTTCTGTGCAGGGTGGAAATAAGAGAGTTAGCCATGCTGCTGCTGGAGGAGCTGGCTCAGGAAAAGGAAGCCCATAGATATGTTAAAGATTTTGTTAGACCTGTGAATGTGTCTGTTTGTGGCTTTGTGTGCATTTGAGATGTGTGCTGCTTGCTGAGGGAAACTAGACAGCTGTGAACTACACTGAAGGGAATGTGTGGTGTATGTATGAGGCTCAAAGGCAACCAAATGAATTAGTTGAAGAGTAATGATGATGAAATTTAATAACTGAAGCTGTGTGTTTTTGTCCCTATATATTGTATGTTAAAAGACACAGAAATTTATCATCTCTCAGAATTTTAAGATAACTTTTCAAGTAATTTCTCTTCATATTGCCTGATTACTATAGTTGTATCCCTGGTTTTTAAAATACTGGGTCCCTTTCTCTTTTTGAATGTACATTTGGCTTTATTTGGATCTGTAGTTACTGTTAACTCCTTGTCATCATGAAAATATACAATTACAAAATAAACACCAAAATTAAGGTGTACAGAGCAGGAAAGAAAAATTTATAAACCTGATTCTCTGCTTTTCTTTTCTATTGTATGATTAAAAACTGGATTCAGTGGTGTTTCTGCTTCAGAGTTGCTTTTTCCTGCAGGATCAGAATTTCCTCCTGAAATTATAAGAGAGAGAATTCAATTTAAAATTTCAAAGAAAAAAAGCACTTCATAAATGAATAAAATGTAATGTAGGGATACATGGTCCCGATATAATATGAGGAAGTTGTTATTGTTGTAGGAGCTTTGCAGTCCAAGGCCCTATTCTTGCAATGATCTCCAACCAAGTACAGGAGTCCACCCATTCACAGATCATTTCAGGATCAGGGCCCAGATTGAGGCAGAATGCCACAAGTGAATGAGACAAACAGGCAAAAGGTGGGTTAATGCAGCTTCTGTTACTGTGAATAGGTTAACTACCACATAACCTGATGGTTCCAAATCTTCTGAAGCTTTTTTAAATTGCTCTGAAGATTGTAATACCGTCTAAGTCCTGTATAGTTCTTTATGCACTCAGGTGTTTGAAGGAAAGAAGATTTCAACTCACCTGCTCTGTTTTGAAAATTTTAGTCCTTGTTTGAATATGTGCAGGAACTTTTTCTCCATTCCTATATATTTCTCCATTGTTTTGACCAGCTCTGAAATATGTAACAGAAGTGACTATTTGTATGGGATGGTGTCAATGTTGCATGAACCTTATATGACCAGGTATACTGCTATCTGGGCTGTCTGTTTCTTGAAAGCTTTTGGCACCTTTTCTTACTGCCTGACTTCGGTTTTTCTGACAGGCCCATCCTTCATATTCTGTTGTATGATAACCACATGTACAGTTTCTTGACTCCCTCTTTTAAAGCTTGCATTTGCCATTTTGCCTGTTCTACTCCTCTGCAAAGTTCTTTGGCTATCTTTGCAGCTGTACCCCAAATCCTTGCATAACAAAAACTCAACAAAGTCAGGGTGCTTTAATCTGCATTGGGAAGCTGACCAGTTGCTGAGCCATATGAGGATTCTGGGGGCTGGAGGGAGTGTCACAAAGTTAGCCTAAAGCTGTTGAGTAATCATCAGACACCAGGCCGTCTGAGAGATGATAGTTAATAATAGGGTGTTTGCTGCCTTGGGTTTTACTGGCGGAAGACCGCAGGGATGGAATGTCCGTTAGTGGAGTCCCTTCTAACCTTCATGGCTTGCTCTGACACAACAGTAAATGGTCACTATTTTGATGTTTGTTAACTCTGGATTACTTCCATATTATCTGTGTCTACAGTACGAAGTTTCTGTGGAGAAGTTTATTTAACACTTGCTGTGCTGCTCTGCTCTGGGGACACAAAGCAAATGATTAACGTGGAATGCTACTGCTGTCTCTCCCAGTACGAACAGAGCAGGCAGGCAGGGTGGGTGGGTGGGGGTGTGTGTGTGTGTGTGTGTGTGTGTGTGTGTGTGTGTGTGTGTGACCCCAAGAGAGACAGTGCTGTGCAGAGCCAGGGAGGAAGACGGGGGCTGAGGTTGGGGTCTCCCTCTCCCCCTGCTGCAGGACTGGACAGCATGCTGACACGCTGTAGTTCACGAAAGCTTATGCTCTAATAAATTTGTTAGTCTCTAAGGTGCCACAAGTACTCCTTTTCTTCATGCTGACACACTCACTCTCCCCCAACACACACTGTCTGTCTTTCCTCCCTCCACACCCACCATACACATGCTCCCTGTGGCACTCTCTCCCCCCCTAACTTGAGTTGAAAAGCTGATGGCAATCTAGGATGCCCATGGAACTATGGGATTGAGAAACCTGCATCATGTGATGCTGTATCTGCTCCATGAGGCATTGCAAACCCTTCCCAAAGCACCCTGTGGGCAGTTGCACAGTGGGATAGCTACTTCAGTGCACTGCTTTCTTTGTCATTGCAAGAGCTGCTAGTGTGTGTGTGTGCTCCAGTGACACAAGGAGCTAGCGTGGACATGCAACAGCGGTTTTAATAAAAGCACTTTAATAAAAGTGGTGTAACTTTTGGTGGAAAAACTTGCCAGTGTAAACATAGTCTTAGTCTGTTAATATATGTTGGTGTTAGAAATCCATGTATAGTTCCTTTTCTCCACAAAATAATGGAATTAGGTTTTTTCCTGGTTTTGACGAGCTGATAGCAGGGTTTTTTCCTGTGCAAATATGATCCATTTTGGATTAGAATGAGGGTTTGGAGCTTTAGATATAGATTCCAGTTTTATTTTTGCTAATCAAAGCATTTAAAAGTTAATCAGTAATATATTTTAATTGAAGCAATTTGCAGGTTATTTGTTGTGTTATATGGGTTTCACTGATAATACAGCTAGATGAAATGTATTTTCTGTATCAGAGTAGCAGCCGTGTTAGTCTCTATTCGCAAAAAGAAAAGGAGTACTTGTGGCACCTTAGAGACTAACAAATTTATTTGAGCATAAGCTTTTGTGATGAAGTGAGCTGTAGCTCATGAAAGCTTATGCTCAAATAAATTTGTTAGTCTCTAAGGTGCCACAAGTACTCCTTTTCATTTTCTGTATAATCACTCTTTAGCGTCTGAGCTTCACATGGTAAATTCCCAGCCAGTGTTGATAGCCAAAGAGAAACGAAGCAAGTGAGGTTTTAGAAACGGCCTGCAACTAATAGGGATTTTTGTGTTGGCTGAGATACAGGACCAAAAACCTCAAGAGGATGTTTTGTTCTTAACTGTATCGCAGATTCTTCTATGATTACACGCACTGAAAATGACAGCCAGACTCTTTCCCAAATTTCCCTATAAAATTACCTCTATGCTTTGGCTCTGTAATGTGGATTCTGTTTTTAGAGCACTTATAATTATGCTGTTCTGCTTGTGCTCAAGAATACTCTTTCCATGATGGGAGAGTGCATCTCTCTCCACGTACATTTTAATGCAGATAAGATTCCCAACAAGATGGTCTATAGCAAAATGTTTAATTTTGTACTGAGTTTACTCCATTGCTAAAAGATATTATTTGCAATTTTTTAAATCTCTTCATGGAGATCTAAAGATTTTGCTAGCTTTAGTTGAATTAGAGCTTTCTTCCTGGTGACAGAATGGGTCTTACTATTAAATATCCTCTGATATGAGATTTCATTTGACTCATGACTTCTAAGTGACGATTCCTGGACTTCCTTCACTCTGTCATTGTTATTGCTTCATTTAACAATTGTATCTGCATTTGTTTTGGATTTAAATGTCATTGATCTGGTGTCAGGGTGCTCTCAATTGAGGAGGGGCCAATGACTTGGGAATTTGCTGCTTCTTTTAATGTGATAGAGCTTTTGTGCAAACATTTGCACATGTTGAAGTGAAATTAGTGTGATACTCTTCATGGCACCAAAGTGAAGCACATGCATATGTGATTGCAGGATCAGTGCCTTAGTTTATTGACTAAAAGGGCACAGTGCAAAGCCCACCTTTATATCCCAGTGTTTCCTGGAGACAGTAAGCACCACAGAAGTCATTAAGGAGCATCTTATTTTGTTTGTAGTCTCTTAAATGTACAGCATTGTAATACCTTGGATTAAACACTTGGATGATCTGTAGCAAGTATATTCTGCTGTAGCTTCTTCTACTGTAAAAAATGTTTGCCAGGGCGTAGAACAGTGTTTTCTATAAGTATATCACTGTAGCATAAATATATTCTAAACGATACTTTCATAGGTAGGTTACATTTTTTCATACACGCCGAGCCTGATGCTTCAGCCATTCTATACGTAGAACCTCTGTAAAGAATACAAGCTCTGGGTGATGTGACTTGCCTATGAATAGTATATACAGCATACTGTGTGATGGTTAACTTTTAACTAATGCTGACTTTAACAAATACTGAATTAATGTACTGGCCAAGAAACATTTCACACAGGTCTGAGTGAATTTAACTCAAGTTTGGTCAATATGAAGCACAACTTGTATTTTTTTTGGATATATGTGGAATCCAAAACTCAGGGATGGTCAGCGGGATGCCATCTCCTATCCATTCTTTTGTGGGGGCTCCCGGGGTAGAAGCTAGGAAGGTCTTACTGAGCTGCCATTTGGGTCATTGTTGCTCCTATCTTTTAATGAGTAGCAGGGTCACGCTACACTCCTCTGGCCCTGGTTTTACCAGCGCTTTACTGTTCTAGGGCTGAATTGCCTTAAAATACTCTGGAAACATTGTTCTCACATGAGCCTTCAAGAATTTCACAGGTGGTATAAAACCTTGCATTTTTTAATAATTTTTTGTTTTAGTTTTGTTTAGGCATTTTCTTACAGCCCCTAATACAGATGCTAGAAATATTGAAACAGATCTCCAAAAGTATAAGAAAATAAGCTTTTAAAAATTAAGCTTCTGTCAATTTCCATTGGAATTTTAAACTATCCTAAATTATTTACTGAAGGGAAATATTGGGAGGGAAACAAGTTTTCATATTAAACTCTCCTGAAGTGAAATTGTGTTTATTGAACTACAGCTCCCAAAATACCCTGCACGTTATTCATGAACTGTTAATCACAAGCTGGCTACAGATAATTTTCTAAGAGATCTTGGAGAAAATGATATAGATGTTGCCATTTAGGTAACAGGGCTCAACAAAAGGAACATGTGAGCATAGAATGTAGCTTGATTGAGAATTGAATTAGTTTAACAAGTAGTTAGAATTAAACCTGTTCTGAATCAAGAATGTATTGTAATACTGGGAGGCAAGTGTACAGATCTATGCCTAATACATGCAGGCATGTCTTGTGTTACATAGCCATAAAGAATAGAGAAGGAACTAAACAAACTAAAATAAGTATATTGTAAAAAATAATGTAAGAAAATTCTATTGAATCTGGTACAATTGCATCCTTAAGTTTACTCCATGATATAGTCAACATAATTCTCTCTGGAGTGCTCAAGGACAGCTTTTGATGATTTGTGTGAATTTCTATTAGACCATTTAAATCAAGTAATGTAAAGTAAGATTATACAAGAAACCACACTCTTGGTTTGACATAGTTAATTAAGTCCCAAGCAGACTGTGAAGAGCTACAAAAGGATCTCACAAAACTGGGTGACTGGGCAACAAAATGGCAGATGAAATTCAATGTTGATAAATGCAAAGTAAGGCACACTGGAAAACATAATCCCAACTATACATATAAAATGATAGGGTCTAAATTAGCTGTTACCACTCAAGAAAGATCTTGGAGTCATTGTGGATAGTTCTCTGAAAACATATGCAGCCGCCGTCAAAAAAGAATGTTGGGAATCCTTAAGAAAGGGATAGGTAATAATAGTGCCTCTGTATAAATCCATGGTACGCCCACATCTTGAATACTACGTGCAGATGTGGTTGCCCCATCTCAAAAAAGATGCGTTGGAATTGCAAAAGGTTCAGAAAAGGGCAACAAAATTATTAGGGGTGTGGAACGGCTTCCGTATGAGGAAAGATTAATAAGACTGGGACTTTTCAGCTTGGAAAATAGATGACTAAGAGGGGGATATGATAGGTGTCTATAAAATCATGACTGATGTGGAGAAAGTAAATAAGGAAGTGTTCTTTACTCCTTCTCATAATACACGAGCTAGGGGTCACCAAATGAAATCAATAGGCAGCAGGTTTAAAACAAACAAACAGAAGTATTTTTTCACGCAACGCATGGTCAACCTCTGGAACTCCTTACCAGAGGATGCTGTGAAGACTGACTCTAATAGGGTTCAAAAAAAGAACTAGATAAGTTCATAGAGGATAGGTCCATCAATGGCTATTAGCCAAGATGGACAGGGATTGTGTCCCTAGCCTTTGTTTGCCAGAACCTGGGAATGGGCAACAGGTGATGGATCATTTGATGATTACCTGTTCTGTTCATTCCCTCTGGGGCACCTGTCATTGTTGATAGGATACTGGACTAGATGGACCTTTGGTCTGACCCAGTATGGCCGTTCTTATGTAAAATTTTACATATTTTATTTTTCAGAAAATGATAATATTAACCAGGTGCTATGCAAACACACACACATTTTATAGCATTAAAATGTTTTTTCATCACTAAAATTCATATATAAAGATAAACTAAATGGACTTCTAGAGGGCTCTGTTTATCAATCTGACAGATTAGATACGGTATCAAAAGCATTTTAGATAACTGTAAGGTTAGCTTATGTTAGTACAGTAATCCTTTTTCTTACACATAGAAGGATTTTTCTGTTCTGGGATCTTACTGATGAGTCGGACCAGAGGATTCCTCTGCATCAGAAGACTTATTTGCAGTAAGTTTGAACAGTGTATTGTTGGAAAACCTGTAAATTATAACTACACTAAGCAAGCTCCACGCTTAAAAAAAATTAAAACAACTTCTTTTTGACTTAAAATAGCATTTTTTGGTGATAACAGTGGGAGCACTAGTGTAGATGGGCTTAGATGAAACAGTAGTAGTAAAACCATCTGAGCCTGGGCTATGCTCACGCTTCCACTGTTGCTACAATCAGTGAAGCTGCATTGATTGTACTGCCATGGTGAGTGATTTCTTGAAAAATGCTAGCAAAGACAAGGCTTTTGAAATGTTAATTTGCACTTATGCAAATTCACCTGTCAGTGGCACATTGAATGTGGAAGACCCAACTCTTTTCATAGGGTGGTTCCTATGGTTTCGGAGGTATGCTTTGTCGGTTTGAAAGTTATGAATATTTATGCTATTCAAAATCCTCATCTGTGTTGCACTTTATATAATTTTTACTTAATTTCACATTAAAAGATGTCATTTCCATCCATTGCCTAGGTAGATGTCTTCATTGGCAACCATTTTATGCATGCACACAAGAATGTCCTGATTTACAAAACCATGAACACAGATGGCTTCCTGATACTCTTTAGTAGTTGCTGTAGAAAATAGCATACAGTATATGCCTAATACATTATTTACTGACAATAAATACCAGACATGCTTATGGTAAATGAAATCTTTGAATTATTTATGAGAACCAGTGCTAAATGTTTTTTCTTTGCGTTAGTATAAAAGCTATTGTACAATTGTTGGTAAACACTTTTAAAAATATTCAAGATATATAAAATTGTCTGGTTAGGTGGATCTGTTATTCACTTAATACAATCTGGTCTTCAGAAAGCACTTCTGCATATTTTTACTTTGTCATTTGAAGTCCCTATAGTAGTAGTTTATCAAGTAGCATTCCCTGTGGTTGTCTTGCCATCAAGTGAGCTGTGTGTGTAAAGGGGACAGGAATAGACTTACAGTGTGTGGTTTTTTTTTCTGATATTTTCCTCTATGTGGCAAGGCTACAAAAGGTGGAGAATGATTCATAGATTCATAGATACTAAGGTCAGAAGGGACCACTCTGATCATCTAGTCCGACCTCCTGCACAGCGCAGGCCACAGAATGTCACCCACCACTCCTATGAAAAACCTCACCCATGTCTGAGCTATTGAAGTCCTCAAATCATGGTTCAAAACTTCAAGGAGCAGAGAAGCCTCCCTCCAGTCAACCATGCCCCATGCTACAGAGGAAGGCGAAAAACCTCCAGGGCCTCTCCAATCTGCCCTGGAGGAAAACTCCCTCCCGACCCCAAACATGGCAATCAGCCAAACCCTGAGCACATGGGCAAGATTCACCAGCCAGATACCCAGGAAAGAGTTTTCTATAGTAAATCAGATCCCATCCATCTAATATCCCATCTCAGGGGATTTGGCCTATTTACCCTGAATATTTAAAGATCAATTACTTACCAAAATCCCATTATCCCATCATACCATCTCCTCCATAAACTTATCGAGTAGAATCTTAAAACCAGATAGATCTTTTGCCCCCACTGCTTCCCTTGGAAGGTTATTCCAAAACTTCACTCCTCTGATGGTTAAAAACCTTCGTCTGATTTCAAGTCTAAACTTCCTGGTGGTCAGTTTATACCCATTTGTTCTTGTGTCCACATTGGTGCTGAGCTTAAATAATTCCTCTCCCTCTCCTATATTTATCCCTCTGATATATTTATAGAGAGCAATCATATCTCCCCTCAACCTTCTTTTAGTTAGGCTAAACAAGCCAAGCTCCTTAAGTCTCCTTTCATAAGACAAGTTTTCCATTCCTCGGATCATCCTAGTAGCCCTTCTCTGTACCTGCTCCAGTTTGAATTCATCCTTTTTAAACATGGGAGACCAGAACTGCACACAGTATTCTAGGTGAGGTCTCACCAGTGCCTTGTATAACGGTACTAAAACCTCCTTATCCCTACTGGAAATGCCTCTCCTGATGCATCCGAAAACCGCATTAGCTTTTTTCACAGCCATATCACATTGGCAGCTCATAGTCATCCTATGATCAACCAATACTCCAAGGTCCTTCTCCTCTTCCGTTACTTCTAATTGATGCGTCCCCAACTTATAACTTATGATACTGTGGCGAGGTACTTAACCTGTGGCCTAAGATACATGGTGCATAACATTTTTATGAAGTGAGAAGTCCTCTCAACTTGCATCAAGTAATTAGAAGATGAAGGGAAACTCAGCATGGTGCAGGACTGCAGGAGTATGCTACTCCTATTCATCGGTCACTTCACTAGTTTTCTGTTCACTGTCACAGTGACTATAAAACTACTCTCCTGGATTAAAAAATCGTTTTACTATGTTTCTCCTTCCTTCCTTCTATTTTAATGGCTTTTGTTTTTCTGTGTTCCTGTTTGTATTTTGAGACAAGTGAGTTCTAATGTGCCTCCATTCCCAAACATCAAATGAACAGAGTGTGGTTGAGCTTAGACTGACTTTTTCAATTATGAGCATGCTGAGCATTTGGACTTACAAACACTTTGCATTTTATTTATCATTTTAACACAGTTGTTTTAAAATTGGGAGTGTGCTAATTTGTGATAAAATCATATTAGTGTTTTCATTTCCTTTTTTACTGAGAACACAGCCACTTAAGTAATAAAACTAAAAGCATTTAAAAAATCTGATTCTGTATTCATCTTTTCATGTTCTTTGTTTCCATGTGAGTAAGGCCAGACAGTGAAACTTGACTGATCTGTTTGTAGTCATTTGGACATAACTTTTAGAATCTGGTGTGAATCCTTGCAATGGCTACTTCAATATTTGCTTAAAATATATGCTGTTTGGGGAAAATCCATTTAAGTAAGCCTGTTTGCAAACTCAGTTGCTAGAATATTCATGTAAAGCTCATACAAGAGTTGTGAACACAGTTAAAGTAAACCTATTCAAAAAAGTTATGAACAAACATTTATGGAATCTTTCTTGTAGTGTGTGTGTACAGCTTTAATACACAATTAGCACTTTTGGATGAACATTCCCATTGCATGCTTTTGCTCTTTATATCAAGAGTCCATTTTGTTTAAAATAAAAAAGTTTAGTTAGTAAATTCCTAGAATATTATACTACTGCCACCGATCCTTAAAATTAATTTCTCTTATTAAACTAAGCACAAAGCCAGCTTTCTTTTGCACTGGGTTTTTCTGAATGCCTGCTTTTTTCTTTCAAATTATATGGTGTTCTCTCTCTCTCTTTCTCTCCCCCCCCCCCTTCAGAGAACAGCAAGGTGTAAAGTAAGAGTTCAAAAATGTTCTTGCAGATACTTGCAATTTTGAAGTGTTTTTTTCACACATGCTAATTTCTAAATATTACAGAACACTTACAGGAGCTGATATACATTTTTTTTCAGGGGTTGAGGTTTTTACAGTCCTGTGATATGGACAGAATTTACAGTGGAGTATTTGCATATGTTAGGTTTGGAAAGATTAAGGAAACAGTTCCTCTTTGCTGTTTTATCAGGGAACAGTTTCCCTTTACAATTTAGTTTATACACTAAGCGGGAGTTATTAATTTTGGGACAAATCTTAACTATATTACTTCTGAAGAGCTTCTGTAAATGATCTTATTGTTTGAAATTCATTCTAGTAAGGTAGTTGAAGAATTACATTTTGATCATTTGCATCTGTACTTACAAACAAAACAGCTAATGAGGATAAAAAATATACCTCTTTCCATCCTTGAAATTGAAACTGAAAAATTTAGTGATCCTTCCAATAAAGGGAATGGAATACCTTAGTCTCCATGAGACGGTAGTGGCCTATTTTCTCTGTGTGCACTTGTTGAGATGGCACTCTTCTGTTACTTCAAATCTGATGCAAGAAGAGCTGGTTGAGAAACTGCTGAGCAGTGATTTATGTTGCTTTTATACTCTGCCACTAGGTGAAACGGAAAAGAATGGACATTGACTCATCCATGTGTACTCACATCAGTTGGCTAGTCAGATTTGTTCACACTGTCATCTTTCCATAAACTAGAAATTGCAGGCGCTTGAACTTCAGCAGTTACTAAAGAGAATGGTTATGAAACCTGAACACATCTAAAATGGAGATTCACAGTAGCTACTCCTAGAAAGCATTTTTCATTGAATGAGCTAAAAACAAATTCTCCCATAGTCATGTTTTCACTACTCTGTTGAAAAACATTGCATTTCACTACTTTATTTGCAGTCGCATGAAATTGACAGTCTGTAGTGGTAGATGTATTTAAATTTCAATCTCAAATGATAGAATGGCGCAGCATCGCTCATTTATGTCATTTCAGTTCTTTGAGTATAAAGAGTTTGTGTGAAACT
The DNA here is from genome assembly GCF_009764565.3 of Dermochelys coriacea. Classification (NCBI taxonomy): domain Eukaryota; kingdom Metazoa; phylum Chordata; order Testudines; family Dermochelyidae; genus Dermochelys; species Dermochelys coriacea. The sequence goes on along the minus strand of NC_050074.1, from coordinate 28,011,276 downwards.
TTAGTTTCTACTTTGTATTAATGCAACTGTTTGTAGGCTGCTTATTGAGCATTCAGCTGAGAAGCTAGATTGTGGGTGGGGTTTTTGTTGTTGTTTTTTTTGGTTTACTAATGACCTCTGCCCATGGCCAATTTTTATAATCCTGTGCAGTGCTGTTGTCCTAGTTCCCTAAGCAAAGCACAGATGCACTGAGCAGCCCTGCCCGCATGATTCTAAAAAGATACTACCTGTATATGCACTTCCACTACTGCTTCTGAAATAAACCTAGTAAAATGTTTTATATTCTGACCAATGTGCAAAAATGACATTGATGCTTCCTGTGTTTCATGACTTCCACGTCAAATGTGCTCAATTTAAAATAAAAGATTATTTTCCTCACTCGATAGCCTTGCAAACTCCTCCTGGAGTCTGAAGGTCAGGCTGGGCTCTTTTTGGTTCATGCGTCATTATCACTAATGAAGACTCTTTAACTGGAATTTCATTAACAGTTCTGTTAATGATACATGAATCAGAGTGGAATCCAAATGTTTCTTTCATAACTAACTGAAAATAAAAAGCAGTCATCACTTACTTTTGTAAATGAATGATCAAATATGACTCTGAATATACAGAGGGTTAGGTTAGAAGGAGTTATGTAGATGTGGTAATTTTGTGACAATAACCACATTTTATGGGGATAGTCCAACTGCTCACACTTCTTTATAGTATTGGCATGCTGTCTGGAAAACATTTAAAAAAAACAAAGAAATTGCTGTTCTTCTGCATGTGACAGCCTGTAGCTCTCTGATAGATAATTAGGATAATAATTTATCCAGAAAAAACATTACAATATTCAAAATGTGCCTTAGCTGGAAAAGTATGTTCGAATTAACTGATGAAGTAATGAACCCCAAAGGCATGGTGATTTAAAAAACAACCACCATCTAGTAGTGAGTCGATTACAGTAGCTTTTGTAAACTAAGCAGCCATCAAAATCTCTGGTTCTAGACAAATTGTAATTTATCCTTCATGCTTAATTTGCACTTTAATAGCAGCATAGTGACAAAGGACAAAAAGCAAACTGAATATGCCATTTGTTTGAGATCCTCAGGACAAATTACAGTTGCTGCAGAGGGAAAAGGGGGGAAATGGAAAAGGTCTGTGTGCGGTGTGATGTTTCTGCTGTTTATAAAAACAAAGTTAATCGTTGGTTGGTTTGTCTGTCCCCTTGTTTTTCCACTTTTGCATAGGAGCTGCATCCTGAAAGATACTGAGCATCTCTTGCACAATGCTGAGCCCTTTCAACTCCTATTTAATTGGCAGTTAAAGGCACACAACACAATATAAGGTTGGCCCCTAGTAAAGAGTGCATTCAGTGTTAATGGATTGAGCTAGGAATATTAATATCTTTATGAAAAATATTATATGGAAGTGACATGCCTATTCACATAACATTTACATTGATATTTACCAGCATGGGTTAAAGCTTTTCTTCAGCACTACATCAATAATGCAGTTGAAATTCAGTAATTTTATCCTTGGTAGCAATTTACTGTGCTTTAATGAATGTGTTGATAAGAGTCTGTCAGTAGAAGATAACAGCCTATTTCCTGTTCTGTTCCCATGGCCATAATCACAGATGTTTTGTTTACTTGCATTGCTTAAGGAATCTTTGCTGAATTAAGGATATGACTGTGACATGCTTCTAAAACTAAGAAGCATATTTTGTCTGTGTACTGAATTTAGGGACTGGCTATTTAACTAACAGTCATATTCCTTATAACTCAACAAATGCAGAAAATGACACTAAATTGTCAGGTTTCAAAGTAGCAGCCTTGTTAGTCTGTATCCACAAAAAGAAAAGGAGGACTTGTGGCACCTTAGAGACTAACAAATTTATTTGAGCATAAGCTTTCGTGAGCTACAGCTCACTTCATTGGATGTATGCATTGGGGAGATTTATATACACAGTGAACATGAAACAATGGGTGTTACCATACACTCTGTAACAAGAGTTCAGAGTAGTAGCCGTGTTAGTCTGTATTCGCAAAAAGAAAAGGAGTACTTTTGGCACCATGCATCCGATGAAGTGAGCTATAGCTCATGATATGCTCCTTATGCTCAAATAAATGTGTTAGTCTCTAAGGTGCCACAAGTACTCCTTTTTCTTTTTGTAACAAGAGTGATCAGTTAAGGTGAGCTATTACCAGCAGGAGAGCGGGGGAGAGGGGAACCATTTTGTAGTGATAATCAAGGTGGACCATTTCCCAATGAGGAAAGAGGAAAGGCATAGTATAAGAACAGAAATAATGAGAGACTGTATGTACTTTTGAAAACTTTAGCATGGTCCCTTTATGGTTATCCATGTTTACATTTACTAGAAGACCGTGTCAAATTAAGGTCATGGGGGAAATTGCATTATTTCTCCATTGAATAATTTTAGACCCTTCCGAGCAACTTGATTTGATCCATTTTGTAGGAGACAGGTGCAGGCAGGTGTAGTTCTCACAGTGGTCATCATATTACCTGACACCTTTCAGCCACCTTCTTAGCTGTTATTGTGATGGGCACTCTGTACAATAGAATTCCACTCGGTCACTTTGAAACCTAAAATGTCTGTAAAGTCACTGTGAAACAATGGAAGCAGCTACAAGTATGGTTGGAGAAGCTCTTTTTTTTCAGAATACGGTACACTCCTGTTCATTGAATAGCCAGGGAAGATCCAAAACTTCATATAGCTGGGCATTGGAATACATGGAAGTGCATTGAGCTGGAGTTTCACTGTATGTAGTCCTATGTTAATCACCTGCTAATGACTTCTCAGTTAGCCTCTTAGCTTTTGTTAACATTAATCAACGTCTTTGTATTTAGAGTAAAAAACAGCTTAATTGAATTTATTAAAACACCAAAATTATATTAAAATTATGTCCACAGTGGTTTTAAGAAACTTAAAGTTGCTTTTACTCCTTAATAAAATGTAAAGCACAAGTAATGAAAGTACAAAGCTATTGATAAGTGCTAAAAGGTGCTAAGACTAATTGAGAAGTTTAGTGTGTTATTGGCTAACATAGGTCTATATGGGGGATACGCTGTGGATTCAGAGTAACAGCCCTGTTAGTCTGTATTCGCAAAAAGAAAAGGAGTACTTGTGGCACCTTAGAGACTAACAAATTATGCATCCGATGAAGTGAGCTGTAGCTCACGAAAGCTTATGCTCAAATAAATTTGTTAGTCTCTAAGGTGCCACAAGTACTCCTTTTCTTACTGTGGATTCAGATAACTAGGATTTTCTAGGAAAGGGAATTTGGGTAAACGGGAGTGTACTTAAGTCCAAAGCAGACTGTGAAGAGCTACAAAGGGATCTCACAAAACTGGGTGACTGGGCTACAAAATGGCAGATGAAATTCAATGTTGATAAATGCAAAGTAATGCACACTGAAAAACATAATCCCAATGATAGATATAAAATTATGAGGTCTAAATTAGCTGTTGCCACTCAAGAAAGAGATCTTGGAGACATTGTGGATAGTTCTCTGAAAACATCCACTCAATGCGCAGCGGCAGTCAAAAAAGTGAACAGAATGTTTGGAATCCTCAAGAAAGGGATAGATGAAAAGACAGAATATATCCTATTGCCTCTGTATAAACCCATGGTATGCCCACATCCTGAATACTGCATGGAGATGTGGTCACCACATCTCAAAAAAGATATATTGGAATTGGAAAAGATATAGAAAAGGGCAACAAAAATGATTAGGGGTATGGAACAGCTTCCGTATGAGGAGAGGTTAATAAAATTGGGACTTTTTAGCTTGGAAAATAAATTATGGGGGGGGGGCGGAATATGATAGGTGTCTATCAAGTCATGACTGATGTGGAGAAAGTAAATAAGGAAGTGTTCTTTACCCCTTCTCATAACACACGAACTAGGGGTCACCAAATGAAATTAATAGGCAACAGGTTTAAAACAAACAAAAGGAAGTACTACTACACACAATGCACAGTCAACCTGTGGAACTATTTGCCAGAGGCTGTTGTGAAGGCCAAGACTCTGACTTTTCCACTAGAGTCGTTCACAGACTGGAAACAGATAGTGTTCCTTTACTTGGATTTCAGCCATCCTTGTCATCAACAAATCTTACTGTAAATGACATCTTTTCACCATGACTAATGTTGGGTGTACAGTCCATTATTATGGCGTAGTACTTTGTTTTGCCGAGCTGCATCAATGTTACCAAGCACCTTCCTTGCCATAAGGTCAATCAATTCGTTTTGAATTGTTTTGCTGCAGTAATGGTCTATAGCTTCTTTATGAACTAATCGATTTAGGTGCTTATGCATGACATCATTGTATTTCCTAAGGAGCTCTACCAAACTGTTATGTTCCGTGTACAACTAATCCGATGAGATCCAGAAAGCCAAATTATTCTTTTCAAGGAAGAGGATAATTGAGATCAGACACTTGATCATATTCCTCCATATGCTGTGTTTCTATATTAATAATTTACTGTTTTTCTGCGTCCATGCATTTAGTTTGAGACTGGACTCAATCTCCATCCATTTGGAGTAGGCCATAAAATGACTAGGTAACTTTTCTTGTTACTTCAGAGCCTCAGCTAAGTGATGCCAGTAATTGTACCTGGAAAGCACAAGCAATGATTTGCTATTGTCAGATATTTTGCAACAAAAACAGATCACTTTGTCAGTTGATTTAGAGAAAACCAGCCAATGCTGATTCAGTTTCTCACCATTCTCGAGCACTCTTTTGCACTGTAACTTTGAGAAGTGTCACTTCTGCTCATTTATTGGAAACATCATATCTTCGATTTTGCCCGGCCCATTCAAAATTGTATGATCAATATCGGCAGAGTTTAGGATTGTCAGCCATAAAGCAGGATCTAATGCATCAATTTGTGATGTGCAATTTTTCTCACTGCTGTTTCTGTCATCATGCAAGACTGATTCTTGTTTATCATTTCTCTCCTTTTCATGTAAACCAGGTTTTCCTTTGTCATTACTCACCTTTTTCATGTGAGCCACATTCTTCTTTATCATCTCCTTTACACTGCCAGGAAAACTGGACGATTCTCCCATCACTTTCCTCACATTTCCATTCTTTATCTTCAGATAAATCTGCAAAAGTCTATGTTCCATAGTCTTAGAAAGTCATCAAACATTATGTATTAAGCATGGCAAAAGAAGTAAGTGTTTCTTTTATATTGTTGCATAGGTAGGGGTTTGATAGATATCTCTGGCACCTCATTAACTATGTCCTTTATTAGTCGCTACTTACACTCTTCAAGTCTTAAAACATAAGTACAGTTTCACAATTACATAATAAAACAAGGTTCACAATATTGCAGCTGGGCTTTCACATCACTTAGTTCTTATATCTCACTGACTGACTGGCGATGCCCCGCACTTTATTTACCCACAATATCATGGTTGACAACATTCTAGGAGGTTCAAGGAAAACGTAATTTTCAGAAAGTCAGGAAGTTTCCATAAGAGTCTACAAAGGTCCAGAACATTCTAGGAGGTTAGTGAAAATTGAGTCCGGAATACCTGAGACATTTTACTTCTGACATTCTATTTTTACTTTTATCACTAACAAAATAGACAGACAGCATCCTGAGCCCGGTGTCCCCCAATCCCAGCACACCAGGCAGTCATCTGGGTTGCCCCTAAATCCAGCATTTTAAGTATAGACCTGCCCTGAGTCACATGTGTAGCTCCTTTGAATTGGTGGATTAATCTCATGAGTAACAGTTGCAGAATTGGTCCCTTGATTTGGAAATAAATGGCCTGCTCCTGTTTTCTTTGAAGTTAGTAGTAGAAAACTGGCTTGATCTAAAATGGGAGATGAATTTGCTGTTTATATGTGTATATGTATTCAACGCCCACTGACTTCAGAGTGTAAGGTTTGGTCCTAAATGTTGACTCATAGTTTTGGAAAATTCAAAATAACCAATGAATCAACAATTATAAATTAATGCTACTGAGTCATTTGGTGGTATTCATATCATTCTTACAAGTACTGTATTTTCCACATCCATCTTACTTAAATTTAGTGTTACTGAGGCAACAGTTTGTTTTAATGCAACCGTCTAGCAACATGTATCCATTACTTAACTCTCTGCTTTGTGCATTGTAAAAGTAATCTTACCTCTGTCCCATGCGGATTATCAATTTTCAGAGCCACAGAATAAGCACTAGAAAGTCTTTATTTCCAAAGCTAGCTGAATGCTGACATTGGGTCAGATGTTGCTCCTACTGCATTCAATAAGGAAATGCTCTTTGATTTCAATAATTCAAATATGTGTTTCTTTTTATAATGAAAGTGAGGAAGTCAGTGGTTTGGCTAAGAAGTGACCCTTGAAGTGTTATAGTCCAGCAAAATTTAAAAAATTTATATTATTTTCTTTTTTCTCATTTACATGCTATTCAATGAGTTCTTGTTTTTCATCAAAATAGTATTACAATGGTTTACAAGCTGCACAGTCCCTAATTAATTTTGATAATTATGTGTTAGAGTAATTCCAATATTTTACATTGTTTGGAATATGATTTAGTTTATTTAACATGCAGTTGAGATTCAACTATTTTCATTTAAAATAAAGGATGTGGGGCTAGACATTCACAATTAAATGCAGCCCTTTGGCATAATGTCAACAATTTAACTTAATTTATTGAGCAAAAGGGGTTTAGGATTGAACATAATAATTTCTTCATTTTTGAAGACTGTCAGTTCTGTGGTTGTGGTCTGATTCTGGTAAAGATTAGTTTTATAGCATGTTTAAATAATTTCACAGCCATGGCATTCCAGGAATACCTTAAAACCTCTTCCAATCTGACACTGTGAAAGCAGTTGCAAATGTTTAGCCTCATTAAGCTTGTTTTTCTTCAAGTACAGGAAACACAATAAAAGTGTTAGATACATGTGTGAGAGATTAATCTGGCATCATATTGCCTCAATATAATTCCCCTCTGAAATAAAGAGAGGAGTTCTGGGTTAGGAATGTGTATTAAAATAATTTTAGCTGTAAACATTTGTAGTAAGTATCAGGGGAGTAGCTGTGTTAGTCTGGATCTGTAAAAGCTGCAAAGAGTCCTGTGGCACCTTATAGATTAACAGATGTATTGGAGCATAAGCTTTTGTGGGTGAATACCCACTTCGTCAGATGCATGTAGTGGAAATTTCCGGAGGCAAAATATGCAAGGAAGAATCAGGCTAGGGATGACGAGGTAAGTTCAATCAGGGAGGATGAGGCCCTCTTCTAGCTGACGGTGTTAAATTTGCAAATGAACATCAGCAGCTCAGGATTAAACAAAGACTGTGAATGGCTTGCAACTACAAAAGCAATTTCTCCTCCCTTGGTCTCATCGTCCCTGATTGAACTATACTCGTTATCCCTAGCCTGATCTTGCTTGCATTTTTATACCTGCCTCTGGAAATTTCCACTACATGCATCCGAAAGCTTATGCTCCAATACGTCTGTTAGTCTATAAGGTGCCACAGGACTCTTTGCCACATTTGTAATAAGGTGTGTTAAATTATTCCACACAGAAATTCTAATTATCTGTAAACTGCTTCATAGAAGGACTCCATGATAAATTAAATGATGCAACTTGCCATCCTTTTTAAATCATAAATTGAATCAATTGCTAGAGTCCTGTAAAATGCAATAGATAATGACTGGGACCCATAGTGAGTTGGACAGTCTGTTTTAGGGTTGTACATACATCTATATTACCAATAATTAATTACATTTGTTCAATATTTATTCACATGTAAAGCATAAATGTTGGAAAGGAATTATGAGGGTCTGCAAAGAATTAAGAATCAGTCAAACTTTAGTTCACTATAAAACCCAATGTCAATCTGAAGCTGGATAAATTGATTATTTTCAGAAAAGACAATGAATTCTCAAACCAACCCTGAGAGAAAGACCCTCTAACATGCAAATGAACTTCATACATTGGACAGTATATGCAAAGAGGCCTCTGCTAATTTCCTATATTCTATAGGGCTGACACCTATATAGGATCAAAGGAACTTTTATATTGTTGGGAGGGAGGGGGGAATATTTACAGTTTCCGGGAAAATAAGGGATTTCTTTAAAGAAGATATAGGTTAACGTTTTCAGAAGATCTTGCTCCCTCCCCCCCCTTGACTGCTTTAATTGCATTGTTTTGAAATGGTAGCGTTGAAATACTATAACACTCTAGTGTGGATGTAGTTACATTACTTATATTAGTTATATTACAGGACTAAGCTATACTGGTATAAGGCACCATTGTAACTATATAACTGCATCCACACTAGGGGCTTGTCTACACTGGCAATTTACAGCCCTGCAACTTTCTCGTTTGGGTGTGAAAAAACACCCTCTTGAGCGCAGCGAGTTTCAGAGTGGCAGCCGCGTTAGTCTGTATCATCAAAAACAACGAGGAGTCCTTGTGGCACCTTAGAGACTAACCCATTTATTTGGGCATAAGCTTTTGTGGGCTAGAACCCACTTCATCAGATGCATGAAGTAGAAAATATAGGAGCAGGTATAAATACATGAAAAGATGGGAGTTGCCTGCCTTACCAAGTGTGAAGTCAATCTAACGAGACTATTCTATTAACAGCAGGATGCCAAGGGAGGAAAAATAACTTTTGAAGTGGTAATGAGAGTGGCCCATTTCAAACAGTGGACAAGAAGGTGCGAGTAACAGTAGGGGAAATTAGGTTTAGGTTTTGTAGTGACCCAACCACACCCAGTTGCAGCAAGTTTCAGTGCTGTAAAGTGCCAGTGTAGACAGTACACCAGCACTGATCGGTTGAGATGGTTTTTTTAAGAGCGCTGGGAGAGCTCTTGCCCAGCGCTCTGCCGCGACCACACTAGCCACGTTAAAATGCTACCAGTGTAGATTAGCTCTAGGAGTTGTACCTTTAACTCGATCAGTAAAAAGAACCAGTAAAATCACAACCCTAACCAAAATAGTTTAAATCAGCTCAAAATTACTTACCTAGTAATCCCATTGAAAGTAAATTATACTTTGGCACCTAAATCACTTACATGCTTTAAAAATGGGAATTAGATTCCTAAATCATTTAGGCACTCCTATAAAATCCATACTGTACAATGACTGGTATTACTGGGAAAGGGAAATGACCAGAAATGGGTTATCGATTGAGAGATCGACTTCTGAGTATACAATGTGTAGACAGACTTCGAATTATTCAACTGCAGTAGTGAACTAGATACTTCTAGTTCTCTATAGAATTGTTTAGAAAACATTCCAGGTTAGTTTAAAAAATACTAAGATTATTCCTTGTGTTATTGCCCAAAATAAAGTAATACGGCCAGATCCTCTTCTACACAGACAAGCTTTCAGGGCCAGGCAGAAACTTTGATGGATGAACACAAAGACGGGGCTCTAAAATTTAATTCACATTGGTCTCTGCATACAGTACATGGTCTTTCCAAAACAGACTGCTGCTGGAGACATAGGTTTCCTGGAGTCACACTGGCTCTCATGCTTTGGGACTGTCTTAGGATACAATCCTTTTGGCTAGAGGTAGGTAGGAGGATTAATATGATGATGGATACTGCCTTAAAAATCATTTTCCAGAACTGTTTTGGAATATAGTCCATCATCTTGGAAACTCTCCCTCTCACAGAGAGCTTTGATTCTCTAGAGCGGTGCTTGTAGTCAAAGGACTCATGTTGTTTAATTGGAAGAGCAGATGGCTCCAGGTATAGAAGCTTCCCTCAGTGACTTGGCTGACCTGGCAACTAAAGAGCAGGTAACATTTGGGAGAAGAGGGACAGTGGACAAATTTGAAAAGATGTGGTCTAGCATTTTAGAAACCTTTCATTAATTACTAATGGATGGAAACCAAGACATTGCACTCCTTTCCTTGCCCTGCCTCCCCTTCCCCCTCTCCTTTCCTCCCTTCCCATTCCCTTACTTTTTGTTGCTTTGTCTTTTTTCCTGTTTTCCCCTTATTTTGGGGGGAAAAACAGAACTAAATGAAAAGGTGGAAGAGTGTTACCTGTCTGGTTTATCTGTACCAAATGTGAAGGTTTTGATCTAATTCGGAAAGTCTGGGTGCCTAGGTCTGTTTTTTACTGTAGATTTATTTAAGATAATTTTGTTCTTAATTTGTCTTGGCATAATTCACTGTGGTCCATTCTCAGACACAGGATCTATTTTTGACCTCTGTGGTTTTGGGTCTTGGGTCATTTCACCTATTTATGCCTCTCCTTCCCTGGCTGTTGAAAGGGGATAATGAAACTTAATTGCTTTGATATTTATGAATGAAAAATCTTTTTTGAGAACAAAATAAGTGTTATTTATAATTAAAGAAAGTAGAGGGGTAAAGGGCATTAGTTTACTACTGAGAAACATGAGGAGGTGTTAGATAAAGGGTGAGGCAGTAGATAAAAGGGTGAACCTCCATTCCCTGCTTTGATACAAAAGTTCTTTTCAAAGTGATACCAGAGCATGAACTTCCCCAATATCATTGAAAAAACTTCTGGCATTTAGGCTGTTAGTATAAAATGTCAAGTGACTCTCTGAGATGGATTCATTTGATTGTGAGTTTAGATCAAAAAGGTATTTTTCCAGTCGGTGGGCTAATGTTTTGGTGGACTGAAATTGCAGTCCGTATTAAAGAGGGTGATATGGAATGAAGGGGGAAACAACCCACAGTTTGAAAGATCTTTTCATTTTTGAGTATCACAAAATTGAATCTTGATGGAGAATATCAGAAGAGGCCAAGTGGAGAGAGGATATTCAAAATTAGTATACGGTATTTGGCTAAGCTATTTTGTGAATCCTCTATAAATGAAACGGGAAGTCAATCTACTCCTCAGGCTGCACTAAAGACAGTAATCTAACATATTATATATGCTTCCTAATGTTATTGGGCATTTGATTTGCATCTAAGAATTAGAAAAAAAATTTATAAAATGGTGTTTTTTTCTTCTCAAGTACTTTCCAACGAACCCTAGTTTTCAAAGCGACACACAGGATGATGATGATCATGAAGAGGTTGTAGGGTTTTTTGTCCCTTAAAGAATATCTTGGATCTTTATGTTTTGTGCTTGTTCCCCTTGCCATACAAGAAGTAATTCAATATGTATAATGGCAAAGTTTGCTGAATAATGTATCTGAATAGTATTCAACCACAATAGCTTGTTGAATATTTTGTATTTTGAAGTATTATTTGATGAACATTGCCACCATATTATATTATATAGTGAAAGTAGAGGTATTTAATATACCAAACAGTAAAAGCATAAGAAGAAACAAAAAGTCATTTGAATTATAATGAAGTGGTGTATATTCACAGTACATTAGTTTTTAGCCATGGGATCATATAATGAGTACTAAAAGTTAATGTTGTGAGCAACTCCCCTCAAGTGCTTTGTGATTTGCATATTCTTTCTTCATGTTAATTGTTTTGAAGTTTGACCCTGACTACCCAAGTATCTCTCTTTTTTTTTAAGAGGGGACTTTTGCCTTGGTCACTATCATGAGACATTTTCTTTGATGTACTTTTTGTGCAGTAGCACCCCCCTCAGTTTGTAATTCTGGTGATCAGCTGCATTCTTCTAGTCCTGTACAGCATTGGGCTAATTCCCGTAATAAGATAAGGCCTGATTCTCATCTGCATAATGGCAGCTTTTTGTGGTTCCACCAGTGCAAAGCTATCAAAAAGTCAGATTTGGTGCTTACAGGTGAATTCTCACAAGGTATAGGGCCAAGATAAAGGCTGCTGATAGCTGCACAATGAGATCAGCCCTCAAGCTGCATAGTGACCACATGACTGTAGTGGAACAAAGCCATCTTTTAAGTCACCTTTGCATGATCTTGAGTTTTGCCAACCACGGCATGTATGGAGCCAAGGACTGAGCCGCTGAAGTCTAGTAATGGGAACAGTTGGCAACATACAGGTTGATTCTTTGCATACATAACTTCCAGACACACAATTCCCATAGGAGTTATGTGGAATAGTTAGAAGCAGGGCCATAATAAATATTTGTTATGCAAAACAAATAAACAAGGATGAGGCTTCCTGGAGCAATTTAATAGGGACTGCATATTTGCATTTGCTAGGGGTTAGGGTCTGTCTTCCTGAGGATTTTTAATGCCCTAGGGTGCTATCTGAAGGGCTGTAACAATACCATGATGTTGGTATGGCCTCATAACAGATTCCCTGAGGCACTATAGCAACATGAGAACATTAATATAAGTACAGATTACATGTAAAAAATCCCATTAAAAGCACAGTATTTAGGTTACGAAGTCAGGTACTCGAAAGTTAGGAAATGCTTGGTTTACAGAAGCCAGTGCAATGTTAATTGGGTCTCCTTGTATGCCCATCCTGTGTACTGAACGATGCAGGAATCCTGTGGGAAAACTAGCATGTGTTTATATAGTTCAGGGGTGGCCAGCCTGAGCCTGAGAAGGACCCAGAATTTACCAGTGTACATTACCAAATAGCCATAGTAATAAGTCGGCAGCCCCCGCCTCCTGCCCACAGGCAGCCTCATTGATCAGCGCCTCCCCGTCCCTTCCCGCACCTCCTGATCAGCTGTTTCATGGCATGCAGGAAGCTTGAGGTAGGGGGAGGAGGAGGGGAAGAACGAGGGCATGGCAGGTTCAGAGGAATGGGCAGAAAGGGGTGGAGTGGGGGCAGAGCCGGAGTTGAGCAGTGAGCACCCCCCGGCACATTGGAAAGTTGGTGCCTGTAGCTCCAGCCCCGGCATCGGTGCCTATACAAGGAGCCACATATTAACTTCTGAAGAGCTGCATGTGGTTCCGGAGCCACAGGCTGGCCACCCCGATACAGTTAAAGACCATATCATAAGGCATACATTTAAAGACCAAAATAAATGTGCAACTGTAAATTTGGCTCTTCCTGGCATTTGAATGCTTGCCTTTGCAACTTAAATAATAGTCTTTAATGTAGTTACTTGTAACTTATTTCTTATTTCTTAGTTATGGTTAAAGGAAAAAGGCACAGACTGCTTGCACTTGAGCTACAGAACTAACATTAACTGCTAGCAGGAGAAGGATGTTGTCCTGGAGGAGGTGTGGCCTGCTGGGTCCAGGTGATCGTACAGGGGTAGATGGAGAGGGGAAAGGAGAATAGGGAGAAAGGACCTGGCCAGCTCTCTTCCCTCCCCACTGTGGAGCTGTGGGAGCTCCTGCCCCATGTAATACCCCGAAGGGTGTGGGGGCTGCTGATGTTGTTTGCTGGGTCTGGAGAATTGTTGGATGGGGGAGGCTGGACCATCTCTTTCCTCCCCCCAGCGCTGAGAGTTGAGAAAGTTCTATCCCATGTGCTGCCCACAGTGGGTGGGTGAGGAATCGGTTGCTGTGGCTAGGTGGTTGAACTGGAGAGGGGGTGCTTTATGGGGTGAACGGAGCCCACCCAGGTTTGTTCTGTGCTCCCCTTTCTGAAGATTCCTGTCTAATGTAGTGCCCCCAGAAGGGGACGTAGGCCACTGACACCATGAACTGGGTCCAGCAAGAAGAATCCAGGCTGGCTCTCTTCCTGCTTCTGACCCTGCTACAGCTGCTCTGGAAGCTCCCAGCGGTTCCCAGCCCAATGTGTGGTGCGGTGGTGTTGATGTTGGTGCCAGCTCAGCTTTAGGATTTTCATGTTGTTTTGTCGGTCTGCCAAAATGTTTCTGACAAATGCAAGTGAAAGAAGGGAAATTGTTTAAAAAGAAGAAGAAGAAATCCACTCTATATATCTAAACAAAAGCTGAACAGAATTTCATGGGACAAAGAAAAATCACTTCTGTAATCTGAGGGCACCCACCTGTCAAATATCAAAGGCCTATTGCAAACAACAGAGGTGTGAGAGGTTCTCAGAGAAAAAGGTCAGAATCTTTTATAAGCGAAGGTGTTAGACAGTCTGGGATTGCTATCAGCTCCTATGATAAACACCACTTCTAGAAACAAAAATTTAAAAGCAGCAACTATTTGGTCAAAAGTAGTAATGCTTGATTTTATGCACAATGCTGTGAAGATTATTATTTAATATCTGTGCATTGTGGTATCCCCTAGAGTTCCCAATCAGGGATTAGCACCCCATTGTGCAAGGCACTGTACACACACACATACAACAAAAAGACAACCGGTGCCCCAAAAAGCTTGCAATCTAAGTATACGAAGAGAGAGAACATTTGGATACCACAAAGAGGCATGGGAGTACTAGATAGCAATGAGACTATTCTGATTAGTGTAATAAGCAGTGGTCACAGCACACCAGCTGCTGAGCTCATCTGAAGCAAAGTTTGAAGTGGATTAGGTATTCATGAGTTTATCTTCTCAGATTTGCTGTCCTATGGCTTACAAGTCAATTTATTACTTTTTTAGCTGGATAAATTAGAAAGGATTTGTTGGCTGAAGTGACATTGAATGTATCTTGGAAGCTCACTAGAGAAGACTCTGAGTTTAGGTTGGTGAGAATAAACAAAATTACTTTTTCATTCATTCATTCATTTTAAAATAGTGGAATTCTGTGCACTAGCAGATTTAATGTGCTAATGTTTTGGGGGTGGTTCTAGGGGTTTTTGGATGGTAAGGAGAATGGTATAGAATACAACAAGAGTAACTTATTATAGAAATGTAGACTTAAATGTAATGAAACAGCTATTCAAAAATAGGTTCTACATATTGAAGGGGGGCAGAATATTAATTTATTGTTAACAAGCTTGGCTTTTGCAGTGTCTCTTGTGGCAGCTTCCAGTGACTAGAGTGATTTTTGCAAATGTCTGTTGGGTAATACATGGTTGGTCAAATCTCACATCCCTGATTTAAGTGAAACTCACATTTGCCTGACCCAGGAGTGCTCATGCTGAGACTGATTTAACCCCCAATGTGCAGACATCCATATACAAGCTCTTGCAAAAGCTTTATGAAAAGTGTCAATCAAATATTGATTATAGGTATATGGAGGCATATAATTCTCTCTCACTGTGGACTACTGTTAGGTCGTAAACTCCTTGCATTATGGACTCTAATGTCCATTGTTTGTAGAACAGGAAGCATGGTAGCTAAACTCTAAAACAGTGGTCTCCACACTTTTTCCGTCATGCCCCCCCTTACCAGTAATGAAATCTGCTTGTACCCTGCCGGGGGCCACAGTTTGGGGGACCACTGCTCTAAAATAATAGCAGTGGTGGTTAGTGAGTATATTGATTATATCCAGAAGATTTTAAATGCAATAGAAGTTGATAGTTTGCTAACAACCTAGAGGCTAAAATATTTTACATGGCTTCATTGGGCCTGCTTGCGTTAGTAAGTGTTTCCAGCAGCCAGCCCATAGCATGTAAACTTGTTGGGGCAGGGTTTGTGTCATCTTCTATGTCCATAAATAGCTATCCATCTAATACATTTTTAGAATTTATACCTAATAATTATTCTTGCCTTTGTTTTGTCTATGGTACACAGATGAAAAAATTATTTAAATCATTTTTTTCATCATCTGATTCAATCTAGCTTAACTCAAGTTGTTCTTTGAATGTGTGTGTGCATGACAGCTCCCTAACATGAAGTTGATGCATCAAAAATTGTGTGACAAATAAACCTGGAGTCTCTGTGTGCTGGAATTTTATATAGAAAAGTGTCAAGTAATATCAGTATTTGTTAGAATTTTTTTTAAAAAGAGAATCTGCTAAAAACATAGGTAGTATTTATAATTTCACATTTAACTTTAAACAATCTAAATGTTGATATACATATTTTACAGCTTATTGTGGATTGGAAGTACTGGAGCTGGGTGAAAAGTTCTCAGCAAGCAATTTATGCATTGAATTAGCATCTTTTTGTTTTAACAAATTAAATATGAACATGGTTTTTTATTTGTTTATAATTGCTCAAAATGAACATACTGTAGCTTATGGATTGTTCACCAGCTATGCACTTAGACTGTCTTTGACTATTTGTATTTACCATCGTATTAGGACTGAGCATCAATCAGCTTGATTCTCATCCAAGGCCTGAATTCAGGAAAACACTTAAGCATCTGGTTAACTCTAAGCACATGCTTAAGTGCTTTACTGAATATGAGTGCTCTTCTTAATGTAGCCCAAGTCCTTATATGAGCCAGGTTCTCAGAAAGGCAACACACCAACCTGCCTGGTATACTCCTAAAAAGGTGATCTAGAGTTGGCTATCATTCACACCCATCTTCCCCAGTAGCCTCGCATGCACCTAAAGCAGTGTTGATCAATAGAATGTGCTTAAGTCCACCCCTATTCAGGACTGCACTTTAAGCATGTTCTAATTTTAAGCATGTGCAGTGTTGTCTTGAATAAGGGATGTGTTCCAGAATTTGGGCTTTGGAAACAAATGAAGCCTCTGTCACATGCCATGGGCTAGAATGAAGCTGAGAGTGACCAAGGAGATCTGAGGACTCCAGTTTCCCCACAATTATCTTCCCCCAAAAAGTGAAGATTAGGGACACAGTGAAAATTTAGGTGGATCTTCCTATGAACATCCACCATGTGGTTCTGGGTAATTTTCCATAATTTCATAAATGGTATTTTCTGAAATTTTGTAAGTCATATTTTCATAGAGAGATTTTACCACTGGATGTAAGTCCACAATGTCCTAGTGGAGTAAGAATGTTGCTACTGCCACTCTCAGATCTCAAATGTGGTGCATACTGATGGGGTGGAAGAATAAAGAAAGAGGTTTATTTTGCCTTATAAAGTTTTATGTACGTATGCAGTGCCATTGTAGCCATGTCAGTCCCAGGATATTAGAGAGTCAAGAGGGGGTGTGTGCCAATATCTTTTATTGGGCCAACTTCTAGCTCTCCAACAGAAGTTGGTCCAATAAAAGATACTACCTCATGCACCTTGTAGAGTTTTAAACATTTTCAGTTTTAGCTTCAGTCATTTTGCTACTGCGCATTTTAAAAGGATTTCAGAATGCAAAGGATTCTCCATAAGACAAACTAAAATGATTTAAGGAGAAAAATATATTGCCCTTTGGTGTGAGAGATTAATTCTGAACTTTTGATTAGATTCACAGCTTTATGTCCACTTCTGAAAAAATTTAATGTATGCATTCAAAGGTCGTCCATTACAAAACTGGTATTGCACAGTAAATAAAAGATTATTTAATTTGGAAAAAAAGTTTGGGGAATTTTTAAGGGGGAAGGTACATTGCAGAATTGGAATTTAACAAATGCACATTACATTACATGCCTTAGAAGTGTCGATAAATTTGGGGGAAGCTAATAGAATGAATATGATTCTCTGTTTCAGTCTAGAGACTTAATATTAGTTTTTGGTGGTATTTTGCTGAAATTCAGAATGTAGCAACCTATTCCTTGCCCAGCAAACAGCAAAGAGTGCCTTAGTAGCTAGAAGAATAATGGATAAAAGTGGCAGGTCCTCTTGATCTCTAAATACCTTCCGTTTGTTTAAATGAAGTAGCAAACCTTGATACTGAATTGTGATAAATATGTGGGTAAATGTAATAATTTCTAGATGTTTGATTGATTGAGGTAGTAATGTAGCAACAAAATGTACCAGGATGAACTTTCGGAGGCTATAAAAACAAAAAAATCCCTCCCTGTAATTAGGTCTTGACACCGTCATGGAAGTGAATGCTTTTCTTAAGAAGCCCCAGGCCCAGTCTGAACCAGGTTCTCAGAAAGGCAACATGCCACCCTGACTGGGTCTTAGGAAAAGGTGACCTAGAGTTGGGTGTCATTCATACCATCTCCTCCAGTAGCCTCACATGCACCTAAACCGGTGTTCATCTATAGGCTTGTGTGTTCCAGCAATGTAAGAGCTATGCTAGTAGAAGTTTTAACTCCTGATGGAGCCACCCAAGCCAGACAGGCCAAAGAGAAGGAACTAGGTGAAAAGGTCCTCCAGATTGAGGGTTGAGCAATAGATCAACACCGTCTTCTTAGGGGGGAAAAGAAAAGCCATTCTGGCAAATAGCATATTGGCAGAGATGGCAAAAATTGATTAGTGCCCCAAGTAATATCTGATGATGCGGGAAGGATTCAGATTCAGAAAAACAAAACACCTGAAGAAACTAGGGAAATGCTACATGTGTGAAAACCATATGCAAGTGTTCTACAGCTATCATCTGATTACAAAATGAGAAACAGATCATGCCATCTGTGATTGGTGTATACGCGTTGTATACAAAGAGTTCTTATAAACTTTGGTCATGCCACTTTTAGAGGAATAAAGCAGGAAAACTTGCAGAAACGAGGTCCGCTGCACATTGTAGTCATACACATGCTTGTCTAGATGAACAGTTTGCATGCGGCAAACTGGAGTGTAAATCTACAGTGCGCAAGTGTGCCATACTCTCTCTGTCTGTGAATCCTGCTACTGTGCACTAGAGGTTCCCTACTGCACTTTAATCTACTCTGGTTTCAAGGAGTAGATTAAAGTTCACTAGGGATCTTTTAGGGTGCAGTATGAAGGTCCATACTTTGCACCCCAGCTTGCCATACACAAACTGTTCATCTAGACAAGCTGACAATATATATTGAAACATCACAGGTCTTGATAACTTTTCTAGGTAATGGCTTTTCAAGGTCTTTTTTGTAGCTTAGCAAAAACTGCTTTGTGTATTTCTTCCAGTGTATTTTGTGGGGCAAAATATCTGCATATCTTTCACGTGCATCTGTGTAGTTGAAACATGCATCATAACACAGCCTGCCTATGATACTAGAATTGTCAAAAGAACAAATTTACTATTAATCTCGCTGCAAACATTCTCTACTGTGCTTCAGTACAGATGACCTAGAATATTTTTCTTATATTGCACTCATTTTTAAGTACAGTGAAACAACTGATAGGTCTGACTAAAAACAATTAGTTTAATTTGGGACATAAGGGGGGAGGGAAAGAGAAACATATAATGTAGATCCCTCTAGTGTTAGTTCCAATATCGGATGGTCAGCTGCAGCCCTTGTTTGAATAAACAGGTGAGCTGAATCTTAGCTTTAAATTTCAAGCTCCAGTATGGTAGACTTGTATGAATATATCTGCATTCATGTATGTAAATATATCCACATGCACGCAGGGTGGGGCTGTTGAGAATGTCTGACCTAACCACCAGCATCTTTTTTTAAATGCAGAAAACCTTCTATCATAATTGAGACGTCCATTGGAGAACACTGTCATTTGTATTTTATTGTCATTTGTGCTGTCATTTTATGTTATTTTGTACTTACCATGGTATATCTTGGTTTTAATGATAGCTACGCTGAAAGATCCCTTGCCTTGCATGTTAGAATATGTGGGTATTTGGATAACGTGTGAGTAGTTCTAATATTAATATGTTCATCTTTTTTCCTTAAGCTGGCCTCCTGAAAATACCCATTTTTCCATTCTGGGTTTTTCTCATTTCTGGTCTGCCTTGGTGTAAGACATTTGAAACAAGAGCAGGAAAAAATATTCTTACACATGTTTGACAGTTTGATAGCCTGCTGTGCAAAGTCTTTAACCTTTTATCGCTGCTCACCCCTACATAAGTGCTACTAGTCTGTGCCCAGCTTACGGTACAGTAATTTGCTCTGCTTATTTGCAGAAGAGTGCAATCAAGTCTCCCTGAGTGTTGGCAGTTGTAGTGCCAGCAGGTTTCTCACCCCTCAGTATTACTTATTGTAGACCTCAGTAGGAACATGTGAAGTTTAACTCTTGCTGTCTCGCTGTAAGGATGTAACAGAAATTTGCTGTACATGTGGAGCACCAGAGGAGCATATACTTCTAGTGATTTGTAGTCTTACGATGCTGTATAGATTTCTTCTTTAGATTATATGTTGTCCATCGGTCATCATTACAGCCAAATGGGCATGTGGCATAAATGGACATGATTCTGTTGGCTTTAGTGTAATTGTACCCTATTTAAATAGCATGGAATTAAATCAACTATGTATTTCATGAGAGGAGAAAAAACAGAAAAATATGATCTGAATGTGGCAATACAGGGTTATTTGCAGTGTTGTTCTAGCCATGGAAGGTGATTGTCATGCTGTTCTTAAAAACCCCCAATGACAGAGATTCCATAACTTCCCTATGTAATTTATTCCAGTGCTTAACTATCCTTACAGTTAGGAAATTTTTCCTAATCTCTAACCTAAAATCTCTTTTGCTGCAATTTAAGCCTATTACTACTTGTCCTATTCTCTGTGGCTAAGAAGAACAATTTATCCCTCTCTTTATAACAATCTTTTACATACTTGAAAATTATCAAGTCCCTCATCAGTCTTCTCTTCTCCAGACTAAACAAACCCAGTTTTTTCATTCTTTCCTCATAGGTCATGTATTCTAGACCTTTAAATTGTCCTTACTGGTTGATAGGCATATTTCAGAGCTGTTACCGAACTCCAGTTCTGGGAAGGGGATGCCACTTGACCTCCTCTTGTCTTTTCATTTGTCAGTCAAGCAGAGAGACCTCTGCATAAAGAGTAGAGATCTTAGGGGACATGGAACAGACACCATAGATGGCAGT
Source organism: Dermochelys coriacea (assembly GCF_009764565.3). Lineage (NCBI taxonomy): Eukaryota > Metazoa > Chordata > Testudines > Dermochelyidae > Dermochelys > Dermochelys coriacea. The sequence continues at coordinate 27,990,789 of NC_050074.1, read as the reverse complement.
GAAAGTGTAGTCTCACCTCTAGTGAGACTGCACCTCTAGTGAAGGGATCAGGGTTTGGTGACCACAAAGCAACCACATGTTTGCTACTGAAATGAGGGATGGGTGGGGGAATTTGATGATCAGGATTTGACTATTCCATCAAGGCCTGGAGCAGACAGTCCATGGAGCTATGGCCACCCCCTACTCCCACCATCTCTTTTTAGCAGTGAGTCAGAGATTGGAAATGAAGTGGATGCTTTTGTGCTATTCCTACCACATGAAGAACATGCTGTATGTATTGACTTTTGTCAAATCTCCTCCTGAGAGAGTTAATTGAAGCTGCAGATGCATATTGTAGAGTTTGTGTTGTATGAATAGGCAAATAGGCAGAGAGATCTGTGAGCAGCTATTTGTTTGCAAAATCATCATTTCTTTGTGCATAGAGTACGCATATGGCTTACATGTAGTTTGTAAACCTCAGACCCTCCAAAGTGTTCATTGCAAAATTTAATAAAGTGAAACATAGTGACATTGAGATAATCTTTTAACTTTGATTAGGTACAAGGAATTTTTTGTACTTGGAATAGACAGAAATTAACAAAAAAGTGATTGATGGAGGAGCTCATTTGGTTTAATTCGGTGGATTAAAATGTTTGTCTCTGAAGAGTGAATCCCTCTGCCACTTTTATATGTTGACAGGCGTGAGCTGATGCCGCAATAAAAGCTTGTGGTAATACAGAATATCAAAAAAGACCTCAGCTTGGTTAAAAACATATAGTTCATCCACCTAAAATGTCCCTGGGATTTCAGTAGAAAATAAATGTGGCTTCCTAGATATTTATTTTTAAAAACAATTTTTTTAAAATTAGTTTATTTTTTCAAATGGTACAGGGTAAATTTCTCAGTCATGCCAGACAAACAGCATTTCTTATGTTTGAATACACTTTTTCAATGTATCTTATATTGAAATAAAGTAAATATTCATCAAGCATCCTTATCCCCTCCTTCAAATACATCCCCACAAAATGTGCTATTCCTGCCAATTACTCTCCATCCTTGCTTTTTATTGCTCAGCATCCACACTGTGCTATGTACTTGAAAGACAGGAATTAAAATTTCCCCTTCTAAAGAGTTTAAAAATGTAATAAGCAACATACAAGTGAGGGATAGGGCATGGCATATTTAAGTTCTGATGTTTCCCAGAGGTACCCAAGGTTGTGAGGCATCTCACCACCACCTGTCCCTTAGTATAAAGAAGTCTTGTATCTGTCTGCTGTGGATCAGCTCCCTGAAGCCCCAGCCCGTGGCAACACAAGCACTACCTTCCAGGCCTGTGCAGGCTTTGCTTTCTCTGTCTAGGTTAGCCACAGGCACACACCAACCTCTGAGTGTTCCCTTATCCAGTGAATATTCACAGAATTGCTAGGTCACTATTCCCAAAGTAACAGTATACCGCAGGATATTACCAGCCCCAGCAGCCTGAAGTCCTGGCGACAGGCCGGGCCACCCCAGCCTGGGCCACGGAAGAATGGGAACTGGAAGCAGGCAGGAAGGGGACTGGCGATGGAGTGTGGCCAGGGTCACACCAGGCTGTTTGGGGAGGCAATTCTGCTAAGAGTATAGTGTAAAAAGGAAAAAGTGGGAGTTCAGCAATTTGCTGATGGCTATGGTTAAATGATATTGTAAGGTACTATATTAACCAAAAGCTTTCCCAGGATGTCTTTGCCCATCTGTGAAGGGGTTTACCAGACCCTTTGATGCCCTCCAGAGGACCCTGTGGTCTTACTATACCCTGCTACAGAAAAAGACAGGAGAATGGGGTCCTCCAAGTGGCCTAGAGAAGCTGCAGGGGAGACAGCCAATCAGGGCCCAGTGGGCTAGTATAAAAAGAGCTGCAGGGCCAAAATGAGTTCAGTGCCTTTCTGGAGCTTGAGGAGTGTGGGTGGTTTGCCTGGAGGCTGAGGGAGCTACAGGACCTTGGACAGAGCTGTGTTTCCAGAGACTGGGGGAGCGAGAAGTAGCTCCTGGCTTGCTGCTGGGACTCAACCAAGACAAGACCATAAAGTAAGGGTGAATAATGTGCTGGAACCACAGGGAAGCAACCCAGGGAATTGTAGAAGTGACATAGTGTAAATAAAGGGACCTGGTAGACAGCTGCCATCTATGGGGTCCCTGGGCTGGGACCCAGAGTAGTGGGTGGACCCGGGTCCCCCCCATTGGCCACTGGGGAAGTGACTGGGACTTTGATATACCTCAGAAAGGGAACTGAACTTTTTTTTAAGTGGCCCAGCAGGAGAGCTGCGGGCAGAAAGGGCTAGAGAGGGTGAGAACATTGCCTCCTGGAAGACGGCTCTATACTATGGCCAACACCATTTAAAGACTGCGGGACTAATTAGGACCTGAGCCCAAGGAGGGCTACAGAAGCTGAAAGACCAGGCACATGCATTCTGCCAAGGGGAGCTCCCGAGAGGTGTGCTTTCCCTCTATACCAGGGGCGGGCAAACTTTTTGGCCTGAGGGCCACATCTGGGTGGGGAAATTGCATGCAGGGCCATGAATGTAGGGCTGGGGCAGGGGGTTGGGGTGCAGCTGTTCAGTGTGTGGGAGGGGGTGTGGAGTGCAGGAAGGGGCTCAGGGCAAGGGGTTGGGGCAGAGGAGAGGTGCAGGTTGTACAAGGGGGCTCAAGGAAGGGGGTTGGGGTGCAGGACGGGGTGCACAGTGTGGTGGGGGCTCAGGGCAGTGGTGCAGGGAGGGGGGCAGGTGCAAGAGGGGGCTCAGGGCAGGGGGTTGGGGTGAGAGGTGCAGTGGGGGCTCAGGGCAAGGGGTGTGGGGTGCAGGATGGGTGTGGGGTGCAGGAGGGGTTCGAGGTGCAGGCTCCGGCCCTGTGCTGCTTACATGGAGTGGTTCCGGGGTGGCAGCGGTATGCACTGTCCCCAGGCCAGGGCAGGCTCCCTGCCTGCTCCCTCCCCGGCCCCTCGCAGCTCTGCTCCAGGAAATGGCTGGCACCACGTTTCTGCAGCCCCTGAGGGAGTGGGGGCAGAGGCCATTCCTGGCCAATGGGAGCTTCGGGGAGGTACCCACAGGCAAGAGTAGCTCGTGGATCCCTCTGCTCCCGCTCCTCCAGGGGCCTCAGGGACGTGGTGCCGGCCGCTTCCCGGAGCAAAGCGGGGTCTGTGATGCCACGGGGCTGGCAATCCTGTGGGCCGGATCCAAAGCCCTGAGAGGCCAGATCCGGCCCGTGGGCCATAGTTGGCCCACCCCTGCTCTATACCATCTTTCACTTGAATCGGTAGATAGTAAGTGCATGTGTGGGATGACTTTAACTGTATGTGTAGACTTTCAAGAATAACAGAAAGTACCTGATTTAAAAACCTAAATGTTTTATGAATCATTCTTGGGAGCAATCAGTAAGTATTAAAATGGTCCCTTCTTCAAAGACTTTTGCCTTCAGAGGCTCCCTAACATATACTTTTAATCTTTCTTGGTGAACCTGATGCTAAAGTTGTGTCCAACAGTGAAGTTTTAACTTTTGTAGGGTGTAGTTTTCTCATAAGTACATTTTCATCCAAAGTGTCCCCCTGGGTTGTATATCCTTTTTGCAATTTTTTTTCCCACTTCTGTAGTGTTTTCTACAGATTCTAAATGTGTATCATATATAACCAGGCTTAGCAGAATTCAATTTTTAAAAAATAATTTAAATGGATATCAACATTTTTGAAAGCATTTAATTTTTTTCACATTTGCACAGAATTAGGGGTTTTAAGTACTGTTATTTTTAGTTATTTAAATTTTCACAGTTGCAGGAAGTTATGGGGGGAGGATCAGACAATTAATTATTTAATTACAGTAGGTGTTGAGATTCAGAAAGTTAAAGCTTTATAACTGTTAATGCACAAAAGTGAGTATCCTTAAATGAAACTCTGATAAGGTTTCAAGGAGCATTTTTCTTACTTTGTCTATCTGTAAATTTTGATTATGATCCATGAAAAAATATCTTTTCATCAGCTTTTGTGTGTATAGAGTAAAATTGACATTTACTGACACAAATCTAATCTTTCCAGCCTACTCCTAGTTGCCTGTTTCATAAATATTCTTTAGTGACATATTTTTGATGCTATTTTGTCATAAGATTTTTGTCTGTTTCTTCACAAGAATATGTATTCTCACTAAAATAAGTCATTGTCATTTAGTATTGCCACAAAATAAAATACGATTGTGACCATTAAAGTCAATATTTATCAACAGTTGCTACTCAGCAGTATCTGAAATGCCACATTTATTGCCTAATTTAAATCCTTGTGGTTTACAATGATGTTGACAGTGATCTGTTATCGCTTATATACACGGTATTTTTAGCTTTTTAACATATAGTGGTTCCCATAATTTTCTAATAGGTAAAATTAGCAAATAACTGTGGCATCTCAGCTGCTACTATTTGGTATGTGTTGGCAGATATTAATTTCTTTATATCATAGTAGGGAAATACAATACCTCTGAGAGGGTGAGGATGTTGTTAGTAACATAGGGTTAATTGGTACATAGAATCGTAGAACTGGAAGGGATGGGACATAACAGTTTTATCTATGTGGCTGTAGTTGAGTAGTATAAATATCTAATAAAAATTTACATTACAGTTTATATTGGTAGTATAATTTCTGGAAGCTTATAAATTATGGGTCTGATCCAAAGCCGATTGAAGTCCAGTGAAAAGACTCCTATTGTCTCCCATGAGCTTTAGAACATATCCTCTATTAGCTGATTCAGACTCATCATTTCCATCAGTGGTAGAACAGATGGGAGCTGTCATTTAAGACAGAAGTCATACTAGTTACTTTGCTCGCTTTGTAAAATTTCTTTCATTTTACCTTAATCTTCCAATACAGCTGCAAAATCTTGAATGTTGATAATTGATGAAGTTTTAAAAACTTCATCAATCCCAAAAGCACCTTTCTGGGGGCAAATAAATAGAGGAACTGCTAGTTCTATTAAAACTGACCACACAGAAACCAGAATTCACCTATGCAATTTACATTTAATGTAAGGATACCTTTTTAAATTTAACATTTTGATCTATTTAGCTATCAAGGCATTCATGCCACACTCATCAACAAAGTATCAAAGATTAATTTTGTCTTTGTGGTATTTCTTATAATTTCTTCTACTTATTCTTGGGAATGTTGCAAATGTTGAGTTAAACTTCTCTGTTTATCTAAGGCAAAATTGGCACATTTTAAGGTCAACCATTACACAGAGTTCTGGGAAATCTATTATAAAAGAGAACACTTAATGCTCTAGTAAACACCAAATTAATTACATCGATGGTACATGAATACCAAAAGAAAGTGAGCATAATTAATGCTACTTTAGCAAATACCAAAGGAAATATTGATGATAGTGCTAATGTATTATGCAAAAGTTTCTTTATGTAAAACAATATAATACCATCTCATTGAGCTTGTGTAGTTTAATTTATTCTTTAATATAGATATAAACTTAAATTGCTAATAAAAACGTATCAGATTTGTGTTTTCCAAGTAAGATATGAAAACATGGCCTGAAATGGTTGTAGTTCAATATTATTATAATTTAGGTCAGAAGAAAGGCAGAGCTCAGGTCAGTCAGGAAGGCACCAGGAAGATGTCTTCTAGAGTTTATAATGAAGCATTAAGAGCTGGAGCTGTCTCATCATTATCAATAATCTGGTGAGTGACACTCACATGAAAATTTCACATTAGTGACATTATGCTTTCTCTTGTTTACAATCTCAACTGTAATGCATTCCACCCTGCCTGTCACAGAATACTGTAAGAGCAGCCACTGTAAAATGAGCTGTCTACACCGAGAATGCATTTTCTCACCCAGAAACAATGTAATAAGAAATATAATTAGATTTCTCTGATTTTTAGATGAGCATAATAAAATTATTTAAGGAGTTTTTCACATTTTTGCAGATGTTAGCACTTCATAAATTCATAAATTCATTGGAATCTTACTTCAACCACTAAGACTGACTTTCAAGCAACAATAAGCAGGGTATAGTTAACTACTGAAGCAGAAATCTAGAGTCAATGAGTAATTATTAAGAGCTTTCCAGAATATTAGTTGTTTCAGTTCCTGCAGTGATGGAATAGTCCATTAGACATTCCTGTTTCTGGCAACTCCTGAGAATTGATTCTGATACGAAACAGCCAGCCATTTTGATCAATACTGTAATTACTCTTATTGATGGATTGTTTTACAATGGTAGTCATCATAGCAATATGTCTGCTCAAGAGGTATCAAGAATGTCCACTGCATGCAGTAATGCACCACAAATATCTGATTCAAATCAACACACTATTGAGGCTGGGATGACAAGCATGAAATTAATTGTTCCACTTCGTGTAAGACCTGCATTCTTCTTTTGAGAGAGTAATTTGTTGCTGTGTGTAGCCTGAGAACAGTACAGCCTCAGTGCTGTGTTAGGAGTGTGGTTTGGGGTTTTGTTTTGGGTTGTTTTTTTCTTTTGGTCTTTGTCTTATTCTTCACCACCAACTATTCTTTCATCTTCCTAGGAATCAGTGTTTTTTATTTTTTTTTAAATTTTTTAAGATGATCCAGCAAGATTCCATACTCTTTCCTTCTCGGGGGTGATGGAAGTGTCTGTCTCAATAACAGAAAAAATGTATGATGCCAAGCAAATGAAAAGTTTAAAAATTCAGGATGGATAAAAAATATTGAAGTGAGAAAATCCCAAATTCTAATATATACATACTCCTATATAATATATGCAACAGCAGGATAGCCACTGTCTGGAAGCAAAAGTGTAGTCCAAGCATCATTTGTAATACAGAAATATATGTTTCATGGGTGTTTATACTAAAACTTGTAATCTGCAAATTGCTTGGTACTGAAGGCAACTTTATGACTAGATCCAGTTAAAATATTTTTTCAGGAGCATAGAAATTGGCTTTTCAAGTCTAGTCTACACGGGTGGGGGTAGGAATCAATCTAAGTTATGCAACTATAGATACGTGAATAACGTAGCTGAAGTCGACGTACTTAGATCTACTCACCATGGTGTCTTCACTGCGGTGAGTCGACTGATGCTCCCCCGTCGACTCTGCCTGCACCTCTCACTCTGTTGGGTATACCGGAGTCAACGGGAGAGTGCTCGGTGGTTGATTTATCACATCTATACTAGACGTGATAAATCGACCCCTGCTGGATCGATCACTGCCCATCGATCCAGTGGGTAATGTAGACAAGCCGTCAGACTACACTATTGGCCTGTTGATTGTTGGAAGCTTAAGTCATGTCGTGAGTTGATATTGTAGTGATAACTATAGTAAGTTTCACAAAATCACATTATTCTTTACTTCTTTCTTTTGTTTTTTTTAGGTCAAACTCTGTTTCAAACTTCAGATCTGGTCAAATATGGAGATTGTTCCAAATACTAAGCAGTCTGTTTGAATTCAAAGGATTTAAACTTACCCAGTTCTTTTATGTAATCCTCTGCCAAGTGTCTACTTTAGAAGAACCTCTAGATATAAAGTGGGTGGGCTACTTAGATTTATTTATAGAGTATTTAGTAGCATGCTTAAAGCACCATTGTAAAAATAAAAATGGAGCCTTTCTATTTTTTTTTCCTGTTGCCTTCAGGAAATCTTAAAGCAGAAACTTCAGTAACCTACAAAGTTTTTATAAATGCTATAGTACAGTTGTTTGTTTGTTTGTTTTTTGTAAAGAAGATAGTATCACAATAATAACCAGGTATGAGTGACCTTGTTTGAATACTGCAAGAACCAATTTGAATAGTCAGACTAAGTCAAAACAAACAAATTGCCATAGCAGATTAGACTAGTAGTTCACTAGTCCGATATCCTGGCTCTGATGCTGGCCAATACCAGATGCTGTAGACAAAGGTGCTAAAATCACCATAATGGTGAAAAGCTATGGAAAAACCTGACTATAAAGAGAGCTTCTTCCTACTGAGTTGGTTGGCTTACGCCCTTGAGGCATGAAGGTTTATCTCCCTTCTAATTTTTAAAAATCCTATCTAATGTAACTCTTTCCTTGTTATCCATATTTTCAAATACTGCTGAGCTCTTGGCCTCAGTGAGTTCCATAGTTTAGAGATGTGGTGTTCAAACTATATTTGTAAACTGAAATGTTTTTCTGTTTCTAAGAATATCCTCCTTTTATTGCATCGACAGAGTATGAATAGGGGCTCCTGATTAGCTTTCTGTCAAATACATATATGACAGACACGTATAGTAAAATAATTAATTGTATATGTGTCTCTTGTCCTCTCCAAGCTTAAGCAATCCCAGTTTCTTCAGTCTTTCCTTGTACTGAAGTCTTCAGAGGTCTCGGAATTTTTTAAATAATCAGTTTCTGCACCCCCTGTACTTCCACCTTATCCTGTTTGAAATAAGGTGACTATAACTGAGCAGAATATTCCAGGTGAAGGCATCCCATTAATTTAATAATGAAAATATTGTAACATTAAAAATTAGAAATGTTAGAAAAAATATTTCTCTCATTTCTTCTACAGCCTAGCAGTTTACTTTTTTGACCTAATATTGAGGAGAACTTTCAGTGAGCTGATCATAGTGACTTCCCAGTCTTTTTTTCCAGAGTTGGGTACATTAAAGACCCAGTCTATCAGCTGACCCCACCCGTGCCACCAAGTCAATGCCTCTGTCCACATAGTCAGCCGAGGCATTGGCGCCTTAATTTAGTATCCAACAACATATAGAAATAGTTGAGATTACAATATATTTTGTCAAGACTGAATTGCATCTGCCATTGTGTTGCCCATTTACCTATTTTATGTCCCTCTGCAGTTCTCTGTCCTTACTAGTCCTGATTAACACAAATAATTGTGATCTGCAAGTACAGGTAACTTTTTAGAACTTACTTTTCAATTTCACTTAGTTCTGTACTGCTTTATCCTGGCTTTACTAGAAGAATAGGTACGAGATATCAAAAGGGAGGTTGTTGGAGGCAGGAGCTGTCATTTGTTTTTTGTTTTTGTTCTGTGTTTGAACAACTTTTGGCACAAGGGATCTTGATCCATTACTGCGGCTTCTAGGCTTTACTGCAGTAGAAGTAATGTTTTGTTTTTCCCTGTGATTTTTTTTTGTCTGATAAGAAAAAACAAAACAGTTCTTGTCTGCAAATCTCATGGGATATTTGGCTAAGATTTTGGATAAATGGCGACATTTTGGATGCTTATCTGCCTCTCAAATTTTTGAAATTCACTTATGTTTTAATAACTGACCACAGCTTAAAAACCTTGTAATAATGGCAGTTCTGCTCTGTTTCTCTTTTTTACAGCTGTCTGACTCAGCCCCATATAACTAAAGCAGACAACAGCTAGAAAGTGCCTTTTAACCTTGCATTCAGAGAGGGGGGGAAGTATCTAATATTTCTTTCCTACTATTTGCATAATATATCCATATTAAGTTTGCCTTTCCAGTTATTGTTCAGTGCTTAGGCAACATTCTTCTCTCCTCCCCCCGCTCCCCCCCCTTTTTTTGCTGACCAGTGTTAGACTTCTGTAGTATAAAGGAATGATGCAGGAAAAATGATTTAACAAAGTGACTAGAAAGGTTGATTCTTATAACTGACAATGCCTCCATTAGTACTGAAAAGACTTTCTGCCCAACTGAGAAAGTGTTCGCAAAATATTGACTGAACACTTGCCTAATACCCTAGATGATGCCCTTGGCAGTTTATAATAAATCATGTGAGGAAAATATGAACTAGAGTGAAAGTGCATTGATGGGGTATGTATCATTGTAAAATGTATTGAATGTAAGGCCAGATTTTTCTCTGACCTACACTCTGCAGCTGCAATGACTAGTCTAAATTGGTTAGCTTTGTGATGAATTTACTGAAAGACATTTTGGGCCAAATATCAAGTTCACGATGGTTATTATAGCTGCAATTGAGAGCAGAATTTGGGCCTTTTTGTTTTGAGAAAATTCCACCTTTGCTGCCACAGCTCTCAGCCTTTGCAGTGGTAAGCAATGCTATTGAAATATATCTCATTTGCATGGGTCCCATGGCACTAACAATAATCTGTTCACAACAATAATGACTCAGCAGAAGAGCTTTTTAAAGTGATTTTATGATGAGCATAATAAGCATACATCATAAAAGTGATGTGTAAGAAACACATAATTAAAAGTCCATTTAATTCAAACAAATTATTTCACTTTATTTTTGGAACTGCACTGAAGGATTTTTTTTTTAAGACAAGAATTTTTCAAGTTAACAGGAGCTATTCACATCAAATAAATTTTTTCAAACACTATTAAAATTCTTTATGCAAAGGCTTTAAGTTGTTGAGCATGTCAGCAGATTGTGGGAATAAAGCAAAAATTGGAAGTATTTAGAGCTGGATGAAATAATTTCGTTAAATGAGCACCCCCATCCAGAAATATGAGGGACATAATGTTGTGTGAAATAATTGAAACAACCCCCAAAACCCAACTCAGCCTATGTTGATTGAAAGTTTTTGCCGGGTCCGTTTATTGTTCTGACATGATAACGCGATGAGACTGACTGACACCTTTGTTTTGAGCTATGTTGGAAGCTGAAACTCAAAATGTAATACAGGCATGTGGCCATATGTGAATCAACCAAGCAAAATAGTTCCACAAACATTTGTAAAATTCCAGGGACATCCAGTTTTGGCCTCTATTCCATCTCCAGGGGTCTTGCTGTGGCAGGTCCTGGTGGATAATTGTTTGAATGAAACCTTTTGAGTTTCAGCCATCATTAAACATGTGTGAAGTGAATGAGTAGCCCATATAACAAAACCTACCATCATGATGGCCATTAATTGGCATCTTTGTTATTAGCATACTCAGGAGAGAGAGGCAAAAGTTTCAGTGAGCATGGAAATGCAACTAGCTATTCACCCCTACAGTTATTAAAACATGCATAAAACATCTCCAGGTTCTGTACTTGTTTCTATAAATAACAGGACTTCAGTGTGAAAGCCTCTTAGTCTGGCATTTGACACAACACTGAATGTGCTTAGTTATTTTTCAATCAAAATCTACAGCATGTTTGCAGTTGCTGAATATTGCTGATGTCTGTCAGTGTTAAATGCATGGTATTAATTCAACTGAAGAGTTTTTTCATGTAATTTCTAACATCAATTTTAATAGAAGTGTAGTGAAGCTTACTATTAAACTTTACAACACCGTATGCAGTTCCTGAGAGCCAGGGATTTTGACTACCATACTGAGGTGACACAGAGGAAGGTATTAAATAGTATTAAGAAATAGTAAAAGTTTATATTTTTGTGTAAAAATAGAGATATTTATCATACAAATTCATGTATTCACCCTCCCCTTATTGTATGTAATAATTTGCTGTTACTTTTCCTGGGGGAAAGAGAAGCGCCTGTTTTTATCCATTACTTCATGCCTATTTGCGACAAGTTCCTTTTCATGGTACTCAGTATGACTCATTACCTGACATTTATCTTGAATTCATCAGTGGACAACAGCCGCAAACAATTTTTTTTTCTTAGCGATAGATCATGCCAAAGGTAACAGAAAATGATCAAACTGTCTCTTGCTCAGGTAATATACTGTACCACTATTTGCTGACTATCCAAAACGTAGCAGATTTTCTATTGATCTGTCTACATCTTTATTACCATAATCTTATCCACTTTGTTGCTGTTACAGTATATGATCTGTGATCACACAGGTTTTATTTTTATCTGCTACATTAGAGGTAGTTCACCCTCAGTCACTTACAGTTCTAAGATTGTTTTTACATTTATTGATTTTTTTTAAGCTTGCTTTATGGAATTCGACGAAGTTGACATTCAAAGGTTTGCTTGTTTGATAAATGTCTTACAACTCCAGCGTCTCACAGTACGGAAATATCACCCACATAAAGAAAATAAAGGGGGGGGGGATCTCAAAGTGCATTTTTATTTTTTTTTTCTTTAGGAATCATTGCAGCCTGGTTTACAGGGCAGAATAATAGGAATGTTGGACCTATGCTACATATGTTGTCGTTGCACTACAGATATAGATAATGGGCACTTATGTAGCCAGCTTTATTGCAGGCAAAAATTTTCTAAGTGGAGAACAAATACCCACTCCTTTAATTTCAGTGAAAACCTTTCTGTTTCTAAATGGCTAAAATAAAAAGTTAGCTTATGGAAGGAAATTGTCATTACTTGAAATTCCTTGGAGATGGTGGGGTTCATGGACTTCCTATTGATCTGGAAATGTTGAAAAACATTTTTCAAAACAAACTGTTTTTAGTTTTTTTTTCAACCCAGGGACTCTAGTAGTGGCCATCTTCAGTTCAGTTTTCTATGCATCAGTGTCAGTCGGGGTGGTAGGAGAATACAAGACTGGTGCACAGACAAAGAGAATGAAAAGGAATAAATATTCCCCCCACCCCCAGGAATAGGAATGGGAGGTGAGGAAAGAAGGAGTGAGTGTGGGAAGAGGGAGATAGAAGGTGCTCCCCTCTCCACGTTAGAAACAGGAGGCTCTTGAACATTTTGCAGTGATGGCAGGGCAGCCTGGTATGGGCTGATTCTAGAGAAAAATAAGGAGCCGTAAGGTAGTGTCTGTCTTCAGCAATGTCTTCCTGCTTTTCCCCAGCCATGACCATATGATCTTCCACCAGGCTTCTTCTGGTCTCCTGCCACAGGATGCGTTCCTGGAGAAGCAGTGATCTATTTATATGGATAAATAATAGCCTCTCCACATTCTCTGAGCCTGTCAGAGACTGTATCACCAGCTATTTACACTAAAAAAGTGGTCTGAGTAGATGCTTGATATGGGTAGGAGAGGTGGGGGACAGCTAGTTGTTGCAATGCTTGGCCACACATCCCTCTTCAGCTGCTAGTAATGAAGGTCTGAGTTAATGGGCGCTTGCATGGGATCCTGGACATATCCATGAAACCTTCTCTCTGTTGCTGCTGCAGGCTAATCAGGGAGTCAGGAGTCCAGGAATTACCTGGGTCAGACAGAGCGGGGCCGAGCTAAGGAGAAAGCAGGGGCCCAAGCTGAGCTGGGGAGCAGAGCTGTGCCAGATCCAGAGAGAGCAGACCCCGTTCTGGGAGCAGAGCTGCGGTCCCAAAGCCAGAGGCACAGCCCAGAAAGAGCAGACTTTTCCTGGGAAGAAAGCTGCAGCAACCAGAGCCAGAGGGGCCAGAAAAGCAGCCCAGGAAGCAGGTCAGTGCTGGGAGCAGAGGTATACCAACCAGATGCAGATGGGCCAAAGAAGCAGCCCAGTGAACTGGAGACAGAGCAGCAGCAGCAGTGCTGAGACAGAGTGGTGCAGCTGGGGCTGGAGCAGTCTGGAGCCGGGTGCGGTGAGCAGCTGGGAAGAACAAGGGGGACCCTGGGCAGCAGGCCCAGCACAGGGAGGCACCTCAGCCAAGAGGCTCTGCAGGGTGGAGGTGACACTGGGAAGAAGGGTCCTACCATTTAGACCTGAGAGCGTGTGGCCACCACCAGAGCGAGTGTCCAACCCACAGCATCCCTGCAGCACAGCCAGGGCTTGAGAAGAAGGCCTGGGTCTTACAAGGAACAGACTGTGAACTGCCCGGACGTTCCAGAGACACTGTTTGTGATGTGTTTCCTTTAACCTTTCCCATTTTTTCTTATTCTTTTTAAAATTAATTGTTGATTACAAAACTTGCATTTGCTTTAACTTGTATGTAATGATCTGTGGGTCAGAGAAGTGCCCAATGCAGAGAGAGTACCCCGGAGTGGGGACACCCTAGCCTCTGTCTTAGGCGACCACAGCAGGATTGGGGGTCCAGGAATCCTGGGCCCAGCCTTGTTAGGGTTACGAGGATTCTGCCAGACAGGAGAGTGGAAGGGGAGTCCTCAAGGGCAGAGAGGCTACTGCGTAAAGGAAGTGGGAGCGAGGACTCGGATCCTTTTGCTAGCCCACTTCACTGGGGTAATGCAGAAGCCAGAAAAGTTCCCCACAATAGCGGGACTATTCTCCCCGCTTAAACATCTGTAGTTACCCTGGTTCATGCCTACAGCTATCTGCCTTTCTGCTGCATTGCTGCTTCTTATCTACTGTATTTCTTCACTGTTCCAGTATAGTCTCTTGGCAGCAGCTAGTCCTTGCCAGTAACAGTTGGTATCTAGGGGAGGTAGGTGCCTTCTAATTTGGAGTAAGTAGTTGGAGGGTATAATTCCATTACAAATTGCAGGTTATGATTCAAACATGTGCAGGAATGGTGAGCACACCTATGTATTGCTCCAGTTCTTGTTTTTTAATATGCCATTTTAGTAGTATTTGTATCCTAAAAGGGTGGTGGTCTGTGTTGGTGTTCTCACAATATCTAGAGGAATGGTACCAATATTTAGGACAGTTATTCAGTTTAAGGATTTACTGCTAATTTACTAGACAAACAAAGGGTAAACGTATAGACCAGGAGTTGTTTTTAGACCTGGGCTTCTCTGTGCTCCTATCTCACCTCTAACAAAATCTAAACTGAAAGAGCTCACCTGTCCTACTCAGCCTTTTTTTAGATTACCAATAATTCTTCCAAAAAACCCTAAAATATTCCAGTTCATTTTTTAAAAAAATCCTAATTGCCTCACATCTGCCTTCTGCAACAATTTGGCCACCTAGCTATTGTAGTATGTTATCCAAAAGCCATGTGCGTAGGTTCCAAATTCACAGTATCCTCCCGGGTACTAGATGCTCAAGCTTTTGAAGGTGTCTCCAATGTAGGGAGTTACAAATGCAAGTAGTAGCTTTCCATTTAACTGAACATTATAATTGCAGAAACCTACAATTCACAAACAAGATAAAAAGTAAATGGATCATTATATTTATACACCAGTCCTCTGTGAATGACATAACCTTAATTTTATTATCACTTTTATTTATTTATTCTCCCTAAGGAAAAATAAAGAATATGCATGCCTCCTAAGCTCAAACACACCTCTCAAAGATACAAAATCATTTAAACATCCTTTTTGCCCAATGAACTCCCTGTCCCATATATCCTCCTATGTTCCAAGATTATTTCAGGGCCTACCAAAAAGCAAAAGCCTGCTAATTAACAAAAATAAAAATGTCTCCATTCTTTCATATTTGCACAGCACACATACTGACAGAGACCTGCATTTTGTGTGTCATGCATTTCCTACCCCTTACCTAGGAAATCCTAGGCTCCCGTGAGGACCTTGGGAGTTTTGCCATTAACTTCAGTGGATCCCGGACTACATCAAGTATTTTTAAAGTAACTGACTCAGACCACTGAGCTCATGAGGGTGCTCTTGAGTCGGTGTATCTTATCATAGCTCTGTTGACTTGGGTGAAAGTTATGGCAACTTACACTGGCTGAGGATCTGCCCTGTAATACCTGACTGGTTAGAGGCTCACAATAAGTATGGTTGTGCCCTTATTTATCCCAAAGCATTTATTTATTGTTGGCAGTATATCTTTGGCAGCTACATTATGTACCCAGTACTGCTCTCAGTTTCATGGGTGCAGCTCATGAGAGTACTAGCTAGTACAGTAACTACACTCTGTAGTCTAGAATTTTTTGCATAGCAAATTTCATACCACATACAATGTGTGTCTTTCTATAAAACAATTCTGCCTTTTATTACATATCTGGGTACATCTCTCATGAGCTGTAGCAACTATTGAATAGGAAGGTGCCATTTTTACAGTCATTTTTGTGACTATACCCATTCTTAAAAATTGATTTTTCCCAACATGGAGCTCTTACAGGAATGTAATACAGTTATGAAAGCTAAAATGTGTCTAATGTGATGGCCTGTCCCCTTAAAGTTTTAGCACCCTCCCTCATCCCCATGAAAAGCCTCACTTCTGTTTTGGTTTCAGTTTTGCTGTTAGAAGAACAATAACATCTTCACTGCAGACAGTTATGTTTCTAGCTCCTTCTCTGCTAGGTCCAAATATAACACCTAATGCTGCTTTTAAAGATACTAATTTGTCTCCTGTCAAGACGTTGCAGGGAATTGCCAGATCAGTCACACCTGCATCTTCAAGAGACATATTTGAAGCTACATGAATATCTTGTATAACTGCTTTTTTTCAGATGTCGCAGTTTGAAGATTTGAATTTTCTTAGCCACTTCTTGACTAGAAATAGCATGTTCTAGAAAGAGTGTAATACTTCAGTTAGCTCCTTTTTTGTGCTTTTTAGTATTGTAGCTTGTTTCCTTAAATATGCTTTAAGCCAGGGAACATAGAAAATATGAATGCTACAATGCAGGAGGAAATGCAGGTGTTTTGATGGGTGTGTGGTGATTAAATAGAAGCTATTAAGTAAACTAATTAGATCATTGTTCACTCTAGCTAAAGATCTGAGGCCAAATTCTACCCTCATTAATGCATTTTCAATAGCATCCTCACTATCTAACTGGCCAACAGGATCACCAGGAAATCTCCTGGAATGTCCACAAAATGGTGATAGGCAATTTTCAGTTGACAATCTCCACATTTATTTAGCGTAGAGACAGGATTTTTTCAAGGCTTTTTCTCTTTCTTTCTTTTGTCTTTTCTCCTCAGAGTTTTGGAATAGGAATGGGAGGTGAGAATAGGTTTGTTAGACACCTAACTTTGAAGTGCAGGCATCTGGAGTGCATCATAATACACAGGACAATGTAATATGCCACTACTATAAAAGTGGTTAGCCACTAGCCCAGTGGTCTCCAACCTTTTTATGCACAGGATCACTTTTTGAATTTAATGGCAACCCAGAATCTACCCCTTCCCCTCCGTGAGGCCCCACCCCATTCACTCCATCCCCCCTCAATCCATTGCTCGCTCTCCCCTACCCTCATTCACTTTCACCAGACTGGGGCAAGGTGTTGGGGTGTGGGAGGGACTGCGGCGTCTGGGCTGGGGCTGCGGGGTTCGGAGTGTGGGAGGGGGCTCTGGGCTGAGCCTGGAGCAGGGATTTGGGGTGTAGGGAGGAGGTGAGG
This sequence comes from Dermochelys coriacea, assembly GCF_009764565.3. Taxonomy (NCBI): domain Eukaryota; kingdom Metazoa; phylum Chordata; order Testudines; family Dermochelyidae; genus Dermochelys; species Dermochelys coriacea. The sequence goes on along the minus strand of NC_050074.1, from coordinate 27,973,848 downwards.
GGTGCAAGCTTTGGGAGGGAGTTTGGGTGCAGGAGGGGGCTCCGGGTTGAGGAAGAGTGTTGCGGTGCAGGAGGGGGTATGGGGTCCTGGCTCTGGGTGGGGGCTAAGCGCTGGGGCAGGGGTTCGGGGTGCATGAGGGAGGATGCGGTATTGGCTCTGGGAGGGGGCTCACAGCTGGGGCAGGGGGTTTGGAGTGCAGGAGGGAGTTTGGGGTGCTGGCCCTGGGAGGGGGCTCAGGGCTGGGGGTTGGGGTGTGGGAGGGGTACAGGCTCCCACTGGGCAGCACTTACCTCAGGCAGCTCCCAGTCGGTGGCGCAGCAGGGCTAAGGCAGTGCTTCCTGCCTATCTCAGCTCCATGCCACTCCACAAAGCGGCCAGCATGCCCCTGGGGGAACAGGGATCTCGGTGCGCTGCCCCCACAGCTCCCATTGGCTACAGTTCCCCATTCCCGGCCAATGGGAGCTGTGGGGGCAGTGCTTGCAGGAAGGAGCAGTGCACGGAGACCCCTGCTCAACCCTTTCCCAGGGGCCACAGGCCAGGGGCATGCTGGCTGCTTCCGGGAGTGGCGTGGGGCCAGGGCAGGCAGGGAGCCTGCCTTAGCCCTCTGCACCGCTGGACTTTTAGTGGCCAGAGATCGCAATAGATTGGTCAATCCTGAAGCTGCTGACAATCTATCGCGATCTACCAGTTGGTGATCAGTGCACTGGCCTAAAGACATTTGAGGGCAGGACAGAGAGACCTTTTTGTGAGTGAATGAGTGATGTAGATCATAGCAGGCTCCTTCTAGGGACAAGCATCTTTTCCTCTGGGTGTGAAGATGAGCCCACTGAGCTGGGAAAGTTGCTGATGCAGCCACGGGTGCAAGAAACTGGTTTTTGTTTTTAAAAAGAAGAGCCACGTCAGCTGCTAGTGGAGTTCAGTGTGACAAAAGGCCGTGTAAGTTATGTGGTTGTGGAATCTCTTATCTCTCACAAGACTCTTTCTGACAAAGTTTGGCACTAAATTCCATTGACTTTGGTAAGGTGGTGCATGTGTGTAACTGAAAGAAGAATTTGACCCATTAGTCTTTTTATTTGAGGACTAAAAAATGGTTTAATGAGTGTTTGATTAGCCATATTAATGACCTCTGAGCTGAAAATAATGGCCCAAGAGGTCTCAGCATAGCAACAGACGCTTCTGGTTGGTTTTTATAATATTTAAAAATAGCCATTTGGGGTCATTCTTAGCTAAATGAACAAAACCTCTCCCCCCACCCCTTTGTCCTTTTTGTAATAGAAAATGTTGAGTCCTAATCCATGATATGGACAATTATGTTTTTCTCAGATTTCCAAAGTTAAAGAGCATGTAGAAATGAGCATGGTTATTTTGTTTTGAAAAGTGGTCACCATTCATATGCAGCAACATTGATTCCAACAAAAAATTTCCTAGTGTATATTTATGGAGTGAGCATGAGAGCCAAATTGGCATGGTAAAATGTAATGGCTTCTCTCGGTCTGTTGGTGATTCACATATCAAATATAGAATAAACAACTGGCAACTGTGAATCATGCGGCTAGAATTACATCCAGAGGGTGTCCATATCCTCAAAGATTTAGTGGGAGAATGACCCTGAAAAAGTCTACCTCTGGAGTCCTTACTCAAATGAAACTCCCAGTGGGAACAATGAGAGATTTGCCTGAATGAGGATTGCAGGATGAAGCCCTGAGCTGGAACATCTTGGACAGTGATTTCTGTGATGAGGGTTCAGTATGCTACTCAGGAAAAATAACACTTCCAAAAAGGTAGGCTTAGTATTGTCTTATGACTTCAGCAATGTATAGCGGCAGTATCAGAAACATTGCATCATTCAGTTGAGTTCAGAACCGCTCAGGGCTATTAATTAGGTGCAAACTGCATATTTTAAAACATCTTCTGTTCAATATTTACAGTAAGTGAAAACCTTAAATATTGTTAGTGCACAAGAAATCAGTTCAGTCTCTCAGTAAAGTATGAGAATAAAGTCTTACTGCAGCAAGACAGTGCACATCTGAATATTTTCAGTCTTCACTTTGGCCAAAGGAATGCTGAGAAGAGGTCTAAAACACTGTTACAAACTTTCCCTAATTTTATGTAAAACTGTTACGTGCTGTTTTGTGCATTCTAGATTTTTATCATCCAGTTTATTTTTACAATATTTTAAAATATTTATTTCATGCTACTTAGACAGTCTCTGCAGTTTAAAAGACCATTCTTGGAGTTTTTACTCATGTGAAAAATCTTTACCTATGCAGGAGTCCCACTGATGTCAGTATGCTGACTCAGGTGGGGAAAGGGTTACAGGATTGGGCCCTGTGTTGTTACTAAGTTCTGTTTTTGTTTGTGTGGGGAATGTTATAAAAGTGACTTATTGTACACACATATATACACCAGATTATGCCAGTCTTGCAAAATATCTACTCAACCATGTATCTCCGATAAGTAATTTTTTTGGGATGATTAAATAATCTTTCTTATTAGCATCACAACAAAGGGTGAAATTTTGTGCCTGGGCTTGTAAATTTTCATGACACCTTTTCAATGCTACTGAATGCAATATATTAATACTTGCTGTATACTTTTAATAGCACAATACACGCTGCTGTACTTCACTTTGACACTTCGGTTAATACAGGAAATTCTTTACCCATCTGCTAATATTTATGGCATATGTGCAGCTTGCTTATGTACCTATCTTGTGTTTTGTTTAGTATTCTTACTTCCAAGAAATTTGATAAAATCAGGTGTATTTCTAAGAGAAATCTTGTAGGAGTGCATAGTTTGTTTAGACTTTTTCCGTATTATTTTTGGATCAGAAGAATCTGACACATGAGAAAATTGCTTATGCAGTTAGATTTTGTTGTTTCCCATTGATGGATTCCACACTTGGCTCTTGAAGGAAAAAACTTATGATTTATGCAGGCACATAAAGGTCCATGGCTAATGGGTTTGTGAGTACATGCTATATACAAATGAAATGCAGGCAACCATAATACATAGTCAAAACAGAGGCAGTTGTGAATTACAGACCCATAATTTCACCACGGAGTCCGGGTGACACAAACCTCAAGAATGAAGCTTTAGTGGTGTGTGTGATGTGGTGTCACCAGAATCTCGAAGTGGAATTACAGTTCCATAATTCCAAATTGTGTGATTTTTTTTCTAAATGTTGTTAAACATGTGGATCTCAGCTCCTTTATCACATCAAACTATCCCGTTCCTTTCCTCCATTTTCATTCTTAAAACTACACTATCTCATTCCCCTTTTCTTGTCCAGCTGTCTCTTTCCACATACTAGTAATCCCTTTTGTTTCCACTGTTCAGACTATTGCAGGAGAATCTCAAGATCAGAGAAACTGCTATAACTAGGGCTTCTTAGTGGTGTGTGTTTTGAAAATCAAGCGTGTGATGTCTCTCCAGTCAGTGCACTCTCATAATTTATGAGCTTGATGTCACAAATTAGGCAGCTTTTTAAGGCATGGTTTGCTTGATTCAGTGGAATCCAGGTAGAGAAACGAGGGAGTCTTGGGTGACCCTCATATGTATGTATTGAATATTTGAAGGTTTTGTGGTTTTATACTACAGTATAATTAAAAAATTTGAAAATACTATAGTGCTCACCTGTCCATCTTTTGGAGTTCTGTGCCTGTCTTATTAGGGCGTTGATTTAGTTATCTAAAACTAATACTGCTTCATTTGAAGACATTCCATTTTTTGATTCTCGAGTTTCATTGATCAAAATGGAATTAAGATAGGACATTTTTTTTCTGAATCAGTCCCAAAGATATATTATGATAGCGACAGAAGCTTTGATTGAGTTTTGAGACAGGTAGTTAGCTACTATATATATTTGGGAAGTGGATAACTATTTTTACAACTGCATAATAGATTATGTGTACACACATTTCATGGTAGATGAGCACAAAAAGGATTGTTTAATTTGTCTAAATATATCAAGTTATCCTGAAATCACTGTCATCGTATTTTCTCTGCTGCTATGAATCTTGGTTATGTGCTGCATTTGCAAACTATGAACATTATCTTTTATTCTATAGGTGTTATATTTTACTTGAAATTCTTTAATTTTTAATAAAGAAATATAAATATTTCCTTCAGGTTTTTACAATTTTAAATGATGCCAACACCACTGGCTAGCTAAATTGTTGAACACCTGAAATGATTAGCCAGTGCTCTTTCTACATGTAGAATATATGTGATGTACGTATTGCAGAAGGATAAGTAGTTAGGTTGGATTTGCTATTATGATTTACTACTTGTATTACCTATAGTCCCTAACTGAGATTGGGGTCCTACTGCACAGACACATAAACATAGTAAAAGGTAGTCGCTTTCCAAAGATCTTGTAGTCTAAGGCCCTAGTTCTGCAGTTGATAGCATGTGGACAGACCGCTGTGACACAGAGCCCCATTGAAGCAGAGTTAATGGGGAAGAAGGCACCGGGGGAGGAGAGGGCCTGAGGCTGACTGCTCCCCAGCAGCCTTTAGGTGTTTCTGTGATGCCCTCTTGAGTCAACTGTGTATTTGAAGGTGCCACCACCAATGACCCATTGCCCTCCAGCTCTGCCACTTCTGAAACCTGGCTTTGCTGATGCTCTGAAATCATAGGGCTTTGCACAGTTATTGCAGTCTGCCTGTGTGGTTGCAGGGCAAAACAGTTTACATAGGCAAAACAGTTGAAGATTAGGAGGAATTAGTAATCTCAATTTATAGATGGGGAAAGTGAGGTGCTGAGAGATTACCTGACTTGTTTGAGGTCACACACTAGAAGTATATGGCAAAGTTGGGAATAGAGCCAAAATATCCTGAGTCCCAGTCCAGTGTCTTAACACCATATTTCTTCTCCAAAATGCAGCTTTTATTTTAAACCTCAGTTTCGGTTACATTCACTTTCCTAACTAAAAATCCTTTAAGTATGAATTTTTTCATGTTTGTTCTCAGCCCAGAGGTGTTTTAATAGCTTTTGTAAACTTATTGCCAAATATATTATGAGTGAACTCTGCAGAACTCAACACACAATATAACTTGTAAGTATCCTGAAAGTTTAAAGTTTGCCAATTAACATACAGTTGCCAATTAAAGGTGTTGGTGGAGAAATCATTTGCATTAAACTTGGTTTGTTTTGTAGATCTCGTTGTAGAGACTCTAGTCTCATGTAGAGACTTAAAAACCAAGCCTAGTACATACATGTTGGCTATGCAGTAACAGCATATCCTGGAGCAGGATGGTGATTCGTTACTTTACGTATAACTGGTGAAATGATACCTGAAATAATGCGTTCATTTCTAGGCACTTTAATTCTAGTATGACCATAGGCAAACTGGAGGCAGTAGAGAGAAGAGGAATAAAATAAGGGTCGAAGTATTAATTTATAGAAAAAAAGGTGAAGAAATAAAGTGTATTTTATAATACACACACATACACACGATAAGCAACAACTGGGAATGCCTGATGAGTATTTACAAGTATATGAAGGCTGCAAACACAAAGGAGGGAAAATAATGATTGGACAAGGTGGCATATACCCAGATGCAATAGGAAAAATCTAAGTAAAATATTAGGGAAAACTTCCCAAGAGTGAGAGCTGCTAGACTGTGGAATCTCCTAAAGGGAGAGAGGAAAGTCTCATTGCTTGAAGTGCACAAACATAATTTTGAAAAGCAGTAAAGAATATTCTGTTGGAGACAACTCTTTGTTCCTCGGGGGAGGAAATAGATGTCCTAATACGAATTATATTTGGAAAAAGTTCTGTGATTTAATAGGGAAATGGAAGCGGTGTTATCTTGTGTTTCATGTAGGATGATTGGAATCAAGATCTGGACTGTTACTGTACCGCTGATTCACTATGTGGCTGTGATCAAATAACTTCCTATCTGTTTCAGTTTTCCTATCTGTAAAATGGATCACTGATTCTAGTGGGTAATGCTTTGAGGTTATTAGAATAAATGTGCTATGTGCAAAGTATTCATATGTATACATTTTAACCCCCTCCCCAGAAAAAATCTTCCTTCACTCACTAAAATATTTCAGGGGGTTAGATTGGAAGGAGCAGCATCAGAAGAATAGGAAGGCAGTTTCCCAAAGGGATCAAATTGAGGTGGAAATATGGTAATGACACTTTTCATGCATTTCTTTTGTCCAAAGATCTCAAAGCATGATATGATTTAATCTTCAAAACACTCCTATGAGATGAAGAGTTATTGTATCTATTGTTGTAAGTGCAGAAATGAGGTTATAGACAAGTTAAATGAATTCAGTCACAGTAAGTCGTGGCTGGGAAGAGAACTTGCATCTTCTGGTCTTCCTAGTCAAGTTTCCCTCTTTTGGCACTTTCTCATTGTACTTCTGATAGGAGAAGAACCACAGAAGAAAAAACATCTTAAAATAGAGAATCTGAACTCCTTAAGGAGAATACCACCGCTGTATGTATATTATATGGAAGGTCTTTGAATGGAAAACATGTTATAAGAAAAAATGTTATAAGAATACTTGAACCAAAGATTTCAGAGTAGCAGCCGTGTTAGTCTGTATTCGCAAAAAGAAAAGGAGTACTTGTGGCACCTTAGAGACTAACAAATTTATTAGAGCATAAGCTTATGCTCTAATAAATTTGTTAGTCTCTAAGGTGCCACAAGTACTCCTTTTCTTTTTGAACCAAAGAGTTGTCTTAAATGAATTCACTGATAACTTCAAAATATTATGTCCCCCTGCCCAAATATGATATGCTGCAATATGTTAATATTATTTAGAAAGTTAGACTGGGGAGAGGATTCTAAAGAAAGCCAAAGATGACCAAAATTTAGAAATTGTCTGCTTGTTCATGAAATTATTATTTGGGAACAAAGATTTTACTCAGGGCGGAATTACAGATACAATGTGCTAATTAAAGGAACAAAAAGATGGGCATTACAGAAGATATAACAGTAAAATATCCAGGAGAAGCCAAATAGGGACATTAGATTCCTGTCAGGTTTCAGAGTAGCAGCCGTGTTAGTCTGTATTCGCAAAAAGAAAAGCAGTACTTGTGGCACCTTAGAGACTAACAAATTTATTAGAGCATAAGCTTTCGTGAGCTACAGCTCACTTTGAAGTGAGCTGTAGCTCACGAAAGCTTATGCTCCAATAAATTTGTTAGTCTCTAAGGTGCCACAAGTACTAGATTCCTGTCAGTTGTACTGTTTGATATGACATCTCTTCTTGTCATCCCACAGTAATAAGAGGCTTTTCTGAGGGCAACACTTGAGCATGCCACAGGCTGTCCCTGTGGTTTTTCTTTTACAGGGAGTAATCTTACCCATTGGATCACCTGAGCCAGATGGGAAAGAGAAAGTAGCCTACCTCTTGTCTCCTTCGTGGGATGTTAATGGATCACTAAAATGATAGAATATAGGTGACCTCTTTAGTCACTAATTATGTCATAATAAACAATTTACATTTGAAGTTAGTCACCTTTCAGAAATATACAGCCTGGGTAGGCTCAGTCTTTTCTGGCAAAAGATTATATCTGGAGAGATCAGCCCAGATATCAGAAAGACTGAACAATCCCCAAATCGATAACTAGTGAATACATACTTTAGTGTGCTGTGGAAAAGTTACCTTGCGACCGTGTTTTTAAATATTGAGGACCAGAAGCTGAAAACCGTACACCCTGACCTTCTGCACTGTCCTTAATTTTTTACACTTGGATTGTTTTTTGGTACTAATTCAATAACAAACTATTAGTATCTTGGCATGTTATAGTGGCATGTACTCTTCAGTATCATAGAGGTGGACGCAAGCACCAACTATTACTTGAAACTTAGTCCAGTAAAAGTGGGTTTATTCAATTATGTGAACATGGGTAAGTCAGGAATGAACAGCACTTTTTTTTCTAATGCTATCACTCCTTTCTACAAGAAGAATGTAAATATGATGCAGTGTGATTAGGATATGTTCAAATTTATCCCATAAGGATTTTTTTTAGATGCAATATTGACAGCGAGCTGCAGTGCTGATAGGAATCAAATTAACATTCTTTAATGTACACTGTTGTTGCAAAGTGATTTACGAGAGAGAGATAGTTTATAACAGCGAATTAAATGTATAATTTTATGTTTCTGACTTGCAAGGATCTAATGATGAAGAGATTGGCAGCATCTTCCGACCTGGACTCTTCAAATCTTCAGTTGTAACAGCAAAATAATGAAGAATGAGCCAAGTGCTAATTGCTGATTTAGAATAATTTAAAACACTTAAAAAAACCCAAACCCCAAAATAAACCCCTATAAACATTCCAGATTGAACTGAGGCTCCTCAGTGCAGGCCTGTGGACAGTACTCCACAAATGATACATGGCAACTTTAGTACCTTAAGTCAGGGGTTTTCAACCTTTTTTTTACTTACGGACCTCTAAAAAAAAATTTGAGGTGCTTGGCGCGGCATTCAGAATGGGGTGGCAGTCCATGTCCCGCGGCGGCAATTCAGCGGCAGCACCGCTATTGAGTGGCAGCTCCGCTGCTCTTCCGGGCACGGTGGCAATTCGGCAGCAGCCCTGGTGCTGTAGCGGCAGCGGCAATTCAGCGGCGACTGCTTGGGGTGGCAAAATTGGTAGAGCTGCCCCTGCTGGGAAAGCATATTGATGGCACTCAGGGCAAAGCCATTTCAAGCTTTTACAAGTCCTCAATTAACTTCTTTGCTGGTATGTGTTTGGAACTCAATACAGGGTTCTGAGTCTCACCCCTGAGGATGAATTTCACATAAGACATTCTTTCAAGGGGGGTTATGGTGTTAATAAAAAGCTGTAACTCCCCATCTTATTTTGGATGAATAAAGGGCATGTTGACCATATTACTATCTAACAGGCTCTCTGGTTATTTTAACATAAGCACTGAAGGTTGGCCCTTTTATTTTGGGACTGGGACCGGAGTTTTCAGTTGATGATCTATTCAGTTCATTCTCACAAACAGTTGAATGTGTCAATGGAAATTATCTTCAATATGGCATAAAATGTGAAATTAAAAATAGTACTGAATCAAAAAAATCTCACCATAGTACCCTTCATATATAATAATAAACATACACTGTTTTAGAATCATAAATTCCAAAACAAACATTAAAAGGTTAACACATTTAAATGTTTGAATAGTCTTATAATTATAATAGAATACAATGATAGCATAAAATAGATTTTCAGTTTGGGGAGGGGAAATGTATTTAGAGCAACCTACACAGAAAAGACTTGTGAATTGTTTTCATTTTGCTGTACAAGTCC